>NC_139623.1:3734607-3749607 GCF_964638095.1 Poromitra crassiceps
AATACTCGAAAGAGTTGAGGTTTAATTATTCAAATGGCTCAATAGTAAGTATTCCGACTGTTCCCCCCCCCCCCCCCCCCCCCCCCCCTTCTGCTTAGTGCTACCATCTCTCACTCTTTCTCTCTGCTTGTCACACATTTTCTCTGTGCACTCAGGGCCAAAATGAGTTTCAGTCATGGATCATGGCGAGTAATGAAATAATCCCAAAATGACAGTGTGAAATTGCTGGATGAGAGAGGGTGCCGCTTGTCAGCCAGCCGATTCTATTCCCCCATCTCTCTGTGATCTGTAGAAGTCACACACTATCAAGGAGAAGTGGAGCTGCTGTATGTATTTGTTTGAGATGTGCCGGCTGGTGACAGGGAGTGAAATCAGCCGTGCGGGAGCGATCGGATGTTCCAGTTTGTGGCCCCGTGAAATCGACATGAGACACCCCCCTGCTCTCCCCACCACTCATCTCTACATGAGACACCCCCCTGCTCTCCCACCACTCATCTCTACATGAGACACCCCCTGCTCTCCCACCACTCATCTCTACATGAGACACCCCCCTGCTCTCCCACCACTCATCTCTAGCAGGCGGAGGATGGTTAAAGGGGGGGGGGGAGACATGAAAGAGCAAACAAGAAGGCAACGGCCACTCACTGACTTAACCTCTGTCATCGGAGTGCTCCGGTGTCAGCGCGCGAAATCAAATCAAGATGAATGGGGCCTATCCCGGCCACTGGAGGCTCGCCTCATTGGGCCCAATTTCATCAGCGCCAGTAACTGTTCATATAGAAAGATTAATAGAGCGTCCGACCATGCTGCTGTGCGGGGAGGAAACGCAGACGCATACAAATAGGTTCCCAGCCAACGGGCGAGGGGGAGTTATTACGGTGTTGCGCGACAGGAAGAATAGGTGGAAGCACCTCAGAGGCGGCCTCCACTTTGATGCCTAATTGATAAGGTTCCACAGTGACATGTTCATTTGGGAGACTTTATTGTTTTAATTGTGTTACACTTTGTCACTGGGCTAATGTCTGCTCTTTCAATCTGTCTTTTATCCGCGCTGTAATAGCAGAGTGGCTGACTGTGTGGCACTGAGGACCGGACTCTTTACGAGTGCCTGCATTGGCCCACTGCCCGGGTGGTAAAATACTGATATATTTTCCAATCAAACATCAACATAAAATGTGCCGGCCTGGCCTGTCCAGACTGAATGTAATGCAAGGTGATCTCTGTGGTCAAGCCTACATAATACACGTGTACAGTATACGGAAATCTACACCTATTTATATTGGGGGGTGGGGGGAGTGGTAAAACCATTCAACGCATCAACATAACGAGTGATTTCAAAGCGCCCAGTTTATAATCTCAGTTTTGTAAAGGTTAAACATGGCTTTTCCCTGCAGCTAATATCCTGCCATGCATGTTGACAAGCTTATGTTTATGCTGTTACAACATCCCTTTATGGTTTACCATGTAATCTTGTTAATGGTTTAAGCTGTTTTGTGCACTATTGTTTTTGTGTATTTGTGCGTGTGTGTGTGTGTGTGTGTGTGTGTGTGTGTGTGTGTGTGTGTGTGTGTGTGTGTGTGTGTGTGTGCGTGTGCGTGCAGTTGTGTGTGTAATGTGTCCTGATTCCCTCTGTCTCCCTCTGCTCTGTTGTGTTGTGGGCCAACGACCAAGAGGTTTATTGTTTTCTTGTTCTTCTCCTTAACACAATCGGAGAAAAAAAATAGGTTGGTCGTGCTTGTAATGTCTCTCAGATGCTGTGTTAAACGTGACCCCCCACCGCCCCCCCCCCCCCCCCCCCCCACACACACACACACACACACACACACACACACACACACGCACGTACGCACGTACCGTCCCTTCCCAAAGCCCTAACATCTTGCTTGATACTTATCTGGAAAAGACTAAATATTGGATAGGATAATAACACACAGCGCGGAGAGATATTGTGCACATGTCCTGTTATGTGCCTCTGGTGTTTAGCATATTAAAGCACTTCATCTCAATCACCATCAATATATGGGCCCACCATATGAGCAGCTAAATTGTGTTACAGGAACACGGTAAGCTACACCCACCTCACTCCCTGAAGATCTCTTCATTCACAGCATAACACAGATCTCTCAAGACCCTACACTCATTCACTCAGATTATAGCGAGGGAGCAACGGAGGGTAAACCCACAAGAATTCAATTAACTCACCTTTTCAGGGTGACATAAGTCTTCATGGCATATTTCAATGTAAATATCATAGTAACAAAAAAGAGAAACCTCAGATAATTCTGTTTTTGTTTGTTTTTTAGGAGGTCATAGTTTAGCCACCATTTTGTTTACCACTTCATCACTGATTCAATTGCAATCAAATATCCTTATACAGTATAGCCTACTGTAGATATGAATGAACAAATGGAACATGAACATATAGCAATTTGCAAACCGATATCAATATAGTGTTTGACATGATGAATGGGGTGGCAGGGCTATAGAGGCACATTATACTCTCTGGTGCCACCATATGGGTGAATACACAAAAAGGTTTAACTAAATTGGATTAGTGCAACCCTCACTGTGTCTCCTTGCCCCTTCTCCCCCTCTCCTCCTGCCCTTAAACATTTCCAGTACACACACAGACGCACGCACGCACGCACGCACGCGCGCACACACACACACACACACACACACACACACACACACACACACACACACACACACACACAGACGCATGCACGCACGCACACACACACACACACACACACACACACACCGCACGCACGCACGCACACGCACACACACACACACACACACACACAGACGCATGCACGCACGCACACAGACGCACGCGCACACACACACACACACACACACACACACACACACACACACACACACACACACACACACAAAGACACACAGACACACACACACACACACACACACACAGATAGAATAAACGGTTCTCTATTGTCTCTATTGCAAGTATTTTTCACTGTAGCTGCTGCACTTCTGCTGTCCACAGAAAGTGTTTTTTGAGCTGCCAGCGCCTTTCTGCAATTCATTTTCTATGGTAAAGACGTGCTAGGAGCACTCCTCTTCCCAGCACCGCGCATGCTGTTTCAGCTGTTTCAGCGCTCTTGGCGGTTAGCATTTTTTTTAGCAGAGCGCTCTGTGCCTCAAGTAGAAAACATTTCAACTTTTGAAGAAGAACACTGCTCATCAATGTCACTTCAAAATGTCAGTCGAGGAAGAGACGGGAGTGCGCTGTGTGTCTGTGTGCTTTGGAAGCGCTCTGGGCATTCATATTTTTTATGCTTTCCGCCATGAAAAAAAAAACCGCTTTCTGTAGACACAGCCCCTTACTGTTGTTGGCCACTAACACTGATTAGTGTTTCATAACCTGACTCGCTCTCTCTCTCTGTCTCTCTCTCTCTCTCTCCACGCCCCCGGCCACCGGCATCACTCTTGTCCTGAGGCCTGCATTAATGAAGTCAATAAATAAAGTGCCACACCAACCCATCCATTACACGCATTCATTTCAGAACAAAACATTAATCAATTCAACTGTATGTACTAATGCAGCGGCCCAATCAATTTCAACTTCTTATGACAATTAACAAAGCTTTAGCGGCCACTCTGGAACATGCTGACCCATCACTTACTGTCCCCGTCAAACTGGCTGGCACTAATGGCAGCTCACTCTTCCTATAGCGCCTCTCTCTCTCTCTCTCTCTCTCTCTCTCTCTTTCTCTCACTCACACACACACACACACACAGCCAAAGAGGGTCTTTAGAGAGCAGACAAGGATCAATTCATATCAATTATACATGCTAAGCAAGATGTGTTAATTCCCAGGCCTGACTCTACACTCAGTATTCATGTTTGATTGGAGGGAGGATGGGCTTCAGTAGCTGCAGATAATCCATTCAGCAATACATCATCTCTGTGACACCTTCTCTCTGCTGGCAGCGCTCCTCTAGAGGTGCCTCCACACCAAGCCTGCAGGAGCAGTCCATTCAAACTGTGGACCACTCTCTAGAGGTGCCTCCACACCAAGCCTGCAGGAGCAGTCCATTCAAACTGTGGACCACTCTCTAGAGGTGCCTCCACACCAAGCCTGCAGGAGCAGTCCATTCAAACTGTGGACCACTCTCTAGAGGTGCCTCCACACCAAGCCTGCAGGAGCAGTCCATTCAAACTGTGGACCACTCTCTAGAGGTGCCTCCACACCAAGCCTGCAGGAGCAGTCCATTCAAACTGTGGACCACTCTCTAGAGGTGCCTCCACACCAAGCCTGCAGGAGCAGTCCATTCAAACTGTGGACCACTCTCTAGAGGTGCCTCCACACCAGCCTGCAGGAGCAGTCCATTCAAACTGTGGACCACTCTCTAGAGGTGCCTCCACACCAAGCCTGCAGGAGCAGTCCATTCAAACTGTGGAGCACTCTCTAGAGGTGCCTCCACACCAAGCCTGCAGGAGCAGTCCATTTCAAACTGTGGACCACTCTCTAGAGGTGCCTCCACACCATAGCCTGCAGGAGCAGTCCATTCAAACTGTGGACCACTCTCTAGAGGTGCCTCCACACCAAGCCTGCAGGAGCAGTCCATTCAAACGGTGGAGCACTCTCTAGAGGTGCCTCCACACCAAGCCTGCAGGAGCAGTCCATTCAAACTGTGGACCACTCTCTAGAGGTGCCTCCACACCAAGCCTGCAGGAGCAGTCCATTCAAACTGTGGAGCACTCTCTAGAGGTGCCTCCACACCAAGCCTGCAGGAGCAGTCCATTCAAACTGTGGAGCACTCTCTAGAGGTGCCTCCACACCAAGCCTGCAGGAGCAGTCCATTCAAACTGTGGACCACTCTCTAGAGGTGCCTCCACACCAAGCCTGCAGGAGCAGTCCATTCAAACTGTGAACCACTCTCTAGAGGTGCCTCCACACCAAGCCTGCAGGAGCAGTCCATTCAAACTGTGGACCACTCTCTAGAGGTGCCTCCACACCAAGCCTGCAGGAGCAGTCCATTCAAACTGTGGAGCACTCTCTAGAGGTGCCTCCACACCAAGCCTGCAGGAGCAGTCCATTCAAACTGTGGAGCACTCTCTAGAGGTGCCTCCACACCAAGCCTGCAGGAGCAGTCCATTCAAACTGTGGACCACTCTCTAGAGGTGCCTCCACACCAAGCCTGCAGGAGCAGTCCATTCAAACTGTGGAGCACTCTCTAGAGGTGCCTCCACACCAAGCCTGCAGGAGCAGTCCATTCAAACTGTGGACCACTCTCTAGAGGTGCCTCCACACCAAGCCTGCAGGAGCAGTCCATTCAAACTGTGGACCACTCTCTAGAGGTGCCTCCACACCAAGCCTGCAGGAGCAGTCCATTCAAACTGTGGACCACTCTCTAGAGGCGCCTCCACACCAAGCCTGCAGGAGCAGTCCATTCAAACTGTGGACCACTCTCTAGAGGTGCCTCCACACCAAGCCTGCAGGAGCAGTCCATTCAAACTGTGGACCACTCTCTAGAGGTGCCTCCACACCAAGCCTGCAGGAGCAGTCCATTCAAACTGTGGAGCACTCTCTAGAGGTGCCTCCACACCAAGCCTGCAGGAGCAGTCCATTCAAACTGTGGACCACTCTCTAGAGGTGCCTCCACACCAAGCCTGCAGGAGCAGTCCGTTCAAACTGTGGACCACTCTCTAGAGGTGCCTCCACACCAAGCCTGCAGGAGCAGTCCGTTCAAACTGTGGACCACTCTCTAGAGGTGCCTCCACACCAAGCCTGCAGGAGCAGTCCGTTCAAACTGTGGACCACTCTCTAGAGGTGCCTCCACACCAAGCCTGCAGGAGCAGTCCATTCAAACTGTGGAGCACTCTCTAGAGGTGCCTCCACACCAAGCCTGCAGGAGCAGTCCATTCAAACTGTGGACCACTCTCTAGAGGTGCCTCCACACCAAGCCTGCAGGAGCAGTCCATTCAAACTGTGGAGCACTCTCTAGAGGTGCCTCCACACCAAGCCTGCAGGAGCAGTCCATTCAAACTGTGGACCACTCTCTAGAGGTGCCTCCACACCAAGCCTGCAGGAGCAGTCCGTTCAAACTGTGGACCACTCTCTAGAGGTGCCTCCACACCAAGCCTGCAGGAGCAGTCCATTCAAACTGTGGACCACTCTCTAGAGGTGCCTCCACACCAAGCCTGCAGGAGCAGTCCATTCAAACTGTGGAGCACTCTCTAGAGGTGCCTCCACACCAAGCCTGCAGGAGCAGTCCATTCAAACTGTGGACCACTCTCTAGAGGTGCCTTCACACCAAGCCTGCAGGAGCAGTCCATTCAAACTGTGGAGCACTCTCTAGAGGTGCCTCCACACCAAGCCTGCAGGAGCAGTCCATTCAAACTGTGGACCACTCTCTAGAGGTGCCTCCACACCAAGCCTGCAGGAGCAGTCCATTCAAACTGTGGAGCACTCTCTAGAGGTGCCTCCACACCAAGCCTGCAGGAGCAGTCCATTCAGTCCATCCGGGGTGACTACGCACATCAGTAAGGATGATCTGACCAATCATGCTTACTGTGTATGTGTAGCCTACATGTGACTTTGGGTTAGTGGTGTCAGGATTATCCTGAACACAAATATATCAGTCATTGTCAGAAATTATGGAGCAATGTGTTTTCACAGCACTTACACACATAGTAATTTCATTGTACAAATGTGACTTCAACTTTGAAAGTCTCTAAAATGATACAGTAAAAATGCTTGATTTGAGTATTAGGTGTAGGGGGGGATCGATACAACATAGTATTGTGGTATTTTGTGTGCCAAATATATCGTATCGCATGAATGCCAAGTAGTTATTATTATATAAATGGTCAGGTGCATGCAACATTTATGACAGTGTTGGTAAGTCTGTCTGCTTGAGAATCCCATTTTCCTGCAATAAAAATGATTGAAGTGAGATGGACTGGAAACTTTATCTCATTAGATAAAACATGTTGACAATGGGTTTTTTCCACCTTTGGGGACATCATTTGCAGTTGAAAAAAGGTAATAAATCAAAATATATCACAATTATTATGTTTTTAAATAACAATATTATCGTATCATGGGGACTCTGGTGATTCCCACCCCTAGTCAGTAGACCATCAGGGTTGTCCTGAACTCAAATACATTTATAGCAGGCCTTTGGGGGGTATCTTGGGCCTTTGAGGAGTGGCTAAAACCTCTATGCAGGAAAAAACCCTGCTCTTTGCTGCTTTAGTTTGCTTCATTTGAAAGATAAGATAGCGATCAGATTTGTTGTGGGATGACAGGTTACCAAAAGTCCCTGTAACTTCTGTTTACATGCCCTGGTTCACTTATAACTGGAAAGTGGGAACTTAAATAAACCAAATACAATAAGGCAACAAAGTTTTACATCTCGTTCAAACAAAGGAACCAACAAACTGTAGCTCATTCACACGATCTCAGTTGTCCATTATGGTAAATCTTGCCTCCACTTTCGGCCGTGTGGATTTCCGTCTCCGTCCTGGGCTGTCTCTGCCGCGGGGCTGCGGGGCCCTGATCCCGTGTCAGAGGCAGCATGTTGGTAGCAGAGTTCAGCCCAGAGCACGTCTGCCTGCATAATTAGAGAAGTGAATGCAGCCACTCTGTGAGCCCTCCTCCCTGCAGCCTGCCTGTAATGCCAGCGTGTCACCACTAGAACAAAGGTGAGCGGAAGATGCTCATTAAACATTGAAGTTTGGACACGGGGTGGCTGGATAGATACACCTCTTTTCACAGCAGCCATTGGCAATAAGGGGGGAAAGAAGAGAAAAAGTGCTGGTTACAAACCAAATGAGTCTGCTTTTCAGCCGGTGCTGCTATCACCTTTTTGCTTTGCTCTTATGATTGTACAGTATCAATTAAAGATAACTGTCGGACATTTTATTGTTTCTCTGCAATGAACAGTCCTTCCTCTCTGAGGTTGTGTTACTATTTTCAACTAGAAAGTGGCTAAGAAGTGAGAACACTGTTACATAAAAAAAAAAAAAATACATTCAACTCCTACGTTCACACCAAGGCGGGGGAAAAGCTTCACTCGTGCAGGTGCATGAATTATTCGCCAAAGTTGAAAAGTTTCAACACGAACGAATGGGCGATGAGGCGAATATCGCATCATCCGCGCCACCCGGGGAGAAATCACATGCTCACACATTCGCATTGACTTTGTATGTAATCGCATCGTGCACATTTGCAAAAATCGCCCCGGTGTGAACGCCCAGGCTTTTACTGTAGCTTTAATTTCTACAATGCTAAAAAAAAAAAGTGACGAAAAAAGTATTAAAGTAGTAATACGCAACCTTTTCATAGGAACAAATGTCAGCTTTGCTATTACCAATTCATAGCTTTCAAGGGGCGTTACGTGCTGCCGGGAACGCCCACCTGGCGGTCAAAAAAAAAACTTGTTCATTCCGCTGCCGCCGAGTCACTAGTTTCTCACGCTGTTTGTTCAGCCAAAATGCCGATTACCTGTTGTGCTATCGGTTGCACTAACCGACGAGGAGACACGCCTGGCTTGTGCTTTTACAGAATGCCGTCGGAGAAAGAAAACTCAGACAGGAGGAGGTTGTGGATTTGTGCGATTAGACGTGGTTCAGTCGCTGGGGAGGGCAAATGGCTACCATCAAAGTACACACGTCTTTGCGGCCAACATTTCATCAAAGGTAAGCTCAAGTAACGTTAACGGGGTATTTTAATCATTATTGTAACGTTACTTGAGCTTACCTTTGAGGAAATGTTGGCCGCAAAGACGTGTGTACAAACGGCTGAACAAACACAGCGTGAGAAACTAGTCGACGCGGCTGGCAGCGAATGAACAAGTTTGTTTTTTGACCGTCAGGTGGGCGTTTCCGGCAGCACGTAACGCCCCTTGAAAGCTATCAATAGACCCTTTTCACGGGGCCATTTTGTGTCAAAAAGGCAGGATAAACACAGGTGCACCTCTATTTATCCTGCCATTTCGACACAAAATGGTCCCCGTGAAAAGGGTCTATTGAACAATCGAGATTCAACCTATAGCCAGTTCCTGAAAGCTTTTCAAAACACCTGTGAGGAGATGGAAGAAGTGACGCTTTACGTTTACAGAAGCAACACAAGTTTTTTTTTAATGTAAATAAAGCAAGGTAGAAGAACTGTTATTACACTAATTACAGTATGCTGAACCATGCGCCTACTTTCAAAACACCAAAGCAATGACAAAGGTGTCATGGAAATCACATTTAAAAATGTCTGTAGTAATCTAGTACCATGCTGCTAATTTAACATAAACCACAAAAGCATGTGAAGGGGCATACCCGGCTGCAATATGACATTGTATTGCATATTGCATTCTCAGATCACATAGTTTGCATGTAGACATCTAGATGACACAAGGTGTGTGAAGGAAGGCCAACGGCAGCTTTTGTTGTGTCTTTTTCCACGTGGTTCTTGTTGAGGCGGAGTAGAACCGGAGTGAGTAAGAGCAAGGGGCCGCTGTAACCTGGAAGTCTGCACCAGCACACCGGAGTCTATTAAAGTGATCGCTTAAAGTAGCCTTAAATCATTCAAATGATGTAAACACTTTGTTGTTATTTGCTCCCGCCGTTTGGCCACCCAGTGCAGTGTTTTAAAGAATTACCTGAACCATTTACATAGCAGCGGGTCACACTTTCCACTATTGGATTTTATGTGGCCTAAATATAATTTAGCTCTCCAAAGCGCGGAAAAGGCTGCATAGTGTTTTAGGAGTGATAACAACCTCTTGCATTTACATATACATTTACTTTGTCTCTTGTCACAATGTCTTAACCTCTCTGTCCCTGTTCCCAGCCGTAAATGAACCTGTCTGAGATGTCTTTTCTACTCCCCCCCACGTCCTCTCTTCTCATTCTCCTCTTCTTCCTCCTCCTCTTCTCGTCCTCCCTCTAAATTGCAGGCCTATATTTCTGGACCTTGTGTGATGCAATTATGCCACCTCGATTGCCTGGCTGTGAAAGCGGGATGAAAAAACAACCGCACACAAAGACCGGCTTTTGTGTATCAAGAAAATAAAGGCTTGAAATTGCCTCAGACCATTGCTCTGTCTCTGATTCTCTCTGTCTCTTTCTCTCTCATGCACACAAACACACCATCATCCCCCTGTCTCAGTCTCTCACACACACACACACACACACACACACACACACACACACACACACACACACACACACACACCTAGGCTTGCCTGCGATGGGACAGGATAAAAGTCGACAGTTTCTATTATCAATAACAAGATAAAATACAGAGGTCTTTTATCTCTTAAAATGTAAATTTATACCAGGGTCCATACCTCCATGCTGTAAATATCTAACATCTCTTAAGACCACAGAACTAGACTCAATTGATTTTCCTCCCCTCCTCCTGGTTGCAGCCATCTGCAAAATCTCCAAGTCTGGCATAATATCAATGATGAAATTAAAAATCCTCTATTCGTCTAAACCATGAGGGAGATCGCCCCGGTTCAAGCTGTTTACTCTTTAAATTATATGATTGATTTCCTTTAAACTTATTTGTTTATTTCAATGTTCATATCTGCTCCATCTAAATCCTTTCTCAAGTTTATTCTATTGATTTCTCGGGACACTGGCCTTTCTCTCTCTCTCCGTAACCTTGCCTTAACCATATCAGTTTCCTTCCTAGCTCATTTACATGAAATAGGCCCTGAAATGCATTGATTTCCTCCTTTACACTTTAGTGCTCCGTCCCTGGTTATTTGTGATGAATGCGCGCACTCTTTCATGGTATTACGTCTCGCAGGGAGGAGAGGCCTTTAACTCCTTTGCATTCACCAAAAATCCCACCACACTCCAGATGTAGCAGCCATCTCTTTTGCAAGAAATACCCATACTGGATAAGCTGGTTTTATGGCTGCTGAGACTCACAGAGCTTCTGTGAGTCTATTAGACATGACTTGCATTGGAAAATCAGATGATGACAGGAGCTATAAAGGCATCTGATGTCATTTGGTGCAGGAAGTAGGCATGGGTCGGTGTGACATTTTTGAAACCGGTTCAGTATTGCTCTCCAAACCGAATCTAACCGGTATACCGATTTCTGACACTAGGTGTCGCACTTTGAGCAGTGCTTCCCAGTTTATGTGATAAATGACTATATAGTGCGACTCCAGTCCACTTGGTGGCGATAATGCACATCTAAAATGGTTTGCCAACCACCAATAACTGAAGAAGAAGAAGAAGAAGGAGAAGGAGAAGGAGAAGGAGGAGAAAAAGAAGAAGAAGAAGAAGAATGAACAAACGTTGTCTGAACCGTCAACGAGATGGTGTCATATTCATACACTCTGACGTTATCACTTCATCAGCGGGAAGTTATGGCCCTCTCAAAACTTGAACTGCGTTTCTCAGTCTGCTTAGGCTCAGGCATAGCAACTTTAGAGAATTACCTGGGGATCGTATGGATTTGGCATGGATTTTAAAGACTCATTTTCTACTGTTTTTGACATCCATCTTAGCCAGGTGATTGGTGACTAGTGTCCCGTTTATATTCTCCACTCCAAAACAACTCAACTCATTGCGCTGTGCACATCCTCTCGTAACGTTATATTTTGGAGCATACACGCATTTCACAAACACACGTTATGATCGCACAGTGTTGAGTTTAGTTCTAACACTGACGAACCCACTTTTATTACATAACGTTAAATGTGGAACATGCAGGTGGCTACTTGTAGCTCAGCTGACAGGAATCAGACAGACATACGTTTCACGAACACACAACGTTATGATCGCACGGTGAAACGTTGAGTTTAGTTCTAACACTGAGGAACCCACTTTTATTACATAACGTTAAATGTGGAACATGCAGGTGGCTACTTGTAGCTCAGCTGACAGGAGTCAGACAGACATACGTTTCACGAACACACAACGTTATGATCGCACGGTGAAACGTTGAGTTTAGTTCTAACACGCCACTTTTATTACATAACGTTAGATGTGGAACACGTTATCATTGACAAACCCACTTTTATTATAGAACGTTAAATGTGGGACATGCAGGTTTAGTTTAGTTTAGTTTAGTTTAGTTTATTAGGATCCCCATTAGTCGCAGCAGGATGCTACGGCTATTCTTCCTGGGGTCCGAACAAAGGTGGCTACTTGTAGCTCAGCTGACAGGAGTCAGACAGACATACGTTTCACGAGCACACAACGTTATGATCGCACGGTGAAACGTTGAGTTTAGTTCTAACACGCCACTTTAATTACATAAGGTTAGATGTGGAACACGTTATCATTGACAAACCCACTTTTATTATAGAACGTTAAATGTGGAACATGCAGGTGGCTACTTGTAGCTCAGCTGACAGGAGTCAGACAGACATACGTTTCACGAACACACAGCATTATGATCGCACGGTGAAACGTTGAGTTTAGTTCTAACACGCCACTTTAATTACATAAGGTTAGATGTGGAACACGTTATCATTGACAAACCCACTTTTATTATAGAACGTTAAATCTGGGACATGCAGGTGGCTACTTGTAGCTCAGCTGACAGGAGTCAGACACATGCGTTTTACCAACACAAACCACTTTATGATGGCATGGTTAAACGTGTTTAGAACATGTTATCACAACAAAACAGCATGTGGGACCAATGAACAGCTTTACCCTCCCCCCCGCCCCGCCCGAGACCCTAGAGTTACATTTGATCTCCTTCATGTTGCTGCGTGCTGACACACTTTCTCAGCAGCGCTGCAGAGGCTCTGTCAGTGAATCTGCAGACTCTGTTTAGAAACAAACTATAGCCGAACTAATATGCTCATTAGCTTGATCACGTCATGTTGCTTATTTACTAATGCAAAACACGTTGGATTTAGCCCCGTGAAAGCCGTCGGCATAAAGGTTGCTGAGGTAGGCTACTTTTTAATTTTCCAGGAGCTGCACATATTAATAGGCTAAATCTCGATTCCGACGGTTGGCATGAGATCAAACCGGTTTGAGCCTGTACACCGGACCGGAAAAACCGGAAATGGACCCATGCCTAGGAAGTACTGCGAATGAAGGTAGAGAGAGCAATAGTGGTAGTGACAGTGACAGTAATAGTGACACCATGGCAAAACTGCTGCAAATGACATCATCATGACATCATTTGGAGCAGGAAGCTCTGTGAATGGACGGGGGAGCTCTCTCTCGGTGTAGGCAAGACGGAGAGAAGTTAAACATTGGTAATTTGCATACGTACATACTACCGATTTTGCAATGATACAAAGCGGGTTGAAAATGGGCAACGTAGCCCTTTAATATGTAAATTTCACATAGTTAAGAACCACCTTAAGCAGAGTGGCTGTTTTACCCTCAACTTCACCCACCACTGCTAACCTTACCCATTCCACGCATCCTGTCCCTCTCCAAACAGCCCCACAAACACAAACACAAACACTAAACCCCTCTCTTCCAATACGCTCAATACAAACAGCCTGGATTTATGCAATGACACAAAAAGCCACAGAATATCATGTGTGATTCTCCCATATAACCAGTGACCCGAGAACTGCAGGGACCAATCAAAGAGAGCCTGTTTATGTCCCCGTGGATTTTTTTCTCTCTCCAGCCCGTCTTTGATCGTCTTTGATCCCGCTGCAGCTTTTAGATAATGCTAATAGATCACAGGCCAACGGGACGGAGCAGGATAATGGAGCTTTCATTGCAGCCTGATTAACTTGGCTGTAGGGTTCCACCTCACCCCTTTCGGCATGATGGCCCTAATTAATAACGATTGCTCCCCAAAATGTGCAAATGGAACGATAAACGAAGGAGCAACTAATTAACTGCAACCATTTCTACTAATCATTAGTTAACATCCCCTGTTTTGTCATCATTACACTGATGCGTGTGCAAGGGCAGATAAAACAGGTCAGCCCTTTTTTCTGCCCCTCCCCCCATAAACCCTGACAGCCATATTTTCTTTCCCTATAAAAAGACTAACAAGTCATTAAAGTGAGAGCTGAAGTAAGGTTTGCAAACTTCCATCACTTAAATATTGCACCGTCGGGTGGACAGCGCCATTTTTCTAAAGAAATCGCTGAAATCATCCCGCTCGGCAGGGTGATATTTTGTTTCTCTGCTGCCGACAGCAGAGAGGGTGAGAAAGGAATAAAGCAAAAAAAAGAAAAAATACAGCAAAATCACTTTGAGAAAGGCTGTGAGAGCACTCAGCGTCTTTCTGTACTGCAGAGTGTTCCAAGTCATTTATTTCTGAGACTTCTTGCCAGAGAAGAATCAGCATCAGTGAAATGCTGCTGTTTTGTCTTTATGGCCATGTGATTCAGAGGATGCTGAGATGCACTGTTCATACTCAGCCTTGGTATTTATGTGCTGCTTCCAGATGCTGAGGAATCGACAGGGCTCAATGATGAACAGGCGGCGTCAGCCCAGCTGCCAATCAAAAAGTTAATAGTCTGTCCATCGAGGAGGGGAAGTGACCCCCTGGGCTTCAGCTGTGCATCTCTCCCACACACACGCAGCAGCAACTCAAATCCCACCACTTTTGACTGGGCCTCCATGCATACAGAATGGCTGTTCTGCATGTCTCTGTCAATTCTAATTCACTCGTTCAATCCCTTTCTCCATCTGCTGTACGCATTGATCATCTCTGTGGAGAACTTCTGCAGCCACCCACAATACACCATACTGTAAAAGTAACAGGCAGAGAGAGAGAGATCCAATGGAATCTTACATCATGTGAGGCGTGATCGCCTCTCTGTTTTCAAAGTGCTATACCCCGTGCCTTTTCCCTATAGCCTTTAGCAATGTGTCTTTCTGTCCGCTCTTTTCTGCACACCTTCATATGCGTATTTCTCAGCTGAAAGCTCAAGGCAGTCTTTGTCAACATTAAATTGGAAAGTAATCCTGTTATAACCTCGCCGAGGTTATACGTGGCACCGGGTGATTAAAATCACGTCCAAAATTTCCAAAGGAGCCATTATTTATTGGTGCATGAAAGACACACA
>NC_139623.1:3752107-3769607 GCF_964638095.1 Poromitra crassiceps
ACTGCTGTGGCAGCAGTGTGTGTGTGTGTGTGTGTGTGTGTGTGTGTGTGTGTGTGTGTGTGTTGGGGGGGCTGCTGCACTGCTGTGGCAGCAGTGTGTGTGTTGGGGGGCTGATGCACTGCCGTGGCAGCGGTGTGTGTGTGTGTGTGTGTGCAGTGTGTGTATTGGGGGGGGGGGGGGGGCTGCTGCACTGCCGTGGCAGCGGTGTGTGTGTGTGTGTGTGTGTTGGGGGGGGGGCTGTTGCACTGCTGTGGCAGCAGTGTGTGTGTGTGTGTGTGTGTGTGTGTGTGTGTGTGTGTGTTGGGGGGCTGATGCACTGCCGTGGCAGCGGTGTGTGTGTGCGGTGTGTGTGTGTGTTGGGGGGGGGGGGGGGGCTGTTGCACTGCTGTGGCAGCAGTGTGTGTGTGTGTGTGTGTGTGTGTGTGTGTGTGTGTGTGTGTGTGTGTGTGTGTGTGTGTGTGTGTGTGTTGGGGAGGGGGGTCTGCTGCACTGCCGTGGCAGCGGTGGGGGTGGTGGTAGAGAACAGCTTATGGACCAAGAAAGCATTTAAATAACAAAAGCCTCCACACAAGGTCCTGCAGCAGTACCTGGGAAAGCCAGCAGTAAGTGGCCAAATGAAATGAGTAACAACTGTGACAGGTGAAGGCCCTCCATACAACTACAGTGAGTGCACTCCTCTTATAGTGATCATCTTGGGACAGTTCAAATTGATCACTATAACTGGATGATCATTATAACAGATTTTTTTTCTTTTTCTTTATTTCTCATGCAGATTATCACCTGCATGACATTTGTATATGTATTACATGAATACAGTACATATAAAGTAAATGAATGTTATTGACTTGACTCCAGCTGTTTCGAACACAGCGGCCTCGCATAGACAGAGATGCGGCCATCTCTCCACAGACAGAGATGCCGCCATCTCTCATACAGACAGACATGCACCGAGCATTGCTGCTCTATCTCATTGGCTCATTTTGGGCAGTTTCTAAGTAAAAAAAAAATCAAATTACCGGTACTGTAGTTTTAAACATGTTTTCCATTGTTCTCAGGTGCACAAGGCCCAAAATGATCACTATAAGCGGAGTATTGATCACTATAAGCGAATTATTTAAACATGTGTATAGGAATGATTGGGGACAAAGCGTTTTGATCAATATAAGCGGTTGATCACTATAAGCAGATGCCACTGTATTAGAATGCAGGAGTAGTGTGGTGTAGTACTTTCACCACAAAAACAATGTTGCTGCTTTTCCATTCACAGCATAACTTTGACAAAACCCATTGACATGTAGAGCGACAGTGGAGCTCCACTGCTCCCCTGCTCCCCAGAGCGACAGTGGAGCTCCACTGCTCCCCTGAGCGTGTTGGCTTTTGAACGGACAGAGAACAAGCAATTCAACTTGTGTGTGTCAGTCATCAAGAGTTGAGCAGCCATCGAATGCAACGCAAAGCGAGCAGTGGAGCATCTTTCAGTCAAGGAATCATCCCTTCAATGGCTTTGACAGCTGGCTTTGACAGCCCTTGACTTATTTTTATAATTCCTTTATTTTTATAATTCTTAAGGTATGTGTCTTGCAGATTGATGCTGCTGCCTGTCTTACTTGAATGGTGTTCACTTAGCTCACTTGCTGTAAACTGCTGCTCATGCCTCCATGTTGTGTTTATATGTGATACTGTATGAATTTTATATCTGCTGCACACAAATTGCCCTTCAGGGACAAATAATATATTGAACTTGAACTTGAACTTTTATGGCTGACAGCTGATGGCAATGCCTCACGCCTGATAGCGGTTACGTGGAGCAGAGCCGTCAATCTCCAATGGAAGTTCAGTCATAATTGAATATGTTGCACACATTGGATTGTTTTCTTGATATTATGTGTTAATAATACATGCGTAACCTTCAACTAGGGATGCACCGATATGAAAATTTTGGCCGATGCTGATAACCGATATTAACATTGCTGTTATGGCCGATAACCGATATTTACCGATGTCGATATGATCTGTATTAAAACACATTTCTATGATAATAAAATTGTGTACATACTGAAAAACACATGTAAACACTGAATTTGAAAAAGTAATGCATTTCTTTATTTCAAAAACATTTGGAAAAGCCCATAAATCATAGATTTACTGCATTATTTCATGTCAATGTGAAGAATTTGGCTGATACCGATAACCGATATTAACATTGCAACATTGGACCGATACCGATATGTTAAAAAATGACTAACATCGACCGATACCGATATGATTGCCGATATATCGTGCATCCCTACCTTCAACTAGGGCTGGGCGATATCTCGAATATACTCGATGTATTGCGGCTTGTGCCACATGAGATGTAGAAATGACTATATCGCGAACATTCGAGTATAATTGTCACGCATTGTTTATAACTTAAGCCGCCGGCATGACTCGCTTCACGTTTCCTCTTGCCAGCTCTCCCTCTAAAGGGAGAGCTCTGTCACACTCAAGGGAGGGGGAATCACATGGATACGTCAAACGCGTCACACACCCGTCCCCAGCAACTTGCCAGCAACCAAGGCGAAACATGGCCGCCTCCAGCTGTGGCTGTTGACTGTTTCAAATTATAACAAAACAACCACTATTGCAATTTGCAATACATGTCCCGCAAGGTTTCTGAGATTAGGGGTCTGAGCTGGCGTTACGCTAAACCAAACGTGGGGAGGAGGCAGCGGATTTGTTTGGCGTTAACGTTAGCTGATGTGGTGGGGGCTAATGGGGCTAACGTTAGCTAGCTGGTTGTGGCTACCTAGTTGCAGCGCTCCACAAGCTTATTGTGACCAAAATCCCCGCACTTCATACTCCCAGAGCTGGCGTAAACCATAGAGAACCTCATGCATTACTCAAAATGAAACGTCCAGGGTTTGTGTCTCCAAAAGCAACTAACGCTAACGTTACATGCAAGGTAACGTGAAGCTAACGTAGTCTATAATCTAAACGTAATCTATAAGGAAAACGAATGCGCACATTTACATAAAAGTCAACATCATCACAGTGTCTTTTCTTTAATCTAGAGGCATCATTTTTCAGTCAGAAGTGAGACAACACAGATATGATGGCGTATAGTGAGGCTTTCCATGCCTCACTATAGAACTGGCCCCAATGCAAACAATATTGGTGGTTCCAATTTAAAGTCGCTCACTGTCTTCACTACTCCAAGCATAAATTGCACAGGATCTACCCTCATGTCTCACCACTAGGGCTGGGTTCAAAAAATCGATTCTCAGATTTTTAATCGATTTTTATTTTAATCCTTTGATATCGATTCATATGTCCAGAGATCGATTCTTTTTAAATAAACAGGCTAAAATATTGTGCTGTGTGTGGTAGATGAAACATAGTTTCAAGTTGACGTTTATTTATGTTTGTAGTTGAAACAAAAACATAAATACTGTAGGCTACATAAATGGAAATGTTTGATCATTAATATCTACTTTTACAAATTAGACACTCATGTAATTCAGGTTACAGCTCAAAAAACACGTTTTGGTACTGTATCACTACCCAAATCGATATTGAAATTAATCGAATCTGAATCGAATCAAATCGGGATTAATCGATTCGCAACCTTGTGAATTGGAATCGAATCTTGAAATTTGAACCAATACCCAGCTCTACTCACCACTGTGGGACAGGTGTCAGGTGTCAGAGGGCACGCTATCTCATGCCATCTGGTTCTGCCCTTCACTGACGGGGTTCTGGACCATAATATTTGACTGGTACTCTAATGGCTGATGGACATGATCTCTAGATGGAGAGACTAAGGTCCCTGAGAGCCAACTCGCTTAAAAGGTTCTCGACTATTTGGGAGCCTTTTTGGCCTACTTTGATGAGGTTAAGAATGAATAGTGTCTGAGGCTCTCCTGTCTGGTTTCTCGTGGACCCCTTGTGTGGGACCAGATGCACAATATCTATTACAGATAAAAGCACCTTATGCGGCTGGTAGCAACATGTTGTAATGTTGAACGTTGATGATGTATGTTTTATTTTCTTTCTTTTCCTTTCCTTTGTCTGAACCTGTTTATTTGTCTTATCTGTGTATGATTATTGTTCTATAAAGATTGAAAATAAAATATTGGGGGAAAAAACAATATTGGTGGTTGTTTGCGTTATGATGATCACCAACTGGTGGTCTTGGTTTACCCACCTTTGTATTTACCACTATACATGAGCGGCTGTAATATTTCACAGGCTGAACCATGACTTTGCAGTTGGCCTTCATGGAAAAAGACAGCAAAGTAAACATGACTCGTGTGGGAGATGGAGCGGGGCATCTATGGGACACAAATGACTATCTACAGTTGGGTGACACTGATGGGCCCTGACATTGACACAAGCATGGGGCAGAGGGGGAGGAGGGGGGGCAGAGGGGGAGGAGGGGGGCAAATAATAGGGGAATTAGAAATTAATGATTCCGCCAGTATGTAAATGGCAATTAAAGGACGAGCAGTGCTTCAGGCTCTCTGGCCCAAACCTCCTCCTTTTGTTTGGTTAGGGACACACACGCATAACACACTCACACACACACAGGGTTAGGGTGACACACTCACACGCATAACACACTCACACACACACAGGGTTAGGGTAACACACTCACACGCATAACACACTCACACACACACACTTCCGATGAATATTGAGGCTGTGACACACATCTATATGGGCATAAAAGAAAATAAATCCACAGTGCCCTGGACCAGATCAAATCAATGGGCCATAATGGCAGGGCTGATCATTATGTGCTGCTTTTGTTTGTTCAAATGAAAAGTGAGTGTGTCTGCCATATTGAGTTGGATTAGGCAGTGGAAAACTGTTGCCTGCAGCTTCCAAAGAGCCGGATGAGAGTCGCCACGTCAGGCTCTACAGTAAAACCCAACGATGGCCCATTTAGAAATCAATGTCAAACTTTCATTAGTAAGGTCAACAATGTAGATATATTGTCTAATCGCTTTGGGTCAACAAGGCATGAGGCTAAAGGAGAGACGCGGCGGCTTCCCTGGGGTTCCTGATTTAAAGCTATGGATCTTAAATTCAATCCTCTGTATGGACCGTTAAGTTTGGAGGGAATAATATAGACACGTCTATCAAAATTGTGCAGCATCTGGCGATTTTTTCCCCCGGCTGGTTTTGTTAAAAAAAAAAAAGAGAAAGACCTGAGCTCAGAAAAATGCAGTTGGCAGGATCATTGACAGGCCGAGTAACAGGCCCGTGTCCTGTCTTCTGATGAGGGATGCTCCCACTGACGGAGGAGCTGGTCAGCGCTGACCTAAACTGTCATGGTCGACCTATATTAGTGGGCAAACAACTCTCCAATCAGCACTTGTCAACTTATTCGGTGAATCACTGAAAAATCAACATGCATTAGCATGGGAGGTTTGCAACGTGCAAAACCACATCCAAGCAAAATAGGAAAATGAGAAATGCTTAGTACTGTACGTGTCGTATTGACTTCTATACTGGGCTTCATCTGGACATGCTTTTGCCCTCGTAGGGAATAAAAAAGAAAAATCCACAAATATCCTGCATATCCTGAGCTGCACATACCTGATTATTATTATCCATTTTTTATTTAAAAAAAAATACAGATTTTTCTCCCATTTTCTCCCCAGTTGTACTTGGGCAAATTCCCCCCTGCTGTCCTGGCCCCTCTGCCGATCTGTGGAGAGCCGCAGAGTAGCACATGTGCTTCCTCTGATACATGTGTAGTCACCAGCCACTTCTTTTCACCTGACAGTGAGGGGTTTCACTGGCACGACTTGCGAGGATCACATTATTCCCCAGTTCCCGTCCTCCCTGAGCAGGTGCTCCGACCGACCAGAGGAGGCGTTAGTGCAACGACCAGGACTCATACCCCCTATACAGACATGGCCAGGTGTATGTAGGAACGTCTGACCAAGCCGGAAGTACTGCTGCTGGGAATTGAACCCGGGTCTCCGCAACGGCAGACGACAGAGCAACCTAGTAAGAGAGTGGCGCCAGCGGGGGTCCAAAATGCGTACTCATGTAGCCAATGAATAGTAGGAAGGGGGCTCATGCTATTTTTGAATGCATAAAATAAAGCTGATAATATGATCATTTAAATGTCTGACCCTTTCAAAGTACATCATGAATAGTCCATTTTGATGCAACTCCACAGCACTGCTTAATCCAAAACCTTACTTCCGGGAACTTTTGTGAGGTAAAAAAAAACTCGTCCATTGGAGTGTATGGAGATGTCGCAACTCTTCTATTATATGGCTCTGGCAGACGAGTGTTTTTACCTCTACACTACCCAGACACCCTTGCACATCGCCCTGAATCATCTGTTTCTTACATTCACTTCCTCTGGTTCTGAGCGCCAGTTGTTGCAATTCATATTTTGCTGATTTTCCGTGACAGACAATGCATCGCTGATCTGGATTCATCCCCATTCCTTAACCAGAAATCCCTCCTCAGATCACTCCCCACCATATGCATCTACCCCGGGCATTAAAATGACAGTGTTAATTAATCCATCATGCTGGTTAATTGAAATGATGTACGATAGTCATTTGTTTCCTTTGATCCCTGAGCTATTAGCGGCATGTAACTGTACGACTAATTAGTATGGGAACACTTCTGAAATAATTGGCTGTAATTAATCTGTCAGTGGAGTGAAAAAAATGACTGTGTCTGACAGTTATGACAAATAGCATTGCTGATATAATTATGTAATAATGGAGACCACTTAGTCTAACGAACCCGCTGCACCGCGGACATGATATCATTTCAATGTTGCTGCATTATTTCTATTGCTCTTACATGTTCTCTCGTTTGGTTTTGTTCCTCCCGCCCAAACACCTTCTGTACAAGTAGATGCAGCTCCGTGTGTTGGATGAGCTGTTTAAATGATGCTATCTGACTTACTGCTTTGTTTCTCCCCCCTGTCTCTTTCCCAATGGTTTCCATGGCAACCGTGTCAAGTGATTGAGGTCGGGGGTCAAACTGACCAATAGTGAGTAAATTACATTTCTCTGAATGATTCCCCCTGAGCTGCTATTGAAATCCAGCTCTATCCCTTTGATGGATACATCTTGTCATTCACAGTTTAGAAGGCAAGAGGGAAAAGTACAAACATGACACCGGAGGGGCTCGCCTTGCTCAAACAAACACACTACTGGACGAATAAACAGATAAACACACCTACTACACCGGCACTGGTGTGCTAGTTTGCATGGTCTGGCTATAATGTTTAGCCAGTCCTTTTATTCCACTGCATGCTGTATTTCAAAACTCGCACGGTGAAATGAAAGAAGTGTTGTTCGAGCCGCTCAGAGAGACAGCGTCCCCACATTGCCGCCTGTTTATTAAGGCCACAGAGAGAGAGCAGTGAAGAAGAAAAACAGTAAGTTCCCTCCTCCACAAACACAAGGCCTGAAGGTCACGGGTTTGTCTGAACCAAAGCTCATTCAATCCCTCAGCCAGAGTTCAAGTGCTGACGCTCCTCATCGTCCTCCTCTTCCTCCTCCCTCCTCCCCCCATGCAGTCCTCTGAGAGCGGGCACAGCACCGGGCCCGTCAGACGAGCAAACGGAGGAGCCGAGCAGATAAAAACACAAACGATTGTGATTTATTGCTTATTGTGTACCGGGGAGTGGAGAGGAGGAGGGAAAAAACAGATAGAAAGAAATCCATTACAAATTGAATTGTCTTTGTTTGAACCCAGCCCGCTTCAAAAAAAAATATATATATATATATACACAAATACTATGATAGAGGCCATAAATGACAATGGCACAATAATCTACAGCGACCTGTCCGAGAGGCTGATAAGCCATCACTAAGGGGGGGCTGGTCGATACTAACTATTCATTTCTGAAATTATCTCCACATTGATCCGGGGACAAGTGCCAGAGAGGCAGGGGCACACTGGCCTTAATACCATAATTATATAAAGGGTTACAAGCTCATCCTCCCAACCAATAAAGCCTGTCAGCAGGACCGGGCCACAGCGCAACCCCACCATCCATCAGCACATTGACCCCTGCCCTCTGGGCTCGCGGGCTTTCCACCAGGCAAAGATACAAGTTGCTTACGGAAGGACACAATTGCTGGATATACTTCAACGGGGGAAGAGGTGGGAAATCAGATCTGAGGCGCTGATGTTAACGATGTGGTGTCAATTGAGCTGTTATTTGGCCCGGCCGTTCCACAGAACTCTGCTCATAACATGAGGGGCATGAGGAAAATGCACTCATCAGGTGTCCTTGACCAAGCGGCCCTGCACAAGCTGTGCAGCTTGTTGTAGAGATGAAATGGTGCCTTTTTGATCGTGCATTCTGGGTCACAGAGTACACTGTTAAGTCTCTAAGAAGGTAATACTAGGTACTAATAGTATTAGAATAGAATAACAAAAATAGCAGGTTAAGTTTATTAGATACAAGCTGAAGACTAAACATGTCTTCTTCTAAATGTAGATGGAAGAACTGGGCTGTGCATGTAGAGATAGATCTCTGTATGAAAACATAATTAATATCTTGAAGCATGCTCACCGTCTTCAATATTCCAAGCATAGGTTGCACAAGATCTTCCCTTCTGTCTGTGTGATAGGTGTCAGGTGTCATGAGGGCACACTGCCCCATCCTTTTTGGTTCTGCCCTTCACTATCTGGATTTTGGGCCAAAATATTTGATTGGTACTCTGAAGCTGGGAATATGCTTGACGTTTGGCCAGGCCGCACGGAAATGAGAGACACGGAATCCTGATGAGAAAACGTGTGGAGCTTTTATACTCTGTGCGGGTTTCTGCTTGCGGAAGTGAGCGGGAGTCTTGAAAACTCCACTTCGTCCGCCCAGCCGCGTCCTGCGTAGTTACAGAATTCCGGGTGTCACGTGCACGGCCAGGTGAAAACCGTCGGCACAGGAGCCGTGCGGAGGGGCGCATCTGCTGATTTGGCGTCACTTTTCTGCAGGGACACTGCGGGAAGCATAATTCCAGCTTAAGGCCTACAAAAGAACCTTTCAGCCGGAGGCGGAACTCGGCATCTTCGTGCAACAGTCTCTGACACGGGACCCCTGTCGCCAAGAAACTCATTCTGAAGGAATGGAATTCCCCCTCTTCACCTTCTTTTCAGCTGTGGTTGACGGACATACGTATGGATGGAGAGACTCAGGTTCCTGAGAACCAACTCACTTCAAATAAATCTGGGACCCGTTTCTGGCCTACTTTGACGAGGTTAAAAGTGACAAGTAACTCACAAGCTGATTTCTCATGGACCCCTTGCATGGGATCCCATGTACAACATCTCTGTAATATTGAATGTCGATAATATACAGTATGTATAGCCTCTTCTTTCTTTTCTTTTTCAGTCTGAGCTTGTTCGTTTTTTGTGTATTGTTCTAAGAAAAATTTAAAAATAAAATAAATATATAAAATATTTATATCATCATCTATAAAAGGGGGGAAGTGGGCTCTGTGCCTGTGTGTTTGTTTGTTTTAATTTTTGTCCTACCAATTGTGATGTCACTGATGATGTCACAATGTCTATGACATAATCAGTGATGTCACTCACTGATGATGTCATCATTTCTATCACATCATCAGTGATTTCACTCAAACAATTGTGATGTCATCATGTCTATGACATTATCAGTGATGTCACTCGATCACTCGATGATGTGGGCTCTGTAAGTAAGTGGGCTCTGTCTGCGATTTTGCTCGAGCAATTGTGATGTCACTGGTGATGTCACAATGTCTGGTCACTCGAGCAATTGTGATGTCATCAGTGAGTGATGTCAACATGATGCAAAGTTGAGCAAATTGTGCGCTGCCAATCGAGCAGGCGAAGCCATACAGCAGCCGGGCTGTGGTTGAGCTCGGCGAGCTGCAGGGCTGGCGAGCCTAGGAATCGAGCGTGTAGTGTGCGAGATGCCTAGTATATATATATATATATATATAAACTTTGCACGCTGGCAGTGAAAGGCACCCGTTTTAATTTGGCGGACTTCAATTGTGAAGATGTAAGGTGTCTGTAAACTGAATGGACGACTTCTACGTTTTTTGGGTGGGTGGGTGATAAAGAGGTTCCAGGCTATTTTTGGTGAATCCTTTTCTTGGATTTGACTTGATTTGTTTCTACAGTAATGCTGCTGACACCAGAAACTTCATTTGGGCAAAAAGGGCATCTCAGTTAGTGTGGATGGGACGCTCTTCTCTGTTGCATCCCCACAATAAGTCGGTGCGTTTTTACATTCAAATCTTACCTACTGCAAGCTGCATGCAGAGTGCTCAGAGTAATCTGTGGAATTATCAAAATGAAATGAATATTTGAGCCACCTGCCATGGCAGAACCCAGACGCTCAAGACCAATCACATGCATACAAAATAATAAGAGACATGCCATCTGTCTGTATTGCAAAGCATTTATGCAGGATTAGGGACATACCACTTATAGATGTATAAAAATCCTAATCCCTAAATGATTTGAATTTGGCAATGATCCCCTTAAAGGTGGATAGACATGAAATTGTTTTGATATAAAAATCAAACTAAGGTTGATTATCGAATAATCAAACTAAAAATAGAACTTGCAGATACAGTTTACCGGCTGACTGTACCAAACTGTCGAGGTGAGACCAAGCAGAACTCTGGACCCGTCTTAAACAGGAGCCAGGGCAGAGGACCTATGTCCCTGGTTATCTTAATAGACTAATTGATCTGCTATTGAAGAGGCACGTTCCTCTGAGCATCAGCGAGACAGCCCGGCTCCAATCAGACAGGCATGTGTTATCAAACTGGGAAGTCAATTAAGAGAGAGAGAGAGAGAGAGAGAGAGAGAGAGAGAGAGAGAGAGAGAGAGAGAGAGAGAGAGAGAGAGAGAGAGAGAGAGAAAGACCAAAAGAGAGAGAGAGAGAGAGAGGAGACAGGGACTGGCTCCAAGCTGTCAGCAGACTGGTTCTCAGAGAGGGAAGTGGGTTTCAGAGACTCGGTCCAGGCTACAGACACAAAGGCCTGGAGAGTCAATGTTTCACTGCAGGAGGATGGAATATATGCACTTGAATGTAACCTTGCCTCTGTCAAACGTTGGCCTGAAGTCTGTCCAAATCTGTAGAAAAGTCAGCTGGTTCAAAGTTAAAGTCATATTCATTGTCATGACAATACTATGATGTCAGTTTTGCTACTGTCTATTGCCAATGCACGGTGGCGCAGTGGTAGTGCTGTCAGGGTGAGGGTGTCCCCCCCCCCCCATGTCTTCAGTGCTCAGGTGGGCTATCTCGTCAAAAAGGGCCTTTCTGTGTGGAGTTTGCATGGTCTCCCCATGCTTCAGGGGTACCTCCATATATAAACTTCCGACCGTGTGTGTGTGTGTGTGTGTGTGTGTGTGTGTGTGTGTGTGTGTGTGTACTGGCCGCCGTGCACGTGTGTGCATGCCACGATGGTGTTTGTGACAAATAAAGACCGAGGTTGTCCATCGAGTTTAATCTTAATCTTAATCTGAATCTTAATTGATATAACACAACTTTTTCAACTTTTCTAAAGACCTTTCTTTCCAGGGAAAATCCTCTGGTACACAGGAAGTGATGTGTTTTACATTTGCACACAATTACACACAACAAAACCATGAGTGAACAGCCAAAGAAAAGAGCGCCCCCTACAGAAACTCCATCAACAGGAAAATTCCAGGAAAAAGACGTCACGGGGTACTGGACATACTGTTTGATTGACGGGTGATCTCAGTGCAGAAACGCCACAGTAACTTGCAGATTACCACTTTTAAAGATAAGAAGAATGCCAGTGTGAACTGGCTGCAAAGTGTTTTCTGCTTGAAAAGGGAGATATACCCTTTAGTGAGGTTTCACTATTTGTTATTCACAAAGAAATGCAAGGTCCCTTCTTCTAACTTGCATCTGTTATCTCCTCCAGTCGAAGCATTTGGGTCCTCTCTAAGGGGTGAAGATTAGCCCTAATGTGTATTCTAAATGCAGTTGTAATTGCATTAGAGATCATTTTAGATACAGCGACTAAATAGCTCTTTTCACAAAGAGGATGTAATAAATATTGAAAGGACGCAGCGAGGCTTTATCCACCATTTTACTTAATTGCCTCAGACCGTGTGACAATGGCGGGTTACTGGACTGTGGCGGACGAGCGTTTCACCACGAGACAAACGGAGGATGTATCTATTATGTGAAGCCGCGTGGAGGTCGTCGACCTGCGACAAGCGGAGGACCAGAGACATTACAGATCATGTGCAATTTAATCTTCACACAAACACAAGGAGGAGCGGGACGGACAAGAGAGGCAGCGCCACAATAGGGGCCAGAAGAATGGACGGTGGGGGGGTCTCTCGGACAGGCCTGTGGACCCGATGGACCCGGGGCATTTTCTTCTCCAGCCACTCAAAGGCTGATTCCACTCACTCCTCTGACACTTGTATTAATGGTATTTTGGCGCCGGGCACTGTGGACGGTGAAAAAGCGATTGTGCCGAACGCAGCTGTGCCTCTCACTGCCTCTCTCTCATACTTTACTAGTGTCTTTTTTACTCCATCCTCTCTCTGTCCATTCTCGACCCCCCCCCCCGTCCTCCATTCTCGCTCCATTCCTTCAGTCATTACTGGTCAGTGTCAGCACTTCTCTATTCTCTCTCTCCATTCCTTCAGTCATTACTGGTCAGTGTCAGCACTTGAAAACTGTTGTGCTTGCCGAGCCGGTGTCATCACAAGTGAAATTAACCATCTTCCCTGTGCCTGATTGCAAGAAGCCCGACTCATTCCGTCTCTCCCCTATACACTCCATCAAGACCCACTGACAGAGAGAAAGAACGCAGGCTTGAGGTAAAGGCGTGATGATATCAAACTAAATGTTTACCACGCTGTAGGCCACTCTCTGCCGTTCTGATGGCATCACAAAGACAAAATATCACCATCTTAAAAATCACGAGGATGGCAAGTGAGTTGATACGAATACTGACGATGCGCGACAATGAGAATCACTTTTATTGCCACAGTAATCCACATGACATGAGGAATTTGACTTTGTGTTAAATATGCAGCGTACAGTGGGTTAATATCGCGAAAATTCAATCGAGAAATAGAAATACTAAAAATCAAAAAGTGCAGCCAAAATATACAATATACACACACATTAGAAGGTCCTGAGTGATAAATAGCAATTTACGATACAATAGGTGTACGATGTAAACTAAAGAGAATAATATAAAGTAAAAATAATAAAATAAACATTCTGCTGAGAGAAGCAGCTGCAGGTACATTAATGTAACGTATGCAGTGCAGCTGCAGTGGGGGGTTTCTGGCCTGTTGATGAGGTCAGAGAACTAGTCACACTGTTCTTACATACTTATGTTACGTTTTAAGCAATACAATAATATTGCTGCAGTCATTTCTCATGATAAGTTATGACTAAGACAAAGATCTATACTGTTAATCCGCGTTGTTGAGTAACATGTAATCAGTACAGGTAGAAGAGAGAGATAGGGGCAGATGCAGAGGGATTACAGTACATGTCAGATCTTCATATTGTGTATTTAGGCCTGCAGGAGTAATCTGTTGTCTGATCTGCCTGCAGGCCCTGGAACACTTCTTGAGACGTTTGTGGAAGATCATGAAATTGCACGGGTAATACAAATCTGCTTTTTTTTTATTCATTTCTTTCCAGAAGATTACAAGATTTGCAGAGATTTTGATCTGACCACTGTTGTATCACTGTGGTAGGTGGCCTTGACATCAAAACGAGAACTTTAAATAAGCATTACCGCCCGGATCGGCCTTCTTTTTCCACCGCAAATGCTGTGAAATAAATCTTAACGCTCATATAGGCCAACACACAAGAGAAGGAGAAGTCTCTCAGTTAATGTATCATCATCTGAGTGGGTTTGGATTGGAGTTATTAGAGTATTTCACTTCATTGCATGACCTCCTGTTCCTCCTCAGATCATGAATCCTATTCATTACCCGGTCCTTCTGGAGTGCCCGCCTTTATAATATTACTCCATTTATATTCTGAAGCGGGCTCCTGGGAGAGCGATCAGCGCTCCGAAACAGCGACCCCCCTATAACCCAATCACAATATTTAAAGGCCAGCAAAGAGCTTTTTAATGCGCGTCGTAGATAACCATTTAAAGTGGATTGCTTTGGTTTAATATGACCTTAACAGGCTGGCAGTCACATGTGAAGAATGAATAAGCTAATAGGAGAGGCGACAGGGAGAAAGAATGAAAATCAAAAAGCTGAATATGAGAGATTTGTTTCAATGCTCGCTGTGCCTCTTTGACGGCTGCTGAGAGGAGCATGATAGAGAATCACAAGCGTGTGAATCAAACAGGACAGGCGATGAATGAAGCTACTGCAGGCGTTTCTCCTCTCTCCCCTTCCCAGAGTATCAACTGCTTTATCATGATAAAAGACAAGACAGGTATAAATGACACATTTACATTCTCCCATCAAAGACAAACTTGTCTCAATCTGGTTGAAAGCACTGTGGATCTAGATGTGCTTTCTGCAGGGGGGGGGGGGGGGGGGGGTACAAGATGATCTAGTGGCAACATGCAATGTATGTTTGTTTAGATATGTCATGAAACATATCAGTGCTGCTGCCTGGGACTCCAACCCGCACCCTAACTGTGTAATCCAATTCCCCGCCTCTTGATGCTTTCCCAGCATGTATATGTCACTATACCCTTTTATGAAAGGCAACAACAACTGTGCCTGCCATAAATCAGGCTATTTCTAAAGAAGAGCTCGGCTGACAGAAAGGTAACAAATCATATCTCCTACTTTGTACTTGTTGAAAAGTGTTGCTGTTGTTGAAATTGTTCCAGATTTATTTTTTTTATATGCACTCCAATCACCCTCTGTGAAGCAATGAAGCGAGGAAACACGTGAACCTGCTCTGAGGACAGTGGCCTGCTAATCTCGCTGTGCCATCAAGCCAAATGCTCTAAGTTTCTGTTGCTTCTCCCATGTTATTATTGGCAGTGGGGTGATATTTATGTGCGTGTGATCTCTGCGTGGTGCAGACTCAGCGTTGCTGAAGGGAGATGCAGATCATCTATATTTAGATGAACTCTGATGTCCTTGACATTAATCACAGCAGTCCATAACCAAAGGCATCATTTCATCTTAAATCTGGCTGAACAGAGCATCTTCAGCCAAATGAAATAGTGTTGCCTTGCTGCTCCCTCAGCCTCTTTCATTAGAATAAAGCACAAGGACCTTTTGAAATTGACAGGCATCAACATTGACAAGCAAGGAAAACTAAGCATGCGTGTAATTTATTGATATCCACTCCACTTTTGATTTTGATTTTATTTATTTTATGTGCTGCTGTGCCATCCTAGGAGAAAGAGATGCACAAGCAGCTCATCCACAATACAATGTGAATGATTGAATACATTGTGCTAAGAGGGGAATTAAAGGCAGAATAAATGACCTTGGTGATCAGACAAAATAGGCAGTTCATAAAAGCAATTTGCATGGGCCTGATTGATATCTTGCCATAGATTGCATTGTCAGTTGCTGGTCAAAACTTGTGATTAAGCATTTAGTGTTTAGTCAATTTTCCTCTTTTGAAGATTTTAATTAGTAAATGAACCACTCTTATGGATGAATGATTGATGCCCCGCAGTAACCCTCCCGTGTGTGTGTGTGTGTGTGTGTGTGTGTGTGTGTGTGTGTGTGTGTGTGTGTGTGTGTGTGTGTGAGAGAGAGAGAGAGAGACAGACAGACAGAGAGAGAGAGAGTGAGTGTTGTGTGTATGCATGCATGTGAAATGCGTGTGATTGCTGCATGATGCTGATGATATATAGTAATCATCTAAAAAGAGTGGCCAAATGAGAAACAAACCATTACATTAGTGTTTCAGAATGTGATATAGCGGGAAGGGTCACTGTGTCTAACCAGTATTCATTTCTAATTGGACATATTAAGTACTGGTTGCTTGTCAAAAATATGTGCATTTGATTTAAGTGATTGCAGCGGCGCCTGTAGCTGCAGTCAGAATGCATTTTGGAAGTTTAATCGTGTGCTGTTGGGAACACATGACATGAAATCGCACAATAGTTCAGTTTGGGCCGAGGGGAAAACGGTCGGGTCAAAGTGGTGTCACAGTCTCCGAAGGAAAGCTAGCAAATTTTCCAAAAATAAAGTCAAATGTCATACGTCTTCCCATCAGGCTTTGAAGTAGTTTTACTCCGCACTGCTGTTCACTGTCCTTACGGTATTTCAAATGGTGAGAAGTAGGAAATGAGGGAAGGTGATTTTCTTTTTTCTTTTTGTCCGTTTAGGAACATTGAATGTGCAGCCCAGCTCTCCTGGATGCTGACTGTACATTGGATCAGTGCTTATGGGGATTGATACCCTCATACTGGTATGCCATTGGTGGCCGGAGAGCCCGTATAAATCATCCCCTGGAAGCGGATATACAAACCACATGATAAATGCTTAGTGACCTAATGATGAAAACAATTATTTGGGCTTTTAACTTTTTTATCTCTGTGCAAAACGGAGCCATTTTGGGGGACGGAAATGGTGACAAATAACAGCGAGAGGCTGCGAAACGCTGCCGTTCACACTTTCCCAGATTAACGTCATTTGTATCAGTTTAGCGCCAGAGGGGCCACAGCGCATGATGGAGGAGATCTGAACTGGCCTTCGCTAAAGCTGCGAGAGGAAGGAGAGAATACGAGTGAAGACGGGCAAAGAGAAGGAAAGAGCGAGAGGTGATGGGGGCTGTAGTGGATATGAGGATGTGTTTGTCATGTGCGCTGGGGAGGGAGGGACCACTCCAGGGGTCAAAGGTGGATCTAAAGCAACAGAAACAGGGGAGCGTTACATTTCCTCTGGCCACCCTTAAATAATGTCCGTAGGCCCAAGTTATTAACCTCTTTAAAGCCCACAGAGTGGAGTATAGCGCAAGCCTCCAGTCAGGCCTGGCCCGGTCAGGGGACAGATAGCAGGAGATAATGGAGGTGCACATTGAGGAACAATGCATGGAGGGATGGGGGGGGGAAAGGGGAGGCAGGAGGGAGGGAACAGGGCCAAGTCAAAGAGAATAATCCCAAGCACAGATAATCAATGGCGGAGACGAGGAGACGAGAGGGAGAAATGGACTTGGATTTTTCTCCCTTTACACTCTTTGATTCTGTCTATTTCTAATAGAGTTTATGACATGTTATCGGCGCTCTGCGTAGCGGCGGGGGGAGACGGTGCCGATGCTCCGAGGGGCTGTTGTGGAGGCTAAGGATGCTGGTTCACGGAGGGTTCACCCATTACCCAGGCCCTGCAGCCAGCTGGGGGGCTAACCACGATGATCAGCCAGAGCCACAGCCTGCACAGGCCCCAATGATTTTCACATCAAGCCGCCTGATGTACAGCTCCACCGTCTACCAATCGCTCTCCCGTATCGATCCCCCCTTAAATGAGCCTTCCCCGCTTTCTACCATGAGCAATAATTAAAAAGGCAGCACATTGATTTTAACTAATATTA
>NC_139623.1:3774607-3817107 GCF_964638095.1 Poromitra crassiceps
GTATGGGAAAATGTAGTCGTTCAGCTCCGCTAGCTTTCTAATTAGATTAGCATGCTTATTTGAAGGCGGGAATCTTTAGTCTAGTCAAAGGAATTAGTGTTCCCCATTACAGATACCTAATATTTATAATAATGAAATGACTTAGCCAATTAGGGAGGGTTAAAAATGCATTACTTTAGCTTATTATATTAGCCAGATGGTACACTGAATGGTCCATGTTGTGCTGTGCATCTGGATGAGTACTATAGGGGCCCATTCTATATGCAGTAATAGGCCTGGAAGGGCAGTTCTAGCCATCACCTTTCAGTCCCAGGAAGCAGCTTTAGCTTGAGGAGCAATCAGAAAGGCCAATGAAAAAAGCCAAGCTCTCTCCTTTCTTCTTGTTGAGAAGATAAAGGCCCCTGAAACAAATCAATCTTCAAATTGAAAACTTCTGCTTTGAGGATAAGGAAGTGACAGCGGTGTAAACAGTTATGATTTTGATGGCTATCGTCATAAGGAGGCCAACAATGGCATTGAAGCAGTAACACCTCTAAGGGAGAAAGGGACTTTGTCTCTTTAACTTTTTTCCCCACTCTTTCATCTATTTCTATCATTTTTTGTTTTGTTTTGTTGTCTTGTTTACCGGTGGACAGCTGTAAATGATAAGAGATTGAGGGCCATTATCTGAAATGGGGATCAGCAATCCCTCTGGTGCGTAGCTATGAGACTCAAAGCACCATGACTTCAGAGCCTGCTGACTCTGTGAGGAGGAAGAGGAGGAGGAGGAGGGGGAAGAGGCAGGCTGGAGCCTGAGGACCAACATATAGGGCAGGTGCTGCTATTTGCTGCTTGACTACAGATCAGGCCCCCCAAAACTTCCTCTTGTCAGCTCTGTAGACCTGTGTTAGCTCCAACGCAGTATCAGCTGTTCAAATGTTATCTATAGGCTATTATATATAACTGATATAATGTGACAGCTCCTGGTATTTCGATCCACATGTAGGCGGAGGTCATTTTTCATTTTTTTACATATTATGAAATTGCAGATTGTAAGCTTTCAAATGATGTGTCACACATTGTAATCTGAGAAAAAGGTGATATGTTTAGTTATTTGAATGTTCACACTCCTAAAAGGCAACATTCAGAGATAACGGCCCTCAAAATTGGAGAAGTTTTTCACACCTAGGCAGCCAGGTAAAGGGGGGAGTGGACAACAAGGACTTTTATTTAACATGATACACTTATTTACTGATTCTAAAACGATTGCATTTTATGTGGAATGGATAGTTCAAAACCTAAACTTTTGTATTAATGGAAAAACATTCATTAACATACTTTATTTTTAAATATATATTTTCTCATTTTCTGGGAATTACAATCGGCCTACATGAGGTAACTTCTCTTGGGGCGTGTCACATATGATGATCTTCTACTGTGAGCATGGATTACGTTGGGTACCTCCCACTGACCTAAATAAAATGGGCAAAGCCATCCGCTTTTCTTTTTTTTGTCACGTTTCGCAGCAAAGTGTCGTCTGTCGCCATCTTGGGGTCCTTGCGCGGCTCACACGAGACGGCAGCTGGGAATAGAGCCGCAGGTCCGCCTGCTATTGGTCCATGATCGACATCAAGCTGTGTGATCATTTGACAGGCAACCTGTCAATTACCCCCTTTTCTATCATCTTATTTTACTCTAAACGGGCGAGTTATATAAGAAATCAACCCCTACAGCTGTTATGAAAGGTGAAGCTAGTAGAGCGGATAAGCACAATAATTGTGCACTTTTTGAAAGAAACGTGACATTTCACACATAGCTAGGGAATACCATAAGGTTTATTTTCAGATTGGGAGGGAAGTCAGATTTGACCAAAATTCCAAGATGGCCGCCATTTCCCCAGGTCTAATGTACAAATGTGCTTATAACAATTGTGCAAAAGCATGAGATTTCTCACATAGTGAGTGAATACCATAGGTGTATTGTCACATAGTGAGTGAATACCATAGGTGGAGGGAAGGTGGATTTGACTATTTGAGAAATGTCATGCTTCTTTGAAAAAGTGGACAATTGTTATAAGCACATTAGACCCGGGGAAATGGCAGCCATTTTGGATTTGAGGCCAAATCCGCCTTCCCTCCACATATGACAATAAACCTTATGGTATTTACTCATTATGTGAGGAATTTTGTGCTTTTTTTTTAAGTGCACAATTGTTATAAGCACATTTGTACATTAGACCCGGGGAAATGGTGGCCATCTTGGCATTTTTGTCAAATCTGACTTCCCTCCCAATCTGAAAATAAACTTTATGGTATTCCCTAACTATGTGTCAAGTTTCACGTTTCTTTCAAAAAGTGCACAATTCCTCTATTTTTGGGAGCTTATCCGTTCTACTAATAGGCCCAAAACCGTGTTTCTGTCTAGGCTGTAAACATGCAACACTGTTACAAAGTGGGGCATTTTAACACGGGGGTGAACGGGAACGATGTCACTTCTGAGTCCTGCCTCAAGTGGCCATTCGAGGAACTACAGTGTCCAGGATTACTTCCGCGACTTCCTCTGAAAAACCCAGAGCTAGCCCACTGGTACCTCCACATCTGCATTGTGCCACACTACACAACCTGAACAGACGTCGTCAAGGTTAAACTCAAACGCTTGACAGTTGACACACTGTTTTCCATTGCAATTCTCCACTCCTCTTCTATCTTGTTCCAGCCTTTTACAGAGTAAAGGAGGCAGTTGTATTATAAGCCACAGAATTAAGCCCACAGTGTCCTAAAGATATAACCCAATTCACTGCTCTTAATTTTGCAATTCCATCACCCGGGTGCTGCAAAGCCCTGCTTCTCCATCAAAACCATTAAGGGCATTGAAGCTTGGAGTATCATCAACAATGACAGGTAAATATTTAGGCTGTCTCACTGGTGCAAATAAGCCAGCCAAGGTCAAACGGTTGTGTTAGTCCATTCCAGCTTAGCTACATTGGTCTTTAGGTCTCAGCAGAAGATATGTACACAAGCAGCACCAAATAAGGTTCCGCGCACCAGCTTGCAATGGGAAAATGTAGGCTGGTGTGTAAAGACTGCAGTACATGATGAACGCGAGATAATGTAACATTTAGAAATATTCAGATAGTGGACATGCGTATCTAGAGATGCACTTCTTTACCCAATGCCTTTCACTTTATATCATTTCGTGGCATCAAAAAGCAGTCGCTGCATCGAGGGACCAAACAAATGCATCTCAGAAAAAGGTCATGTTAGACTATTTGCCGCTCAAGAAATCAGCACATCTTCAACAACACCTGACTTCCAGACGTGTCATTTATCAAACAATCTGCCATACTGAAGCAATGCTTTGCGAGGGGGGGGAATCGGATCATAATTGGAGTTTTTATCTCTTCCATTATTTCCCTCCATAACCTCTGTCAACAACATCAAAATGCCTTTTCTGAGCCACGTAAGGCTGCGGGCCAGGCGGCGGTGGCCTCAGAGATAGGCTGTGCAGGATAAGTGAGTGAGTTCTTTGGTTTTGTGTCAACAAGAGACTTTATAGCTTTGAAGTAATAAATCATAAAAAACTACTCTGTTCCTAAACATTTATAGATAAGGGAGTTAGGAATCAAATCAATTTGAGGTTCTGTACACAAGGCCCCAGTGTGGCCAGCAAACACGTGGACAGACACACTGTAAATGGATTAGCGTGGAGGTGGAGACGCATGGGGCATGTCATCCTCCAAACACTGCTACAGTACAACTGACAGGAGGCACTGAGATTAAAAAACGCTGTATTGAAAAAATATATAATAATAATAACAATAACAATAATAATAACAACAATAATAATAACAATAATAATAACAATAATAATAATAACAATAATAATAATAATAATAATAATAATAATAATACATCACTAAAATGATCTAAAATTAATCCACTTTGAGTCACCAGGGGAAGTCTTAATCATAATCTTAAAAACGTATTTGATGAAGTCAGGTATGCAAAGGTAAGAAATTGGTACTTCATCTTTATTGCTATATATTGTTTGTTGACAAACATATTTTGCATATAAATGACCAAATAAAACAATTTAATTAACAATTTAATTAATAAAGAAAGTGCTCTGAGGTTGGACGCTGCCCACTAGCAGCAACTAGCAGCTCATCTGTGCCATCCCCATCTTACAAGTTTTGTTTTTGTTTGTTTTGTTAATATTGTTTATTTGCAGTATAGGGAAGTGCAAAGAAGTGGTATCCAGCTATAATAGTGTAGCTCTATGCTACTTGCTGCTACCCGGACTTTGAGAGATTGGAGAGAAATTTGAACATTAACTCCCTCCGAGTGAATGGTTTTGATGCTGGTTGGCTCGCTGAGGAAAGCTGCTGCGAGGCTGTTGTCTAGCTTTTCATAGGCACTCAACTGCCAAAATAGGAAGAATATGTCACTCAGTTTGAAATAAAGACTAGCTTTGTGACAATGTGATGTATTTCATGCAAAATGGAGAGATTGCCTGGCTTTATTTCTCAGTTTATAACGGTTAACAATAGTTTCAAGGTACTCAAATAATTTACAGTATAGCGCAAAAACTCAAGTACATTAAACAGGGCCTGTTCACAAGGCCGACCTTCCAAGCTGTCAATGCAGCCGCTGAAGAAAGGGTCCTTGAATGGCATCATAGATTGTGTGGATCCTGGCCTCAGCAGACAGCTGTTTGTGTGGACCCTGCTGGCCTCAGCAGACAGCTGTGTGTGGTCCCTGAATGGCATCATAGATTGTGTGGACCCTGGCCTCAGCAGACAGCTGTTTGTGTGGACCCTGGCCTCAGCAGACAGCTGTTTGTGGTCCCTGAATGGCATCATATAGATTGTGTGGATCCTGGCCTCAGCAGACAGCTGTTTGTGTGGATCCTGGCCTCAGCAGACAGCTGTTTGTGGATCCTGGCCTCAGCAGACAGCTGTTTGTGTGGATCCTGGCCTCAGCAGACAGCTGTTTGTGTGGATCCTGGGCTTAACAGACAGCTGTTTGTGTGGATCCTGGGCTCAGCAGACAGCTGTTTGTGTGGATCCTGGGCTTAACAGACAGCTGTTTGTGTGGATCCTGGGCTCAGCAGACAGCTGTTTGTGTGGATCCTGGGCTTAACAGACAGCTGTTTGTGTGGATCCTGGGCTTAACAGACAGCTGTTTGTGTGGATCCTGGGCTCAGCAGACAGCTGTTTGTGTGGATCCTGGGCTCAGCAGACAGCTGTTTGTGTGGATCCTGGGCTTAACAGACAGCTGTTTGTGTGGATCCTGGGCTTAACAGACAGCTGTTTGTGTGGATCCTGGGCTCAGCAGACAGCTGTTTGTGTGGATCCTGGGCTTAACAGACAGCTGTTTGTGTGGATCCTGGGCTTAACAGACAGCTGTTTGTGTGGATCCTGGGCTTAACAGACAGCTGTTTGTGTGGATCCTGGGCTTAACAGACAGCTGTTTGTGTGGATCCTGGGCTCAGCAGACAGCTGTTTGTGTGGATCCTGGGCTTAACAGACAGCTGTTTGTGTGGATCCTGGGCTTAACAGACAGCTGTTTGTGTGGATCCTGGGCTTAACAGACAGCTGTTTGTGTGGATCCTGGGCTCAACAGACAGCTGTTTGTGGTCTCATTATGTTGATTGAACTGTCCGGGATCAGAGGAACGACACGCAGAGTCCCACTTTACCCTCCATTTGTTCACTTTGATTCCAATTTTGGACTTTTCCCGACGCCGCTCCTCCTGCCGCACAGGCTTTGAATTGGGAATGAAATTAATATTTCAGAACTTGTCATGGGCTGCTTGACTTGGCCCTATACGTCAGTGACAGGCCATTCATCACAGAGTTAAGTGTCAGCATTAAATTATCCCCGCTATTATGACAGCAACATTATTCATCAGGATTAGGGCTAGCCAAACAGCTGCAGCCATCTCCTGCTCGCTATCGATCGCTGTTCCCTCCATTACCAACACAGAGGCTATCTGCATGACACCAGCACACCGCGCATGTTGATGATGCTCTTGTCAGCTAGCAGGATGCTTGTATCATGAGGGAGAGAGAGGGAGAGAGAGGGAGAGAGAGAGAGAGAGAGAGAGAGAGAGAGAGGAGGGGACCAAACAGAAGAGAAAAGGGGAGATAAAGAGAGACTGTACCGAGAGCCTCTCCAGAGAGTGGAGGTATAATGAAGTGCTGGATAGGTTTAATACCAACAACAGAAGGGGCCTGCCGTAGTCAAGTGCTGTTAATATCTCCTCCATTCCTTAAGCAAATCAAGTTATCTGCCACTGCCTGTGTTTCGATAAGGAGTGGATGAGGTCCGTTGAGAGCGGCTTGATTTAGATGTTGTTTAAAGTGAATATCCAGATAGCTCAAACACATACTCTGTATGATCTGAATCTGCTTGTATGTCTGCTTGTTTTTTTACTCAGCGGAGCGTGCACTCAGACTGGAAAAGAGAGATAAAACTGCAGTGGCGTCTGCATAAATCCCTCATTTCTATGCCCTTGCTCGCAATGCCTCAAACGTGCCACAAGACATTACTTAAATAATGCCTGGAGGTGCAACGCCACTAACGGTGTCCCCCTCCGTTCAATTTGAAACGCATCAAATCCTCCCTAATTCCACATTTCAGGGTTTTAAATTGCCCTGTGCTCTGAAACGTAACCAAAGGCTTCAACTTAGTTTCAAGACTTTTTCCCCCCTTTTGATTTTCTATTAATGTCAACTTTGTGTTACTCAGAGAGGATAAGATAAGATAAGAGGGAATAAGGCCATTTTCTTTCATTGTAAATGTCCTCTGTTCGGTCAGACCGGCCCATCCGAGAAGATAGCAGACCTGAGTTTCAACGCAGGCCAATCTTAGGAAGTGAAAGCCAACGTCTTCAGGGATTTCCACATTGCATGTGTCTCTCAGATGGAGGAATCTCTGTGGGCATTGTTCTGCAGGTGTGACCACACTGGACCACAAGTAGCCTACAGTACAACAGGTCCTGTCTCATCCTAACATACTGGACCACAAGTAGCCTACAGTACAACAGGTCCTGTCTCATCCTAACATACCCCACTGACTACAGCACCACACTGGACCACAAGTAGCCTACAGTACAACAGGTCCTGTCTCATCCTAACATACCCCACTGACTACAGCACCACACTGGACCACAAGTAGCCTACAGTACAACAGGTCCTGTCTCATCCTAACATACTGGACCACAAGTAGCCTACAGTACAACAGGTCCTGTCTCATCCTAACATACCCCACTGACTACAGCACCACACTGGACCACAAGTAGCCTACAGTACAACAGGTCCTGTCTCATCCTAACATACTGGACCACAAGTAGCCTACAGTACAACAGGTCCTGTCTCATCCTAACATACCCCACTGACTACAGCACCACACTGGACCACATCACATGTAGCCTACACTACAGTACAACATGTCCTGTCTAACATACCCCACTGACTACAGCACCACACTGGACCACATCACATGTAGCCTACAGTACAACATGTCCTATCTAACATACCCCACTGACTACAGTACCACACTGGACCACATCACATGTAGCCTACAGTACAACATGTCCTGTCTAACATACCCCACTGACTACAGCACCACACTGGACCACATCACATGTAGCCTACAGTACAACATGTCCTATCTAACATACCCCACTGACTACAGCACCACACTGGACCACATCACATGTAGCCTACAGTACAACATGTCCTATCTAACATACCCCACTGACTACAGCACCACACTGGACCACATCACATGTAGCCTACAGTACAACATGTCCTATCTAACATACCCCACTGACTACAGTACCACACTGGACCACATCACATGTAGCCTACAGTACAACACGTCCTAACATACCCCACTGACTACAGTACCACACTGGACCACACCACATGTAGCCTACAGTACAACATGTTAGGGCTGTCACTTTTTATTCCAAATTCGAATTCAACTTCGAATGTGGGGGAGGAGGGCATGTTCGAATGTATAATTGATCTGTTCGTTTTTTTATTTTATTTTTTTTATTATTTATTTATTTATTTATTTTTATTAACCAAAATTAACCAACTGCTGCTTGCTGGTAATGTTAATCCCATGTCAGAAAAAGTCTCCAGATTTGTCGCGTTAGTCTCTTCTGAGAAAGATTGTCTCCAGGGTCTGAAAAGTTGTCTCGATTTGGATGCAGCCAAGTTTGTGAGGCAGTGTTGTGACTGTGAGCGTCCATGGCCTGGCCTGCAAAAAAAAAAAAAAAAAAAAAAAAATTAACCAATTCGAATTCGAACGATTTGCGGGCAATTAAAGTTTGTTAGAACTTTATTTTGGGAAAAAGTGACAGCCCTACAACATGTCCTGTCTAACATACCCCACTGACTACAGCACCACACTGGACCACATCACATGTAGCCTACAGTACAACATGTCCTATCTAACATACCCCACTGACTACAGCACCACACTGGACCACATCACATGTAGCCTACAGCAGAGATGGGAAGTAACGAAGTACAAATACTTTGTTACTGTACTTAAGTAGATTTTTCGAGTATCTGTACTTTACTTGAGTATTTAATTTTTTTTTTTTTTTTTCTATTAATGTCAACTTTGTGTTACTCAGAGAGGATAAGATAAGATAAGAGGGAATAAGGCCATTTTCTTTCATTGTAAATGTCCTCTGTTCGGTCAGACCGGCCCATCCGAGAAGATAGCAGACCTGAGTTTCAACGCAGGCCAATCTTAGGAAGTGAAAGCCAACGTCTTCAGGGATTTCCACATTGCATGTGTCTCTCAGATGGAGGAATCTCTGTGGGCATTGTTCTGCAGGTGTGACCACACTGGACCACAAGTAGCCTACAGTACAACAGGTCCTGTCTCATCCTAACATACTGGACCACAAGTAGCCTACAGTACAACAGGTCCTGTCTCATCCTAACATACCCCACTGACTACAGCACCACACTGGACCACAAGTAGCCTACAGTACAACAGGTCCTGTCTCATCCTAACATACCCCACTGACTACAGCACCACACTGGACCACAAGTAGCCTACAGTACAACAGGTCCTGTCTCATCCTAACATACTGGACCACAAGTAGCCTACAGTACAACAGGTCCTGTCTCATCCTAACATACCCCACTGACTACAGCACCACACTGGACCACATCACATGTAGCCTACACTACAGTACAACATGTCCTGTCTAACATACCCCACTGACTACAGCACCACACTGGACCACATCACATGTAGCCTACAGTACAACATGTCCTATCTAACATACCCCACTGACTACAGTACCACACTGGACCACATCACATGTAGCCTACAGTACAACAGGTCCTGTCTCATCCTAACATACTGGACCACAAGTAGCCTACAGTACAACAGGTCCTGTCTCATCCTAACATACCCCACTGACTACAGCACCACACTGGACCACAAGTAGCCTACAGTACAACAGGTCCTGTCTCATCCTAACATACCCCACTGACTACAGCACCACACTGGACCACAAGTAGCCTACAGTACAACAGGTCCTGTCTCATCCTAACATACTGGACCACAAGTAGCCTACAGTACAACAGGTCCTGTCTCATCCTAACATACCCCACTGACTACAGCACCACACTGGACCACATCACATGTAGCCTACACTACAGTACAACATGTCCTGTCTAACATACCCCACTGACTACAGCACCACACTGGACCACATCACATGTAGCCTACAGTACAACATGTCCTATCTAACATACCCCACTGACTACAGTACCACACTGGACCACATCACATGTAGCCTACAGTACAACAGGTCCTGTCTCATCCTAACATACTGGACCACAAGTAGCCTACAGTACAACAGGTCCTGTCTCATCCTAACATACCCCACTGACTACAGCACCACACTGGACCACAAGTAGCCTACAGTACAACAGGTCCTGTCTCATCCTAACATACCCCACTGACTACAGCACCACACTGGACCACAAGTAGCCTACAGTACAACAGGTCCTGTCTCATCCTAACATACTGGACCACAAGTAGCCTACAGTACAACAGGTCCTGTCTCATCCTAACATACCCCACTGACTACAGCACCACACTGGACCACATCACATGTAGCCTACACTACAGTACAACATGTCCTGTCTAACATACCCCACTGACTACAGCACCACACTGGACCACATCACATGTAGCCTACAGTACAACATGTCCTATCTAACATACCCCACTGACTACAGTACCACACTGGACCACATCACATGTAGCCTACAGTACAACATTTCCTGTCTAACATACCCCACTGACTACAGCACCACACTGGACCACATCACATGTAGCCTACAGTACAACATGTCCTATCTAACATACCCCACTGACTACAGCACCACACTGGACCACATCACATGTAGCCTACAGTACAACATGTCCTATCTAACATACCCCACTGACTACAGCACCACACTGGACCACATCACATGTAGCCTACAGTACAACATGTCCTATCTAACATACCCCACTGACTACAGTACCACACTGGACCACATCACATGTAGCCTACAGTACAACACGTCCTAACATACCCCACTGACTACAGTACCACACTGGACCACACCACATGTAGCCTACAGTACAACATGTTAGGGCTGTCACTTTTTATTCGAAATTCGAATTCAACTTTGAATGTGGGGGAGGAGGGCATGTTCGAATGTATAATTGGTCTGTTCGTTTTTTTTTTTTTTTTTTTTTTTTTTTTTTTTTTTTTTTTTTTTTTATTAACCAAAATTAACCAACTGCTGCTTGCTGGTAATGTTAATCCCATGTCAGAAAAAGTCTCCAGATTTGTCGCGTTAGTCTCTTCTGAGAAAGATTGTCTCCAGGGTCTGAAAAGTTGTCTCGATTTGGATGCAGCCAAGTTTGTGAGGCAGTGTTGTGACTGTGAGCGTCCATGGCCTGGCCTGCAAAAAAAAAAAAAAAAAAAAAAATTAACCAATTCGAATTCGAACGATTTGCGGGCAATTAAAGTTTGTTCGAACTTTATTTTGGGAAAAAGTGACAGCCCTACAACATGTCCTGTCTAACATACCCCACTGACTACAGCACCACACTGGACCACATCACATGTAGCCTACAGTACAACATGTCCTATCTAACATACCCCACTGACTACAGCACCACACTGGACCACATCACATGTAGCCTACACTACAGTACAACATGTCCTGTCTAACATACCCCACTGACTACAGTACCACCCTGGACCACATCACATGTAGCCTACAGTACAACACGTCCTGTCTAACATACCCCACTGACTACAGTACCACCCTGGGCCACATCACATGTAGCCTACAGTACAACACATCCCGTCTAACATACCCCACTGACTACAGCACCACACTGGACCATAATCACATGTAGCCTACAGTACAACACGTCCTGTCTAACATACCCCACTGACTACAGCACCACCCTGGGCCACATCACATGTAGCCTACAGTACAACACGTCCTGTCTAACATACCCCACTGACTACAGCACCACCCTGGACCACATCACATGTAGCCTACAGTACAACACATCCTGTCTAACATACCCCACTGACTACAGCACCACCCTGGACCACATCACATGTAGCCTACAGTACAACACGTCCTGTCTAACATACCCCACTGACTACAGCACCACACTGGACCACATCACATGTAGCCTACAGTACAACACGTCCTGTCTAACATACCCCACTGACTACAGCACCACACTGGACCACATCACATGTAGCCTACAGTACAACACGTCCTGTCTAACATACCCCACTGACTACAGCACCACCCTGGACCACATCACATGTAGCCTACAGTACAACACATCCTGTCTAACATACCCCACTGACTACAGCACCACCCTGGACCACATCACATGTAGCCTACAGTACAACACGTCCTGTCTAACATACCCCACTGACTACAGCACCACCCTGGACCACATCACATGTAGCCTACAGTACAACACGTCCTGTCTAACATACCCCACTGACTACAGTACCACCTGATCTGACTTAATCCCTTTAATCAGGACATAATTAAACAATACAAAGTGATGGGGCTACTTGTTTTGTTGTAAATTACCACTTCAAGTGACTGACACTTGCTGTCTCACTTGTGCATTGGGAGAATGACACTTGAAGTCGCGGTTTTTCATCTAAATGTAGGCAAAGCCTGGGTAATTCTGCCAACAACAAAAATTAGGGAGCTATTGAGTTCATTTTCATTCTCAAATAGTGCTGCAACTATCAATTATTTTAGTAATCGAGTATTCTACCGAATAATCCATCGATTAATCGAGTAATCGGATAAGAACCCTTTTTTGTGTTTTCAAAGGCTTATCGTAAATATACACCAAAAAATAAGATAAATCTCTTCAAATAAACAACTACATTACCGGTAGTTTCTTTCTTAGAAAAAACAAAATTTTTATTTTTAACACATTGAATGCCAGCCATGTTTTCATTCCTGTAGGTAAGTTGTGCCAGGGGTGTTTTTGACGATTCTGGCTCATTTTACAACAGCCGAGGATTCTTTTCTGTTAAGAATTCATGAACACCAATCATCTAAAAATAACTAATAGAATGTGTGCTTTCTCTGTCTAAAAGAGTTAGTTTGCAGAGTTAGTAGTTATGTAGATATTAGCCGTTGAGTACAGCATGGTTTCAGCGTCTGGAAATTTATTCAGAGATAAATGGCTTTTTGTGAAACAGTCACTTTAACCATTCATTTTTGGCATCAGTAAGACCGTCAGACATTCTAAACAATAGTTTTGAACAGTAATTTCCTCCATAACAACAGGAAACACCCCTCTCATTCAAACTCCTCCCTCCGTGTGTCTTCTCCTCCTTCCTCCTAACAGCGGGCGTGTCAGAAGCGCGTTGTGCTGCCTGCCTGTCTGTCTGCGTGCCTGCCTGCCTGCTTGCCTGCGTGCGGGGACGAGTCTGAAATGGATTACTGTAAAATCGCCAAGCCATTTCCTTGAATGGCTTGCTCCCGCGGTGTGTGTGTGTGTGTGTGTGTGTGTGTGTGTGTGTGTGTGTGTGTGTGTGTGTGTGTTCGCGCGTTGCCCCCGCGGCTCTGGGGGGAAGAGATCTCTGTCCGTTCTGTGTGTGTGTCCGGGCTTCTGACTGTAAAATCGCCAAGCCATTTCCGCGGGAGGCGGCTGCTTTTGGGTCCCGTGGCTGTGACTTCTCTCGGTCTCTGTCGCCACTTAGTGGTCGGTAAAATAGATTACACACATGCTCTTGCTCCAAATAGTTATCTCGAAGATGTAAAAGGGGTTGATTGATGTCCCACCGTCAAAAAAAAAAAATGTTTATGTAAGACGAGTTAGCTCGTCCTTGGCACTTAAGCGCTGGATTATGTAAGACGAGTTAGGTCGTCTCTGGCACTTAATGTGTTAAATTGCATAGAACTGGCAGTGGCACCATTCATCTTTTTCACCCGTCCTTACAAAGCTGTCCATAGTACGCTGTGATCCGCTGAAAAAGAGGTGAAATAATAATTAATATTGATATTTATTAGGTAAGTTCATAACAAAACTGGAGAATGCGCATTTACACACCCTAGACCAGTTGCCTATTATTGACACAAATATCAGAATAGCAAGATAACAGGTCAGGTGGTGTAATAATTGGAGCCTAAAATGCACCAATTAAATAGTTGTTTGCAATCATCATGAGAAGAGTCGACCGGTCTAGGGTGTGTAAATGTACATTCTCCACACACACACTCACTCTCTCTTTCTCTCTCACACACCAACAGGCTAGTGTGATCACACACACACACACACACACACACACACACAACGCTGTTAAATTAGCCGCTAACGTTAACGTTAGGTTGAGCTTTGTATTTCTCACAGAAAATGGCAAGCCACATCACAAAAATGCAGCGTGAATGCAGTTACTAATAGTCATATTGGCAACGTGGCAAGCCAGCAGCACAACTACTACTAGTCTTAATATCAAGTAGCAATCATTAGCATACATTTACATTAGCGTTGTGTATAGTTAACGTTACGTTACCTTGCTCCGCTCGACGTAGATGCGCTGGTGGATGCGTAGACTGGATGTTTACGGTTCAGGTGCTGAAGCATTGACGAGGTACTGTTGTGATATGCAAGTATCGTCTTGCACACCACTGAGTTTGTGTCCTTTTTCAGCGTGAAATGGTCCCACACTTAGACAGTTTCGGTCGCTTTGTCGGCCCTGGTTCTTCCCTTCCCGGCTCCTCCTGTCTGCTTTCTCCGCCGCCTCGTTCCATTTTGCGGGGTCCGTCTCTGGTCTGTCTGCGATCATGTGTTCTCACGTGTTTACACCGGAAGAGCGCTGTGCCACACCAGTAAGCGTCCGTGAGAAACACAGTCTCTACTCTCTAAATGCCGTGTCGAGGCGACTCATTTTGGCCTCGATCATTTTAATTATTCGAGTTATTCGAGGTACTCGAGGAATCGTGACAGCCCTATTCTCAAATTCAAAGTACTTTTAATAAAACAACAGCCAGAGACACAAAGGAGGTGAGCATGAAGAATGTTGTTTGTGAGGAAAACATAAGCATTGTATCGAAAGTATTGTGTGTATTAAGCAGCATGAGTAGAGTTAAGTCTACAACTATGACGGATAAGGGTTGAAACAAGGGATGAAACACAATGCCCACAACGCACACACTTGCATCAGACATAATTCCCTTTCTTCATGGAACAATACTCTGAACTGGAATGGAGAGAAAGCAGGAAAAATGTATGGCATCTGGTTATCCGGTACTTTTTAACACTTCCCAATGCAGTCGCCTATAATGCCTATAAAGCCGGCCCTGGGCGTGGGTATAACATCATCACGCCAAGACAATTACAGACAGACTACTTTGTTTTGTCCCAACTGCTACGCAAACCTTTGTTACCAACAAAAGTGTGATTACACAATCATCCCTGGTACAACATATGCATGGCTTTCACTTCATCACGCAGTAGTCTGCCTGCCTACATTATTGGTCAACGTTTTTCAGGCCTAGGCCATACTACAGTAGGTTTCACTCTAGTTTTAACTTGACCTTACTAGTATAAAATGACGAGATGGGAAGCCAGTTGTTACTGAAGAAAGAGACAAATTACTTTGGCAGTAGTCTCGCTTGCAAGACTATCTCCGTTTCACGCTGTGCAGCACAGGAGAGTGTGGCTCCTCTTGCTCTCACTCTGGTATAGCGGGTGGAAAAGGCTCTGTTACCTTTACAACCATCCACTGAAAGTACCAAGCAGGACTGCTTTATTACACAATCCAAATCTTTGTCAAAACTGGCCATTTTCAGCATGTAGGTTGCTAGCTAGCGTTGTTGTTTCACAGCAGCAGGGGCATTTGAGAGACACGCAGGGAGCGGAAAGGGATTTCCCTTCACTCCGACTGAAATGGTCGGAACCAATGGCAGAGCTTAGACCCACAGCCTGCTTCCAGTGAGTCAGACTACTTGGGGCGGAGGCAGCCATGGCACTAATCAACCTGTTGCCATAAATTATAAACAAGATAAACAAGGATTGCCACCCAGTGGATTAATATGTTACTGCAACCAAATAATGTTCCTAATGCAATGTAGTAGGCATATCAGTGACTGTTTACTGGGACAAAATCTGATCAAATAGAGGTCCCTAGCCTGATTTCTGTCAGTTTAGGGGTCCTTGAGGTGAAAAGAGAACCACTGGCCTAATCAAACCACACACAACCAACTGCAAGTGCACATCAGTGTGTGGCCTGTTGTTAATATAATAGCCAAGCAGACATGGCGGTCCACCACAACACAATGACAACCATGACAAGCCCATGCATTATCACAAATCATGAATATGAAACAGCTTACCAATGTTTTCATCCAGCAGCTGGCAGTTTGAATCCAATCCAGCAAAGATCACATGAAATCCTAATCCTTTGTCCAATGTCCAAAATGTCTCAAAACTCCTTCGTTTATCTCATCATCATCATGGTAGCTACCTGCAAGGAGCTAGCTGTGTGGCTAGTAGTGCCAACTCCGAGTAGTGCAGCTAGCATCAGGACACTTGCCAGACATGGAGGGATGAGTTGTTGCAAAGACCGACGATGGTATTTCAAGCAAGAGGGCCCAACTTCAACTCAGTTCCTGTCGTTTTGGCATGTGTGTTTTGCCCATGGCTTTCCATGGACGTCGGACACGCCCACTTAGGAGGTGAACCATCTATAGTAATAGAATATCTATGGTTGTTGAGAGAGGGAGAAGAAGTTTGTGAATAGAACACACGTGGCCACAGGATTCTCCCTCTAGCTTGCTCCTTATCTTTTCTTTAGTGCACCCGACTTGTACGTTTCCCCGTTTTTCCCAACAGGAACAAACACAGCAGAGCAGACAGGCTGCTAACTTTTAGAACTCGCGGTGCAGCTGGATGATTGAACGACAATACAAACAGGCCACAGTCTCCCACTCACGCTGTTTTTGCCCCCTTGACAGTGGTGGTGGTTCGTCTGCTCTGCAGAAAGCGTGCACACCTACAGACGTTCACAGCTGCGATGCATTCAGGGTCCCTCAGAAATTAGGGTAAAATGGAAAAAGTAGTGTAAGCTATTTTTATGGAGGTTCCTTATGGGCACTGCAGTGGCTACCCTCGCGTCCCTCCGCTTAATTTGTTCATGTAGCGGTAGATTCCCAGCCTACCAACACTTACCCCGCTAGCCGGGCGCTTCTGGCTCATACTGAGCGCATTAGCGCCCGGCGAACGTCACGCATTTCCCATTTTACACTGTGCCATTTTCACGTATAGGTCTAAAAGCCGGCTCCTACTGAGTCTTCACGTGAAGTGAAGACGCTATCCGATGCAAATTGGCTGTTTCTGCAGGTGGGAAGCCGGAATGAGGGCATGTGTCCAGGTCGCTGCACTAGTGCATCCTCTGGTCGGTCGGGGCACCTGTTCTGGGTCTGGGGCAGAAGGGAACTGGTGGGAATAGCGTGATCCTCCCACGTGCTACATCCTGCTGGTGAAGAGGGGGTGGGGCAGCGACCAGGGCAGCAGGATATACCTCTCAATGCCAGGCTCATGAGAGTTCTTATGCTAAACCGTCAGGGCCTTCTAGGTATTCACTGAATACCCAAGAATAAAAAAATAAATTAAAATTAAATAAAAAAAAAAAAAATGAAAAGAAAATAATTTCCCCCTAATAAATTATTTGTAGGCTATTTGTTATTTATTAGTTTTTATTAACTGAAATAACAGTAGGCTAATATTGTCGCTAAATTGTTCAGATCTTGGACTCACTTTGTTTCAGCAAATATGGGGTTAAATATTTGGACCAGCCTCCACCAGCAAATGGTATTGATTGACAGCAACCCTTCGCGAAGACCATGACATGAGGATGACAATTTTGATGACAGGTGTCTTAACCAATCAGAATATCTAGTTGTGGCATTAGCCAATCACAATTAGTTGAGTTGTGTGTGGGATATGTTGAGGGATTTGCGAATCCAAGCCAACCAGGAGAGAGAGAGACAGACGACAAGGAGGGAGGGGTTGTGATGGGGTTATGATGAGGAAATGGATGTAGTTTTCAAAGGATTTAATCTGGAGCTGTCAAGCTATATTTTCGCCATTTCCAGGCTAGCTTGGAGGGCTTGCTTGTTGCTTTTCAAGACAATGGGTTTTGTCATCAAGTGAACGTCATTGGTAAGTTAAAAATTTTTTTTTTATTGCTGGTGGCGCTGGGGGCTGGGGCAGCTGATGTCGGTGGGCAGGGGGAGTTTTGGACCTGTCCGCGGGTTTTAGAATTCGTTGTGCTTGTAATTTCGGAGTCTTTCTGTGTATTTAGCTAATTGTTCAACTGTGGTTGTGTTGTAACGATACAGTGACCTAAAGAACCTGGCTGTGGAGACAACTCATAATAGTCCGCGTAAAAACACGCACGCGCACAGATAGCTCAGACTTGCACGTACAGTAGGCTATATATTGTGTGTGTGTGTGTACGGGGGTGCCGCGTCTATGTGCCGACAGGCCGCAGTGCCGATAGCCCATAAGCAGAACCAGCTGAGCGAGGCGGCGTGCAGCGTGTCGGTGGAGCTAACCTCTCCCAGCCCCCACGCCAAACCTAACCTCCCCCAGACCCTAACCCAAAACCTAACCTCTCCCAGCCCCCACGCCAAACCTAACCTCCCCCATGCCATGCCTAAACCTAACCTCCCCCAGACCCTAACCCAAAACCTAACCTCTCCCACCCCCGCGCCTAAACCTGCGGGTGGTCGGCATAGCGGGTGGACCCCTACGGGGGGGGGGGGGGTTACCGCATAGAAGGCCCGGTTCTGATAGGCACGGTTCGCCACTGGCTGATAAACTACATCACTGCATGCTGCAGATCTCTCTCTGGGTCTGGGACACTTTCCCTCAGAGGGCTGGTTATGGGACGGAACCGTTCACTTGGCCAGTCATATGCCAGTGATGGCTTCAGTCCTCTCCAATCAGTAACGACTTTGCGATCAGACAACATGGGAGGCGCAGCCCATTTTTCGAACCGCTCTCTCATCGGTGCTACGACCTGTCACTCATTCAATTTCAACCCGCCTTCAACAGTGGCTGTTAATTTCACACGTGATACTTGTACCATGGAGTGACAATAAAAATCTTGAATCTTGAATCTTGAACTGGCACAGACTTACTTATGTAGCCTAGTATGCGGAGCGCTTCAACGTAATATTTGAGTCTGGGGAGAGACTAGAATAGACCAGACCAGCACATCCGGGTAATTTGCAAAACATGAAGGATGCGCCCCTTTTTAGGGGACAACACAAGCCACTCGTGTTGACTTCAATGTAAAATAGCAGTACCAAAAAAATCTATAGAAAAATAACAGAATTAATTTTGTTTATAAATGACCCAAACACACCATGACATGACAATATATTTCAACTCGGCCGGCCATAGAATGCGCAAGATACATCGACACGAGGTACTTGCCTTATATGAACGCTGTATCCAGTTTTATTCAAACATATCTATCGCAGACCTGTTTTTTTTTGTTTATTAGTGAAACTATAACACAGCAACTCTTCTGCATATCTCTATCAAATTACACCGTTTTAAATAGTTTGTTTGAAGTGGTTTCGGCTTCTTGTACCATCTTTTACTATGGTGGGTGTCCCCTAAAAAGGGGCGCGGCCTTGTCGCTGGACGCTTGAAGACATGGCGCAGTTCTGGTCTATTGGCCAAGTACAATTGGGGAGAAAATGGGGGGAAATCAGAAAAAAACAATAATAATCAAAATTGTTTAACAATCATGAAATAATTTGAATCCCGATGTTTTGGGCTGCTTGCGCACTCTGACTGTCGACCTCACTCAACCACCGAATCACGCACCCCCCCCCCCTCTCTCTCTCTCTCTCTCTCTCCCCTCCCCCCCTCTCTCGGCAGTAAGGAATTGACAAAACAAGCAATACTTTCATGAATGGCTCTAAAAAGTATAGAGTTAACAAAACGTGCTGTGTAATGCAGTGTTCAAAGTTGCAAATTTGTCCTTTTGGAACAAAATGTTACCTAATAATCAAAGGTACAGTACTACTACTTTTTTTTACCCTAATAGGGCATCACAATTAATTTGAAAATATATGTATAGGGCAGCCCTATACATATGATACATAATAATTATGGCAAACAAATTAGACTATATGGTTGAGACGATTGGTATAGCCTCTGTCTCTTATAGCGGTATTGTTAATGCTTGTCCAAATTAAAAATCTGATTACTTTGAATCCTGGGGCCCCCTTGTGGCTCAAAATGGAGGCCAGCCTTATTGCAAACTCCTCCCTGCCAGCCATGTTATTTTCTAAGCTAGGCGTAGGGCGCAGACAGCAGGCCGGCCGAGGCAGACGGCTCGTGCTTCTTTATTGGATAGCCCAAGCCGGAGTGTGGAGGCTAGATGGAACTAGCTTCCGTTCAAGACGCTAACAGAAAAGTATCTCACACACACTCACACCCATACAGTATGTGAAAAGAAAGGAATAAAGATAATAGAGAGCAGGAGGTGGGAGACAAGATGTCTTCCTTGTTCGGAGCGGCAGAGCGAGCACGCGGGAGCCTATTGCCACGTCATAAAGATTACACTCCTCAAGTCAACTCCCACTTTCTCATGACAGCCTCACGCGACGTCATAAATCACATAACAGGGGTAACCGGCAACCATCACATTAACGAACTGTGACATCAGTCAATAGCAGACACATAAAGTTGCTCACCGTCTTCACTATTCCAAGCATAAGTTACACAAGTTCTTCCCTTATGTCTCACCACTGTGTAACAGGTGTCAAGTGTCAGAGGGCACACTATCTCATGCCTTCTGGTTCTGCCCTTCATTAACGCGATTCTGGGACAAAATATTTGATTGTTACTCTAAGGCCTACAAGATAACCCTCCAGCCGGAGGCAGAACTCGCCATCTTCGGCTGCTCCGAGTCCTCTCTGAACTTGCCTACAGCTGTGCAACAGTCTCTAAGACAGGGGACAACTGTTGCCAAAAAACTAATTCTGAAGGAATGGAAGTCCCCCTCTTCACCTTATTTTCAATCGTGGTTGACGGACTTGACTTCTGTTATATGGATGGAGAGACTTAGGTTCCTGAGGACCAACTCATTCAAGAAGTTTTCGGCTTTCTGGGATCCGTTTCTAGCCTACCTTGATGAGGTTAGGGGCGACAGATGACTCTCCTGGCTGGTTTCTCCTGGACCCCTTGCATTGGATCCCATGCATAATATCTCTTACAAGCACACAAACAACTTATGTGGCTAGTAGCACCATGTTGTAATACTGAATGTTGAATAGATATGTATTTATTTATTTTTCTTTCATTTTCTTTTCTTTTCCTGTGTCTGAGCCTGTCTGTCTGTCCTGTTTGAGTATGGTAAGAAAAAAATGAAAATAAAATATTGGGATTTTTTTTAAACTACTTGATTTTTTTTAAACTACTCTGCAGGGACCGGGAGGCTCTGGCACGTGGAGGGACTGGGCTCTGTGGGTTGACTCCTGTCCGGGCTCCTCCTACGTCTCACCAGGTTCAGGGGTTACATGCTGCCACTCCGACGTGCTGCCACTCCGACGTTCTGCCACTCCGAAATATCGGCACTCAGAAAGGGGGTCTATATTCCCCGTTTTTCACTAACCTCTCCCAGACCCAACGCCAAACCTAACCTCCCCCCCATGCCTAAACCTAACCTCCCCCAGACCCTAACCCAAAACCTAACCTCTCCCACCCCCACGCCTAAACCTAAGGTCGGCATTGCGGCTTCTAAGGTGAACGACCGCCAGTCCAAATAATGGAAGTTAACGTTCGGAGTGGCAGGGCGTCGGAAAGGCAGAGGAACCCCAGGTTCAGGACCTGTGCGTTGCACCAGACTCCCCCGCTCCAAACATTTCATTCTGGTATGATGTCATGTTTACATCACAGCTACACAGCTAATCATTTATTCCATCACCATACAACATATTTTTTGCATTTGGTGGACAATACATGGCTTGTTTCCAGTGCCTGTTTCCAACAGCCTGACATGAGTTACTGTACACTGCAATTGAAGTGTGTGTGACTGGAGGGTGCTGCTGAGAAAATATGTTCAGTGACATCAACGTGTGGCCTGTGCTGGGACAATGTAACTCAAGCCTGGGTCGATGTATAGATCCACTGGTCTAGAGCTCGTAGCAGATCAGATAAGTCCCTATGAGCAGTTGAGTAACACCTCCTCTAAGCTGTTTTGAAAAGATGGAAAGAGAGAGGGAGAGAGATATCCCTAGGTATGAAGCTATAGACACTTTTCACGGAATTGTGTTGCTAGGGAACAGTTTGGAACCTAGCTTGTGTCCTGTCAGTTATTGTACTAGCAAAGACTACAACAGGAAGTAAGCTGGGCCTGTGGGCAATTTAGAATGTTTATGTTGTCGAGTTAAAACCGTCTATAGTCAAGTCAAGTCAAGTTTATTTGTATAGCACATTTCATACACAGAGGCAATTCAAAGTGCTTCACATAAAATGGTTGACAGGAAAAGAAAAGAAAAGAAGATAATAAAATGGACATTTAAAAGCATCACAACAAAACTTTTAAAAAAGAGTATAAAAAGTGCATTAAGCAGGGTTTGCATAGTAGCTGTCAGCAGTTAAAAGTGACGGTAAACATAAAAGTCTTTAGTCTATTTTTAAAAGTAAGTAAGGTTGGGGCAGATCTGAGGTCTTCAGGCAATTTGTTCCAGCTAGCAGAAGCATAGTGGGTAAATGCAGCCTTCCCATGATTTGATTTGATCCTAGGGACAGTTAATAAGCTGGACACTGTTGACCTAAGAGTTCTAAACGGTTCGTAGCGTGGGAGCAATTCAGCTATGTATTTTGGGCCTAGGCCATTAAGTGATTTATAGACTAATAAGTATTTTAAAATCTATTCTATGACACACTGGCAACCAGTGTAAGGACTTAAGAACTGGAGTGATATGATCAGCTTTCTTAGTCTTTGTTAGAACTCTAGCAGCAGCATTCTGAATGAGTTGAAGTTGCCTAAGTTCTTTTTTGGAGAGACCAGAAAAAAGGCTATTGCAATAGTCTAACCTACTATAAATGAAGGCGTGAATTAGTTTTTCTAGATCCTGTCTGGACATGTATCCCCTAATTCTTGCTATAATTTTAAGATGATAAAAAGCTGATTTTCTAATTGACTTAATGTGGGAGTTAAAGTTGAGATCGGAATCAATAATAACGCCAAGATTTTTGACTTGATCCTTAGGCTTCAGGGATAGAGACTCAAGGCGTACAGTGATTTTAAGCCTTTGTTCTTTGGGGCCAAAGACGATCACCTCTGATTTGTCTTTGTTTAGCTGTAGGAAATACTATACTATAGTAAGTATGATTGCAGTAGTACTGACAGAGTAGTCTCGCTCTTCTTACTCTCACTCTGGTCTAGCGGGAAAAAAGGCTCTGTAACGAGTGCATTTGCATTGCGTTGCGGCTGTGCTCCGGTTTTGCTCCGTACTCCGTGCTCCGCCAACACTAACCGGCTGCGTGCAGAGCACGTCATGGCTCCGCTCCGCCAGACAGCTGGAGTGACGAGACCGACAAGTTCTCGCGGTGAAATCGCGCGCATTCGCGCGAGACAATTTGTATGTGGGATAAATACAACAACAAACAGGCAGAAGATCATTGTTCCCAACTGGAGAAGCAGAGGAGGGGTGGACTTGCTTGGTGTTGTCCTTGTAAAAAGGATGTGTCGTGTCATATACAGTATTATTTTGTGGTTTTCCACTTCAATGATGAACTTTTCCTCATCCATGTTTGTCCTCTGGCTTGATCTTGAATGCTGTAAGCAACTCTGACCTGTTGACTCCAGGCCTGGCTCTGCCCAACTTGCTGCGGCTTTGCTCCGACATCCGTGAAAAATAGAAGCCTTGCGTATCTGCTTCGGAGAGCTCCGGATCGTCGGAGCTGGGACGGAATAGACACGCAACGCAGCGGAGTTGGTGGAAGTTGACACATTGATTAGAGTGGAAACGTATCGGCTCCGAAGCCGTACCGGAGCGCAGCCGGACCGAACCCGGACTCAGTGGAATTTGTCTTATCTTTACAAAGTACCAAACAGGCCTGCTTCAGTGCACAATCTAAATCTTTGTCAAAACTTGCCATTTTCAGTGTGTTGTTGTTGTTTCACAGCGCACCGAGTGAAATGGTCGGCACCAGTGGAAGAGCTTAACCGCAGCCTGCTTCCAGTGAGTCAGACTGAGGGGACATTCACACCAAAAGCGTTTTTTTCAGTCAGAACGCTATGAAAATCATGTTGAGAGCGCTTCCATTGTGCACAAAACACCGCACGGAGCGTTTTTTTTGTGCTCCGTTTGTTTTCCCCTGTAGTCGCGTACAGTACAGATCAGAACACAACGGCCCCTATTCTCCCACCGGCCTTCGGCGCTAAAACGGGCCTTAAACGCAAAAAAACGTGCCTTGCGCCTGCCTCGGGAAGATACTCGAAGATACTCGAAAAAGAGATCTTGGATCTCAAGTAATTTTCCTGGTAAAATAAAGGTGAAAAAAAAAAAAAAAAAAAAATATCAACATGACTTAACGCTGTCAAATGCGCTTTAGGCGGAATGGGCGTGGCGCACTGCCTGAATGGGCGAGAATGGGCGTTTCAGCGTTAAATATCGGCCTAATGATATCTTCCCACCTGGCGTAAATTTAGCGCTTTGCGCTTTTGAAAACCAGGCCTATTCAGTGCGCTGGTTGCGCGGAGCGCTCCTCTGGCTCTCCTCTGTCACCCTTCTCTGTGTCACTCCCTCTCTCTTGCTCATATCAGTCTGACAGGCACAATACGACTCTCTCTCTCTGACTCCCTCGCTCAGACAGACACAACACACGTCCCATAGGAAGAAGAAGTTGTAAGTTCACTGCCTGCAATGTCAAATGTCCCAGCATGCAATGGGCTACTCCATTTCGCCACTAAATAGCAACCAAATGAGCCGAAATAGATATAAAGGTAGATCTAAATAATGTGTAATGGTAACACAACCTGCAATTGTAGAACATTTCAATATTTGACCAAATAAAACATCGAAATGAAAACACCACCCTATGTGAACCTATGTGAAACATATATGTCATCCTGGGCCTATATATATCCATCGTCGATTTAACCTGATTTAGATAAGTGACAGCGTAACGCGCTTCTACTGTCATGTGCTATACTGTGATGTCTGCTCCAATAACTTGGCCCTACTTCACATTTAGTTTTACAATAAAAACACATTTATGCAATGACTTTACATAATGTAGGCTATATTTATGTGCATCATTCTACCTGCAGCAGGGGAGAGAAAACTATATCTTTCTGGACAAACTTTCACCAATCTAATTAATCTCATCATATAGGGATAGGCTCTATTTTTCTAGCTGATGCATTTAGAACATTCTTTTCACTTTGATCTTGCTATAGTGTAGCGTATTTACATGCTTGCAGTATTTAAACTGCAGTTAGATTGGTTTGAGAAGCATAATAATATGGAATAATAGCCTATATATGGAGACAGACAGTCGGGATGAAGGGAGGGGGGGGGGAGCAGAGCGCTTGGCTTTGTCTGGTTTTACCAGATTTCTCCTGGAATTGGAGCTTAAAAGGCAAGCGTGTGACTCTTTACTGCACTTTTCCAATGAGCGGACTGTGCATAATTTTACGCTTAAAAGGTGTGGTTATAATGGTTGAGGCTGCGTGTAGTGCCGATACCAAGATATCGAGTGCGCTGGTCCACACCCACTAATCTGGGCTGCGCCAGGCCTTAAACGCAGTTTCTACGCCGATTGCAACGATAGGGCCCAACGACCACAAGGACGGTAGCCAGCTAATTTTGTCTGTTTGATGTTGTTCACTGTCAACATGAAAGCCAGATTATTGGCAATTCTGGCAGCAGCGAGGTTGAAAATCCCTCGGGAGGAGAGAAGGTAGGATGAGTGAAAAAGACGAGCAGGGCGCTTTTCCTCTAATGTTCAACTTTTTTCAGCTTAAAAACGCCCACAGCGCTCCTCCAAAAACAACAGACGACACCAGCGCTGAAACGCCAGGTGCGTTCATTCTTCGTCTTTTAGTCACACCGAGGGCGTTCGGGTCAATTTGACCCGGCTCATGTTCAACCATTCTAAAGTCGTTATAAACCCCAAAAATCCTACTAATCATAGTTTGTTCTTCATTTTAATAAAGAGCTACTCAAGTTTATTTATTATCTCCGCGAGGAGATGATGAGATTGTCGCTGTCAGTGCGTCTGTCTGTCTGTGCGTCTGTGCGTACGTGTGTTCCTGTGCGTGCGTGTGTTCCTTGTGTGTTCCTCCCAGATCTCGAGAACCGTTGGTCGGATCTACTTCAAACTTTGGGAGTGTACTAAGGAGTATGTGATGGAGTACAGTGACCTGTTTTCGTGCAATTCGGTATAGCGCCACCTACTGGCAACACAGTGTGTGTGTTCCTTGTGTGTTCCTCCCGGATCTCCAGAACCATTGGTCGGATCTACTTCAAACTTTAGGAGTGTACTAAGGAGTACGTGACGGAGAACAGTGACCTGTTTTCGTGCAATTCGGCATAGTGCCACCTACTGGCAACACAACAAGTGGTTTATCTTGAGAACCCCTCGTCCGATCAACTTCAAACTCGGGGAGTGCGCTTAGGGGGACCCAACGGAGTGCAGGGAGCTGAATTCCAGGCAATTCGGCATAGCGCCACCTACTGGCAACAAATAAAACATCTTGCAATTCGCCTTAGCACCACCTACTTGCAACAAAAAATGCTTATCTCAACAACTCTTTCCCGGGGTTTCTCAGAGAAAATTCCGCCCACACTGGTGCAAGAGAGGTGACCTGTAGCTAAAAATAGCAAAAAAGTATCAAAACATACTGTCAACTCTGAGTGAACTTTCTGTGTGTGTGTGTGTGTGTGTGTGTGTGTGTGTGTGTGTGTGTGTGTGTGTGTGTGTGTGTGTGTGTGTGTGTGTGTGTGTGTGTGTGTGTGTGTGTGTGTGTGTGTGTGTGTGTTTCAGAATGCAATGTTTACTAGAAAATACCAATATGTCTAACATTTTCAAAGAAAGAAATTGTCTAAATTTCACTTCTGACCCCTTTTAGCCTCCACTTTCAATGGCCGGGTCAAATTGACCCGAAGACCATGGGTGTTATATGTTGATGTAGGGGGCGGGGTAGCAAATGCATGAAATGTACCATTTTCATATCACATGTTTAGTACAGTAAATGAGCCAAGCAGAAGAAGTTTTGTTGAGAAAAAAATATTTTAACATACTTTTCCTTGATGTTGAAATTCTAAAACGGGTCAGATTGACCCGAAGACCATGCGAGGGTTAAAAGAGGAGCAGGTCTAGCGCATCCTTACATAGAGAATGAATTGCAGAAAGACGCTGGCAGCTCCAAAAACGCTTTTGGTTTGAGTGTCCCCTTAGCCTGGCTCCAAACCTTTGAAGCCACGCCCACTCCACAGTTGTGAATTGGAGCAAACACCTTTTCTCCGGTTGAAAATCCAATCACGGGTGCTGATTGGCTAACACTGTTGTCAGTCATGGGGTTCCTCTGCCTTTCCGAAGCCCTGCCACTCCGAACGTTAACTTCCATTATTCGGACTGGCGGTCGTTCACCTTAGAAGCCGCAATGCCGACCTTAGGTTTAGGCGTGGGGGTGGGAGAGGTTAGGTTTTGGGTTAGGGTCTGGGGGAGGTTAGGTTTAGGCATGGGGGGAGGTTAGGTTTGGCGTGGGGGCTGGGAGAGGTTAGTGAAAAACGGGGAATATAGACCCCCTTTCTGAGTGCCGATATTTCGGAGTGGCAAAACGTCGGAGTGGCAGCATGTAACCGTCAGTCATGCACAACAGAAACAGCTGTGGCCAAAGCTAACGTGTCCTATAATGTGGATGCTAGTCATAGGTTGATGTTGGACCGGTTTATGTGACGGACAATGTAACTTCCTGGTCAGACGTAAAGTAAAGAGTAAAGCACGTTACTGATATTCTGCTCTCATAAAGATTACACAACATAACGTAGCTAGCTAATGCTAGCCAGCCTCTCCATGTTAAGCAGCCAACTTTGGCCGACTTTGTACTTTTAGTTTTAACAAACGTCTTATTAGTTACTGCAGCGTACGATAACACTGAACGTCTTATTAGTTACTGCAGTGTACGATAAGACTGAACGTCTTATTAGTTACTGCAGTGTACGATAAGACTTACGTTAAAACGACAAGTACAAAGTCGGCCGACTTTAGCTGCTTAACGTGGAGAAGCTAGCTAACTTTCTTGTGACTAGCAAGACTGCTGCGGCTGCCCTGCTGATTGGTTATGGAAGACCGAAGCCCGCTCCCTCATAGAAATGCTCTGAAGTGAGCGCAATCTCAGACGAAGAGGCAATGCGTTTATGAATTGACGATGCAGTTTAAATATCAGGCTAAGTCAGACTACTACTGACAGAGCAAAAATCAGACCCTTGATGTTTCAAATGAGTTATCATGGTGAATTTGTCTCAGTCTGATTCGCTTACAATCATAGCACATCCCATTAATTTGCAAATGCAGGGGACTGGATCACTTGAAGTTGATCTTATACTTTAACACTGGGAGCATACCAAATACCACTCAAATAACGTTACAAAAGTTCAATTCATAAGAATGTCTTGAATGAAAAATGTTAATAACTAAAGGAAGGCAGGGAAACCTCAGTCTTTGTTTCCCTCCCTTTAGCTCTTCTTATCGCTCCATTACAAATCTCCCCGCTTGGACCAACGTCATTTTTCTCCCATGTAGCTATCAAGTGCCCCTGCCCCCATGTGTATCGACCACCCTCCTCCTCGAGATCAATACTGAGCCTATGGAGGCTGGAACAAAAACTGTAATTACTCACAAAGCTACAAATTCCTCGGTGATAACAGCTTATTTCATTCATTATTGCAAGTAGGAAAAATACACACATGCGCACGCACACACACACTTCTGCCTCACAGAGTTGGTTGCGATGATCACGCAGTCCTCATCTCCTAGTTCATTTATTCAGACCTCAACTCTTTCTCATTTTGATAATCAACTGCGACACATTTCGCTGTCACAACAACAAAACAAGTGAGTGCTGGAGCATCATACCCCAATGCACAAGAGCATCCCGTCTTAAGGAATAGCCAGCTGTTTCATAATACATCACATCAGTCCCTGTGTGCTCTTCAGTTCACCTTATCTTCATCATCCATATGACAATATGAGACAAGGAACAAGCTGAGGGGGGGGGGGGGGAATCCATTTTGAACTACAACCGGAAAAGATGAATTATTTTCCACCGCGAGAAATAAGGTGAGCAATAAAACCTCTCATGATACAAAAGGGAGGGTGAGAAAGGATAACAAACAAGTGGGCGAGATTTGCTGCCTTTCAGCAACCCTCTTAAGTGGTAATGGGATAACCCCGGACACGTCAAGAGCCTATCAAACTGCCCCTCACATTCGACCCCTGGGTGAGACAGGAAAGGCCTGCTTTGTTTGTAGCAATTGGGTCCTGTGTGCCGGGCCGTAATGAAGTGACCTGAAATAATGGAAAGCTCTGGGCCCCGCTCGGATGATTTTTGCTGGGATAAGAGCAGGGATCCTGATTCGGAGTCACAGTTCATTTCATTTTTCGCCTCTGATGAGATCTCCTCCGTTATCTGATAAAATTGAACAGCCATTACCGGCAGGGGCTCAGGCCGGCCAAGCGGTAAAGCGCTGCCGACTGCTCCTAACAGAAATCCTATACACTCCACTTTGTCAGCAGTTTTGAATTCATCGTTGCTGGGGGTTGAGCCAGATGATAGGAATAATCTTGCCCCAACCAAGATTGACACTTCATTTCAGAAATCAATATTTACAATTTACTTCTTTCAAAGTTCATTCTGGGAGAAGATTCCATATTATCCTTTCCAAATAAGCTGATCATATCTCTCTCTGGCCCTGGAATGGGTTTTCCCAAAATGTGAATTTTTTGGTGGTTAAAAAAAAAATCAATGTCGCCATTGTGGGCTTTAATCTGCCCTTTGATGACAGTAAATCTTTATCTTTTTATAGGCAAACGGCTGTGGGCCGCTGACACCATTTCCTCCCAGAACAAAGCCCCTCGCCCCGTGTGGACTCTGGTAGATACATGGAGCCCTAATGTGGCTGGACATGCCACCGACGGGTCATTAATCAGACACTGTGACAGCCACCTCTTCCCAATCCAGACCCGACTTCAGCCCCTAGACAAGCCCACTCAACTCCTTACCCACAGGAGGCCAAGCAGGGAGCAGAGAGACAGAGGGAGAAGAGGACAGAATGGGCATTGGGAAGACAGGATAGAAAAAGACAAGGAGGGATGCTACAATACAAAGGGATACATGATGTATAGGAATCAGAGAAGATTCAGTGCTTGAGAGAGTGTGGGAAATTTGGCTCTACTTGAATAATTTTCTAAAAATGTATGGTTTAATAATCTATGGTTATAATTCTGATCACTCCCAAATCACCACCCCCGTCAAGGTGTAGTTACACTTCCCAATGCTGCGGATATATGATAAATGTGTCCAATCATACACCATAATAATTATCATTATCAGTCCTTTATTTTATAGTAGGCTATTATGGCAAAAGATAACTGATTAAGATCCTTAATCAGAACCAAAGTCTTTTATTTTACTCATTAAGACATAATGCAGAACATCTAAAACCAATTTCAGAGCAACAGGACAACTTGAGAGTCTCTGCATGATGGGACAGGAGCAGTTACAGAGGCGGGTCCACAGGGGACGAGAAAAGTCACTGGATCAGTGAAGCATTCTGGGCCTGTAACTCAATTCCTCACACCTAAGATAAAGATGTGGCTAATGCCACACTCTCTCTCCCCCCTTCTCTCTCTCTCTCTCTACCTCTATGCAGAATCTAATGCCACTCTCTCTCTCTCTCTCTCCCTCTCCCCTCTTCTCTCTCTACCTCTATGCAGAATTGAATGCCTCTCTCTCTACCTCTCTCTCTCTCTCTCTCTCTACCTCTCTCTCCCCTCTTCTCTCTCTATCTCTATGCAGAATATAATACCTCTCTCTCTACCTCTCTCTCTCTATCTCTCTACCTCTCTTTCCTCTTCTCTCTCTACCTCTATGCAGAGTCACAGTGCTGTTTTCGGAGGTCATGAAGAGACACCAAGTGACAATCAAAACCTACAGCTTGGAAAATCATTCCAAGTAACTCTGCCGTTGTTTGTGTCTTTGAGCCATGGAAAAGCCATAAGAACACACATTAACACAGATCATCACGAGGAAGCCCTCAGAGGTTCAACTTGATGTAGTTAAGGGAGAAATAACCAATCACAACTTTAGCTTCACTGAAAACCCTAACATGATTTGCAGCTAAGTTAGAGCACACTGAGCATGTGTGTTATCCAATTGGTATTGTTCCTTGGGATTGAAGTGATGTTCGAAATCATCTTATAGGCACAGCTAATATGGTTTCAATTGATCACAGGTTTGAAGGAGAACCATTTTCTTTCTGTCTGTCAGATGCCTGAGGATAGCATGGAGCAGAACTCTTCTCTCAAAAAAGTCTCAAAAAATGTGAACATGATGAATACTTAAATTCTATACTCTTCTTTTTTACGGCACCCAGGCGACAGTCCTCCTTCCCTCCATTTACAGCAAGTTCCTCTTCCTGAGCCAAGCATACTCCATTAAAAGCCCACTTCACCATAGGCCCCAGTGGATAAAATAAAATACTGCACTTCTCCCTATTGACTGAGTAAAATGAAATAATCTATGATGCATGAACAAGCCCTAAATGAAATAATAATGTCCTTAGCGGTGAAAAACGGATTGGTGGTACAGTAATTGAGCAGATTTATTTCCATCCGTTGGAAAATGGGGGGAGAGAGAGGGACTGGGGGTGGCAGCCTGCTGAAAACTGCCCTGCTATTTTATTTAATCTCATATTGGAGGAATTATTGGCTGGTAATCCATTGTTAAACATCATTTAGGGTGATGGATTGAGAGCGTCAGGCTTTTCCCCACGTAATCAATTCATATCTCATTAGCACGTATTATTTATGATTCTCATAATGTCCCTGTGGGGACAGGGCGCAGGGTGGGGAGGGGGGGGGGGGGGGGGACTGGAGGCCTCAGCTGTTGCTGAAATGAAGTGCGACATACTGTAGCTTATGACTTAATAACTGCATATATAAAAAATGCTTTTGCTTGTGCTATTGATTTGTTTCAGGCCATTCTAGAATAGAATAGAGGTAAGGGGGTCATAATGGTCTATACCCCCCCCCCCCTTTACCACCCATGAGCAAAATGACATAGAGGGCAAAGAAACCTATATCAAGGGCGGGATATGTCAACCATAATATGTGTAATTGATTTAGGCAGCACACTCAGGAGGTAAACGCATTAGTATAACTGCCATGTTAATCTATGGGAGGAAAGCCCCATAGTGAAGTGGCAGCAGTTTCACCAAAAAGCAAAATTAATTCCCACTAAGAAAAACAAGGTACAGTGCCCAACTGATGACAGAAAACAAAGCACATACAGTTTGGATGCATTGTGAATAGGCAATTTAATAAAACATGCTTTCTTGTTTTGATAGTCAAGGAGCAAGGTCGAATAGGAGTCTCACACCGGTACATACTGTGTTGTGCATCAAATAAACTGTAGCCTACTACCTTGTTCAGAGTACACTATATATATATATATATATATATATATATATATATATATATATATATATATATATATATATATATATACACTAATAGGATTTGTTGAATTAATATTTCTCAAAATGAGGCTTAGTGTAATACTGAAAATAAAACTATTTTAAATTATTATTTCATAGCTATAGTATTTCTCCTATCCACCCCGGGAGAAGAGGCTTGAGTTCTCATGGTCCGAGATCTGTGATCAATATGGTCAACAGGGGGAGCTGTGCTGCAGCTGTTCAGTGAGCCAGCACACAAAAGGAAAAGTGTCATATTGTGATCTTTATCCAGTAATCGTCTTGACCCGCAGTCAACTGATATATATGTGTCCACTTGTCTGCTGCGGGGCTCCATGAGTGTCTGCCACTGTGCGCTGTGTCTGGAACATCTCTGCTGAGTCCTGCTCTGACTGTGGCATTCTGAGTCTGGCAAAGGCCGGGGGAAGACTTGGCAATAGAGGGCTCAGTTAGACCGAGCCAGAAGAGAATGAAAAAAGCAATCATGGACAAGTTATGTCCAATTGTAGACTGTAGCTGCTAAACAGCTTAAGAATGGAATGATACTTGGGGATACGTTTCTGGTTCTGTCTGTGCTTATTTTCAGCACCCAAAACAAAACCAACTGCACAACTGAGAAGATGCACCACCGCTTCCAGGAATAACATTCCACCTCTCAGGCATGAGTCCAACAGTCTACTAGAAACATTTTCAGGCCAGCACATGTCAGTCCACTCACTGTAGTGACTACTGCTCAGACTTAGTCCAGTGGGTCATCTAAAGCTTCTGGCATACTCTTCGCGCACGCGCTGGAGGCGGGGCTCCGAGGAGGGCGTGCGCACTCTGCGCGGGCCAAAACAGAACATACTCAGTGCGCAGCTCCAGGCTCCAGGCAGTCTGAATGAAATTTAATGTAACGTTCCCAATTCTATGTATTAAATTATAAAAAACGACCCTCAACATTTGGGAAGGCTAAGCCACACAACTAGTTTGTTATAATCGAACGTCATGCTTCAAAGGCAACTTTACGACGGTGAGGACTCAATCACAGCAGATATCCGCTGATAGCCTACCACGGAGATCTCACAGGCACAGGCAGCAAAACCTGACGCGCTGATAGAAAAATCTCCATGGACGCGCCGCGCTGCGCTCAGGCCTCGCCCCCCGACACGCCCCGTGTGATGACGTCATAATCGCCATGCGCCCTATGCGCTTGGCTGGGCGCGAAGAGTATGCCACAAGCTTAACAGTGTCTACTGAAACATGCACACATAGAGCATATAGTCAGGGCCTAATGTCAGTCTGCTGATGCGGGAGTCTTGAAGAAGGACTTTTGGGTCGAGGCAAGGTCTCTCTCTTGACCTTTCCGCAAGATGGTGATTACCTTGTGTCATCATAACCGACTGTCAGGGTTTCTCCTTTCATAACGGTGTGTTGTTCCAAGTATTGTCCGCGTGTTGTATGTCTATAAATGAAGTGCACTGAGACAAAGCACTAGTGAACCAAGAAGTGCGAACTGGCGAGAGACGAGCAGCGGTGCAGCACCTAATGCTAATGCGACTAGCGACCGGGTAAGCTTCACCCTAAGCTTACTCAGTCTGACAACTCCTTCAACACTATGTTCATAACCCTCAAAAAAGGCTTTCTGGCCCTGCTCCACTACAGCCATCTGACGTCCGGCATGGAAGGAATGATTCCATTACCAGCAGTGAAAGATGCCCCACTGCTCATGGTGCTTCCGAAGGCTGCGTCCATGTGAAAAAAAATCACCAAGGTTCAATTGACGATGGCTGACGCAGGCGTTCCCCCGCATTGGAATAAAGTTGAATTGCTTGTTTTCGGGTTAATCATTTTAAAAGTCAACACGTTCTGTGAGGCAGGAAAAACGAGGAAGAACTGATGACAATGCAACACAATGCTGGGCCTGGATAGTGGAGCTCCGGTGTAAGTGAGATCATCAGCATTGCTTGATCTTACTGTAAATCTATCAAAACACCCGTATGGGAAATGGTTAAACATATTTGAAATGTAGAATTGCAGAGTTGCTAACATTCTATGTTAAGTAGCTACCTAACATTGCATTGATTGCTACCAGCCAAGATCTTTGGCAGATTAAACAAAGATAAAACAGAAACTTAACATATTATACTTAACAGTTGACGGTCGGAGAGACGGCAATCCGGTACGAGATGGGTTTAGCACCCCAGCCTGGCTCTCTCGTGAGGGAGAAATCCACAAACGCTACGGATTAGCCTCCCGAAAATCTGTGTAAACATCGGCGCGGCCTGGGGTCCTTCAGGCTAGAGCGAGGTGCTCGGCGCAGCCGAATGACGTGCAGCGCACAGGCCTCCTTGAGGCATCCTCTCTGCCCATGGTGCGGCATAGTAGGATTGCCTTTTGGGAGGGTCTGGTGAGACGAAGGAGGAGCGCGGCCTGGATTAACCCACAGAGCCTTAGCCCTCCATACACCGAAGGGTCTTTCAATGCTGCGGTGTAGCACTAGCTCTATTGCAGCGGATTGGGCATGATCAACCCTTCCGCGGGCAACGTTGCAGACTGAGTAGGAAGGCTGATCCGTGAGCGGCTGCTTCCGGGACGCGGGTCGGGGTCTTAATCGGCCTCGGCTGGGTCTACTGGGCGAGGGTGTATGATGTATGACAGACCCGGGACACCTTACGACCCCAGTCAACATCGCTGATGACGCGTCACGGCGCATGCCGAAGTATGTATTTATGTAACTTAAACTTAAAGTCATTGGAAACCAGAAATATTTCTTTATTATTTAGCATTTTGAGTTCATCACATCACAGGACCCTATGTTAATAAGCCACCAGCCAAATTTGAACGATGATGAACGTCGCAAAGTATATAAATTTAGGTTTGACAGTCATGGCAAAAGTCATGAGAATCAATTAGTTTTTAGAGTGTATTTTCTCCCGCGGACTGTGTGGGCGTGTCCCGTCTGCAGCAGGGAAATTTCTCTCTCTCTCTCGGAGGAGGAGACCTCTCTCTGGGAGAGAGAGGGAGAGAAGGAGAGAGAGAGAGAAGGAAAGAGAGATAGTGTGTGTGTGTGTGTGTGTGTGTGTGTGTGTGTGTGAGTAACCTCGCGTCACCAGGCTGTGTGTCGAGCGCTATGCTGCCTTCTCTCTCACTAGTCCAGAGAGAGAGAGAGAGAGAGAGAGAGAGAGAGAGAGAGAGAGAGAGAGAGAGAGAGAGAGAGAGAGAGAGAGAGAGAGAGAGAGAGAGAGAGAGAGAGAGAGAGAGAGAGAGAGAGAGAGAGAGAGAGAGAGAGAGAGAGAGAGAGAGAGGCACACAGAGTGGGAGGGAGACAGACAGACACTGAGCGAGCGCTGTGGGGGCAAGAAGGTAAAGAACGGACAAAAGGAGAAGGGCAGATTGCGCGCGTGTACAAAGGTTATATAGAGCTTATGACGTCATAAGCTCCTGCATTTTAGCACCTCGCGCACTGCTCTCTTCAATGAGGAAGTACCTTGTAGAATCTTGTAGAAAAGTGTCGATTTTAAGGCTTTGGGTTGAAAGTAATGTATAATAATTTCTGAGGCACACAATTACTAACATAAGACCCTAAATAACATAGTTAGAACGTTTTTGGGGATTTTGGTTTCCAGGGACTTTAACGTAAAACAACATAACTTAAACCAATTCAATCTCTTAATGAACAGTATAGATATTATTACTTTATCTAATCTCCCTTGTGGTCCCTGTTGCCTGTAGCCTACTGCACTGCTCCTAGGTTCTAGGTTTTGTCTAGTAATATAGAATTGGTGAAATGCAGAGAAAACATTTCCCTACAGGGATAATAAAGTATACAAATACAACTTGAGTTGGTGCCCCTAAATTAAAGCCACACTGAGGAGCCCACTGGACCTATTAAGACCTACAACGTTGTTGTTGTTCGTTTGTTTTTTGCCATATTGTAGCACGTTGCTAACCCAGCATCACAAAAACACAATTGAAGTGGAAAGGATCAGTGCATTGGTTAAGTCAATGTCACTGGAGCAGGCTGCTGCCAGAATTAAACAATGTGCTATCGCAACCCTGACTGGCTGTGTCTTGCTTACTAAATGGCTACATTTTGTTTTAACAGACTGAATGAGCAGGAGGAGCACAACGAGCGGAGGCCTTATCCCAACGGCAAACTTCCTGCAAGTCAGGCTGCAGCCAGTATTCAGTCTGCGTGGATGTACAGTAGGTACTGTAAGTCAGGCTGCAGCCAGTATTCAGTCTGCACAGATGTACAGTAGGTACTGTAAGTCAGGCTGCAGCCAGTATTCAGTCTGCGTGGATGTACAGTAGGTACTGTAAGTCATGCTGCAGCCAGTATTCAGTCTGCACGGATGTACAGTAGGTACTGTAAGTCAGGCTGCAGCCAGTATTCAGTCTGCACAGATGTACAGTAGGTACTGTAAGTCAGGCTGCAGCCAGTATTCAGTCTGCACAGATGTACAGTAGGTACTGTAAGTCAGGCTGCAGCCAGTATTCAGTCTGCACAGATGTACAGTAGGTACTGTAAGTCAGGCTGCAGCCAGTATTCAGTCTGCACAGATGTACAGTAGGTACTGTAAGTCAGGCTGCAGCCAGTATTGGGTCTGCACAGATGTACAGTAGGTACTGTAAGTCAGGCTGCAGCCAGTATTCAGTGTGCGTGGATGTACAGTAGGTACTGTAAGTCAGGCTGCAGCCAGTATTCAGTCTGCGTGGATGTACAGTAGGTACTGTAAGTCAGGCTGCAGCCAGTATTGGGTCTGCACAGATGTACAGTAGGTACTGTAAGTCAGGCTGCAGCCAGTATTCAGTCTGCATGGATGTACAGTAGGTACTGTAAGTCATGCTGCAGCCAGTATTCAGTCTGCACGGATGTACAGTAGGTACTGTAAGTCAGGCTGCAGCCAGTATTCAGTCTGCACGGATGTACAGTAGGTACTGTAAGTCATGCTGCAGCCAGTATTCAGTCTGCACAGATGTACAGTAGGTACTGTAAGTCATGCTGCAGCCAGTATTCAGTCTGCACAGATGTACAGTAGGTACTGTAAGTCAGGCTGCAGCCAGTATTCAGTCTGCACAGATGTACAGTAGGTACTGTAAGTCATGCTGCAGCCAGTATTCAGTCTGCAGTGCACCGATGTACAGTAGGTACTGTAAGTCAGGCTGCAGCCAGTATTCAGTCTGCACGGATGTACAGTAGGTACTGTAAGTCATGCTGCAGCCAGTATTCAGTCTGCACAGATGTACAGTAGGTACTGTAAGTCATGCTGCAGCCAGTATTCAGTCTGCACGGATGTACAGTAGGTACTGTAAGTCAGGCTGCAGCCAGTATTCAGTCTGCACGGATGTACAGTAGGTACTGTAAGTCAGGCTGCAGCCAGTATTCAGTCTGCACAGATGTACAGTAGGTACTGTAAGTCATACTGCAGCCAGTATTCAGTCTGCACAGATGTACAGTAGGTACTGTAAGTCAGGCTGCAGCCAGTATTCAGTCTGCAGTGCACGGATGTACAGTAGGTACTGTAAGTCATGCTGCAGCCAGTATTCAGTCTGCACGGATGTACAGTAGGTACTGTAAGTCATGCTGCAGCCAGTATTCAGTCTGCACGGATGCACAGTAGGTACTGTAAGTCATGCTGCAGCCAGTATTCAGTCTGCACAGATGTACAGTAGGTACTGTAAGTCAGGCTGCAGCCAGTATTCAGTCTGCACGGATGTACAGTAGGTACTGTAAGTCATGCTGCAGCCAGTATTCAGTCTGCACGGATGTACAGTAGGTACTGTAAGTCAGGCTGCAGCCAGTATTCAGTCTGCACGGATGCACAGTAGGTACTGTAAGTCATGCTGCAGCCAGTATTCAGTCTGCACAGATGTACAGTAGGTACTGTAAGTCAGGCTGCAGCCAGTATTCAGTCTGCACAGATGTACAGTAGGTACTGTAAGTCAGGCTGCAGCCAGTATTCAGTCTGCACAGATGTACAGTAGGTACTGTAAGTCAGGCTGCAGCCAGTATTCAGTCTGCACGGATGTACAGTAGGTACTGTAAGTCAGGTTGCAGCCAGTATTCAGTCTGCACAGATGTACAGTAGGTACTGTAAGTCAGGCTGCAGCCAGTATTCAGTCTGCACAGATGTACAGTAGGTACTGTAAGTCAGGCTGCAGCCAGTATTCAGTCTGCGCAGATGTACAGTAGGTACTGTAAGTCAGGCTGCAGCCAGTATTCAGTCTGCACAGATGTACAGTAGGTACTGTAAGTCAGGCTGCAGCCAGTATTCAGTCTGCATGGATGTACAGTAGGTACTGTAAGTCAGGTTGCAGCCAGTATTCAGTCTGCACAGATGTACAGTAGGTACTGTAAGTCAGGCTGCAGCCAGTATTCAGTCTGCGTGGATGTACAGTAGGTACTGTAAGTCAGGTTGCAGGCAGTATTCAGTCTGCGTGGATGTACAGTAGGTACTGTAAGTCAGGCTGCAGCCAGTATTCAGTCTGCGTGGATGTACAGTAGGTACTGTAAGTCAGGCTGCAGCCAGTATTCAGTCTGCACAGATGTACAGTAGGTACTATAAGTCAGGCTGCAGCCAGTATTCAGTCTGCATGGATGTACAGTAGGTACTGTAAGTCAGGCTGCAGCCAGTATTCAGTCTGCACGGATGTACAGTAGGTACTGTAAGTCAGGCTGCAGCCAGTATTCAGTCTGCACGGATGTAGCCTACAGTAGAAGGCGTTCTCCAACTGCCCAGTAATGAAACAGCCTGCATGTACCTCCGACTCATCCTCATCATCTTGGTGGGGACAGCAGGATGCCACTACAGTTGAGGCACCCAGGAGAGATGGGAGATGATCGGTGACTACTCAGGAGAATCCAATCTGCATCTTGTGCATGCACCATTTTGTAGATTGCTGCTGCTGCAGGCTGAGATGGGTCTCCAGACTGGTGAGATGTTGAAGGATCTGCCCCAGTGGAGGAGCCTTTGTCCAGGACAGGTCCATGCCCTTCCAATCCCAGATTTTGGGACACTGGCAATTCTCAGCATCCAAAAGAAAACAACTGAGAAAACACATCACTATAGTGACGAAAATAAGGTTTCCCATTTTCATATAACAGTTTACAGAAACTAACTACTTTTTCAGGCCAGCTCCTGTCAGTTTACTGAGTGCCTCTAGGACTAATGCTGCATTAATTTATAACTGGGAAGTGGCAAAGTGCCAGTTGCTACTAGCACAAATCAAATAAAATGTCACGTTAACTGGGAGTCCTACTGGCAAACTTGGGTATGATTTCTCAACCCCCAGTTGCTCCCAGCGAGTCATTTGATGTAATTTCAACATGGCGCCCACGACTGTAAGAATTTAAAACATATTTTTGACCAATTTATTTTTCTTTTCAACAATAGCAAGCCTTCAGACCAATCAGCATACCAATACTGGTTAAATTAGTAGCTCATCTAAGTGCACATTCACACCATACGCCAAAGCCACGCAGTTTCTATTCAGCGTCCTTGTTAACAGGCGAGTCCGTTCACACCGGCCGCACGCCACGCCACACTGAAGCCACGCTGACGCCACAGCCACGCCAAAGCGACGCTGATCCGATAGTTTGAGCTTCTGTTCTATTTTCCAAGCATGCCGCATGCTGATCCCGAGCTGCCAGGCAGGCAGTCAATGCAATTTCTAAGGGGTGGGAGGGGCCGGAGCAGTACCTCCAAGCCGGCTGCTAAGGAAAAGAGACTGTTTCTGGTGTGACCACTTTGGCGTCAGATCAGCTTGATGTCTGCTTCAAGCTTCAGTTCGGCATGGCTTTGGCGTATGGTGTGTTCGGCCACTAAGCCTTTGTTCACACCAGGCGCTTAACATAATCAGAGCTGAAGCTTGAGGCACGCTGAACCTGAGCTCACGCTTAACCGGTCACACCAGAAGCCCTCTCTTTTCCTCAGCGCCTCGCTCGGAGCTGCTCCAAGGCCAGCCCCCTGAGTTTAGGTTGAGCGTTGCTTCGGCGTATGGTGTGAACAGCCACTAACAGTGTTGAGAAACATACATAGAGAGTAGACTTGGGCAAGTGTAGCTGTTGTTTCGATAGGCATGGGCAATTCTTGACCCCTGCCCTGCTTGCCACAATCCAATTCTCTATGGACAAAATAAAATACCATATGCACACAAGTATGGTAACTAGAACAAGAAAGTTGTGACCGTACTCTGGTTTTGAACTAGCCTGGTAAAGCAGCCGGTCACGTGAACTCACATTTCATTTGGTTCTACCAGACCATCTGGCCTCAAGCTTTCACCCAGTGTTTAGCAGTGGGTGGAAGTTGGGCGGGTGTACTTGCCTTGACAGACAACTCCTTCAGCCAATCAGCGTTGGATCCAGTCAAACCCAAATCCACTCGAGAGAACGGCAAAAACATATTTTCTGCCGAGAAACTCTGCTGTTGCGGCGATACTCCGGTACTTGTTTAATTGTTGTTGAGTCTATTTCTGTAATAACTGCACTTTATGACTGTTTAAACTAGACGAACGTTGACGTTAGTCCTCGAGGCGGACAGGCAAGGAGGCAGCCATTATTGTTTTGCTAGCGGCGTTCCTGATTGGCTGGTTACGATGTCAACTACGAGGCAGGTCGCTGATTGGCTAGAATGCTTTGCAATTTCTGCAGAAGCCCTCCCAGGGCTTGAGGCCAGACGGTCTGGTAGAACAAAATGAAATGTGAGTTCATGTGACCGGCTGGTTTACCAGGCTAGTTTTTTAACAAATCTTATGAACAAATTTTACATAATTATTACTTTGTTTTATCTTTACTTTAATTATGCAACTCATCAACTGTAATTGATTGTTACAACAAAATTCTAAATTTAGCTGGTGATACCTGGGAAGGAGGTTGGTGTAGTGAGTAGGGAGACGGCCCTTCAGCGGGAGGTCTCGTTCTGATCCCAAGTCAGCAAGCATGAAGCATCCCCGTCCTTGAGCACAAAACTGAATCTCCACTACCACCAGGGGCTGTTCTGTCACCGACCCGAGGGTGGCAAGCAAAAGAGAATTTACCTACAGGGATCAATACGTATCAAATGAATATATTTTCTCATTATGTGACATTCTACCATGTGCTGTAAAAATCTATGTTAGCAGGTTTACATTTTAGACACTATAGTAGAAGTATGTACCAACTGCAGAAAGGATACTGTCCATGTCAAGTCTCAGGATAGTGAACAGAGAAGCTTGCTACTAACAGCTTTTCTTATACAAACCTGACATCTACTGGACAACTAGTATACACTTGGATTATGCTACTAGAAATAAATCGAGGGCATACAGAAATAAGTTTCAAAAATAATTTTTGATAATAGACCCTACCTCAGGGTTTTTTCTCTAAATGTCTTATTTTGCGTATAATACAACTTGTTATAAATAAATACAGTGCATCAAAAAGGTTAATACAACCTTGCAGTATTATGCAGGACCTCCGTTTAGATTGCAATTCTGCATCTTCACTGAGTGCATTTTTTTAAGACCTTCAAATGATCTTCAATGATTTATTGTCCCTGCATTGTTGAAGCAAGCCTACAGACTTATGTTCTTAGTTGTTCTGCACAGCATCTGCTGTATTGGGTGGGGGGGGGGGGGGGGGGGTGACATAGTGTATAAGGCTCTTGTTGCTGTTACAAGGCTCTAGCATTGGAGAGGCATCTGCTAAGTTATTCATAAAGGGCCATTACTCCTTATGCATTTTTAATTGGCCAGACATAGCCTTTTTGTCATGATATGGAGGCTTGCAATGAATATTTACTGCCCGGTTATTAATGGCCTGGCCAATTAATAATAACCTGGAAAGATGGCAGGCACATCAAGGCAATTACATTCCACCACACTATAAATTTTCCAAGGAGCTGTATTATGAATGGATACTAGATATTTGATTGTCATAAGGTTGGGTTTTGTTTTATTATCATATAGCATGTTTAACTCACATGAAATGTCTTCGTCTGTTATCACTCGGCCTCCTCTTGAGTCATCACTTGGCATCTGGTCTAATGAATAACAAAGATGAAGTGAGGATTTTACCTCATTTGTCCCAAACTCGTTGCTGAGCACAATATCATAGATTTTTTTTCATGTGAGTCATAGTACTTATCTTGACATGATAGATGTTCATCAGCTCGTCCACATATTTGCTCACCATTGTGATGACCCATCACTTCCAT
>NC_139623.1:3819607-3934607 GCF_964638095.1 Poromitra crassiceps
TCACTCAGTCATGGACTTTTAGTGAGTTTAGTGGGAAAAGGGCCGTAGCTAGGAAGGTGCACAGAGTCGGCATTCGAGGGGTGGGTATAGGGTTAGTGGCTAATATGGGTGGTGTTGAGGGAGGGGCTAATATGGGTGGTGTTGGGGGGAGGGGCTAATATGGGTGGTGTTGGGGGGAGGGGCTAGGGAAAATGGGCCATAGGATTAGGAAGGTGGTAGAAAGAGAGTCAGGATTTGAGGGGTGGGTAGGGTCTGGAATGGAATGGGGGGCGGGGGGAAGGGGCCATAGGGGGAGTGATGCCGTGGGCTTATTGGTTTGCGCTTGTTCACTTTAAAGCGGGCCACTTTATTGGTCATGTGTAGAATAAAATGGAAGCTTTATTAATTGGGACATCTCTGTTTGAAAAGTTTTTTCTTCCATTTGTGAGTGTGCTTTGCCCACTTATGAATATTACATGACACCTGTTTTCTGTAGTCTCTGACTGTAGATTACTAGGCTATGTACTAGGCTTAACCATTTGAATTGAGAGTGTTAACCTTGTGGCATTAGTGCAGTAACTTTGTCTTCTAATTTAACAAAAGTAGTAGACTGATGTATGTGCAATAGTGTGTGTGTGTGTGTGTGTGTGTGTGTGTGTGTGTGTGTGTGTGTGTGTGTGTGTGCATACTCAAAGTGGCTTGTCTGCACCCACTTGTGGAGTGTTTTGCAAGCAGTGTGGCGTGAAGCTGTGGAGATAAAAAGAAAATGAAATTGAATGTGATTAAGATGAAGTCATCACGTATAATCAAAGCAACACTGCAGGGACTTCTGATAGGCAGAGGGGGAATACTGCTGTGTTGGGCAATGGACAACCAGATATGGGAGTGCAGCAGTCCGTGACCCCCTTTTACCCAGAGGCATCTGTCCAGAATGAGAGTGACAGCAATGATGATGTCATCAAAATGGGCCCTGGCACAATGTGCTTGAGAAAGATGCCCAGCTAGGGGGGGAATGGTGATTTAGTAAGCAGTGAAGCATGGCGACTCCACTACAGGCAGTGTATAATTTCCAGCGACACGGGAAGGGACATGTCTGAAGTAAAAAAAATAATAAATAAAGAGTAAAAAGTGTATGTCTTCACCATAAATAATGAAATACAAATGACATTCTATACCTTCTGGCTTCTGGCTGGCTATGCAGGCTTTCCCCCCTATTACACTCCATTGGTTTTTTTCCCTCATTGGATTCTAATCTTGGAAAAACAGCTCAACAGGAAATAACTAAATGAGTGTTCCTCAAGGTTTAAAAACAGTCTGGGAACTTTCTTTGTATGTTTTGTATTGTTTTGTCTGATTGTCTGAAGTTTTGATGGGTTTTTTTTATTACGGGGATATAAGTACGATTCTTTATGTGTGCACATTTCCCCAGCGGATTTTGTTTCTCAAGGTAAAGGTGGAAGAAAATTGCACAATTTATCAAGACATGTTTGCCTTGCAGTTAGAGGTGCATATTGTCTATTGTTTATTGACTCCATTAATATCAAAAATAGCATTTATAAAAGCTATAGGGCCAGGCATCTGTATACTCTGAAGCAGGCGCGGACTGCATAATCGGGCACGTTGGGCAAATGCCCGGTGGCCTGGCCTGGCCTGGCCTGCAATTTTTTTTTTTTTGTGCCCGCAGTCAGCCCACTCACTGAACAGCAGGCCAGGTGCCGCCTACTGGTTTACTAATAGTTTTATTACTTTATTCAGGGTTAAAATTGGACACAGCCCAAACTTCAAACGGCCCAAATCTGGCTTCAAAAGGCCCAAATTGGGCTTCAAACGGCCCAAATCTGGCTTCAAACGACCCAAATTGGGCTTCAAACGGCCCAAATTTTTCCCTGCCGCCCTTCGGACGCCGGCACGCGCGTCGGCCCGTATCGGCCTGGCCTGCTTGGTATCTAATGCCCGGCCTGAATTATGATCCCAGTCCGCCCCTGCTCTGAAGGTATTCAGTCAAAGACCTATTCACGGCTTACCTTGAGCTAAAATAAAAACAAAAACAAACCGAAATGTTGGAAAAGTTTGAAATTACAGAACAAAAAGATCATAAAACAATGACAAGCTTACCTATTTTCTATCAGTGTCCAAGCAATTTTCAATTCTCTCTATAATAATAATAAACTTTATTTATATAGCACTTTTCAAAACAAATGTTACAAAGTGCTTAACAGGCAATAAAAATACATAGGAGTACAATAATGCAGGTGAAGTGATAGCAATGGTGGGCCGTTCATCAGACACAGCTAAAACAATAAAAGCAGACAGTGTAGGGCTTTGCACCATCCTCTTAAACACACAATATTTAATGCATACACATAAATATGGCCTCAATATGTCCTTGATGGTTGCAGTTTATGATCCAGGCCAAGTTTTCAATGTGCTTCATAAGAGTCACAAAGCTGCCATCAAGTGGAGGGTTTTCAAAATTACAGCTGGAGTTGAAGAATTATTTTCCAGCAATAGAAGCAGGTCTGTATTATGAGTTTGAGTCTGCTGTTGTCTGTATTTAGTAGGAGGACGGGAAAGTTGCCGTTTAAATGAGTTACTGATAATTTGCCTATAATCGAATATCACAAGTGCCCAGTTCAATCTAATTGCTTTCAGTTACCTTTCCATTATTTGTGCCCAAACGTCAGTGAATAGGAATTTAATTCTAATTTACAGACTTAAAATTGAATAGCCTTACTACTGCTATGATCCACCTTTCTTCAAGATATATATACAATTAGGTTAGTGTCCACAATTACACATAGCCCTATAAAAGGCTTTTTGTCCCTAAACATGTTTCACAGTAATCAAACATTCATTTCCAAAAGCATCTGTTATCTAATGCATGTTTTGTTGTTTGCTTTTTCAGAAAAAAAAATGGATTACGCTTACCAGTTTTATAAGATTACTGTAATCCTGTTATCCGTTACCCTCCAGCCCTTTTGGTATTAGATACAGGCCTGCATTTGAAATTGGTCAAAGTAATGGTGGTTGCAGTGACCCTACACATGATTTAGATGTCACATTATCAAGGATAAACTAGACTGGGCTCAGAGGCGCTCCAGATTAAATTTATTCTGCCGCAAAGATCAAGTACATTAGCATTCGCTCAGCATCTGTCAGACAAAATACTTTTGTCTAGATTGTTTAGTGACTGCAGAAAAGCAAGATACAGCACTTTTGGAAAAGTTGCTCTGAGTGTACTGAATGTTTTATTAAAAAAAGGAAAAAAGAAAAGTTAACTCGCACATTTTTGTGAACTACAGTACACATTATTTATTTCCAAGAAGGCAAAGTGGAAGCTGAAAGATGTATTATATTTGTGTGAAATTTAATCAAAGTCACGGGTCTAAAGATGGTTTCCAGGCTTTTGTTTTGGTGAAGAATAGCTGCTATCAGGTATGGAAAATGAAAAAGCCAAGAGAATTGTCTTCGTACAGCAAAGCTCCATAGCTCCATAAACAAGCTTCTTTATTTCTTTGGCAAGGGTTCTTCTGGTCAAACAGATGTACCCTAAACACTGTGATCAAGCGAAAGAAGAGTCTGGGGGAAAGTACATATTAGTGTGCAAGTGTGTAACTTCAGAGCCTGGAACTTTTTCTTCTTCCGCAACATCTCCCTGGCTCCCCAGTGGCTGTCAAGGCAAAGGTCATATCAGAACCCACATTCACTTACAAGTCCAATCATCTGGAGTTGGACACATTTACATAATAGTTGGCACTTCCCATGGCGAAATTAAGATTCACGGTCCTTCACTGCCAAGGGAGACTTGAGACCTTTACCCCCTCAACTCAAGCAATACTTCAGTTTTGCATTTTGGTATGCCTCTCACATCTCACCAAATGAGAATATCTCAGATGGTATACTGCACCCACTAAATAAGAGGCCTCTGTGGTGGAGTTGAACCTCTAGAGGTCACCAAAACACTGTTTATAATCTCCACAGCAAAATCCAGTCAGATGGTACAGGTAATGTGTGATGTCATTTGATATGTACACGACACAGAATAGATGGATATTGCTCTTGTTAATGCACTAATAGCAATAGTAATTGTAGTGATGATAGTGATGTCAAGGAAAAGCACTTATGGTCTGTCATTCAAGATTCAAGATTCAATCTTTATTAAAAATTGATTGCCATGTCAACAGAGTTGATAGGAATTTGTCTTGGTTCACTCTCAGACAAAAGACAAAGACAGTGCAGCAGCAGCAGCACACCATACAGTACAAACAATAACCATTTAACGCAAGAAAAAAATAACATTCAGGAACAGTATCCAGCAGCATTGTATTCAGCAGAAGTGCATACAGTTTAAAGTGCTATAGGTCAAACGTAGTCAATGAGTCAGTGCAAGTTCAGATGTCTAATGGCTTGGAGGTAGGTGCTATCTCTGAAGCGAGATGTTTTGCTCTTGATGCTTCTGTATCTCCTGCCTGATGGGAGGAGATTAAAGAGGTAGTGTGCGAGTTGTGATGAGAGTTGTCTGCTACAGCCGATGATTTTAGATGCTCGGCGTACTACTCTTTCCAGCCGAGTCTTGTCCTGAGTGGTTGTGTGACCAAACCAGACAAGCATAGAGAAAGTAAGAACACTCTCAATAGCAGACCTGTAGAAGTGGGTCATGGCTGCTTGACTGACCCTCAACTTTTTGAGCTGCTGCAGGAAATAGAGTCGCTGGTGGGATTTGCTGATCTTGAGACTGGTGTTGAGATCCCATGATAGGGATTCATGGATGGTCGTCCCGAGGAACCAGAAGGAGGTGACCCTCTCTACCACTTCTCCATTGATGGAAAGAGGGGGAAGGAGGCTGCTGCTCTTTCTAAAATCAACGACCAGCTCTTTGGTTTTTGAGATGTTAAGTATCAGATTGTTGTTTTCACACCATCTCACCAGCTCCTCTACTTCTCTGTGGTAGCCAGATTCATCATTGTTGGTAATAAGACCCACCACAGAGGTGTCATCCGCAAACTTATACAACAAAACTGATCTAGTGTGTGATTGACAGAAATGGGTGTATAAAGAGTACAGAAGTGGAGATACTGTAAGACACAACCCTGGGGGGCGCCAGTGTTCAGAAGCCTAGACAACGAGACAAGATTACCGATTTTGACGACTTGTTTTCTGTCACATAAGAAGTTAAAGATCCATTTACAAAGAAATGCATTAACACCCAGCTCCTGTCCTCATGTCATGATTATACAGAGAATAGCAGGCAGCAAGGCAGCTGCCTTTCAGCTATCAGCAATGCCAAAGTGATTCCACATGCATGTTTTATCTTCTTTGCGCCTATGGCTCATTTGATAGAGTTTGATAGAACAAAAGCCTATACAATAAAATCTATTGTTACAATGGGGGGGGGGGGGGAATCAGGTTGGGATACTTGGTAAGTTGGTATCAAATTAATTGGATGCTCAGAGCTATGTGATGTGAATACAATCCCTGCAAATGTCTACGTCTGTGTCCCCCTGGATTTTTTAATTAGGGTCGATTAGTTGCCCTAATTACCTAATGATTGCTCTAATGATGTGATGTCACTCGAGCAATGATGACATCATCTGGTGACATCGCTGATGACATCACTCACTGATGATGACATTATCATTGGGTGCTCAGTGATTTATGATGAATTTCAGGGTCCACCCGAGGCTTTGGAGACCACTGTGTTCCAGACCAGGGGGTCTAACTCCCAGGGGGGTCTAACTCCCACGGGTCCACTAGTAATAATAATAATAATAATAATAATAGCAGCAAAAACAACATTGTATGATGAGCAATTGCATTTAGATTGCATTGGGTTTTGCAGCAGAGAGACAGAGAAGTGGAGTACAGAATGAGCAAGCAAAACAGTCAACGTGATTAGGTTCAATTTGGGTGAAGTCTCCATGACAACAAACATTCACAAGAAAGAAGTGGAGATTTAAATTAAGATCTGCCTTATTCTTAATGGTTTTGAGGAAATGTGTGGGAAGATGACACGAGCAGAGTCGCTCTCATAAAAAGAGTCAATAATTGAAGTAAAATTTAAACTGGATGGCACTTAATTGGAATAGTAGTCGTGTCCCCTCAAGTCCCATTGATTTCACCCCAGGGGGTCATGAAGAGATGAGACCTAAAACTCAAACACACTGCAGTTATGTTTAACAGTATAAGGACATGTTTAGTTCACATTATGTCTGATGTAGTCTCACAAGTCAGTCTCTTCTACAATCTTTGAATGCTCCAGGGACAGTCTGTACTTTAGCCTGTTAAAGAAAAAAAGAAACGCTTCAGACCAGTACAATTGGCGAGAAAATGGGGGGAATCAGAAATTATTAATGATTATTATTATTATGAATAATAATAATAATAATAATAATAATAATAATAATAATGATAATGTTGTGAATACCACATGAGGGGGCCGTACAAATGAACTTATGTCGTATTCACGATAAACACGAGCTCAATGGAACGACTCAGTTTCCCAATTCGTTTGATCGTTCCCCATATAGTTCCCCATATGATAAACATTACATGGGGAATAGTAAGTGAGTGAATGAGTGAACCATTCCGAACACAACTTATATCTGATGTTAACGTTGTGAGGTGGTGATGACTGGATGCCCCTTATCAAAAGTAACACTTCTTTGACACAACACAAGTTAAATAAGGCAATTGGTACCAGACTAGGGATGCACGATATATCGGCAATCATATCGGTATCGGCCGATGTTAGTCATTTTTTAACATATCGGTCATATCGGTATCGGTCAGATGTTGCAATGTTAATATCGGTTATCATTATCAGCCAAATTCTTCACATTGATATGAAATAATGCAGTAAATCTATGATTTATGGGCTTTTCCAAAGGCTTTGCAAATAAAGAAATGCATAACTTTTTCAAATTCAGTGTTAACATGTGTTTTTCAGTATGTACAAAATGTGATGATCATAAAAATGTGGTTTTATACAGATCATATCGACATCGGTAAATATCGGTTATCGGCCATAACAGCAATGTTAATATCGGTTATCGGCATCGGCCAAAATTTTCATATCGGTGCATCCCTATACCAGACAGGAAACGTCTCTTCATGTGGTCTGATATGGCTTGAAGGAATCCTGGTAGTTGGAACACAGAAAACTGATATCCTACCAGCTAGTATAGATCACATTCACCTGACATCCCAGGTGTGAATCAGTCCCTGATTACATGGACAAAATGAGAAGCAGCAAGGCTCCGGGACCTGAAGAGGGATTCTGTTTTCTGCACTTTTTTGGGGCACCTTTGCCTCCACTTGCCTCTTCTACAGAATGACTTTCAACAACCTGCAAAGAGCGGATGTGTTGAACTTGTTTCTTTCAGGAGTGATGTGTAGTGAATGCTATGGGACACATGTCCAAATTATTGCACACCATCACAAGATGAAAATGCATTTGTCAGAAAAAAAGGGAAAAAATCAGAGCATCAACACACAGGTGCTTTTTGATGCCAACTAACTACAATATTATTGACATTGACACCAAGTGGCCAGGCAGGCGCAACACGATTCCCAGATCCTACAGAAGATAGATAGCCTGAGGCTGCTGTTTGAGAGGCATTCATATGCCAGCTGGATGTCACTGGTGGGGGACAGCTATCCCTGCAGGACGTGGCTCCTCATGCGTTACATCCACCCACAACCGGTAAGCAACAGGTAAGCTCACAAAATTGTTTGCTTTCCTTTTTGAATAATATTGGTCACACCAACAACATTAGTAGAACTTTTCACAGCAGCCATGTTGACGTGTCAAAGCAGGGTAAACACAGGTGTGACCACTAACATTAATGAGGACCCTGGCACTGGAACACCTAAATGGAATGGAACCATTGTTATTGGTTACACCTGTGTTTACCTGCTTTGACACGTCAAACTGGCTGCTGTGAAAAGGGTCTATTGTGAACAACCATGTAGGATAAAAAAGAAAAAGTCACATATCATAGGCCTATAGAAAAAAATGCAAGAGCAAACAACTGAGCATGCCAGATGGGCGGGTTTGACTGCTGATCTCAACCCTCAGGTACTTTAGACAGCTCGCCTGATGGCTCACTGGGGGAACGCCCTCTTTAAACTTGTGGTGGAATCCTGTATTGGACTTTAAATTCACCTTATTTCTAGCCTGGCAACCAGCCCCGATAGACCCTTTTCACGGGGGCCATTTTGTGTCGAAAAGGCACAGGTGCAAGCAAAACACAATGAGGGTTTCCAAATTCCAATCATGGAAGATTGAAACCCTCATTAGTGTTTTGCTTGCACCTGTGTTTACCCTGCCTTTTCGACACAAAATGGTCAACATGAGAAGGGTCTATTAATCCTTATTAGGGTCTGGACGCAAGCCTATCCACCACTGATTCGGTGACGTATTTTTCAGCACCAACTGATTAACTACTTTGATGATTCTGCGCCAAAGAACTTAAATGTATAAGAACTGAAGGAAAACCCTTGTTCCACCGATTATTCCACTGCAACCCAATAACAGCAGCGCTGTTCTCTCTGTTTGTCTGTCCTCTCTTTGTTAAAGTCTGTGTCTGGTACCGAGCTCAAATACCGGAAACAGTTACCGGAAACAGCCGCCAATGACAGTCTCCCCGCATTGATATATATTTTTTATTTTAGAGCCACAATATTGTTATAAATATCAACAACTAGCCAACAGATATCACAGCTGGTGGGCTTTGATATAACTGGTTGACAGTTATATCAAACTGGTCATTCAGTAGTGTTTTACTGCCACATAACTAACATGCTAACACCTAGCTAGCCTAGCTATTAACATACAGGTGTGTTGTTGCAGCGCTCTGTAACCACGATATCAGTTAGATTAATTATTAATAATGTCCTGCCACCTACAGCGACCAGCCAATCAGGTGTCCCGGACTGTATCTGTCCTGAATAAACTCAGTGGATGGGCATGGGTCCAGAGACCCATAGGAAGAGTGCTGACAACTGTGATTCATATGGGGCTGGATACCAGGCTACCTTATTTTTACTGTACATTCTGAAGGTTTCGGCAGGGTCACATGGAACAAACGTAACTTAACGGAATCCTAGTTGCTTCAAAAGGTTAGCGGTTATTGTTTTTAAAAGGCAAAGTTTGACGAAAACTAGGCTACTGTAGTTGTTTGGGACCTAGCTGACACCCGATGCATGCGATAAGTTATGTTTGTTCCATCTGACCCTATAACCTTCAGAATGCAGAAATAAGGTCAGTTTAATGCCCAATACAGGATTCTACAAGTTTTAAGACACTGACAGTAAGGTAAGAGGGCACTTCCCCAGCGAGCCATCAGGCGAGCTGTCAGAAACACCTGAGGGGAACAGGGATTTTCACACACAACAGTCAGTTGACACAGAATATTTGGTTCTGTGTAAAAACAACAGTGAGCAGCAGTTCTAGTCACGGAAAGGCCTTTGTTGATGAGAGAGTTCAGAGGAGAATCAATGCCAGACTGGTTGGAGCTGACAGAAAGGAGATGGTAACTCAGATAACCTCTTTACAACTCATGAACAGAACAGCATCTCCGAATGCACAACACACGTCCGACCTTGAGGCGGATGGCACTTTGGTAGCCGGTTGACACTAATAAGCTGAAAGCTGATACCGACCCAGTATTAGTATAAGGTATTCCTCCAGTAGCCAGCGAACACAAAAGTGCCCTTTTCCTGGGAAAAAAAGATGCTCGACTCCTCGCTGACTCCAAAATGAGTCGCCATTAATGGATGTTCCCAATTGTGAAAGGCCCCATGAAGGAATCTTCAGAGTGGAATGAGGCATGGCCGAGGATCAGTGGTGGATGAATCCGGAAAGCCACACTTGAGTAAAGGAACAGATATCTTTCCAGAAAATGACTTTGAATTTACTGTACTTAGGTGTCAAAAGGAATTTTCTGATATTAAATGCACTTAAGTACAATACAAGTAAATGCTGGTAATAAAAAAGCAAGCAGTCATTGTCGAATCTACTCATGTTCATGTGCATCTGACATGCGTGGGCTTGAGTGGAAATCTTCTAGTGGGTTTTATAGTGGTGCATTACTGCCACCAACTGGAATGGCGTGTGGATTGTGATTAATGTAACTTGCGAGCTAGGAGCACTGATTCGCAAAACCAGCTTGCTTGCTGGCTACAAAATTTCTTTCCGATTTCATTTTGTAGTAACGAGTAACTAAGATGCTTAGGGGAAATATAATGGAGTAAAACATTTTATTCAGGAAATTTAGTGGAGTAAAAGTGAAAATTGACAGAAATATAAATACTCAAGTAAAGTACAGACACTCCCAAATATACTTAAGTAATGTAACAAAGTATTACATCATTACATTACACCTTTGCTGAGGATACACTGGTGTATCGACAACACAGAAGATAATTCAAGTAAGTATATAGGCTAAAACCCGGCCACCTCCATACTGTCAGAAATGTGTCGAAAAAAATGACTAAAATCTAGTTGTAAGTCGCATTGATGCATCTCTCATTCTGTATGAATCTCTCTTGTGGATTGTGTTTGTGTGTGTTGCCATGGAATGTTCCTTCTGGGATAATAAATTCATACTAAACCTCTTCACTGTTGCCTGGGTCTAGACCGTTGAATCTGCCCACTCCACCTGCTGTTGCCTGGGTCTAGACCGTTGAATCTGCCCACTCCACCTGCTGTTGCCTGGGTCTAGACCTTTGAGTCTGCCCACCCCACCTGCTGTTGCCTGGGTCTAGACCTTTGAGTCTGCCCACTCCACCTGCTGTTGCCTGGGTCTAGACCTTTGAGTCTGCCCACTCCACCTGCTGTTGCCTGGGTCTAGACCTTTGAGTCTGCCCACTCCACCTGCTGTTGCCTGGGTCTAGACCTTTGAGTCTGCCAACTCCACCTGCTGTTGCCTGGGTCTACACCCTTGAGTCTGCCCACTCCACCTGCTGTTGCCTGGGTCTAGACCTTTGACTCTGCCAACTCCACCTGCTGTTGCCTGGGTCTAGACCTTTGAGTCTGCCCACTCCACCTGCTGTTGCCTGGGTCTAGACCTTTGAGTCTGCCAACTCCACCTGCTGTTGCCTGGGTCTAGACCCTTGAGTCTGCCCACTCCACCTGCTGTTGCCTGGGTCTAGACCTTTGAGTCTGCCAACTCCACCTGCTGTTGCCTGGGTCTAGACCTTTGAGTCTGCCCACCTGCTGTTGCCTGGGTCTAGACCTTTGAGTCTGCCAACTCCACCTGCTGTTGCCTGGGTCTAGACCTTTGAGTCTGCCCACCCCACCTGCTGTTGCCTGGGTCTAGACCTTTGAGTCTGCCCACTCCACCTGCTGTTGCCTGGGTCTAGACCTTTGAGTCTGCCAACTCCACCTGCTGTTGCCTGGGTCTAGACCTTTGAGTCTGCCAACTCCACCTGCTGTTGCCTGGGTCTAGACCTTTGAGTCTGCCAACTCCACCTGCTGTTGCCTGGGTCTCTAGACCTTTGAGTCTGCCCACTCCACCTGCTGTTGCCTGGGTCTAGACCGTTGAATCTGCCCACTCCACCTGCTGTTGCCTGGGTCTAGACCTTTGAGTCTGCCCACTCCACCTGCTGTTGCCTGGGTCTAGACCTTTGAGTCTGCCAACTCCACCTGCTGTTGCCTGGGTCTAGACCCTTGAGTCTGCCCACTCCACCTGCTGTTGCCTGGGTCTAGACCTTTGAGTCTGCCAACTCCACCTGCTGTTGCCTGGGTCTAGACCTTTGAGTCTGCCCACTCCACCTGCTGTTGACTGCTTCTGAAGAACAAAATGGAGTGTAACAAATTGCCAATTCAGTCGGATATCAGGCAACATTAACAGCCTTTCATTGTCTATTACACACATTATGTTCTCACAGCTCGATCTCATTTAGGAGAAAGAAACAATACAATATTGTTTAATTGCTGGTGAGATGTCAAACAGCCAACACGATCATTGTCTAAATCAAATGTCACACTTTAAACATCACTTCAATACGACTCATGCAAGGACTTTCCAACTGACAGTCATACGGTTTGCTTGCTTCCTCTCCTCGCATCTCCTTGTTTCCACCATGACCATTCACTGAGGAGTCGAGGAGACGCCAGGCAAGACAATTGGGCCCGTTCTTAGGCCCAGTGCAAGGCATTGACATTGCTAGTTTCTAGCACTCAAAATCTCACTTTTTTTCTTTTAATTACGACTGGGTCAGTACGTCAACGGACACGTTTCAGCAACCCAGTGGTAATTAAAAGAAGAAAAAAGATTTTCAATTTAAGATAGGGCCCAAAGTCATGTCATAAAATGCACCCAGATAGGGCTGCTTTAGTGTTTTGTTTTGTTTTTCCTCCTGATTTTTTATCCCATTTTGATCCCCCATTAGTGCTAATTTTAATTTAAAGAGAGGTTATTCAGTGTTAAAGAGAGGTTATTCAGAATCAGAATAACTTGATTGATCCCCGAGGAGAAATTGGGACCTGCTACAGTTGCTCGTACTGAGGCATGGAAACATATCAACATAAGAATCAACATTATAAGAGACAAAGGACTGTTCCATACATAGAATAGAATAAAATAGAATACAATAGAAGTTACATAGCCTATGTACCAGTGGCAGCTCCTGAGCTTGAAAGCAAGGGAGGAAACTTGGTTTTTTATCTTTCTTTTGCAGTTTGAAGACAGATTTAGAGGAATATCTCATTTTAATTTAACATTAGGATTAGACTGTTGTGATATCATTGTTCAGTTTTAACCATCAATAATTGTTCCTTTTCTCATTATTTCATTTCTCAGAGTAAATACTGTATATTTATTTTGAGATTTTTGTCAATTATTTGTGCTGTTATGGTTATTATTAGCTTAGTTACTCACTTCTACACTAGCTTAGATTGTGTTACTTATGGATGTAATTATAGTGAAAATAGATTATCTCCCCTTTTTGCTGGGGACCCCACTTTGAAAACCACTGGCTTAGGCTACAACTGTTGCGAGAAGCTGGTGAATTTTTGCACATTTTCAATGCAGATTGAACAAAAATAAGATGGATGAAACAGCAGACACACAATTTAGAGTTGGTCAGATTGTGTGTAGTCCACAAACCCTTATATGCTCTTTTCTTCTTTTTTCTTATTGTTTCAGGATTTATCTCTATGCATTAGGCTGTGATTACTATTTATATAAATATATTTTATTTATAAAATATTTATTAAATTTATTATTTCTTGCATCTGGAACCAGAATGTGCGGCTTCCCCTCTATCAACATACTTGTTTACTTACATTCCAATTAATCAACTTTGGAGCGTTATTTACCCCCCATTCCCGACATGCTAGGTTGACATGCTTGGTGCCAATCGATTCCTTATTTCTTCTACTTTCATATGGTATAAAGATCCCCACTCTAGCTTTAAAAATGAGCTCGCTGTCAGCCATCGATTTACGGGCCAAATTCAGTTGAAAAATGTGAGAGTTTAAAGCAGCTACGAGCAAGATTTTCGATTGTTATTAAACCTTCTAAATTTAATATCAATGCCTCACATCTTACCTCTAATATTAGATGAGACCAACGCAGAGTAGTCTCGCTTGAAAGCAGAGTGAATCGGCGAGTGTTGTCTTGATGATTAGTCTGTCTCATAGACTGTAAAGGTCTGTCTGCGGGCCGGTGTCATCAGGAAGTGAAATGAAACGGTGTGCGGCAGCCACTTCGGCCATAACCACAAAATTACTAAATTACTTTCAAACAAACTGTTAGAATATAACGAGAGATGTTCGCGAGAGCAGAAAGTAGCAAGGGCAGCAGGAGGGGAAAGCCGTCCTTCTTGTTTTGGGTCTGTTGCTAGGCAGAGCGAAACGGTTTACGGCAGCTGTAAACAGTTGCTAGACAGAGCGAAACGGTTTACGGCCGTACTAGCAACAGACCCAAAACAGCTGTCCTTGCTACTTCTCTCGTGAACATCTCTCGTTATATTCTAACAGTTTGTTTGAAAGTAATTTTGTAAATTTTGTGGTTATGGCCGAAGTGGCTGCCGCAAACCGTTTCATTTTACTTCAAATATAATATACTGCTACTGTGTAAATCTATCTATTCCTGTCATGTCATCACAGCAAAGTGGAATCTTGATGTCAGCATTCACTTCCTAGTAGACATGGCGCTGGATTTGAGACTCATTCATCATTGGACAATACAATGTCAATCTTACCGATCTATCGAATCAACAACCAATTAGGTTGAATAAATTAATTGATTGGTAGTGATTGGTGAGGGCGGTTTAGGCTTCACTGTTCCCTGTGAAGTGCATGTGTTTTTCAACCAATCATATTTTGCATGAGATAAATTGCCGAGGAATTGAAACGCCCTAGGTGGGAATGTTTTTTTACTGTACCCCTGAGGGACAGACTCACTGGCACAGACCTGGCACAGACTCTGTCTGCATGCCGCTCCATCAGTGCCCTACAGGTGTCACTGTTGTTGAAGCATTTTAAGAATAGCATGATCTTTATTAAGAAAAAACACATTTGATTGATATTTTATTAAAAATATATATATATAATCCTCCATCTCTTCTAAAAAATAAGGGAGGACCATCCTCGCCTCACTAGAAAAACCTCCTGTGCTAAGTACAGTAAGTGTCACAAAAATATGTGCCTTCTCCATCAGTCATTCTCAAGTACCCTTTAGTAAAGTACAGTATAGTAGTAATAGTAGTAGTAATAATAATACAATACTACTACTACTACTACTACCACCACCAGTACTACTACTACTACTACTACTAATAGTAGTTAAAGAGTTTGATGGCCATAGGCAGGAATGCCTTCATGTGGTGCTCTGTGGTGCATCTGGGTGGGATCAGTCTTGCACTGAACGTGCTCCTGTGTTCGACTAGCTCGTCATGGAGTGGGTGGGAGACGTTGTTCATGATGGAACGTAACTTGGACAACATCCTACTCTTCAACACTGCTGTCAGAGCTCAGCTCCAGCCCCACAATGTCCCTGGCTTGGCGGATCAGTTTGTTGAGACTGTTTGCATCCGCTGCCCTCAGCCCACTGCCCCAGCACACGACCGCAAACGGGAAGGCCCTGGCCACCACTGACTCATAAAACATCCTCAGCATTGTCCGGCAGATGTTGAAGGACCTCAGCCTTCTCAGAAAGTAGAGACGGCTTTGTCCTTTCTTGTAGAGGGCTTCCGTGTTCTTAGCCCAGTCCAGTTTATTGTCTATGTACACTCCAAGGTAATTGTCCTGCACGATGTCCACACTGACCCCATGGCTGGAAACAGGGGTCACCGGTGACTTGGCCCTCCTTAGGTTCACAACCGGTTCCTTTGTCTTATTCATCACGTTAGGGCTATATCGGATATTTATTTTGAACCTATGGAAAAAATTTATATGTATGGTTTTGTACCCTGGAAATCAGTACTCAGCCATCCAAATGTTGCCACTGTTGAGTGTTGAGTGACAAAATTCTTGGTCATCCAACATAGTCTAATTAAATTGCAGCAAAGCTGTACACATAACATTTCTGAAGATGGTTTTACCCAAAATTTGGAACATGTCAGCTTGACCCTTTTAATTTGCCATTACATTGCTGCTTGCAACAATAGACATTGTTGGCCAAACTAAGCTAAGGCATACTAAGCTAAGGTACTCAAGTAAAGTGCCAGTACCTCAAAATTGTAATTACAGAACTTGAGTTCACAGAACGATCTTTAAATCAATGTTCCTGACTTTGTGGCAAAAAAAAAAAGGTCAAATCTGACCCGTGAAAGCAAAAGGTACATTCTAGCACCATATGAGGGTTAAGCAAACTTTAAACAAGGCTAGGTCGAAACCTAGCATATGGCCAGTGCAGAAAAGCGTTGACAAGCCTGTTGGTTGTAGCAGGCAGCGGCATAGTTAAAGTCGAGGGCTGTCGGTGGCAAAAGTATGAAGGATATATAGTCCATGGGCCAAGGCTCAAATTTTGACATATCGGTACCACCTGAGGTGACCGCACGATTTTGTTATTTTTGTCTTCCTACATGTCTCTAGTTTATATTTTGGTATGATAACCCTTCCGATTTGGTAGCTTAATGTAACCCAGGTCACAAATAAGATATAAAAACAGTCTAATCCTTAAATAGAAAAGTCACATGTACAATACAATTGAAATGATAAAACAGCAGTACATTATTCTCTCTCATGCCTGTCTGAACCAGGTCACAAAGAGTTAACAAAACCCAGGAAGTGCCTTAGCCAATGAGAAATAACAGCACTGAAGTGCCTTAGCCAATCAGAGCGCCGATCCTAGCACTGTTGACAAGCTAGACAGTACGTTAGTCAAACGCTGGGAGACGCAGTGGAGAGAGGACCTGTGCTGCTGAACGATGCCTGTGTGAGAAGCCTTGCTCACCGAAACCGACCGAACAAAACAGAGGAACTCCCGAATTGGTCAGGTTTTTTGAGTCGATTCGAAGTTCGATGGCGAGCCAACCCAACCCAGATGAGACCCCTGGATTGATGATTCCTGGATTGATGATTCCTGGATTCCTGAAGGTCCCTGAGTAGAACCCAGAGCCCAGAACTGCCAACCTTACCCCTCTCCTGCCACGGCGGTAGGACGAACAATCATAATCACACAACGCCAGCCTACTCGTACGCTCAACTTCCCCCTTGCACAGCCCAAATCCCAGACTTTGACTTACCTCTCTTTGACTTGACTTGGAAAGACACTTACCTTCTTCATTCTTCTCCAAACACCCCCCGTGCCTATGGAAGGACTGAGCAGTAAACATCACTAGTTCGAGTGAATGGACTGAGTATTCATAGGATCATTTCTGTGCATTCGATTATATTTGATATTGGGGTATTCTTGACCTATTGAATGATTGATTTGAATTGAAAGGTGAAAATATTGAACTGTTACAGTGTTAATATTTATACTTACCTAGGATCCTTGGATTACCTGAAATGTTAAAATAGAGATTGATACAGAATTACAGTACTTACCATATTAGGGTGCACCCGGTCCGAAAATAACCTAGCGGGGAAAAATAGTTGAAAGAACTCAGTGGTTAAAAGCTAAAACAAGAGTGACAAAAGAAAGCTTTGTTAAATAACTGAACTGAGATATTTTTGTTATTCACTGAAAACTGAATTTATGGTTTTTATTTTATTTCATTCCTTTCATTCCTTTAATGTTTTTTATATAAATACAAGGTACCAGTTCATACAGTTCTAACTCCTTGTCTCGTGTGGTCATTGATGTTGCAAATAGTCACTTTTCTGTCTCCTGTTCGTATCTGGTATCTTCTGATTCTGGTCCAGTATTATTGGTAGTCTTTACTAACTATAACAATTACTGCACTCCCTCCACTACCAGCAGTATTAGGAGGCGTGTGCTACATTAAGGATAGTTATCACTCTGTAAACAAACCTACCCCCAAAAACTGACAAAACCCTGATTTCATCATATCTCCTGAACCACACATGATAACGCAGAAAATGTGATGTCTACCCCTATGTTTTCATGGTCAGGGATTACAATGACACCCTATACAACATCATAAACTGTTCACATGAATAGTTAATGGTGAATTAAGTGGTGTTTTGGTGAATTCAGTGGTGTTTTGAGAAGGATACAATGCAATTAGTCCATGGGCCAATGGTGAAATCGGTACCACCTAAGGGGACCGCGCAATTTTTGTATTTTTGTCTTCCTACATGTCTCTAGTTTATATTTTGGTATGATAACCGTGCCAATCTGGTAGCTTATTGATAGTTATCACTCTGTAAAAAACCTTCTCCCATATAAATGACAAACCCCTGATTTATGTGTATTAGTCCAGATGATATGTGAAAATCATGTTCACTTTTTCATAAAAGCATGAAACTTGGTACACATATAGTTTGGGGCCCCGTAAATCTTCAGAAATTAAGCCATCACAAAAATGCCTCGCGGTGGCCATTTTAATTCCGCCATAAGTGAATTATGTAGTTTGCATCATATCTCCTGAACCACACATGATAACACAGAAAAGGTGATGTCTATCCCTATGTTTTCATGGTCAAGGATTACAATGATACCATATAGAACATCATAAACTGTTAAAGTAACTAAGCAATGGTGAATTTAATGACGTGAGAAGGAAATCACAGTTTCTGATAACTGATGCTATAACCTCAATTCCATGACCACTCTCTGGCTAAGATTTTTTGATGAGTAATTTGACTTCTATGGGCCTTTTTGTTAAAATAGCCCCCAGGCCCCTCCCAAACATCCTCCGACTTTCTGCCAGATGGCCAAATCCAAGATGGCCACTGGTACAATCTTGAAAAATTTACTTTTGAACCAGAGCACCTAGAATAATGTATGAAGACACTTTTCGGTGTAAGTCAACCACAAAGAATCTGATTCTGACATAACATTCTGTCATAATGTTGACCCACAATTCCAAGATGGCTGCCATCCAGTAGCGTGAAAACTTAACTTTTGAATGGCAACATATACGTATGTGGTGTTTGGGGTTTACCATTTTTAGAGTAAGGACGGAGATTAACAATGGTGAATTATAGCTATTTTAATTGCAAATCCATGCCGACCAAACATGGTTTAGTAATGACAATTATTGTGTTTTGAGGGTAATTTCATAATTATGTTAGTCTCGCTGGCCACGGCCAGCCTCCCCTCCCTACCGGGAGAGGAGTCTGGCGCCACGGAAACAGGCAACTGGGATAAGCCCTCCCCTGCTCTACAGCTGCTCCCCATTGGAGTGACTGTTTCAGTGGGTGCCGGATGTCTGCTCCCGGCTTATTACAAACTCTGTCATTGGCTCCGACCACGTCAATCAGAGCAGCTTCCGCTCCCTCCTCCCTGTGTGTCGCTGTAAATAGTGCCCTGCCGCCTCAGTGAAAACAACAACGCTAACTAGCTAGCAAGCTAACGGCAGAAACCTACACGCTAGCTCGTTGCTACACGCTGAAAAGGGCAAGTTGGATTGTTGGAAACTATTTTCCAAGGGCACTGCCGCTAAGCGCCGCCCATCGCAATCCCACTATGGAGACCTGCGTGGGAGGGGAGGCTGGCCAGCGAGACTATGGGAAAGGTGAAGGTGAATAGCCTATGTCCATTGTCCAACAAGTTTTCTCAATTAATTTCCCTCTTTGCGATGTGATAAAAGTTTCTCAGTGAGTTATAGTTGATTGCATTGCCTCACTGAATTATCTGCTAATATCCAATTTTAGCAGCAGAATTTGATGTCCTGGCGTGGGCACGTCCGTGTGTAATGACATATCCAAAAGGAATTTTACTCTGCGCTGCGCTGCACAGCATAGAGATTATGGTGCGCTCAAGCGCAGCAGAGTATTTAGCGCGTAAGAGGTGCTTTTTTTTAGCGTGTAAGAGGTGCTGCCCCGTATTCTGAGCAGAAACGGCTGATTGTGGCACGCCTATGTCCAGTAAAATTATAACAGGCATGCGCTTGTGCACGCCCCCAATTTGCATTGCGCGCGGCGTACCGCTTTTGCGAAGATAGGGCCCCCGGGACTTGCAAGAATCTGGTCAACTTCTCCTCTCCTGCAGCATGGGCTGATTTTAAGTCTGCAATGAGTGGATGCGAAAAGGAGCAAAAACACCAGACGCTGAAGTGACGAAGCATCTGGAAGCGCAGCCAGTTTCATTTTGGTGCACTTGTTAGCACATTAGACCGTCCTTCAGACCAGCCGTGATGAGGCCGGCTCGCCCCATGCAGAGATTGTTTCGGCGTCTGATCTATTTTTGTGTGAGACCCGCGAGTGATTGTGTGAAGCCAGATAGGAAGTCAGTACAAGTGGTCACCGGCGCGGAGCAAAGCAGTGCGTCTGGTGTGAATGGCCAGGGTCCTGCTCGAGCTGAATTTACACACAGCGGCACTTCGCGTCTGCAGCATCACAATCATCTTCCACCCTCCTCCCTGCATGCATGCTCCAACCCGCTCTGACTGACTGGTGGCGACCATTTATGGATTTCGTTTCCACTCCCTCCGTGTCGAATCTGTCTATCTCAAATGCCTGTGCCACTGTGAAACAACAACATCAACAATGCTAGCTCGTTGCTACATGCTGAAAACGGTTGGATCTGGATTGTGCAATAAAGCAGGCCTGCTTGATACGTTTGGTGGATAGTTGTAAAGGTGAACGGAGCCTTTTCCCCCTATACCAGGGTGGAGGTATTAGCAGCCAGACTCTGCCATTGTAGGGAGGGAGTCTGGCAAGCGAGACTACCCGGGAAGGAACTCAAGGTAGGAGCTGCTGAGATGGAGTGGAGCGCTCCAAGGCAGTGATTGACCTGGTTGTGGTCAACTTGTAAACCTCCACGAGTTGCTGGAACATTGTGTTTTTGATGAATGTGTGCCGTGGCCTTATTCAACTCCAACATCACATACAGGAAGACGCAGAAGAGCAAGCGCATCTAGAAGAAGCTCTATCTCCAATCTGTAGGGCTGCAAGAACCCTACATCACTCTCGTTGACATGGGCATGATCGAGATGATGGCAACTCCATCAGCAATTGGATTGGCAGACACAAGATGGCACCCCATACAAGTGGTCGGACTATGTCCACATGGTGTCATCCATCATCCTTGCCCGCCATGGTGATGTTGACATATCTGTGTGATCGACCGGTATGACACAGCATACTTGGCTAAAGATGATGAGCAGAATCTGATGATTCAGAATCTATAGCTACAGCTAATAAAAAGAGCTTATTTTAGTTATCTTGTCATACATTCATTAAATATTTTAATGCAAGAAATCCTGGGGGTAGTTGGTACAGCAGTACCAAGGTAAAATGGGTGTTGACATTAACATATTTTCAGTGAACATAATTCTGAAATGACTCCCAAAACATCCACCATTGTTAATCTCCTTCCTTGTGGTAAACCCCAAACGCACAGTATACCTTCCCATTCAAAAGTTACATTTCCACAATACTGGATGGCAGCCATCTTGGAATTCTGGGTCAAAACTATGCCATAATGTCAAACTGATGTCAGAATCGGATTCCTCGTGGTTGACTTACACCGAAAAGTGTCTTCATACATTATTCTATGTGCTCTGGGTCAAAAGTCAATTTTTTAACATGGCGCCAGTGGCCATCTTGGATTTGGCCATCTGGCAAGGAAAATCCCAGGATCCTTAGGAGGGACCTGGGCGCTATTTTAACAAAAGGTCTATATAAGTCAAATCACTCATCAAAACATCTTAGCCAGAGAATGGTCATGGCTTTGAAGTTATAGCATCGGTTATCAGATACTGTCATTTCCTTCTCACAACGTCATCAAATTCACCATTGATTAGTAACTTTAACAGTTTATGATGTTCTATATGGTATCATTGTAATCCTTGACCATGAAAACATTGGGATAGACATCTCCTTTTCAGTGTTAGCATGTGTGGTTCAGGAGATATGATGCAAACTACATAATTTGCTTATGTCAGAATTAAAATGGCCGCCACAAGGCATTTTTGCGATGGCTCAATTTCTGAAACTGTACAGGGCCCCAAACTATAAGCGTACCAAGTTTCATGCTTTTACGAAAAAGGGAACATCATTTTCACATATCATCTGGACTAATACACAGAAATCAGGGTTTTGTCATTTATATGGGGGTAGGTTTGTTTACAGAGTGATAACTATCCTTAAGCTACCAAATCAGCAGGGTTATCATACCAAAATATAAACTAGAGACATGTAGGAAGACAAAAATAACAAAATCGTGCGGTCACCTCAGGTGGTACCGATTTTTGCCTTGGCCCATGGACTAATAATGGAAAATCAGTATGGTAAGAAAGCCCCTACAAAATAATTATGTAATTATTTAATATTTTTTTTTATTATAATACATTAATCTGTGTGTGTGTGTGTGTGTGTGTGTGTGTGTGTGTGTGTGTGTGTGTGTGTGTTTGTGTGTGTACGTGTGTGTACGTGTGTGTATGTGTGCACACGTGTATTTATTGTGAAATTGTAAAAGATGTGTATTTGTCGCATTAAAAGGACCCCACCTCTCTATATAGCCTCATGGTGTCTTTTCAACTTCTATTGTTCTAATTACATCTCTCCCAGTTAGCAGTATCCCAAAATCATAAGTTCATGATGAAATAGCCTACACTGCGGTGCGGGCTTTCAAAAAACCACAAAATAGGTTTTGAGCGGCACAGTCCACACATGCTGTGTGCTGTGGTTTGGTGAAGTTTGGACAAAATTAGAAGGCGAAATAGCGATTTCTGTGAAATAGGCCCCACCCACAACACTTTGCAAGTCGATTATATCGCAACGGTGAGGTCTTTAAAAAAAACAGGTTTTATGCAGGACAGATGTGGTTTGGTGAAGATTTGACAAAATTTGAAGGAAAAATAGCAAAAAAAATGCTTTTGGACAATATTCTAAATGGCGGAAAATGGCGTTAGACTGAAATGGGCATGGTCTATATGGAAATAATTTTTATTGTAGAAGCTATGGTTCCAAAGTTTTGGACCAAAACGTAAAGAGGGCAGCTATACCGCCACCGTGAGGTCAATCGGTGTAATTTTTTAGGCCAGAGTAGAAGAGTACTCTATGAACCTATGTACCCAATTTGGGAACAGTCGCTCTTTGTGTTGTGTGTTGTGTGAATTTGTTTGTGAGCTACGGGTACTTATTGTTGCCATAGCGCCCCCTATAGTCGAAATGACACAATTGTTTTTCCTCAGCTCAGAGTACATAGCTGCACACCTGTACCAAGGTTCATTTGCAATGGACAATGCGTTCTGGAGTTAGGGCAATTTTTATGAACTAGGCCACACCCACAAAAGTCCGGAAGTCGATTATATAGCAACGGTGTGGTCTTGCAAAAAAAAAACTGCAAAATAGATTTTGTGTAGGACAGTCCACACACACTGTGTGATGTGGAAATAGCGAAAAAACGCTTTTGGAGACAATTCAAAATGGCAGAAAATCTAGTTAGACAGAAATGGGTGGGGCTTCTATCAGCAGATGCGGAATGACCCAAGGAATCCAGGGAAAAAATAATTTTGATTGTAGATGCTACGGTTCAAAAATTATGGACCGAGACGTAAAGAGGGCTGTTATAGCGCCACCTAGTGGTCAACAAGTGTAATTTTCCCGCCCATAGTCAAAGGTGACTCTGTGAACCTACCTACCTAGTTCAGTAGCGGCAGGTCTTATGGTTTATGAGTGGGACCAAATGGGCTTCCAAATGGTCCCCCAAATGGGCTTGTAAATTGGGTGGACAAACCTAGGGCCTGTGCCACTGCGTGCGCTGCGCTGGCCAAAAATATTTCATGTTGTCTGGGATTCATTTTCCCAGGGCTCTAAATTCAACTCCATGCATATTCCCTGAACATGTCCACAGATACAAAGACACATTCAAATTTTCTGAGCTAAGTTAATATCTGTGATTATATTGCATAATTTGGCTCCAAATACTGTACTTTTCCATGTTAACAAATGAGGCAACGGCTACATCCCACTGTGGAAGGATGACAATCTACAGTAGCCTATAGGCAGGATCTACACTACAGTAGGCCTAGTTATTATGATTTTATTTAACAATAGTCAAATGTTTGCACCAAGATGAAGAAATGAAAATAGCCTATAAAAACTGAACTGAACTGTATAAACAGCGGTGCCTCAGGAGGTCCCTGAAGATCATCAAAGACACAAACCACCCCCACATCAGCCTGTTCTCCCTGTTACCCTCAGGGCAACACAGTCTCTTAGAAAAACGTATAATACCAACGATATGGACCAACGTTGCTATTTTACAATTTCGGCTCGAAAAACGTAAAATATTAACGTTCCGAGTGGTTAGGGTGAGGATTAGAGTAGGGGGAGGGGTTAGAAACAGAAAATCTCCGTAAAACACGCCCAAACCCCGCCCACCGCTGTAGACGCATACGTTCCCATTTTACAATTTCTTAGCCGACATCGTAAAATAGCAACGTTTGTCCACAAACGTTGCTATTTTACGATTTTTTTGGAGATCGGGTTGCTCAGGGAGAAGATACAGGGTTCCAAAGGCACGCACAAATCGCTTGAGGAACAGTTTCTTCCCGTAGGCCACGAGACTCCTTAACATACACAAATAGTGTAGTAGCCGTACTGTACCGCACTGTAGCTGCTACCATAACGTATGTCTAATGTTTAATTGTATGTTTAATAAGGAATATGCTATTTGCACCTGTATGTCAAATACGCAGAATTTAAAACACAGAGTTTAATTGTATGTTTAATAAGGAATATGCTATTTGCACCTGTATGTCAAATACGCCGAATTTAAAATGTTTAAGCACGTCTAAAGTATGCACATGACACGTATGTGCAGTGAATATGCCACTGTCTCTGACTTGTCTTATCACTATACTGCCTTATTGCTTGTTGTGTCTCTTGTTGTTTTTGCACTCATATGCCCTGTCACATTTGTACTATGTTGTAAACGGAGTCCTCAGCACAAGAATTTCACACATGATACTTGTACCATGGAGTGACAATAAAAATCTTGAATCTTGAAAATAGAACTTTGTTAGTTTTTGGTATAGTCTCTATTTTCAACTTTATTCGACCTGGGGAGGTGCTTTTCAGGATTTTACAGGACTTTCCCAGGTGTTTAAGTGTTTCTAGGATGACTTATTACAAGTGTGGTTTTGACTATATTTCAGTCACGAAGACTGACTTCTACATCATCATTTAGTGCACCCCATGCGTACATGCCCCTTGTCATTCAGGGTGTGTAACTCCTTAGTGACATCACTGACTACATTTACATGCACACAAGATTCAGTTTTTTGCCATATTTGGAAAATGACAATATTCCGACTAAATGAATAATCCACTAACATTCCTGTTTACATGCAGCCGTAGCTCGCCCTCTCCGACACGTGAGGGAGGGGGGGAGAGAGAGATGTAGGTAGGCGGAGTTTTTCTGTTGAGAATAACCAGAGGATCACTTGGTCCATTTCAGGAGCTGCTGCTGGAAAGTTTGGCGTTGCAATTATTTCCACATCAAAGTCTTTCATAAAAAGTAGGCTAGTAGCCTACGTTATTAGCCTACCTTGCAGGCTCGCAAGCACTTTGGACTTCCGTGTGTTTCTCATCTCCTCCCTATCAGAAATGTGGGCTTTTCTTTTCGTATGCCAGAGATGACGGAGTATATGATTATATCGCCTCTTCTAGAGCTTTCTAGCACACATCAGCTGACCACAAACAGGCAACATGCATCGTAAAACTGCGGTAAAAACCCTGATTGAGATGCATATTCCGAATGCGCTGTATACATGATCAAAGAATCCTCCTAAAACCTGAATAATAGTGGAATAACCCAGATGTCTTAATCGGAAAATGCTAAATTCGGAAAAAGGCCAAATTCGGAAAATGCAACCTTATCAGATTCAGAATATTGTCATTTTCCGAATAATAGTGGAATATTGTGTGCATGTAAACGTAGTCAGTGATGACATCACAATTGCTTGAGTGACATCACTGATGACATCACAATTGCTCGAGTGACATCACTGGTGACATAACAATTGCTCTAGTGACAAAACAACTGCCCCTTCTCCATTTCCCAATATCCAATCAGCTAAGGCCATCTGTCTCTCCTGATCTGCTGAGCCAATCACCTAAGCAGTGGTGTTGGTATATAGAGCCCTTGCTACTACGTCATTACTCACATTTGTGCCATCATCCTCAGCTGCTGTTCATCATCACTGGAGCAGTTGTCTCGCCCCACCCCCTCCCCTGATCACCACCAACATCATGGCTCCTGTAGAAGTCCCTATGGGGGGATTATCTATCCTATACGTCACTGACGCCCCCCCTCTCTCATATCAAGAGGAGCCTCATATCATGGAGTCATACGCCTCACTGGTTATTTGTTCAATAAAGTTTATTAATCCTTCCTACACGTCTTTCGTGATTGAACTATATTTAGGTAGAGCTGGGGAACATTGAACCATGGGAACATTGAATCCTGGCCTGGGAACATTGGACCCTGGGAGAGCAAATTTTTAGGCCTGGGGAACATTGAACCCTGGGAACATGAAATCCTTTGTCATGTCCCCATTAGGTGACATGTAAATCTTGGGAACATTGAACCCTGGGAACATTGAGCTGACCCCCTCGAGACAATATAGCTTGGGACACAGTGAGGTTAAAAGTTTGACATCTCTGCACAGTGAGTACAGTGGTTATAGTTGTTGATCTTGTCCATAGCTCTCCACTAATGGTAGGCTAAACTATGTTAGTTTATAGGACGAATCAGCGTGACGTCACTGCCACCCAAAAATGCGTAACTCCGCGGCAGTTAACTAGTATGAGTTGTGCCAAACAAACGTTAATATCTGAAAAAGTATACATCACATCGCTTATATTTTGACATTCTGAGAGAGAGCAGAATTAACTCAAGAGTTTGATGTATAATATATGCATGTCGTGTTAAAGTTGTGTGAACTGTCGCAGTTTTTAAATTGTAAACACGGTCAGCCGGCTAGAGTCAGACGCTCAAAATCAGACCCCATAGGGTTCCATTGCCGTTGCCACCCAGTGACAGGGTTTGTTTACCAAAATGCTGCTCGGCTGATCCCTAGTATAGAATTTAAGGGGCTATATTAAGTTAAAAGTAGGCTACCTTCTTTTTAACCCTAGAACACTAACGTGATTTAAAGTCACACCATCACTAACGTCGGGTGTATTTCACCCGATGCAATATACCCCATAAAACATACTTCTCATCAAAATATCTTAAAGTACAACAATACATGGCAAATTGAGGTACTCTTCTTTTGTTTTTAATTGTGAAATATCACAAAAAACACAAAAAAGTTTATTATGGGGGACACTATAAAAAATATGTCAAATTCGGGAAAAATTAGGTAATCGTTATAAAAAAATCCCCCCCCCCCCAAAAAAAAACAGGAGCTCCCAACTTCTCCTTCGGTCACCCATTCATGGGACTTGTGTGGTGAAAAAAAAAAAAAAGTCACCACAATACCATTGTAACTAACCCGAAGATATTTTACCCTCTATCACTAACGTCGGGTGAAAATCACCCGAACACGTAGCCGGTAGAAAAAACCATGAATGGGAGCAGGGAAACAAACCTACATTCAATGACGTCAGTGAGCATCCTGAAGGTACCTAAGGACCCGCCCACCTCAGACAGCAGCAAGACAATGAAAATCACGTGAATTCAATTGTCCGGGTGAAAATCACCCGACGTTAGTGTTCTAGGGTTAATATAATTATATGGTTACCAGCTTGCTAATATAATGATGATGATTTTAACAAGAAGAGCTATAGTAAGAGAAGCACATTTGATAACCTTGTCACAAACAGCAGTATTCAGTTGAGTTTTGAGAGTAATACAGACTAGACTGCTAGTCACTTCTGCACAGTCCTCGAGCAAGAGTGACGCACTACTGCCTTAACCAGACTTGTGTTGTCACCATAGCAACTAATCCATAGTCACCCTTATACTCCACCTTAATTATCATGCCAAACAGTGGAAGGAGCGTAGGTGTCTGATACACTCCCTCATGATCCAAATTTAACACTATAGCTTCATTATAATAATGGAAAGAAGATATTTAGGAAGGGCCTGCAGCAGCCTTCTCTGCTGAAACTTGCACAGTTGTATCTCTCCTCCCATTGTAAGACCAACCAATTTATTCTCAATTCCTGAAATATTCAAACTGTCCATTTTCCATCAAGCGTTTCCATTCTTAGTTTAATAACAGAGTAGAGTACAGCATTGAAAATGAAAAAGTGATTATGACTCATTAAAGTCAGCATAGGTCACATCAATAGGTTATCTAATAAAAAAAATACTGAACTTCTCAGAGAAGAAATTGAGAGAAAGGGGCTTAATTTAGAAGATACTTTTTTATCCCCAGCAGCTTTCTTTCTCTGAACACAAAATGGTTTTCCATATAGACATGTTCATCTGGTTTTACTTTAAATTGCTCTGAAAAAAGTTAAAGGGAAAGTTTGTCATTGAATTAGAGGTTATTAAATAATATTTTTTGTTACATCAATATGCATGATGTGACTCATCCATCTAAGCAGCTGCTTGACAATTAATAGGGGGATACAATTCTAAACTGTTACAGCTGTTAATTAATGTTCAGAACAATTTTATAATGAAACATCCATCCTTGTCAAAATAAATCACATTATGTTGATGTGTTATGTTGTTGCACCTTTTTGACATCAACACTCTGGTGTGTTCCAGCCAAATGACATTATACAGTATTGCCTATCTTCTTCTACAGACTTTTGCAACAATGTTGGATTGTCTACGATTTTTCTCAGCCAGTGTCATAACTGGTGATTGGGCAACCTATACCTATAGTCTGTTTACCTATAGTCTCTTGCTCTCTCGCTCTCCCCGTGTGTGTGTGTGTGTGTGTGTGTGTGTGTGTGTGTGTGTGTGTCTCTCTCTGTCTCTCATTTTTAGTTTTAATTTCAAAAGCAGATTATGGTCACCACCATGACTGTTAAAAATGTACATCAGTGCACAATGAATAACAAGCATAAAGATATTGGTACGTTGATCATTGAATATATCTGTGATGATCAAATGCAAACATGGCCATCTGCAGCATACTATTTTCAATGTGTATTTCTGTGAAATGAGCTGTCTGTCTTTTCCTTGCTGTATCGCACACATCAAAGCTTTTAGCAGATAGGAACCAGACTGCATCATCGAGATAATATGAAGACATTGTACATAGGGTGTAAGTGAGATGCTGAGCTGCTTTGCTGTGACACAGCAGCAGCTGACACCTGCATGAATTCACATAGAAACATCCCCACACAGTAATCACTTTAGCTCTGATGTACAGGCTTTCGTTGAAGTCAAATAACTCATGAAATGAAAGTAAAGCCAATTGTTGCTTGTTTTAGTACTAAAGTAGTAGTTTAGTACTAAGTACTAAAAGAAAAGGTTACAGAGTTAATTGAAACAAAAAAGGCACAGCCCGATTCTGGATGTGCATAAGAAAGGAGCTGAGTTCAATTTTAGAATGTGTTATTTGCTTAGATCCAGGGCAGTTTCCGCAAAGATCTAAGCTATTAAACAAACTTCTCTTCCTGGCAAGAAGATGTATACTATTAAATTGGATCCAAGAAAAAACCCCATCTGTGACGCAGTGGTACAGAGAAATCTTGAGAGTACTTCCTATGGAGAGACTCAGCGCCAGAATGAAAGATAATGAAAACGACTTTATGAAAATATGGCAGCCACTAATAAATTACCTGCCCCAGGATCTAAGCAATATACTCCAAAGAGGAAGTACGGCGGTAGAGTGGAAAGCTCCAGAAACCCTTTTACGTTTCACTTGAAATGGAAAGTTGCTTGTATGAAGAGAGGATGTGTGTGTAGGTAGCCTAACAAGCAGTGATGTTGTGTGTGTGTGTGTGTGTGTGTGTGTGGAGGATATCCAAGACAAAAGTGATGCCCCCCCCCACCACCACTTTGTTGTCTTTTATTTATTTTTTTATTGTCGTTTTGTTGTGTTTTGGGATGTATTTGTATTGGGATGTGTTTATGTTTTGTGTGATGTCTGTCTTTTATATGGGTTACTAATCATAGACTTACTAGTCTCATTTTGATCTAAATAAATGATGATGTAATCTGTGAAAAAAAAGAAACAAAAAAGGCACAGCACAGTTCCCCATACAATATAAAAAGGACCAAGTCAGGATTTTTTTCCAGAAATTGACGCCATTACAGTTTGCCTACCGCCTCAAAAATAATTTATTTGAGAGGGGCAATATCTTTATAAATATCAACAACTAGCCAATGCTGGTGGCCTGTATGGAAAGAGCGTTGCTCAAAATGGTTGAAAGTTATATCAATTTGGTAATTCAGTGGCGAACTAGAAATTTTATTATTTTTCTCCATGTGTGTGTATGTGGCATCTGTATCTATCGCTATTGAGCAAAGTGAGGCAAGGCTCGTTACCGCAGCACACCGCACAATAGGACAAACCCCCCGCTCTGGGGTAACACAATGCGAGATTTCTCCACGTCATTCCCTCGTCTAACTAGCGATAAACCGCGCCATGAAATCCGTTTTTAATTTGCGTTTTGGGGCTTTTTCGTGATTCTTGTTAAAAGTTACAGCACCTCTGATTTTTCCTCTCAGGGCGCAGGCAGCGCAGGGCAGAGGTGCAGAGCTCTTCTCCTCCTCAGTCAGCCCATTCAGTCTGTCCAAACTCAATACCAATATAATCTCAGTAGGAGGGATGCAGGGAAATATATTATAGTAGCCGATGTGTTTAGAGAAGCTTTGTCACGTTGTCACGTCGTAGTATAGCGTTATATTTTACATGTGCGCTAAACTGCGATGAGATTTGTTTGCGGAAATGTCAGACTGTTCCCATGCAAAAGCCCCCGCCTCTCATGACTGAGAGGCTCAGAGCACTGCTGTGTGCTGCTGCTGCTGCACGCGCCCCCGGAGCTTGGGGCATGCATGTGCATGAGAGCAGACTGACTCTCCCGCTTGACTGGCCGGGAGAAAGTGCTTATGATTGATGATATGATGGCCATGTCGTTCCTTTTATGATTATAGTGGCGTTTATTGATAGTATTGTGTTACATAGGAGTTGGTAGGAAAACAACAGGCGATTGTAATCAATTTACAGGTGATTAACAGGTCAAGTGACATCATGGGAATAGGCTTGGAGTTGTGAGGAGCCGAAAGGGTACAGGGGGAGTAGGGGAGTAACTATCTTGAAATCCCATAGTCTTTGGGGACAACGTCAGGTTGTACCAAATCTCCCATTCATTTGAGGGCAAAAAAAAAGCAGTGTTCCACCCTTAGAGGGCGCTTATGCCTGGTATGCTGCTGAAAAATGATACAAATGGTAAAATGGCAACAGTTTGGTCACAAATGTGGAAATTTTGACCAGCATTCTTCACACATCACCCCCAAAGTCATATATCGCTGCTGTCGGGGGGAAACCTTGTATCTCCAAGGTTTCTGCATGACAGCAGCGATATATTGGTTAAAAGCTGAAAAAAAGTGTTTTGGAGGTAAGTTCTCCTTTAAGCATCCACCGACAGAGAGATGGAGAGAGCTTGTCAACAGATCGTCTGTGGTGCCCCAACGACCCTCCGGGGTTCTGGGATAGGTGAAGGTGAAGCATGCACCAAAAAAGACAGACCACTTTTCACCTTTTGCACTTTTGCACCTTTTCAGAGCACACCCATTTTCTAACTCGTTTCAAAGTTTTTGACTGCCTCTTGCACGGTTGTGATGCTATCGCCTTGACACAATGTCCGTAAACAGACATAATAATCATATAGCAAAGTACTCAAAATCTTGCCTGGGTCCAGCTTCGCCCACTCCACCAAGTTGACTGCTTAGTGTAGCGAGTTGACAATTCAGTCAATCAGGCTAGTCAAAACCGTTTCTGTGGTAGTTCCCACTGCAATAGGTGTCTGGCAGCTAGGACAACATTTTGCACGCACGCGCGCGCACACACACCCACACACAAGGTGAAAACAAAGCCAGGTCATAAGCAGCTCATCTGGCTGATGCAAATCTCCTCCAGAATGCAGGAACTCGTCTTTGCTGGAAGGACTGCATAATTTATTGTTATCACAAAATGTAGCTCATAATACACGTGTACAGCTACATTCACAGTTTATACTGCTGACCCAGCTCTGCGCTGATCAGCACATTATGTCCGCCATCATGGCACCCACACCGCCGCTTCATCACTCTCACTCGCCCACTCACTCACCTTTAGCCAATTAGTATGCACACTGCAGCTAAAAGTTTCAAACACGACATGGTGCTTCAAATTGTCAAGACTGCTCTTCAACACAACTGCTGACAGAACTTTCATTACAACCACTATATCCATTTCCAACCGAGCCACCCCGCTGATGTTGATCACTTTCACCCCATACCAGCCGAAGGAGGAGTCAGCAGTCACATGGTCATTGTAGTGATATATATATATATATATATATATATATATATATATATATATATATATACCGTATATATATACATATATATATATGTAAGGGATAATGTATTGTGAGCCGGTGATTACTGGCGAAATAATGACCGACAGGTGAATGATTGAGCCCGACGCGCAGCGGAGGGCTTAATCATTCACCTGAAGGTCATTATTTCCAGTAATCACCGGCTCAGTATACATTATCCCGCTTACAACACGGCCTACAACTAAATTATTTCAGTAATCTGACAAAAATAATTATACAAAAATAGATTTTTTAATAGCGTTTTCAACAACAAAGCGGTTTCATTCGTAATTGGCACACAAGACACCACAGCTGCAACTGGTTGGCCTAATTAGTAGTGTCTGCAGACAAAATGCTCTTATCAACTGATTAATCCAGGTGTGGCAGAGCAGCGGTCGGTTGTCGAGAAATAATGACCGGTGAATCTTGTTGATTGACCAATCAGAATCGAGTATTCAAGAGAGCCGTGTTCTAAATATATATATAGACTGGGCTGTACTGTAAAGGTCAAGTAACTTGACAAAGTCACGCTCCCATGAAGCAGCATGAGTCCTGGCTCTCTTGCTTCAGGACCTGTGGGAGAGCTTGTTTTAGCAAATTGCACTTTAATTGGATGTTATACTTTGGAAGAGGTATAATAAAACATGGTGAAACTTTACCTTTTACTTCAACCTTTGAGTTACAGTAAGTTGTCCTGTTCATTTAAAAACTTCATGGAACCTTGCTTGCAGCAGCAGCAGCAGCAGCAGCAGTAATAACAGTCTCTTTTTGATATAGATGCTCTGAACAATCAGTTATTGACTCCTGTTCTAACTTAAATCGTATCATGCCATCACAAACAGTTTTCAGAAATAGATTGTTCTGTGTTTATGTGACTCAGCCCGTCCCTAAGGTATAACCAGGGCATTAGTATTCCAGCCTGCATGGAGATAGTGCAGTACACTAGCTGCAGTCATCAAGGCCATGAGGCTTTGCTTATTTTTCACCAGTGGTGTGAAGGACATGGCCACAGATGGCTAAACCTGACATGAATTCAAAGCACCTATTTGTTCTAGTGCATCTGATTTAAGTTCTTTTTTCAGCTTTGCTAAGTTGAAATCATGTACATTATTATTATTAATTTATTAATTTATTATTATATATTATTATTAATTGTGCACATTATTGTACCTCGTCCATGGACACTCAACAAATGCTGCCGGCTTTTAGATTGTTGCGTACAAACAGATTTTATGTTGACTGCCAATGTCTATTTGGCCCGAGCATATACTTGAGGCTGATCGCTGCTGAATACTGGAGAAACCAAGCTCCCCCCCCCACACACACACACACAAAGAATGAATCATTATGGATTGCTAACACCCACTAGGAAAAACATATTTCCCAGCACATGCTATCTGCACATATTTTGCTGTTGTCATTCCACTGTAATTGTGAAGAATGATAATAGTGATATCTTAAAAGGCAGTAACAAAAGTTAATTTAGATGCACCAACTGTCTTAAAACACCCACGTTTTGAATAATTTACCTCTCTTGTTTCATTTTTGTTTATTTAGTTAATTAATTGCTGGACCTTTACCAAGAGTTACGAAAGACAAATTCCTCGTATGTAACTTGCATACTGTGGCAATAAAAGTTATTCTGAGTCTGATTCAGCAATGAAATGAATCTGTACACTTTTCACATTCTTCTTCTTTTGATTCTGTGGCCAGCATGTTGCCAGATAAGGCTGGGGTATTACGTGTTGGTGAGTCAGCCCATGTGTTCTCCAGCTGGGAAAGCCCATGCTGGCTCCCTAATGTCTTTCTGGGAATAGAAATGTAGCTGAGGTACCGTCATTGGTTTTCCACCCCAGAACGTTTTGCGGCCCATGTAGCCTACAGTATCACGTTCACAGTGACCTCAAACACCATGGAATGAGTAAGCAAAGCACCATAGAAAAAAGTGCTTTATGTAAAATAAAATATGTATTTCTTTCTCTAAATATTTGTACCTATTGACACAGACGTATTGAAAAGAATAAAGCATTAATTAAAGCAGTGCATAGCAAATCCTCCTCCACTGCCATTGTTAATTTAGTCAATGAACTTTACTGCTATACAAGCCTTAAGTAGACGTATTTGCAACGTATTCTCATGAAATGATTTGTATGATATCTTACGAAAAGTGAGTTCAGTTTTATAATCCTATGAATGCAAACACGAGCGATCAGTGTGCCTGCGCAAGCACCTGCAACACGACCGATTTGAAAACATTGAATTGCGTCCCAACTTGATTAAGGATTAGGGTTTGTCATAATGATAATATAAGAAAAATAATAGGAAAAACAATAATAATAAATAAATAATAACAAGAAAAACAAAAAACAACAAGAAAAACCTTCATTAAACATTTAAATGTGGCTTATGCTGGGAATCAAACCCCAGTCACCGGCACCCAATGCAAATGTATACGCCCATTTGCGTAAACCAGCCTGGCCACAACGGGGTCAGCTCAATGTTCCTAGGGTTCAGTGTTCCCAGCGTTCAATGTTCCCCAGGCCTAAACATGTGCTCTCCCAAGGTTCAATGTTCCCAGGGTTCAATGTAGGTGGATATTTGGTTCAAATGTAATAAATTGTCGCTGAATATCAGCAAAACCAACTTCATAATATTCCACTCTAACAAAAAATCAGTGGATCATATCCACCTCAATATAGATGGAAGGGAGTTGACAAGAGTAGGGTCAACAAAATTCTTGGGGGTCATCATAGACGAGTCAATCAACTTCAAATGTCATATTGATCATCTGTTAACAAAACTGTCTAAATATGTTGGTTTATTTTTCAAACTCCGTCATTTTCTGCCTTTATCTGCTCTCCTGATCCTGTACAAAACCCTGTTTGAGCCACACATTAATTACTGTAACATCATATGGTGTAACACCTTCCCCAGCTATTTGAAGAAATTAGAAAGCTTACAAAAGAAAATAATACGAGCCGTATCCTGGTCGGATTTCAACGCACCCACATGTTCCCTCTTCTATAGCTATAATCTTCTGAGGCTTGCTGAGTTTAATATTCACCAAAACGCAATCTTGATGTATCAAGTTGTCCATAACTTAAATCCAAGACTCTCCAAGCTCATCCCAGTCAACCGCCCCGCTCATTCTTTTAATACCAGAAATACACATCTTATTTATGGTAAGAAAAGACGACTGAAATGCACCAGTTTAAGTATAACTAATAGTGGGCCGCGGATCTGGAATGGGCTTGATGAGAGCCTGAAAACAGCTCCATCCATCTCTGTTTTCAAGAAAAAAATGAAAGAACAACTGCTTAATCTGTATGTATAATAATATAGTATATTATAATATATAGTATATATAATATATAATGTATATGATATATAATATAATATATAGCAATAATATGTATTATAAGTATACTTATACTTATCCATTGATCTGGGACTGTTTTGTTTGTTTTGTTTTTTTTGTATATTGTCCTGTTGTGTAATTGTTGTTATGTTATACTGTATGCAGTAACTTGTATTTAAGTTGTGTTAAGTCTTCCTGCTCAGGCTCCTGCTATAAGCTTTTAGTAGCTTCTTTGGAGACCTGGCACTCCACACATTTGTATCTTGGTGTTGATTGAACATGTCAATTGTTTGTGTGTGTGGGGGGCGAAATAAATCTGAATCTGAATCTGAATGTTCCCCAGCTCTATATCTAAAATAATAAAGTTGAAGTCATACTGGAAACACTTGGAAATTCCTGTAGAATCCTGAAAAGCACCTCTCCAGGTCGAATAAAGTGGAAAGTATTGCTTTAAAAAAAATCTAATACAATTATAACCATTGGTTTTGTTGAAGCCTTTTCCCAATAAAAAAACAACAACTGGATAATATGAATGAAATGTTTTTAACTTCAAACGGTTCAAATTTGATCTGAACACAATAGGAGTGTTAGGCCAATGTGCATAATCATAGTTTGAACTTTAAGTTTGGGGGTTCACACAAAAAATCTAGAGGAAATGTAATCCAACGCCTCCATCCGCGAGTCTCTACGACTACGAGGTACTTTTGCGGAGATACAGCTGAAACAATGTTTTTTTTTCACTCCAGAGCCTATTTCATTTAGGCAGTGGGCTTTATCTTCCCCCTGGCCTTAAAATAGTGTTTAACGCCGGGCGCAGCACTATTAGTGGGCGTGGTCAGGCGCATTCCCTAATTTCCCCTCGGCGCTAAACCCGGCGCTAACCATTTAACCACGCCTTTTAAGCATAGAATTATTCATAACTGTGGCCATTGGTGAACTGCAGTTACGCAATGACATTCTTCCTTTCCAAGCTCCGATCCACTCGATCCAGTCCGGTTGCGGCTGCATGCTGTCATCTCTTCATGCCAATTTGGATATCTCAGCACATCACAGATCATAGCCTGAATAAAATAATTCAACCTACAGCCAGGCAAATACAGATCTGTTCAGCAGGGCTGATGGTCTCCCTGTAGCCTACAATATACAACTATCGGTGACATTCCTGATACCATCCAATTCCATGATCTTTATGTTGTAAACACATAACTTTGGCATAAATGTGTTTTTATTGAAAAAGTATGTATCAAGTAAGCTAAGTCTTGTTGGAGCGGAGATCACAGTACAACCAGTGTTATGGTTGTCACTCGACTATACCATGTTGTATTTGCGACGGATATATAAATGGCCATGGATTACATGTTTCACATAGGGTTATGTTTAGATTTTTATGTTTTATTTTGTCCAATATTGAAATGTTCTATAAAATTGCATGTTGTGTTAACATAAATATTATTTCTATCTACCACTTAGCCTACTTAGGCTGATTTGGTTGCTTTTTCTTGTCGAAATGTATTAAGCCTCAATGCATGCTGGGAGATGCATGTGTGTCTGTGTGTGGCATTTGGTAGGGGAGTCGGCTCACTGAATAAGGCCTGGTTTTGAAAAGCACTAAGCGCTAAATTCACGCCAGTTGGGAAGATAGCTTTAGGCTGGTATTTAAGGCCGAAACGCCCATTCTGGCCTATTCTGGCACTGCGCCACGCCTCTTCAGCGTAAAGCGCATTTCGGGGCCTAAAAACAGGATGCTATCTTCCCGAGTCACAGGTAGGCCGGTGCAAAGCGTGTTTTTTTTTGCGTTTAACGCCAGTTTAGCGCCTAAGGCCAGTGGGAACATAGAGCCCACTATCTCTGTTTCCGATGGTGGCATTGGATTCACTGTGAAAAAATACAGAAGTGCTATTACAGTCAGTCATTGCGATCCGACCTTCCATTTCTGAGAAAAATACGATGATAATAATAGCAATATAATAATACAAATATATTGGGGAGGTTTTCATAAAAAATTTGCCTTCGGCCACTAGGGCGTTCAGGGACCCTTGTGAACCCCCCAAACTTCGCTCATGTGAATGTGTATGTGTGTATTCAACCCTGGGACATTGAACCCTGGGAATATTGAACCCTGGGCACATTGAACCCTGGGCACATTGAACCCTGGGAATATTGAACCCTGGGAACATTGAACTCTGAGAAGATTGATACGCCCACTGTTTTATTTAAGGCACCTACTGTAGTGCCTATATCACCCCCTGCTGGTTGTTCTAATTGGTTGAAATGATAGTGGCTGGGTTTCCCAAAAGCTTCTTAGCGCTAAGAAGCTTCTTTAACCCTTCTTAAGGCTCCCGTAAGAAGCAAACGCGTTTCCCAATTGCTTCTTAGCCTAAGATGATCTTTCGTTACGAAGGTATGCATTTCCCAAAAGCTTCTTAGCGCTAAGAAGCTTCTTTGACCCTTCTTAAGGCTCCCGTAAGAAGCCAACGAAGCCAACGCGTTTCCCGATTGCTTCTTAGCCTAAAATTATCTTCCGTTAAGAAGGCTGCGTTTCCCAAAAGCTTCTTAGCGCTAAGATGATCTTTCGTTAAGGTTTTGTAAGAAGGGTCTGGGGCATTCTTAACACCTTCTTAATGATGAAACACTGGCAGATCCAGCCGCGTCAGGCAAAAGGAGATACTTGTGTCCACTGTTCCTCTTGTGTTTTTCCCTTTTTCCTTTCTTTCATGCACCCTTTAGTGTTTAAAATTGGGGAACACTTGAAAATCTCCCCTGTATGTATGGTTACTTGTGTTTTAAATGTTTTACCATAGGCTATATTCCTCTAATCAGAATGGATTCCTTTTATAATAAGAATGTTGTGGATTTATATAGCACCTTTCACAGAACCCAAGGTTGCTTAAATTCCGTAGTGTTTCTCGCAATTTTGTTGTATGCTGTGTATATAAAGCAATTTGAACTGCAGTCCATGTCTGAAATAAATCATGTTTAATAGAAGAAGTTCTTGTTTAACATGACCACGATTAGGTTATTCTACAACAGTGTTTCTCAACCACTGGGTCGTGGCCCACTGGTGGGCTCAGAGTGCCATCTAGTGGGCCGCAGAGGACCTCTCACATCGAGATGGTGGACAGCTCCAGTTAAGATGCTTCTTAAGAGCCTTCTTTAGCGATGTGTTAAGAAGGCTGTTAAGAAGGCATTTGGGAAACACTTCTTTGGAGCCTTCTTAACTCCTTAAAGGTAAAGGTAAAGTCCCACTGATTGTCACACAATGTGTGAAATTTGTTCTCCGCATTTGACCCATCCCCTGGGGGAGCGGTGAGCGGCAGCGTGCGCCGCGCTCGGGAATCACATGGTGATTTAACCCCCCAATCCAACCCTTTGATGCTGAGTGTCAAGCAGGGAGGCAATGGGTCCCATTTTTATAGTCTTTGGTATGACTCGGCCGGGGATCGAACTCACAACCTCCCAGTCTCAGGGCGGACACTCAGACCACAAGGCCACTGAGCTGGTTAAGAAGCTGCTTAAGAAGGTTCTTAACTCCTTAAGAATCTTCTTAACTCTTAAGAAGCTTCTTTGTTGGGAAACTCAGCCAGTGTCATTACTTTTTGTAGGTATAAGTACGAACAGAGACTGAGAACAGCCTGATCTTTTATCAGCAGGAGACACATGATGGAAGATAGCTATTTCCAGTTAAATTCACCTTATCTAAATCAAAAAATTAATAAAAAATGTGCCCTTGTTATTCCATGCTGGGCTAACCACATCCTCGCCAATAATACATCAGTCATAATTGCGAGCACAAACATTCACAGCTTGAAGTTCACCTGCTCTCTCATTAAAACAGATTTTCTGCAAACAGCATTACTGAATGCACCAAGCAAGCACCATGCTACTGTTACAGTAATCAGAGAGAGAGAGAGAGAGAGCGAGAGAGAGAGAGAGAGACACAGAGAGAGAGAACGCAAAGGTGCAGAGGGCAGAAGCCTGAGATGAAATGATCTGTAGCCATACACCTTCTGCAGGAGACAGTTTACAGTAAAACAAGGGTAAACAGATTGTAGAGGTGTCTGTCTATGTGGTACATGGGATTGGGAAAATCTAGTCAAGAATGCAATGAATTGTGCATGTCGACATTTGAAGCTATTGATGGCAACTTAGGTACCAAATTAACCATTTCAAAGAGTTCTTCTTTCTTCTTTATGGTCCATCAAGTCGCTTGCGACCCTTGGCGACTCTATAGATATCTGTCCTCAAACTGTCTCTCTCCTGTGTAAGATGTTTCAGTCTTCCCAGGTCCTCTCCCGTCACTTCTTTTATGGTGTCAATCCATCTTGCTTTTGGTCTTCCTCTACCTCGACTTCCTTCAGTCTTTCCCAGCATAATATCTTTCTCCATCCTACCCCCTGATCTCATAATATGTCCAAAATATCCAAGTTTCTGCTTCTGGATGCTTGCCTCCCGAGACATTTCTGGTTTTATTTGTTCAATCACTGACTTGTTGGTCCGTCTTGCTGTCCATGGTGTTTTCAGGACCCGTCGCCAACACCACAGTTCAAACGCATCCATCTCTCTCTGTTCCCCTTTCCGCACAGTCGACATTTCGCTGCCATACGTCACTACAGTGTTTTGACTAGTCTAAGTTGTGTATTGACAGATGGTACATCTGGCTCTTTCCACACTGTTCAGAGAATACAGCAATCCACCTTATTTCTAGATGCCATGATGCCTTATGGGTGCTTCTTCCAGTGGAATCCTCCCAGCCCCTCCCCCCCCCCTCCCCCACCTCCGTTACATTGCTGACACATACACAACATACTGTAGCCCGTAGATCTCCGTGAAGTGAGCAACAATCTCCCACAGTTTGACTTCCGGTTTAGCGATTTTAACCCTAAACCCCTGTAGCACGTCCAGCTTGGCAAAAATCTCATCAATAAATATCCAGTGTTGTTCAAAGAGCAACAGAAATAACGGATGTGATAGATACAACTATTATCATTCCCTCAAATAAGTCGTCAAACGAGTGTATTTATTGTGACAAGCAACTTTTTTTTCCCAGCGTCGGAGTTTTAACGAGGAAATGCGCAAGCGGCAACAATCAGTCACATTCTGAACCGGACCTTGCACCCATAATTATTTTATCACTGGGCATTCAAAAATAAGGTGGATATGCAATGCAATGGGTCCTTTCCCTCACTCTCTTACTGTGTTATCTCTCTGTTCTCAGCTGCTCCAGCCTCCAACGCTGCTCAGCCAACCGAACATCAACCTATTTTCTCTCCATCAAAGTCAATTAGACAGCGTATTTGGAGGAAATGAGGCGGCACTATCTGTATGTGGGTAGAGTGAGAAATTGTGTTTATGTGGAGTTGTTGGTGAGTGAGTGACTGGCTGACTGACTGGACTGACTGACTGACTGACTTGACTGACTGGACTGACTGACTGACTGACTTGACTGACTGACTGACTGACTGACTTGACTGACTGACTGACTGACTGACTTGACTGACTGACTTGACTGACTTGACTGACTGACTGTCTGACTGACTGAGAATGAGTGACCTAGGGAACAATCCTTTGGTTTCTGTCGAGAGAGTGCTACAGGTATTCATCACTGTGTACAAAAAAAGAAATGGAAGGAAAACTACGGAAAATATGATGATGAGTAAGCGCAAGGAGGCCATGTACTGTGATTTTGTGATATTGTGATGCTTGATATCTGGTAATATATCCTTTGTTCACAAGAAAGCAGCATTACGAATCAGGTTTCTAAAAATAATAGAGTACTGGAAAGTGGGTTCAAAAACTAAAGCTATAATCATCAGAGGGAGACAAAACACATGCAACATGCAAAACAATGGTGTTTGTCAGAATCTGGAGAGGAGATGAGTCAGATGAACTGTGCAATTATAGCTGCCACATCGTAATTAAAAAATAAAAAACAAGTGTCGTCAATTAACGAAAGGAGAATAATCACAGTATGAATCATTGTCATTCTACACTGTTCTGTAGTCAAATGCAGCTGTAGTGATACCTCCAAGTGAAAAATGTGCCTGCAGAGGGCATTTGTCTACCGCAGTCAGCCTGCTAAAGCAGTCATTTTCCTGTATTGTCCCTTCTTACCATCTTACACAGATTGGAATTTCAGTACCCAGCAAACAAGCCTGTGCGGCGTGCGGCGTCACTGACTGTAGGGCCACTGTGGGTTCTTTTTGGGCAGTGTGGGCTAGTACAAACCCACACTAAATACACAAGGGCCCAAATATGGTGTTTTCCCAACTATGAGCCCCACATGGGTTATCTTTGGACTCCCCACACTTCACACTTGTCCCGGGAAAAAGTATTTACGACCATAATTACAATTCAAATTATAGCAATGGGTCATGGCCGGGCACTGACAGAGATGCTCACGTCATTTTTTGCAAGTCCAAGTCAAGTCTTTGAGCTAGAGTCCAAGTCAAGTCTCAAGTCTTTTGCTATAGTCCAAGTCAAGTCTCAAGTCTTTGGTCACAAGTCAAGTCTCAAGTCTCTTATGGATGAGCGTTCTATCATCTGCTGCATGCCATCCAGTCTGCTTAGAACACTGCCAAGGACCTCACCAACAACCCCCCCCCCCCCCCCCCCCCCACACACACACACACACACACAAACTCACTACCTCCTCCTAAACTCAACTGAACCCCCCCCCCCATAAAACTGGAACTGCCTGCAGTTACTCTGACCGCCACCGGTGTCAGCAATAGTTAGAACTTACGGATAGGACCTTTAAGTGCAACTCACGTCCAAGTCCCCATCTCTGGGCACTGATGACATCAGTGAAGTGATGCCTTAGCTGGCCATGCTTCATCTGGGCTTGAGAGAGCTGGCCATGTTTCATCTGGGCTTGAGTTAGCTGGCCATGCTTCATCTGGGCTTGACTTAGCTGGCCATGCTTCATCTGGGCTTGAGAGAGCTGGCCATGTTTCATCTGGGCTTGAGAGAGCTGGCCATGCTTCATCTGGGCTTGAGTTAGCTGGCCATGCTTCATCTGGGCTTGAGAGAGCTGGTCATACTTCTGGTTGGGTTCAAATCAAAGTTATCACTCCATGTTGAACTGGCAAGTGTGAAATGCTTATCACATTGGTTGAGCTAATAATGTGTTCCAGGTAATTACAGGCCAGTATCTGTTCTAAGTGCTCTGTCTAATATTGTGGAAAGGATTGTACAGGAGCAGATAAATAAGTACCTTTCAGATCACAGCCTTATGTTATGTATGAGCTGCAATCTGGTTTTAGGAAAACCCACTCTACTGAGACTTGCTTGCTGTATCTAATGGCTCATTTCCACCACAGTTTACAGCCCTGCACAGCTCGTCACCACTCGGCTCTAATCGTTTCGGCCCGATGGACGTTTTGCTTCCACCGCGGATCATCTGCCCCCACCCACCCCCGCCCACAGCTGGTCGTCATAGCGACCGCATATCTGTCCTTCGCTTATAGCCGAAGTAGGCTATAACATAACGTTACAATTAAATCCATCCACAGAACTTTTAAACTGTTTATGAAATACTGGTGCATCTAAATGACCTACAGTGTACATGGGCAAATGTGACAATCGGCCAGGAGAATGGATATCACTTTGTAGTTAGTCAAACTCACAGGCATGCGCTGCGCTGTGCGGGGATGGGAGAGGCGCAACAGAGTGAAGCCTGTACCCCGCGGCCTCTCACCAGGCAAGACCGCGGCTTCACCAAACACCCGCTGCGGCCTTGCGGAGCGCTGCAGCCTCCACTCAGCTACAGAGCTCCCTGAGCAGCGGACTTTTCTCTCTCTCAGACAATTGAACACCCGCCACGATTTTATTTCACCGGAGGCGAAGGCAGCAACACAAAAGACTGATGGAAATATACATAACAGAAGAGAAGGTAAGCCCACTAAACTGGTATGCAGCCGCCAGCTTTGCATTGACAGTCAGTAGACAGAGTAAACACGATTCTGCCTGACCAATCAGTCGTCAACAATGTTTTCACGTCACCGTATGAACCCGGGTTCACAGAATAGAACCACGACGAGGCAGGTACTAAAAGTAGCACGACTCGACCCCAATACAACCCGGGCTGGGATAGTTTTTAGTGGTGGAATGAGACCATTTATCGAGTCGAGCGGAGCGGGATCTCGCTACTACCTGCGGTGGAAATGGGCCATAACTGACCTTATCAGAAAGGAGGTAGATGCAGGAAAACTTTGTGGTATGGTCATGTTGGATTTACAGAAGGCCTTCAATACAGTGGACCATAGCATTTTATTAATGACATCGAGTGCCATGGGTTTTGGGGAATTGGCCCTTAATTGGGTCCAATCATACCTATCAAATTGCACTGAAATGGTGGACGTTAACGGTACTGTCTCTGAGTCTAGATCCCTGGGATGGGGGGTGCCCTAGCGGAGCATCCTTGGTCCGTCATTCTTTTTCTTATATGTAAATGGCTTTAAATCAGCCACCTTTTGTAACCTTTTTTATATGCTTGCTGATGATTAAGTCTTGTTAGTATCACATAGTGATAAATCTGTTGTAGAAAACACACTTTGTGACGAACTTAAAAATGTATGTGAATGGCCTTCAGATAACAGATTATCCCTCCATCTGGGGAAGACCTTTATGTTTGGTTCCAAGATTAAATTGGCCAGGTCTCCAGGTTTTGAGGGGAAGATTGGAGAGTCCCTCATAACTGCAAAGGACAATATAAATTATTTAGGCTGTATCCTGGACAAGTGTTTATCTGGTGAAAATATGGCTGTAAAGGCCCTCACCAAGATAAACGGTAAAATAAAGTTCCTCGCTAGAAAGGCTTCCTTTCTGGACAGCCCAATTAAATTATACACACTCTGGCAGGCACTGTAGTCCAGAGTCACTTTGATTATGCTGCCATCTCGTGGTATTCAGGACTACCACAGCGTCTAAAAAACTCATTTCAAACAGCGCAAAACAAACTGATTCGAGTCATCTTAAAGGTCCACCCACGTACTCATCTAACCAATGCACATTCAAAACAGCTTAATTGGTTATCCGTGGAAAAGCGATCTTTTTATTGTAAAATGATGTTAGCCTTTAAAATTGTTAAAAGTCTGGTGCCAAGGTACCTCATGAATTACTTCTCGCTGGTATAGACCCCTTATACGACTACGTCACACTGACATCACGCAGCGTCGATGCGCAAGACGGAGGCAGAAAGACAGACTCCACGCAGCCCTGTCAAGTAGTTTTCCAATGGCTGGGAAACTATTCGAGCAAGACATGTCTTCGTGTTGTGCAGTGCGATGCCAGAATCGGAAAGCTATTGTAGCAGAGTATTCGGGTCCGCCTATTCACACTTGGTTAATAAAATAATAAACGATAGAGCCAGGCTGTAACGTTATAACAAGCTTCTCCCCACATATCCTGTTCTACGCAACTCGAGGGAACATACTGTACACAGCCTCGCACACACGCAATAGAACACAACACAACACTGAACAGTCTGTTACACTATCAACAAAGCAAGGACTAAAGTTTGACCGAATCCCGTCAACTCATACTGCTTTTAATGCTAACCGTAGGTGTCTTTGGTTGCAAGCCGAAAGAGGAAATCGTTAAAAATGCCCGACTTTGCAGTGCTCACTCATTTCATATCAGGTAGTAGGCTGCTAGTAACAGCCACATCGCTCGGTTAGTTAACAACCAAGTACCGGTAATGTTAAATAATGTCATTATTGAGTTGAACTGATTGGAACGAGGACATCATTAAAAATGCCAGACTTTGTAGTGCTCTTCATAATCAGGTAAGCTGCCTGAAGCTGTAGGCTGCTCAGCCACATCGCTCGGTTAGTTAACGACCAAGTAACGTTACATAATGTCATTATTGAGTTGTGTGCATTATCAACATAACAATATATCTTTGCAAGTTACAGAATAATTATCTACGCTATCCCCAGTTATAAAGGAATGCACGATATGTATTGCTGGCCACTAGGCTTGGCCAATTGACAGCGCCAGTGCGTATGGGTCTGTAAGACATATTAAAAGAGAAGAGGATAGCACTCCAAGTTAACTTTTTATTGCCTGACAGGCAATAAAAAGTTAACTTGGAGTGCTATCCTTGGAGTGCTATCCTTGGAGTGCTATGTCAGGACAGCAGTCCTGACAGCGGGGCTTTTACAGAGTTCTCTGTCTGTATAAGGGGTCTATAGGTGTTTCTCATGGTTATTTTACTATAGGCAGCAGCACAACTGATTTTATTGCAATTCCTTTTAAAAGCTTGATGGGCAGAAACTCATTTATGTACTGTATAGTGCAGCAGTGCAGTGATAATTTGCCAACGTATATTAAATTGTCCACTTCCTCCTTAGGATCTGAATTATTTCTCCTAAATCCCTCTTTAGGTAATAAAGCGATGCACATGAGAAAATACAGTACATAATGTATCGGTATTAATTGCAACTGGTGCAGTGCCCACAGTACATAATGTATCGGTATTATAATTGCAACTGGTGCAGTGCCCGTTCCCCTCCCTCCCATTCCACCATTCACATATCATGCTCTCCCACTCTTCACCCCCATCCTCCCCCTGCTTGCGCCACTCCCCCCCCCCCAATTGGTCGAATTCCATGAAATTTGACACTGCACTTTCCTGGGTCGGATGAACGGTTCTTATGATAAACTGCTTTTTGTGTTGCCAGTAGGTGGCGCTATGACTATGCGTGTGTCCAAAATTGCACACAATTTGGCACTGTTGACAATTTCTTTAAAATGGGGTAACAACATATTCGGCTGCTCAGTACAGAAAGGTGTTTTTTCCAGATGCAGTTCTAAACCTACAGGGGATGACATTTGATTCACTACTCCTGCATCAGTGAGGCTAAATAAAACTTCAAGGCTTCAATAAGACATCAGAAAATCTTTTGGGGGGATTTTCATTCACAAGAAAACATAATAATAATAATAATAATAATAATAATAATAATAATAATAATAATAATAATAATAATAATAATAATAATAATAATAAAGATGCTGGAATAAAACAATTTCTTCAATGAAATTACACTTTATTCCACTATTTTTACTGCATAAAGAGACAATCAAAAGCATGGATATATTTCAAAATAACATTTCAAGATATTTCAACATACAGAGTACTCCAGAAAGCAGTAATAGTTTCTAAAATGTCACATGTTGCAATTCAAACATGGGGAGATCAAAGAAGAAAGAGGAAGAAAACAAGTTTTTTTGCTGTCCAGCCGTATAAACGTGAATGTCTGTCACTGACCAGGCAGTGCACATACCCCAGGTGGTGCTCAGGCACCTGATTACTAAAACATCGCCAAGTGACAAATAGCCCATCAAATTTCCCTGCAAAAAAAGTAGCTATGTGGTAGGGTATTGAAGTTGCGCCACTGACACTTACAGTCTGGCAAGGCTCACTGTTCGCCTCTCACCAAGCAAGCAGTTTTATCCAAATAAACGTTACGATAGAATTGGTCTATTTTTTGGGAGATTATATCATGCACAACATTGATTTAGCTCATTTACCAGCAGCATGCCAGCATAATGCCAAGACAAGACAGGCTAAGAAAACAGAAAGAAAGGGCGCTACAGCAGGCAGCCCAGAGTAGCAGCTCTCTTCTATAATGGTTCAGTCCATATTATAGGCAAGCAGATGTAATGGACACCTTTGAAGTCTCAGTAAAACTTCATGGTTAAGATTTATCCGATCACATTTAGTCATAACTTGTCATGTGTTGTACAAACTAACGCCCCGCACGCTTTGCGCACCTGTGCCCCTTCTGCCCAACCCTATTTTCCTCCCCCAACACCCCACCCCCCCTTTCTGCTGCACACACAGCTTAACGTTACATCCACTTCTTCTCAATTAAAGGAGAATTTCTGTATTTTTCAACTTTTTAATGTTTAATAAACTAATCAGAGCATAAATCTTTGAAATTGATGCAGTATTGAGTGAGATCCAGCCTGCAACGGGCTGGAACAGAGGCGGACGGGGCATCGGGGCACCGTGCATGTACGTCCTATAAAGAGCTGACTTTTTGCCATGCACTGGCTCATATCATTATTATATGATACAGGGAGAACTGGTAGCACTTCTAATATTACCTCCAGTCTGCTTCAATGGCTCTGGGACTGTGTAAGCCTGAGAGTTGCGCAGAAAGTCAGCTGTGGTGGTCAGCCATATTTCGCTTGGAATAATGTAACAGAATGTGTAGCTAAAATATTTTGGAAGTTATAGTTGAATATCTTGATGATCTCAAGAATATGGATGATGGATTTGAATTCGATGGCCGCCTGTATTTATTTGAGCCGGAGTAAATTAAGGATACAAACTGAGGAGCCGGGCATGGAGAGACAGAGAGGAGCAGCAGGCAGAGAGATGGGGGAGAACAAACACCCTGCTGCAAGGTAATATAAGCATGAATTGTCTCTGTCTTCTACAATAACAATCTGAGTCTCTGTCCATTGCAAAAATAAGCTTGTTTAGTGGACGTACGTGCAGGCATCCGAGGCAGGAGGGGCATGCGGCCAAACGATCTTCGACAGTACTGCACCAATTTCCAAAACTAGCAGAATAGCCCAGAATAGTCCCGTGGAGTGTAAATGTTGCGTTCTCTGCATGCCCAAACCATATGGACTGTGTGCTGCAGGCTGGCCAGCGCGGACACACAGTTCCCCAGCTCCATAAATGTCAAATTAGTCCAAAATAGCTCCCAAACAGATACAAAAACATGAGCATTATATGTGTTTGATGTACTGTATGTCCAAAGAACGGATTTGTGAAACATGCATTTCCAGGGAAATTGATGTTGATCCCCCATCATCCTCCAGCTCTGTCTCCATCACAGTTAGTCGGGTTCAGGAGTTCCTCAAAGTGTCCCTTCCACCACCCGATTACCTCCTTAGTTAACAAGTTAATAAGTAAAAAAACAAAAAACACGAATCCTCTACGAAACCTAGAGTAAGAAAAGGTACCTTTCTTGCATGTTCTCACACTCGGAAGCATGCAATATACATTTTAATTACTTTTCGAAAGAGGAATCTTCTAGCTTTTCTCGCATTAACTCATTACCATCTGAATGATAAGAAAGTTGTTCCCTTATTAATATTAAAGAATATAATTTCTACTGAGAAATAAGAAATATTGTTCGTGCTCTTCATGGGTATTTTTGAATGTTTCTCATTTGCTGAAAAATTGCAATGTACCTGACAACAAACAGCCATGTCCCTTACCCTCCTGAATTTTCATGTAAATAACTGAATATCCCATTTTTCATTATTCTACCAGTCTGAAATGGGTCAACACAGCTGCTGACAGCCAGACTATGGGTCATCAATATGCAATATGAAGTGAGTCATGTTCATTTTAGAAAAGTCCACAACTTCCAGAGATACACATATATACAGTATAATAATGTATGATAAGGTCAGACCACAGCAGTCAAAGGTCCCATTCCTATATTGTTACGTTTACAGATTTTGTTTCACATACTGTGGCTCAGAATAGCAATAATGTTCTTCATGATATTTTGAAAATAAATGTAGTTTTGTATGTATCGATTGAATGAATTTGAAAACAAAGTCATCACAGTACTGGCCACTGATTGGTTGACAACAGCAGCTCTTCTAATTGAAATTAGGTGCTACAAACTGGCCTGATTATAAGGATTTCAGTAGTTATTTAGTAAGGGGAACCAATCAGGACCAAGTCCAGTTGTGATGCATTGGCTGGTGTTAGTCTGCACCTGCCTCTAAAAACTTTTAACCACCACAAAATGAAATGTCTCCATTAAGCATTGTTGTGATTTTATCTATCTAACTCAAGTATTTTTACATCAACCTAGAATAGTGGAAATAATAGGGCCCCTTTAATGCATTTTAATGTTGTGACGATTTTAAGGACTAAAGTTGCCACATCACATAAATCTGGTGTTCCACACCATGATTATTTAATTTCACAGGATTTCCCAACAAATAAATGTTATGTTTAGAAAGACAGGAATGGACTTGATACACAGCTCTAACAGGCTGAGTCAGGAGAGCACATATATAAGGTTAGCACATTTTTAGCATTAAGCTTTCACAGGCATATATGAATATCAGCTTTTAGCATGATACCAATGGCAAGTGAAAGATACAGACAGTATTTAATATTTACAACCATTTTTTAAAAAGCGTTTCCCACCCTGAGCACAATGGGATGCTTTCCCTTACACTATGTACCCGGTGACTCCTCTTCAGACAGAAAGACTTGACATTATACATTCAACGGAATAAATTATTTTACTTCAACAAAAGCCTCTGACTTTGTTGACTTGTATAAATAATTAGATGTAATGTAATGAGATGGTATATGTAATAATGGACACAATGAAAATCACTTCAGAGGGAGTATCACTGTCACATCCTCTGTTACAGTAGCCACAGTGGTGCAGGTATACGTATAAAGTGAACAGCGCTTATGTGGAACAGTACCGCTGTTACACATGACAAGCAAAAATCCACATCCATTCATGTCTGACAATTTTGTCTCAATGTGTCATGTCAATGGTCATGTCATAAATGGAGCACATTGCCACCTTGAAGTTATTTTCATATCACATAGTGGGGCAGTTAACCATAACAATTGTGCATTTTGCGATGCAAGCATATAATTGGGTACACTTATAGCCAAAGGCGCGGCATTCCCAAAATACTTTGACATGGGGCATTTTAGGGGGGTTGGTGGGGTTATTATGGAATTTTTAGCTAAGTTGCCCCAGTAACACCTCAGTCAAACGTTGGTGCAGTTAGTAGAGGGTGGAGTGTCCGCCTTGCTGCGGATCTCCTTGATGTCGTTGAGCGGGGAGTCGCTGGTACCGATCTGACATTTGAACACTTGCTTGTAAGCTGTCCTGAAGTTCTCCGACAGGAAGGCGTAGATGACCGGGTTGACAGAGGAGTTGCTGTAAGCCAGGCAGTGGGCGGCCACCCGAAACACGAAGGAGGCCTGGTTCAGCGGGAAGGTCCCAAACTCCACCCAGAGGTAAACTACGTGATGGGGGAGCCAAGACAGACAGAACACCACCACCACGACCAGCACCGTCTGAGCAGTCTGCCATTCACACATGAGGAACGGAGAAGAGAGAGGGGTAGGGAACATAGTCAGTGCCCTCAAGGACAAAAATGCATGGCTACACTGACATGCCATAGCCCTACTTGTATTTAGGTTGAAGGAATACTGGCCCATTGGTCAACTAACCCATTAAGTGACCAGAACAAAGACACCAACACCATCCATCCATATGTCCCCATTTGCACATTTTCTCAAGTGCTGTTGAGTGATAGTGGTCCATTAGCATTATCTCAAACATGAGAAAATGAGAATGTAGAAACTGTAAAGCTAAATGGTAATGTAAGTAATCTGGCTATTTTGTGCAGGAGGCTTCGTGAAATAAAAAAATATGGTGTAAAATAATGTAGTTTTGAACTACCAGGGGCTACTTTCACCTTAAATACTGTCGTCTAAAAGCAAACCTGGCAACATTTAATTTTTACTTTCTTTACAGTATCTACCAGGGACCATTTTCTCTGTTTACCACATGCTACCACACAACACACAGGGACACGGGTCTATTAACATCCATCCTGATCCATTTGCGATGTGGGGGATCTTGAACACGTAATGAGAGACTGACTGCTGCTCGAGGTCCATATCCACTTTTATGTGTCATGAACATCCATCAATATTTGCAAATTACAAACAATATATTACTAGACTATTAGATATCACATTAGGATAGGCTACATAAATGTATGCAACATTAATTTAAAAAGCATATCGCCCTATACTGTGTAAACCATCCAGTCACGTGAACTCACATTTGTGTTCTGAGAGACCGTCTGGCCTCTGACCCGGGGCGGGTATTTTCAGAATCCACAACGCCGACGGGCCAATCAGGGACCTACCTCGTAGTTGACATTGTAAACGGCCAATCAGGAACACCACTGGCAAAACAGTAATGGTTTTCTCCATGACTCTCCAGCTCGAGCAGTAACGTCAACGTTCAACAATTAAACAAGAACAGGAGTATGTAACAGCGGAGTTTCTCGGAGTGGAGTTGGATTTGACTGGATCAGACACTGATTGGCTGAAGGACTGGCTACTTCTACCCATTGAAATTACTGTGCACAGCTCAGAGTTCAGACGGATCCACGGAACGAAACAGAATGCGAGTTCACGGATCCGGATGGTTTTTAACCAGGCAACTATACTCTGAATTTATGTCATAAAGTTTTATTTCAGGCTAAAAAGGGGTGTAAACTGAATTTAAGTGGGTTCAACAACTTCACCCTCTACACTGTGAGGGAAGTGGTGGATATAATTTACTTTGCCAAAGCTGTCAGTAAAGCCAAAGGTTACAATTACATGGATCCTAATCCGCATCATTACACCACTGCATTCCGAGGTCGAGAGCTGAGCTAATTGGTTCACAGCACGGTAAAGACAAACGAGTGTAAAAAAGATATACATTGAGGAGCCTGAAATGAATTAGAAATGGCGCTGCTATGAATTGTGCCACATCGAGGCCTGCTTGATGTCTCACTATGTAACTATCACAAATGACATAGCCTAAGTGATGTGGGTGTTAGTGACTTGACATATAGACAAGTTTCCTGGGCACTCCCGGTTTGCTTCCGGACTCGGCCGCGATATGTCTGTCTTTTCCGGTGTTTGTGAATACAGTCAGAGAAGCGTAACGTACTAGCGTAGTAGCCATAGCGACCGCCGAAAAAATGCAAACTTGGGATCATTCTCCGAGTCTCCTGTCTAACGAAAGAGTGTCTATCCCACACCCGTTGACAGTGGACACATGGGAAGATAATGGTCCCTATCGTTGCATCGGCGCTGTTTCTAGGCCGAGCGCCTGGCCCAGCTCAAATCAGTGGGCGTGGACCAGCGCACTTGATATCGTCGTGCTGGCGCTAGACGCAGCCTCAACCATTACAACCACGCCTTTTAAGCGTAAAATTATGCACCGTCATGCTCATTGGATAACTGCAATAAACGAATCGCACGCTTGCCTTTTTAGCTCCAATTCCAGTGATCCCGCAAAACCAGACGAAAGCCAAACGCTCTGCCCCCCCCCCCTCCCTTCATCCAGTCTGTCTGTCTGCATTATAGGCTATTATTCCATATTATTATGCTTCTCAAACCAATCTAACTGCAGTTTCAATACTGCAAGCATGTAAATACGCTACACTATAGCAAGATCAAAGTGAAAATAATGTTCTAAACGCATCAGCTAGAAAAATATAGCCTATTAGATTGGTGAAAGTTTGTCCAGAAAGATATCATTTTCTCTCGCCTGCTGCAGGAAGGATGATGCACATAAATATAGCCTACATTATGTAAAGTCATTGCATAAATGTGTTTTTATTGTAAAACTAAATGTGGAGTAGGGCCAAGTTATTGGAGCGGACATCACAGTATAGCAGATGACAGTAGAAGCTTCCGAAGCGCGTTCCGCTGTCACTTGTCTAAATCACGTTAAATCCACACAGGGTATATATAGGCTCAAGAGGACATATATGTTTCACATAGGGTGGTGTTTCATTTCGATGTTTTATTTGGTCCAATATTGAAATGTTCTACAATTGCAGGTTGTCTTACCATTACACATTATTTTAGATCTACCTTTTATATCTATTTCGGCTCATTTGGTTGCTATTTAGTAGCGAAATGGAGGACCCAATTGCATGCTGGGACAGGGACATTCACAGGCAGTAAACTTACAACTGCTATTTCCTATGGGAAGCTGGGTGCTGCTATGTGTTGTGTCTGTCTGAGCGAGGGAGTCAGAGAGAGAGAGAGAAGGGTGACAGAGAAGCGGCAGAAGAGCACTGGCGCACTGAATAGGCCTGGTTTCAGAGAGAGACAGAGAAGGGTGACAGGGGAGAGGCAGCAGAAGAGCACTGGCGCACTGAATAGGCCTGGTTTTCAAAGGCGCAAAGCGCTAAATTTACGGCAGGTGCGAAGATAGCAGTACGCCGAGATTTAAGGCCGACACGCCCACTTTGGCCCATTCTGGGACTGCGCCACGCCCATTCGGCCTAAAGCGCATTTGGCAGCCTAAAGCCATATTGATATCGTCCCAAAACAGGCGCAAGGCACGTTTTTTTGCGTTTAAGGCCCGTTTTAGCGCCGAAGGCTTGTGGGAGAATAGGGCCCAATATGTGTAAATGGCCGAACGTAACTACAGGCAGGATATAACGTATTTTGAGGAATCAATGGCGGTGGACGGCAATGATATGAACAATCTCAAAAGCTCCGAAGCGTCAGCCAGACTAACGTTAGGTTACAGTCCTCTCCTCTGTCACAGTCAGTCAGACTAACGTTAGGCTACAGTCCTCTCCTCTGTCACAGTCAGTCAGACTAATGTTAGGTTACAGTGACAGTACTCTCTCACAGTCAGACTAACGTTAGGTTACAGTCCTCTCCTCTCTCAGTCAGCCAGACTAACGTTAGGTTACTGTCCTCTCCTCTGTCAACAGTCACTCAGACTAACGTTAGGTTACAGTCCTCTCCTCTCTCACAGTCAGCCAGACTAACGTTAGGTTACTGTCATCTCCTCTGTCACAGTCAGTCAGACTAACGTTAGGTTCCAGTCATCTCCTCTGTCATAGTCAGCCAGACTAACGTTAGGTGTCTCTCCATTCAAAAACAACACAGTTTGCCTAGATCACTGCAAAACATGACATGCTGTGTGTAGCCTCCACACAATGGGGCTACACACGGTAAATCATGGTAAATACGCAGCACATACCTGCCGTGGTAAACAGAAGAAGGCTGGGATATTAACTTTAAGGCAACTCACTTCTAGACTTGAATGAAATTGTATTCACTTACTATCTGCTCCATGGATTACCCTTTTACAATTTCGGAGCCAAAATTGTAACATACAAACGTTGCTATTTTACAATTTTTTGGGAGATCGTTTATTATTCAGCAGAGCAGAGTGCTTTCAAAAGATTATTCAGCAGAGCAGAGCAGAGTGCTTTCAAAAGATTATTCAGCAGAGCAGAGTGCTTTCAAAAGATTATTCAGCAGAGCAGAGTGCTTTCAAAAGATTATTCAGCAGAGCAGAGTGCTTTCAAAAGATTATTCAGCAGAGCAGAGTGCTTTCAAAAGATTATTCAGCAGAGCAGAGTGCTTTCAAAAGATTATTCAGCAGAGCGGAGTGCTTTCAAAAGATTATTCAGCAGAGCGGAGTGCTTTCAAAAGATTATTCAGCAGAGCAGAGTGCTTTCAAAAGATTATTCAGCAGAGCAGAGTGCTTTCAAAAGATTATTCAGCAGAGCAGAGTGCTTTCAAAAGATTATTCAGCAGAGCAGAGTGCTTTCAAAAGATTATTCAGCAGAGCAGAGCAGAGTGCTTTCAAAAGATTATTCAGCAGAGCGGAGTGCTTTCAAAAGATTATTCAGCAGAAATTGAGTAATGCTCACATTCAAGTAGGTAAAATATGAACATACAGTAGATACATATAGAATAGCAATAAGACAATAACAAAGAAATAAAGGTATACAATAAAGTGTCAAATATGTGCCATATCCTATGGTAATTATCAAAGTACCTTTTGACCCCTAGGGAGGCAGATATTGATTTGCAAACTCTTTGGCACGCCATACACTACAACCCTGGTAGTACTATTTGTGTAAACAAACTGCATTTGGACTGAACCATATTGATTTTTAACAACAATTTTTGCCAATATCTGCCCAATATATCAGGCTAACCCTAATGAACACACACAGACACAGTGGTCCCTATCGTTGCATCGGCGCTGTTTCTAGGCCGAACGCCTGCCGCAGCTCAAATCAGTGGGCGTGGACAAGCGCACTTGATATCGTCGTGCTGGCGCTAGACGCAGCCTCAACCATTACAACCACGCCTTTTAAGCGTAAAATTATGCACCGTCATGCTCATTGGATAACTGCAATAAACGAATTGCACGCTTGCCTTTTTAGCTCCAATTCCAGTGATCCCGCAAAACCAGACGAAAGCCAAATGCTCTGCCCCCCCCCCCCCCCCCTCCCTTCATCCAGTCTGTCTGTCTGCATTATAGGCTATTATTCCATATTATTATGCTTCTCAAACCAATCTAACTGCAGTTTCAATACTGCGAGCATGTAAATACGCTACACTATAGCAAGATCAAAGTGAAAATAATGTTCTAAAGGCATCAGCTACAAAAATATAGCCTATCCCTATATGATGAGATTAATTTTATATTGGTGAAAGTTTGTTCAGAACGATATTGTTTTCTCTCCCCTGCTGCAGGTAGAATGATGCACATAAATATACCCTACATTATGTAAAGTCATTGCATAAATGTGTTTTTATTGTAAAACTAAATGTGAAGTTGGGCCAAGTTATTGGAGCGGACATCACAGTATAGCACATGCGCGTTCTGAAGCGCGTTCCGCTGACACTTATCTAAATGACGTTAAATCGACAAAGGATATATATAGGCCCAGGAGGACATATATGTTTCACTTAGGGTGGTGTTTTAATTTCGATGATTTATTTGGTCCAATATTGAAATGTTCTACAATTGCAGGCTGTGTTACCATTACACATTATTTTAGATCGACCTTTTATATCTATTTCGCCTCATTTGGTTGCTATTTAGTAGCGAAATTTAGTACCCAATTGCATGCTGGGGCATTCACAGGCAGTCAGAGACAGACAGTCGTATTGTGCCTGTCAGACTGCCTGCAGCCTCAAAGCGGTACGGACGGAGTTGTTTTACCCAGGCTGGAAGCGTTGTCACACAGGCTTGTGACAGTAACTCAACGCGGAAGGATTTATTTCACAATAAACTGGTAAACGCACACCAATGCCTGCTCCTGTCAGTAGGAGAGAGGGAGAGAGTGACACAGAGAAGGGTGACAGAGGAGAGAGGGGAGGGACTGGCCCACTGAATAGGCCTGCTTTTCAAAGGCGCAAGGCGCTAAATTAACGGCAGGTCGGAAGATAGGAGTACGCCGGTATTTAGCGCCGACACGCCCACTTTGGCCCATTCTGGGACTGCGCCACGCCCATTCGGCCTAAAGCGCATTTGGCAGCCTAAAGCCATATTGATATCGTCCCAAAACAGGCGCAAGGCACGTTTTTTTGCGTTTAAGGCCCGTTTTAGCGCCGAAGGCCTGTGGAAGAATAGGGCCCAGTAACTACTGTATGGAGAAGTTGCCACAGTTGTAGTGGGGAAGTAGGGGCAATAATATGTTTGGATAGTCTCAAGGAAACATTCATAACTCCACTTTTATTACTATTATTTAACAGGGGGGAGCATAAAAACACAATAAAGGTAATTAAAATACTTTTGAGCCCTACACAAAAACGGTTTTCAGAGATAGAATCCATGTCCTTCTGCCAGACTGTTCTAGGCTTCACCCTCGGGCTCTGTTGGCTATTTGAGGCTTCTTTCTCGATTTATTATTATTCCTGTTCCTAAGAAAGCAAGCTGCAAGGAAAATAATGACTTTCGTCCAGTTGCTTTGACTTCAGTTGTCATGAAGTGTTTAGAGAAAATCACTATCAACCTAGGGAAAACTGAAGTCAGCTGTTCTTTGGATCCTTTTCAGTTTGGGTGTAATAGAGGTCCGGATAATGCGGCCTCAGCCATGGTTTATATATTTTATATTTTTATATATTTTTTTGCCATTTTATATCTAAGCACTTAGAGGATCCTACCTCTTATGATCCACTTTTATTTGTAGATTTTAGTTCAGCATTTAACACGGTACAGCCGCATCTTTTAATTGAGAAGTTGAATGGGCTCAATGTCCACCCTCAAGTCTTATTAAATGGTACCATTCCTTTTTAACCATTCGCACACAGCGGGTCAGTGTTAATGGAACTCTTTCAGAACCCTGAACACCGGAGCCTCTCAGGCTATAGTAAGTTCACCTGTGCTTTTTACTTTATACACCAATGAGTGCAGAAGCTTCTATCCTAACAATCACATCATTCAATTTTCTGACAATACTGCCATTTTAGCTCTAATTAATAATGATTGACCTATCTGACTATTACTCTGAAATTCAAAGGTTTGTAAAATGGTGTGATGATAACTGCCTGGTTTTAAATGTTAAGACTGAGGAGATGGTGTTCGACCCCAGAGGTGTTGGGAACCACAGGCCTGTGGGCATCCACACAAGCAATCCATCTCGCAGGTCTCCTCATACAAGTACTGTATCTTGTGTTTTTTGTTGATAACTCACTAACCTGGAACACCCATGTAGACAGTCTGTGTAGCAGACTACAACAATGTCTGCACTTCCTACGCCGCCTTAGAGTTCATGGTGTTGACCAAAAATGTATGTTACTTTTTTATCAGTCTGTATTAGAGAGTCTCATCAGATACGGCATTGGAACAGACTGCATGGAAGATTATAGGGGTGAAAGATCATTCATCCCTGCAGTCTAATTTTTGAGCAGCCATTAGAATAGTTTCTGACCCCTCCCATGTCTTACATGCTGAGTATGAGTTACTGCCCTCTGGGAGGAGGTTTAGAGTCTCACGCTGCAGACTAAACAGATTTAAAAAATATTTTAACCCTAACCCCTAAAAAATATTTTATTTCAGTTAAACTTTTAAATAGCGCCAGATAAACGGCTGTGCAATTATCGAATATCGATATCTACACATGAAACTTAGCTGCGCAATTATCGATATACATAGATATTAAATAATGTAACTAGACTATGAAACACTGGATTGCAGTGGGGTGAAGTAGTTCCTAAACCTGCCGAGTTGCCCGACTCATTCCATTGTGTGTCTAATGTATACAGTGTGGGGCCCTATCGTTGCATCGGCGTAGAAACTGCGTTTAGGGCCTGGCGCAGCCCAGATTAGTGGGTGTGGACCAGCGCACTCGATATCTTGGTGTCGGCGCTCAAACATTATAACCACGCCTTTTAAGCGTAAAATTATGCACAGTCTGCTCATTGGTGAAGTGCAGTAAATAGTCACAAGCTTGCCTTTTAAGCTCCAATTCCACGGAGAAATCCAGTAAAACCAGACAAGCCAAGCGCTCTGCTCCCCCCCCCCTTCCTTCATCCCGTCTGTCTCCATATATAGGCTATTATTCCATATTATTATGCTTCTCAAACCAATCTAACTGCAGTTTAAATACTGCAAGCATGTAAATACGCTACACTATAGCAAGATCAAAGTGAAAAGAATGTTCTAAACGCATCAGCTAGAAAAATATAGCCTATCCCTATATGATGAGATTAATTAGATTGGTGAAAGTTTGTCCAGAAAGATATCGTTTTCTCTCCCCTGCTGCAGGTAGGATGATGCACATAAATATAGCCTACATTATGTAAAGTCATTGCAGAAATGTGTTTTTATTGTAAAACTAAATGTGAAGTAGGGCCAAGTTATTGGAGCAGACATCACAGTATAGCACATGACAGTAGAAGCGCGTTATGCTGTCACTTATCTAAATCACGTTAAATCGACGAGGGATATATATAGGCCCAGGATGACATATATGTTTCACATAGGGTGGTGTTTTCATTTCGATGTTTTATTTGGTCCAATATTGAAATGTTCTACAATTGCAGGTTGTGTTACCATTACACATCTATTTCGGCTCATTTGGTTGCTATTTAGTAGCGAAATGGATTAGCCCATTGCATGCTGGGAGATTTCACATGCCAGGCAGTGAACTTACAACTTCTTTTTTATGGGACGTGTGTTGTCTGTCTGAGCGAGGGAGTCAGAGAGAGAGAGTCGTATTGTGCCTATCAGACTGATGAGCCACCCGTTCTGAGCAAGAGAGAGAGAGTGACACAGAGAAGGGTGACAGAGGAGAGCCAGAGGAGAGCCAGAGGAGCGCTCCGCGCAACCAGCGCACTGAATAGGCCTGGTTTTCAAAAGCGCAAAGCGCTAAATTTACGCCAGGTGGGAAGATATCATTAGGCCGGTATTTAAGGCCGAAACGCCCATTCTCGCCCATTCAGGGAGTGCGCCACGCCCATTCCGCCTAAAGCGCATTTGGCAGCCTAAAGCCATGTTGATATCTTCCCCAGGCAGGCGCAAGGCACGTTTTTTTGCGTTTAAGGCCCGTTTTAGCGCCGAAGGCCTGTGGGAGAATAGGGCCCTATGTGTCTTGACGGTATTGATGATTGGGCTTCCCTGATTGTGTTTTGCCAGACATTTCATTGTGCAGATACATTTTATACCTTTTTACTTGTTATTACAGTAATGCATTTGTTGTCTGTTTTATTAACATGTGTTTGTACGCGTCTGTTCTTATGGCTGCAGTATGGGTGTAAGCCCAAGACAAATTTCCCACCTATGGGACAATAAAGTGAATGTTGAATCTGTAGAGCTGGCTTATCAGTATTGATTACTGTCAGATAAACAGTGGATAGAAAACTGCAGTTAGCAAAGTCCTGAGAGCCAATGGTGGTTTAGTAAACTGAGAATATTAATAAACTGGGCAATGGGGGGGGGGTGTCACAAAAATGATAATCAACCCGCTATGTTCAGGCTTGACTTTCCTTGTGCATTTGTGTCCCACCTCGCGATGTTTCCTTTCATTTTTGACGTCCCTACCAGGCTCCGTGGGTAGAACTATTTTAGATCCAGGGTCTGGCAGATGATGATGTGGAACATATCAGTGTAGCATCAAAGTGAATCCAAACAAAGAATGGCAGCTTGTGTCTGGGAGGCTATGGCATGTCTGTCTGTGTAAAAGCCCAAAGAGTGCGGGATATTTCTTCTAACCCCTGGAGCCAGTTCTGCATGAGTCACATGCCCACTGCAGAGAAAACTGAATTTACGTGCCAGTGCCAAAGCAGTGATGAGTTGACAGAAGAGGCCACAATCTATCCTGGAGGTAACTGAAACCCTGATGCGGTGACAACTGTCAAGGGCTGCACAACAATTCCCAATTATTTGGCCCTGAGAGCAACTTTTTTAAAGCTTTATTTATTCAGGGGAGTCTCACTGAGAGCAATGTGCTCTATTTCAGGAGCGCCATGTTCACAGTCACACACACATTCACACATGGAAGCTGACCAGTACAACCACCACAGTCTGATCTGCTCGCCACTGAGCAGCTCCACTGGAGAGGTTGGGGTTAAAGGCCTTGCTCAAAAGCCCATCAGTGGTAGTAATGAGGGAGGGGCAAGCGCTGCCTTTTCACTTTGCCCACCCACATCTATCCTGCTGATCCCGGGAATTTAACCGACAACCTTCTGGTCACAAGTTTGCTTATCTAACCATTGGGCCACCACACAGAATTGTGACAGCTAGCCTAACTTTGTGCTACTAGCAGTCAAGTCAACAACGCACCAGTCACGTGATACATTACATTACATTACATTACGTCATTTGGCAGACGCTTTTATCCAAAGCGACTTACAATAACACATTTTTTGTCAGCAATAGAGCAATCAACTATGGAGCACAGTCTATGACAACTACAACTTCTGAAGGAACAGTGGTACAAGTTTAGGTTAGTGGTACAAGTTTAGGTTAGTTTTCTTTTTCTTTTTTTTTTTTTTTTTTTTTAATAAAGAGAGAGAACAAAGTTAGATCAAGAAGGGCCCAGATGGAGCCTGAAAAGGTGTGTCTTTAGTCTTTTCCGAAAGATCGGCAGTGATTCAGCCGTCCTGACCGAAGGTGGAAGCTCGTTCCACCATTGAGGTGCCAGGGACGAGAAGAGTCGAGATCGGGATGAGCGACTTTTGAGCCCCCGTAGTGAAGGAGGGGCGAGGCGACCTGCACTGGTGGAGGAGCGAAGGGAGCGCTGAGAGGTTTGGAACCTGACCATAGATTGCAGGTACAGGGGAGCTGACTGGTGTACTGCCCTGTAGGCCAGTACCAGTGTCTTGAATTTGATGCGGGCCGAGATGGGAAGCCAGTGGAGCTCCTGGAAGAGGGGAGTGACGTGAGAGAATTTGGGTTGGTTGAATACCAGACGGGCTGCAGCGTTCTGAATGAGCTGAAGCGGTCGGATGTCGGTGGCAGGTAGGCCGGCCAGGAGCACGTTGCAGTAGTCCAGGCGGGAGGAGACAAGAGACTGGACCAGGAGTTGAGTCTCTTCTCTTGTGAGAAAGGGACGGATTTTGCGGATGTTGTAGAGAGAGAACCTACAGGAGCGTGCTGTAGCAGCTATGTTGGCTGAGCAAGACAGCTGGTTGTCAAGGATCACCCCAAGGTTCTTAACTGTTTGGGAGAGAAGTACAGTGGTGTTGTCAATGGAGATGGAGAGATCTGCGAGAGGGCAGTCTTTTCCTGGGAGGAAGAGTAGCTCTGTCTTACCAAGGTTGAGCTTGAGGTGGTGGGCAGACATCCAGTCGCCAATGTCTTTGAGGCATGCAGAGATGCGAGCCTCGATTTGAGTGTCGGAGGGGGGGAAGGAAAGGAAAAGCTGGGTGTCATCAGCATAGCAGTGATAAGAAAAGCCATGAGAAGAGATCACATAGGCAAGAGATCTGATATAGAGAAGGAAAAGTAAGGGGCCCAGGACTGAGCCCTGGGGGACACCGGTGGTAAGAGGACAGGATCTGGAGAGGGACCCTCTCCATGAGACCTGGTATGAGCGGTTCGAGAGGTAGAAAGCAAACCAGGAGAGTGCAGAACCTGAAATGCCGAGGTCAGACAGAGTGGAAAGAAGGATTTGGTGGTTGACTGTATCGAAGGCAGCAGACAGGTCAAGGAGGACAAGAACAGAGGAGAGGGATGAGGCCTTAGCAGTGTGAAGGGCCTCTGTGACAGCAAGAAGAGCTGTCTCAGTGGAGTGAGAAGCCTTGAAACCGGACTGTAGAGGGTCCAGGAGGTCATTTTGGGAGAGATAGAGAGAAAGTTGTTTGGACGCTGCTCGTTCGAGGGTTTTGGAAAGGAATGAGAGAAGAGAGACAGGTCTGTAGTTGTGAGTAGCAGTAGGGTCAAGGGAGGGTTTCTTGAGCAGAGGCTTGACTCTTGCAGTCTTTAGAGCAAGTGGAACAAGACCAGAGGACAGAGAGGAGTTAATGAAGGTAGTGAGGAAGGGAGATATGTTAGGTGAGATGGTTTGGAGGAGAGAGGAAGGGATAGGATCGAGGGGGCAGTAAGTGGCTCGGTTCGAGCTGATGAGTTTAAGCACTTCATCGGGAGAGAGGGGAGAGAAGGAAGGAAATCCAGGGACAGGGGGCCGAGGAGCAGGATTGGAGTCGGGAGTGTTAGTGAGGGTGCCTGGAGGATGGAAGGAGGAGCTGATGTCATCCACCTTTTTAGTAAAGAAGGTTACAAAATCATCAGCAGAGAGGGAGGAGGGAGGGGGAGGGGAGGGAGGGTTGAGGAGCGTGGAGAAGGTGGAGAACAGTTTACTGGGGTTGGATGCAGAGGACTGGATTTCAGAGATGAAGAAGGAGGTTTTTGCTTTGGAGACAGCAGCGGTGAAGTTGGAGTGGATAAGGTGGTAGGAAGAGAGATCATCAGGGAGATGTGATTTTCTCCATTTTCTCTCAGCTGCCCGAAGCTCAGTTCGATAAGTTCTGAGCTTCTGAGATCAAAGTAGAATTATGAATACCAGAGATTATTTTCAGATAACTTCAAGGCAAGAATCCGAAATAAAGCACTCCAGCCTGTATGTGTATGTAGGTATCTTACTACTCCTCTTCTATTCATTTTATTCACTTTGCCTGCTTTTCTGTTTGATCTTATAGCCCAAAGTATCCTTATCTCTCTTCCACAAAGGCAGCTACAGCATAAATCAAGCTATATTCATTCAGATCATCTGAGAAACAGGAGCTCTGTGAAGTTGCATTATGATTGATAGATGGGGCATGGGGCTCTAAGACTTTTCATCACCCAACTGACTTTCACAACTTGACCGTATGAATTATAATTAATGAATTCAATGTGTTAGGCTCCGGTAGCTGTCTCGCCTTTGCTGCATGCATATATTTAATGCCAAGCAAAAATGATACAAAAAGAAAAAGTAAAAAAAAAAATCTAATTTGGATACTGTAGGCTTCCTCCTATCCGCTAATGTGAAATCTCCTGGATGTTTTACCCTTCTGAATATTTCTGCATGTGGCTAAAACTCTTAATGAATTTGTGCATATTGGATTTCCATCGTCTCCATACTCCCAATATCAGTGACTTATTCAATATGAAATGAAGCTGGAGCAGTGTAGCGAGCTGAAATGAGCAGTGCTCAGATCAGTTGGGTGCCATCACTGGAGGAGTTTTACAGTATTTCCACTGAGATGGATGCTGATATTGCTTGCTGCAGAAATATCAGGAAATAGTATTTTGATATTGTCATTAACTCATTGAGTGCCAAGGACGAGTATGTTCGTCAATTCAGATACTAACGTAGAGTGCCAAGGACGAGTATGTTCGTCAATTGCGTTTTTTGACGGTGGGACGTGGATCAAAGCCTCAGGCATCTCCTGTACAAATATTGTAGCTATTGAAGGTGTATAACCTATTTTACGGACTCATTAGGTGGCGACAGTGCTCTCCAGATTAGAGAAAGGTCCGGAAAACAGCAGGAAAAAGCCCCGTGATGAAAGAGAAACCGCTCATGCTGCAGCCAGAGCCATATAGATTGCTCTGTCTGCAGCTGACGTTGGCTGCGAACAGCAGTCAATCCGCGCCCACAACTGAGCCCCTCTGCCTCTGTCTGTCTGTCTGCATAGTTTCTCCACACGATTAGCCGCCAGAAAGGCAGCACCCGACGCCGAAGGGCCAAACCTTTCCCTGCAGTCCGGTTTGGCATTTCCGTGTCGCGCTGGGAGCCAGCGCACAAAAACGGAGCGCTCCGAAAATAGACTGGGTGCGTGTTAGGCTGTGTGTTTAGTGTGGGGAGGAGTTTGCAGCTGAGGGGGGGAGAGGGGGGTGGGGCACCCAGGGCACCACACAACTACACCACGTCACTACATCAGAAAATATTAGCCTCAGACTCAGTGAATGTGCTTGAAATGCTTCATTTCACAAAAGGCGGAATAACTCAGCTACTAATTTGAAACGTGTCTTTTTGCTCAAAACAACCTATCTTCTCCGGCTCATAACTAAAATGGAAAATGGAAATGGAAAATGGAAAATGGAAATGGAAAATGGTATCAATAAACTTTTTTTTGCAGATGATAGAAGAGAGTCTCATCGTTCTTTGTGCGTGTTCGGTGTTTACATAGTAATATCACACAATATTCTGTGGGCCTCGAGATATCACTGAAAACGCTCTGAAACTCTGGCACTGGGAGCGTCCGTTCTCCAAAGGTGGCTGGCACTCAATGAGTTAACAACGTGATGACACACTGTCATTTCTCCTAGGTATTAGTCCTTATATAGGGCGGTAATTGAATTGAAATGAATCGTCCATAATCTTGGAATCAGATCATATCTATAAGTTACACTAGGATGGATGCTACACAACAGACTGAGTCAACTCTGACCTGCCCCGGATGTGCTTCAGAAGAAGAAGAGAAGCGCTTTTGTTTGGTAACAGAAGAAGAAGAGAAAACCACAGAAGAAGAAGAGAAGCACATCCGAGGCATGTCAATGTTGACTCAGTTTTTTGTGTAGCTATGGTGTAGCAGCCTAGCTTAGCCTATAGATATGATCTGATGTCAAGATTATGGATGATTCATTTCAATTCAATTGGCGCTCGTATGGAATAAGACCATATATGGATTACAAAGAGCAGCAGGAGATAAAGCTGGAGGTGCTATCTGTGTGACGGACAGCAAACAGAGCAGGCTGTTGGCAGCACGGAGGTACGTTACATCGCTAATTCATGTTCTCTATATCATATAATAACCATATTGAGCCGTTGTGTGTCGGAAAATAAGCTTTTGACTAGACATCAATACAATCATTTCAGATGCCCCGTTTTCCTCGTTTTCAGGTTGCAGTTCAAACTGATTATCGTTTCTGCTGATGCTAATCAAAATGAAGTTGTCAGGGTGAATTAAACCTATTTAAAGCTGGAAATACGGTTCAGGGTGTAAAAAACGGAATTCCCCTTTAATGATTTTAGCCAAAGGACATCACACAAGGTAGAAAGCCAAAACAATTATATAATTGCGCACTGTGTGTCTAGCTTCCCGGACGCATAGGCGAGCTTTTACGCATGATTACGCACAGTTCTACAGGTCCGAAAGAAGTGTGTGGAGCTGTCAAATGTCTTGAAACTGTATCCAGATATGTGCTATGGATTAGCCTACTGGTCATACAGATTGTGCGTAAAAGTGATGCATAGCTGTGTTCTCGTCAGAATTGATTGATATGAGAGGGAGAGAGAGCAGGTGCCACGCACAACGACAACCGCTGACACAAGCTAAACCAGATTAAACCTAGGGCCGCTTGATTATGGCAAAAATCATAATCACGATTATTTTTGATTGATATTGAGATCACGATTATTTAACACGATTACTCATTGACATTGAGAACATCATGCATTTATTGAACATTGACAATGGCTTTTCTTTTTAACATTGGATGTCTTTGGATTTTAGATATAATTGAAAATAAATAAATAAGTGAAAATAAATAATAAAAGTGCAAAGATTTAAAAATAAAATAAATATACAGTAGTAGGCCTACTATGTTGCAGTGAACTGCCACAACCAACTGCAACTATTAATCTACATTCAATATGTTGGTAAACATCTGAACTAGTAGTCCTTAAACCTCACACTAGCCAAAATAGTGTCACAGAAAATGACGTGTACACAGTATCTGTGATCAATCAGTGAAAACGGTATTTATTTACCGTTGTTTAATTAAGTGGAATGAAAACAGTCGGGACATATGTTGCCAACAGCAAATTAGTGTTCATATTTCATCAAAACTAACCAAATGAGAACGCTATTGAGTAACGTTCGTTTACATTACATTAAATTACTAATTTGGCAGATGCTTTTATCCAAAGCGACTTACGTTTAGGTTCATAATAGGCTATTGTTAATGTTTATCTGTGAGGTCGTTAGCTGTTGAATATGCGGTCGCATTGTAAAGAGTGTCCTGAATCGATGACTGTGTTGCGGTGGCAGGAGTAACTAGATGGGGCTTTGTCTTTTTGTTCGTTTAGCGTTATTGCTTGGTCATAGACCACTTTGTGAGTGGATTTCAAGTGATTAAACAAAGAGGGAGAGGTCGTGTTGCGAGGTGCAGCCACGACCGCGCATATCTTGACAGGTGGGTCAAAACTCGCATCGCAATTCCGTGCTGTATATTCGCATCGCTCTTGATGTGTAAGGACCTTTAAACTCGGCGAAACCATAGTGTTTCCACCCCACATACATTGTTTTACCTCTCCTCTCGACCAGCGGCTCTCTTTCTGTGACTTCTGTCATGTTATTCTTGTGCTACCACGGAAATAAGCAGGGAGGAGAAACGTGCCGTGGCTCTTCACATGACAGTCATTCACAACTCGAGCTGAAACGAAACAGTGTGCTTTGGGCTTTGGGGGAGGGGCCGAGCAAAGGAAGGGATGCGCTTGATTTGTAACGCAAGACAGAACGAGAGTGACAAGAGCCGCAAAATCGTTTTATGTCGATTATCTTGTTTTCATAATCGTGGACAGCCCAAATCGTAATCATGATTGAAATTCGATTAATCGCCCAGCCCTAATTAAACCACTAAACCAGTGTAATGATTTACCGTCATTATAGACTTCATAAAGCAAATACTGCCCCTACTCTGCAAACCCATCTGCTAATTTTCCAGATTCTGTCACAAATCACAACCAGAAAGACTACGAACACAGGAGGAAAAAGATAACATATGATAGATCATTCATATATTTTACTTACTACATATTGTAGTTACTGTAAATCTGTGTTTTGCTGTCCATGCTGTGTGTGCTGTGTGTTGTATTGTTTATGCACCGGAATCGATATGGTAATTACTTTATGTTGGTGTGTCTGATAATCCCATGTGGGATGGGTCATGTAACTTGTCCTGACACGTAAATAAAACTTTCATTCATTCATTCATTCATCACAGGCCTACTGCACGGCGGCAGGAGTAAAAAAAATAACAACATTCTACTACAACAACAACAACAACAACAACAACAACATATATGCGGGGGGGAACAGCATCTTACGTTATTCTCTAAGTCTAACGCATTCTCCTAACGAAAATCGTTCAAACGAAACGTGTGTTGCAGGCAGCGTGTATCAAAAAATGTGTCCCCCAGGCAGCGTGTGTTACAGAAAATTACGTCCCTCTCATTTTGAAAATATGTAAAATCAAAAAAAACTGTAGGTCGCTCGTTGGCTTGCATCCAGCCTTAAAGCTCGTTATATAAGGATTTTTCGAAATCTCTAAGGAGAAAATGAATGGGGACTTCTCGGACCAGGTGATGTCAAAGAACGTCATGTGACTCTTGAGCTTTATAGACCAGAATGTAATGCAGCCACAAGACATGTTGTATGGGGCCCTATTCTCCCACAGGCCTTCGGCGCTAAAACGGGCCTTAAACGCAAAAAAACGTGCCTTGCGCCTGTCTCGGGAAGATATCAACATGGCTTTAGGCTGGTAAATGCGCTTTAGGCTGAATGGGCGTGGCGCACTCCCTGAATGGGCGAGAATGGGCGTGTCGGCCTTAAATACCGGCCTAATGATATCTTCCCACCTGGCGTAAATTTAGCGCTTTGCGCTTTTGAAAAGCAGGCCTATTCAGTGCGGAACGCTCCTCTGGCTCTCCTCTGTCACCCTTCTCTGTGTCACTCGGGGTCAGCTCGCCATTCCGAAGTGTCGGCATTCCGATCATTGACTTCTATGCTTTTCGGAGAGGCGGTCCTTTTTATCTCCAAAAAATGTTTCGCCGAGAGGTTAGGTTCTGGGGGAGGCTCGCAATGGCGAGACAGATCTCAATTTTGTCGGAATGCCGGTATTTCGGAGTGCCGACATTTCGGAATGCCGAGGTGTCCCCGTGTCACTCCCTCTCTCTCCTCAGTCTGACAGGCACAATACGACTCTCTCTGACTCCCTCACTCAGACAGACACAACACATGTCCCATAGGAAAAAGAAGTTGTAAGTTCACTGCCTGGCAGGTGAAATCTCCCACCATGCATTGGGCTGCTCCATTTCGCTACTAAATAGCAACCAAATGAGCCGAAATAGATATAAAGGTAGATCTAAATAATGTGTAATGGTAACACAAACTGCAATTGTAGAACATTTCAATATTGGACCAAATAAAACATCGAAATGAAAACACCACCCTATGTGAAACATATATGTCATATTGGGGCTATATATATCCCTTGTAGATTTAACGTGATTTAGATAAGTGACAGCGTAACGCGCTTCTACTGTCATGTGCTATACTGTCCCCCCTGCTATACTGCCCTACTTCACATTTAGTTTTACAATAAAAACACATTTCTGCAATGACTTTACATAATGTAGGCTATATTTATGTGCATCATCCTACCTGCAGCAGGGGAGAGAAAACGATATCTTTCTGGACAAACTTTCACCAATCTAATTAATCTCATCATATAGGGATAGGCTATATTTTTCTATCTGATGCGTTTAGAACATTCTTTTCACTTTGATCTTGATAGTGTAGCGTATTTACATGCTTGCAGTATTTAAACTGCAGTTAGATTGGTTTGAGAAGCATAATAATATGGAATAATAGCCTATATATGGAGACAGACAGACGGGATGAAGGGAGGGGGGGGGGAGCAGAGCTTGGCTTGTCTGGTTTTACTGGATTTCTCCGTGGAATTGGAGCTGAAAAGTGAAGCATGTGCTTCGTTTACTGCACTTACCCAATGACCAGATAGTGCATAATTTTGCGCTTAAGGCGTGGTTGTAATGCTTTAGGCTGCTTGTAGCGCCGATACCAAGATATCGAGTGGGCTGGTCCACGCCCACTGATCAGCGCTGCGCCAGGCGCTCAGCGCAGTTTAAAGGCTGATGCAACGATAGGGGCCATGTTGTCATAAATCACTACTGTATAACTGGAGTACAAATACAGCAGGTTGAGGGAAAGTGGGTACACCAAAAAAGTAAATTACAACACTTATAACTGTTGGGATGCATTGAACATCATAGATTGACATGCAGTGTAAGAGTGTCAGCGATATTACTTTTTTCCAAAGCGAAACTAGCCGCTATACTACTATAATATCTGTAAGGTGTCATGACTCAACTCTACTATATGGATCTCTGTATGGTGTGATGACTCAACTCTAGCTTGGTGACTTGGTTGTAACTGTCTTTAAACATTGTGCTTCCTGCCATATGCCGAAGGCTGCTATAATGTTTGTCTAGATACATTTCAGAACAGCGGAGAGAGCAAACTTACTCTCCACAGCTGTGACTGAAGTTACATTTCACAGGCTTGGTGTTACGGTGAGCTTGCCAATGCCAAACGTGGAGTGCACAAACATATGATGCAATGTTTCTTGGAACAACCTGTCTCTATGCACCAGGGACGCTGCAGTTTTTCATCCTGTGCAGTTTTTTCATTTGTCTCATTTGATTTTCATCAAATTGTCCGGTTAAAGGTCCCAGTTAGCTTATCATTTCTTACAATGGTAAGCTAACTTTGTGATGCCACAAAGTTACAGGAGTCAGCTCAGAGTTTTTCAGTCTCGGTTTTCTAATATGGATTATGTGGATTTAGTTGGCGACCGTGCACGCACATCCAACACCTTTATAAACAGAGAGTCAAGGGAAATCCTGTTTTACACAAAAGCAACCTTTTAAAGCTACACTTCTTTTGGTTAGATAGATAGATAGATTTATTTGATGATCCGTTAAAAAAAAAAAAATGCCATACATTAAATGTACATGCAATTCCAAAAAAAAGGCGAATCTGTGAATTAGGCTCAAACTGATATATTTAAAAAGAAATGCATGATTTAAATGTATAGCATCACTTTTAGCAGAATTACACCAGTTTACATTTGTTGTTACCTTACTAAGATGTGTTTGTGTTAATTGAGTGCATTCTACAGTATCTCTTTCCACATGATTTACAGCATAACAATACATACCAAGGTAATGATATACAGTACAGTATTATCATTGTTTGCCAACCACTTCTCTTCTATCATAAAGCTGTCACCATAATTCTCATATTCCCTCTACAGATCAGTTTCACCTCATCGAATGAGGACATTCTACAGTAAATCATCAAGATATCAGAATCTACTGTTTGAATTGTTACTTTAAGCCTGATTCAATAAAGCATCTGTGTTTAAGGTGCCCAGCAGACCTAGACATTCTCACCAACCAATCTTTTCCTTAATCATCCGACTAGGTTTCTGTGTGGGCGCACAGTATAGTGTTAGACCCATAGAGGATTTTGAAGGTCTATATGTATGTATATGTGTGTGTATGTGTGTGTGTGTGTATATACAGTATATATATATATATATATATATATATATATATATATATATATATATATATAGGATGAATCAGCATGACATCGCTTATATTTTGACATTCTGAGTGAGAGCAGAAATAGCTCAAGAGTTTGATGTATAATATGCTTATATATATATATATATATATATATATATATATATATATATATATATATATATATATATATATATATTATATATATATATACACACACACACAAGGGATCAGCCGAGCAGCATTTTGGTAAACAAACCGCGTCACTGGGTGGCAACGGCAATGGAACCATATGGAGCTTGAGCTTTGGGAGGCTTGAGTGTCTGACTCTAGCCAGCTGACCCTGTTTACATGTTAAAAACTGCGACGGTTCACACAACTTTAAGACGACATGCATATTATACAGTACATCAAACTCTTGAGCTATTTCTGCTCTCACTCAATGTATATATCATATATATACATTATAGATATATATCATTGGAGACTGTTTTATATCTGTTGTTAGAGAGGAACCTTGATTATGCAGCAGACGACACTGACTGTCCAATATGTGATATGTAATAAAAGGGAATGTTGGCTTGGTTGGTCTAACCCTACTTCTCTTAGCACAAGGAGCAGTTATCAGCTCCTGCTGCTAAACTGGCCAGCGAACATACAATAAAGTGTGCAGCAGCAGGTCATTGTCAGGGAGTTAAATGACCATCACCAGGAATACTGGAGGGTAGAGGGCAGTCATTTTGATCAAGTGTGCCAAATTAACTGAGATCAATGCAGTGTCTACTTGGAGTTATAGTAGCTCTACATCACTATGCAATTATTTTGTCACTATGCCTAAAAAAGAAGGAAACCTGTTTCCTGTGCTGGGGTGTACAGGTGGGGTCATTTTGAGGTACAGTATATGGTGCAGCCTTGTCCCTTACTAAATATAGGTCAATGTACCTGTCACACACCCTAATGGTCCATGATGAACTTGTGTTTTAATCATGGCTTCAAGAGAAGAAACGGCTACAGCCCAGGCTAATGGACTGTGAAATGTAATGCAAATATTCAAACAACTAACTATGACAATAGTTTTCAAAGCATCTGTTATCTAATGTTTTATTCAGACGTTATAACTAGTTACATTCACTAAGTTTGTAATTAGCAGAAAACTCATTACATGGAATGCCTCACCCCCTCCAACCCTTCATCAACAGGTTTTGTATAATAATACATACCTTTTTCTTTGATGCCTCTGACTTTTTGGACATATTTCTGAGTTTTTTGTGTAAGTGATTCAAAACCTGTAAGGCAAGAAAGAAAGGTCAGATAGAAATTTGATAATTGCCCCAATGCCATAATCCTACTTTTGATCAACAAAAACCATATGAACATTTAAATGGGCTATTATAGGGATTTTTCTTACCTTTGCGTAACAGAAGGAGATCAGCAGGAGGGGCAAAACATAACCAAAAACAAACGTGCAAACCACATAGACCTTCTTCTGGTTTTGATCTGGCCACACTTCCCAGCAAAAAGTGTGGTTCTCTCCTCTGTGAAATATGTTCTGGTAATACATCACAGGCGCGGCCATGGCCAGAGAGAGTATCCAAATGACCACCACGCCGATGAAAGCATGCTTGGCCACCCGGATGGAAGAGGACTTTCTGGAGTGCACGATGGCAATGTAGCGGTCCACCGACATAGCAGATAACGTGAAGATGCTCACCAGCATGGACACGGTGAAGAAATAATGGATGAATTTGCAAATGAAGGCGCCCAGCACCCACGTCGGCATCATGTAGATGGTCGACTGGAAAGGGATACAGAAGAGCAGGTAGGAGAGGTCTGCTATGCTGAGGTTGAGGATGAAAATGTTGGTCGTGCTCCGCGGTTTCCCCGGTTTACTGCGGGCCAGCACGGTGATCACCATGGAGTTCCCCACCACGCCGAGCGTAAAGATTAGCCCGAAAATCAGCAGCGTGATCACATTATCCGCGCCGATCCCGAATAAAAGTTTCTCGTCTTCTTCCTCCAGACCGCTGCGGTTCGTCGGCTCTTCCAAAGGGAAGAACAACTCTGACACGTTCATGTTTTCTTACAGATCAACTTAATAGGCTACTTTCAGATTTCAGATTCACCGATGCGACTGTGCGTAAATGCATGGCACACGCATCACTGCAAGTCCCCCAGCTGCTTTATTGCTGAGATTTATTTTACACCTAAACCCCTCTAAGCTTTGTTAATCGTATCCGTCAATATCTAAGTAATATAACCGCTGACGAGTCCCATCCAGTTGTGTCTAGGCTACAGTTTTTCCGTTTTGCCGCTGCAGTGTGTGCGTCTTGGAGTCTTCCCGGTGCACACCTGACGCGTCTGCGCACCGCGCTCAACTGCTCCGCATTTCTTTGCTCCTCGCATTATATTGGCTGTGCCATGTAACGTCAGCACCCAGTAATCCACCTGCCAAGGGAAACGAGTTATCTGGACTTGGACTTGTTTTGTTTTTTCACGCTAACACACACACACACACACACACACACACACACACACACACACACACACACACACACACACACACACACACACACACACACACACACACACACACACACACACACACACACACACACACACACACACACACACACACACACACACACACACACACACACACACACACACACACACACACACACACACACACACACACACACACACACACACACTTGTCATTGCAGTCTTTTCCCTTTTTATGAGAGAGGAATACGATTTACGAAACATCAGTTAGATCATCCTCCACAATGTTATGAATCTATTCTACTTTCCCACATTATTTAACCAAATAAGATCTTTATGTTTTTAATCAATTTTACCAAACAAGTTGACAAAACACATTGTGTGGGGTTAATATAGGCTAGTTGGTGGTGGGTGAGGGAGCGAGAGTCACATACACACTCCTTCACCTTGGGAGCTGCCCATACAACCACAAGACAGAGCACTCATGATCAGCTCTTAGGATATTGAGACATCTGACCTGTGATGCAAATAACACAACAATCATCAAGAACAATTATGGGGGAATATGCTCTTCAATGAATATAATCCGGTCAAGTCAAATTTATTGGTAAGACATTACAATAAGGCACACAAAAACATCCATATTAACCTGTTATAGGGACCAGTGTTGGGGGGTAACACATTACAAAATAACACATTACTGTAATCACATTACATTTGTCTGTAACAAGTACTGCATTACGGTTCCTAAATCCAGTAATCACATTACAGTTACTAAATTAAACACTATGTAATACTTGCATTATAAATTCTTCATTTATCAGCAGGATTGGGATTGAATCAGCAGGATTATGGAAAAAACATCAAACATGCGGTGCTTTTTTATGCACTCGATTGCACAACACAACAGCTGACTGTCAAAAGCTGTTAATTAATGAAGTGATGGGGAGGAGTGATGATTAGGTTTAGGCATGAGGAATGACATTGGTTGGTTCAGTGGGGTGTACCACGAAGCAAGATTAGTGGCTTAGCAAGGTAACTTCAGGTTTAACCCTAGGTTTGCCGTACCACGACGCTAGTTAACTTCTTACCGAGATAGATCACCATAGCAACTTATGCTCTACGGCTAACCTGCTTTGTAGTAGGTTAAGTTCAGAGGATAAGATCAAAACCCATGAAAGACCCACCTGCTTACCAATCAGCTCTCTGGAAACAACGAGTCGCCATTCATATGGTCCCCATATGAAAAATACATTGCATTCAAAAGAAAAGAAAAATAAAAAATAAAAAAAATGGCTCCTGTTGAATTAATCGAGGACTGATTAGCCTTGCACTTGTTGCAGGCTACATTTAAATTAAGCCCTATTTACCACTTGGAATATGTTTTTATATATTCATTTTTGTGCTCTCAAGTAGATACGTTGTTTGACCCCGCCGATCGATTGCAGCTAAATGGTGAGTGGACAAATATAAAGCAATGCGCATTGGAGCTGAGGCTGACGTTGGGTTGGACATAGTCATACATGTCAGAATATATATATATATATACTACTATCTAAGCAATTTAATATGGGATCACCTGCACACAGATGATTCATATCTAGGCTACTCCTGCATTTTGCAGCTGCAACTGTGTTGCTTTTGGCCTGTATGATGTGATTGAACTTCATATTATTTCCAGTCATTGTATGAAATATGGAGATATGCGACTCTGCTGCCAATAGCCTATATGTGACCACAAAATAGGCTAGTTTTTATAGATGAAATCTATGCCCGCACGTACCGTGTCGATTCAGTTCAGCAGCCTTTTTCAGCCTATAGGAATTATTCCACCAGTGCGACCAAACACATCATGAGATCATTATTATTCATTGAGCCTAAATGGTCTAAAAACGCCTACGGATTTTGGAAATAGACATGCAGGTTATATTGAGTTTATTGAGAGGGTGAATTGAGCTGCTGTAGATAGCTTACGTGGAGGCAGAAACCGCTCTTCAAAGAAATGACGGATGTGAATAAAAGTGGTAACTTTAGACTTTAGTCATTCGGGAACAGACTAATAATATCCAACGCGGATTTTGATTCTGACAGTAGTAAAGCTTCACGATTTGCGCTTTGAATGAATGAGGAAATAGGCGTGTTTGGCGCTGTAGAAGCTGGAGCAGTCCATATTGCATTGTGATTGGCAGTTGTTAAAAACCACGCCTCTTTTGCGGGCACGAGCTCCTGTGCACTGGCATTTTCATGTGCACGAGCTCTCAGCTTGATTAGCAAAACCTGGTTCCACTTAACGAGTTGAGAACTACATTCGTGGTATCGAGTTAGCAGATGGCAATGATCTGGTTTAGCCAAACCAGATCAAGAGACAGATCCTGGATCTTCTTATACAACATTCGTGGTACAGCCCATAGGCCAATCAGAGGCAGTTCAAGGCAGATGGGGGGAAATGGCAGTGCGGTCTACAACTGTTGAGGGGGGGAGATATGCATATTACTTCACACCTCAGGCGATGTTGCGGAGCAGCGCAAAAGTAATGCAATGAGTATTATAATAGTGCATCAAGTTATTTTCTCCAGGGATTAATGATGTAAAGTAAGGTATTACTTTTTTAAAGTAATGTCTAATATGCATATATTACCTTTTTGAGTAACTAGGCATCTCGCGCGCTGCATGCGCAATGCCTAGGCTCGGCTGCTGCGTGGCGTCGCCTGCCCTATTGGCGCATGCGGGTGTGTGTGTGTGTGTGTATGTGTGTTGCTCACTAAATGTTATTGCATCAGTGATGTCACAATGCCTCCTTTTGTGTGTGTTTGTGTGTGTGTGCCCCATTATGATATCACTGATGACATCATCGATGTGTGTGTGTGTGTGTGTGTGTGTGTGTGTGTAGAAGAAGAACTGGAGGGACAAACCCGTCTTTATTTGTCACACTAACACACCCAACACTTTTGACATCATCACTGATGACACCATCACTGATGACATCACATCATTAGCTAATTAGCCTAATAAAAAAATCTGCACCGCACATGTGCCCTTTACACACCCTGAAGTTTTCAGCCCGATCGCATGTAAAACGGCATACAGTAGCTGTGGCCGAACACAGAACTTGAAACAAACAAACAAACAAATATTGCCCACATACTAAATTTTATATATATAGAAGATAGATAGATGACCCGCAACACTGGTAGGGACACAGGAACGAAGAGATAAGTCGCTTCTCTGTTGGAGCCAGCACACGCATGGATCGTTCCTTATCCACTAACAATAATAGCTACAGCAGGTATACGAATGCTAGCATGTACAGCAAGGATAACTGCGTGCGGTCGCACTCATTGAGGCTGAACAACACGAGGCTACAGCAGCCATTTTGAGTGTAAAAGTTGGGTAAACACAGGTGTAACCAATAACATTAATGAGGGCCCTGGCACTGGAATATACTGTAAATGGAATGGAACCATCATTAATGGTGTTGGTTACACCTGTGTTTGCCCTGCTTTACCACCTCAAAATGGCTGCTGTGAAAAGGGTCTATGACCTCCTATAGTCTCCCAATCCGGAGTCCCCATGTCCCATAATCCTTCAGTCTTAAAGGAGCCACTGTGACTAGATGGTTCAGTCACTGCATAATTGTGTCCCATAGTAGTCCGCTACACATAGTTAGCAAGGAAAGAGTGGAACAAATCAAGAATGAATTGTTAATTAATGAGTAGTTAACAGGGAGGGTAACACTTTATATTAAGGTTCTATTAATAAGCGTTAATTAATAGGTAATAAGGCTCTTATAAGGTGCTTATTAACACTAGTATTATCTTAATAATACTATATAAGTGTTAATAATCGCATTATAAACATATTTATTGGTAGCTTATAAGACATTTATAAGCACTTTATAACCACCTTTACTAGCTGGTTTTGTTACTTCATTAAGCCTAATAAATAGTTTGTTATTACCTTATTAGTACTTAACTATGCACTTATTAACAGTTAACTTTTGCAGGTACCTCATGAGCCCATGCCCACTTCCTGGATAAGCGATGAAAATTTCAGAAAGATCCAAGCGTCGGTTCTAGAGTTATTCAAGAAAAACCTCTTATTGGCTGTTTAGAAGGCTCTGGGAAGCTTAATTTGCATTTATGTCCCATCATGCAATTCTGACCCTCTTAGAGACACAAAACCCTGAGTGAAACACACATCTCTCAGAATCATTCCTCTGGCCGTTTGGCCATTCAGACATCTGCCTCCATGGAGGCAGCATAATAAGTGCATAATAAAGGATTTATTAACCTTATCTGGGATCAGGTCATGGAGGTAGCCATTCCAGCAGGGGACCCACAAACTTCCATTTCCCTGGCCGCAGTCGCCAGCTCTGACTGGGGGATCCTGAGGCGTTCGCAGGCCAGCGTGGAGATATGATCTCTCCACCTAGTGCTTGGAAGACCTCCCTAGGGAGGCGACCAGGTGGCATCCCAACATGTCCTCCAACTCATACGCTCCATGAGGTCGTAATACGTGCAATATCTGCAATTCGACCATATAGCACATCTGCTAGACTAGCAGCCCTCAGTGGCAGATAAAAAGTACTGCAACATATCACTGCAATACGACCATGTAACACGTCTGCTAGACTAGCGCCCCTCAGTGGCAGCGAAAAAGTACTATGCAACTTCCGCCCAAGCAAGTTGAAAAAGCATCTTTTCTTCCTAAAAACGTTAGGTTAAGGTATGGGTTAGGCTTAGTTCACACCGGCGACCCAAGCCTTGCCTACACCTTGCCCTTACCCACGCATTTAAATAGGCGTCCGTTTTAGTCAACGAGGCTGCGAGCACCGGGCGCCTGACGGCCCGGCCACATCTACGCGTCGTTTGACGCGGGCTGACGCTTGGCAGTATTGACGCTCAACGCTTGGTGGGCGTGGAAATCCGGAAGCAGCAGCTAGCTCCCAAGCTAGCTGCTGCTAGATTTACTTTGCTTCTTTGAAAATTGGTGGTAGAGAGGAAGTGGAAGAGGACAGGAAGGGTAGGGTAGGTCCTAGGACGAGCTCAATCGGCTAGCTTTGTACTTTGTCAAATTCCACCCCGCCCCCTCTGTTGCCCACTGTCGCTTCACAAGCCTGCTACGCGTCGTCTGGTCTCCCAGCATGCTTCGCGAGGCATCGAGCAGCATGTTCAATACAAAGTGGATGGGCAGCAGCGTCAGCACGCGTCAAACGACGCGTAGATGTGGCCGGGCCGTGAGCGTGAACCCTGCGTGTACCCACGCCTTGCCTGTGCCTTGCCAATTTTATCGTTTAGGCGTGAGTTCTATTTTCAAGCCGACTAGGCGCGTGCAGGCAGGCTTCTTCTGTCAATCCATGAAAGAAAAACGCGACAATATCTGTGGGAAATGGCAAAGTCAACTGAATTTCAAAATAAAATGGAGTTACTACAACATGTTGAGCAGAGAGAGAGAGAGAGAGAGAGAGATTGACGTGTGGCTATCACGTGGGGCTTTCTCCCCGTTGGCAAACAAATTTTCAGGAGAGAGAATATCGACCGAAGAAGCAAGATGGACAATGTTGTTGTGCCAGCACATATTCTTGCAAGATTACCTCTCTAAAAAGTCAGAGTCAGACCTTGTTATACATATCCAGAATCAATAGAACATTAAATATAGCCTATCAGATTTATTTGACCTATCCATGATAATTCGGGACCACACGTGAAAAAATACAGTCGGGAGAGAGGAGAGGCGCTTGTGACTCGGCTCCAGGTTCAGCGTGCAAAGGCGTGCGGTGTGATCGCAAAAGCGTGTAATAGGTTCACGCCCAGCTCAAGGTCTGCAGGCGTAGGCGTGGGTTGAGGCAAGGCAAGGCGTAGGTTCCCTATGTGAACGAACTGGTAGCTGAGTGGTTACGACAGGTGGCTGTCAAGCCAGGTTCAAATCCTGCACGTACTCGAGGTTATATTTTCACCAAACCCTGAGACTGGGCTGTTATTCACACGACCGCCACTAGAGGACACTTAACATTGAAACGTGATTTCAGGTCGTATTCAGCCGCTTGTACAAACGACGTCGTGGGTCGTATCCATGGAGGTCAGGCTGTGGCTTCTTTCTGCCCCTGCCAAATGAATGGTGTCAAGCCGACAGTGTCCAAGGAAATGGAAACAGAGATACATACAGAGATACATAGGTTTACTCATTCATGTGTAAGGTGTGAATGTACCAGTATCTAATGATTAGTTCCTGGATATAATAATGCACATACTGACCATTTAAACAATAACAAACTATTTTCTTCTTATACCCATATTAGTTACTATTTTTGTGCATAATGAGTTGCTACTATGAGTGCATGATTATTTTCTGACTATATTACCAATACAATACATTAGTTACCATTGTTGTGTCCGCTCAAGTAATGTAGAGCAGCATACTCAGTTGTTATTAGGGAATGCATTATTTCTTCATCTTACCATTACTTATGTACGTACCATTTTGTGTCCTTCAGGGGGACACAAAAACAGTAACTAGTCGTAATATAATCAATATAATTATCTTTGGCAGTTGTTCTTCATCTCCTCATACTTTGATTTTTTCCGCTCATAGGCTTCTGCCATTCGTTCTTCCAGATGAGCTCAAGCATAATAATGTGTTTTGATGAGTCAGACCACAACACAGGATCAGGCCACAGTGTGAGGGAGGAAACTGCAGCTGCTTTCCTATGTCTGCTTTCTGGTGTTGCATTGTTGGTCTTTCTCCCTCTTTGACAAAGTGGATGATGTTCTTGTTTAGCCGTGTCTTCCAGCTGATGTTGAGGGTGCTGCAGATGGTGTCTGCAATTGTCCGGAGGACTCCGTCAGCGACTATCTACCAGAGCTCTCGGGCAGCAGCTCAGGATGTCTTCAAGCGTGAGCAAGCTGGTTGTTCTGCAAGGCCCCAGCAGTGCAGGTTGGATGGACTAGGCAGGACAAAGTGCCTGGATCAGGAACTTGATGCGGTGTGGATTCACCTTCCAGAGATCATTCCACGTGATCTTCTGCTCATTGCCTGCTCCCATTTGGTTCAGGCACCTTGCTGTCTTCATTGCCACAGCTCTACTAGATCTCTCCTCCTCCATAGCCCTAATCTCCTTCTGGATCAGTTCTCTGTGCTCTCGCCCTTTTGCTTTGTCAACACAGGGGACCTCAAGGCTTCCAATACCAACTCTTCCCTTGGCAACTGCCCCCACCAGCACTTTATGGCATAGTCGTGTCTCAGCTTCTTCCACTGCAGCCTCTGCTCTCCACTTTCTTCCAGGTCTCACCGCCACCCTTGCTCCTTTGGATCTGAAGATTCCTGGCACTGCAGCACTTCTCTTGCTCACGTAACATTGAATTCCTCCTCAATGGATTTCAGCGGGAGCCTCAGTTTACAGCTGTAGCGAAGCTGCTGATGTTTGTGGGTAACCCCAGCCATCTTTGCAAGAATCAGCTGACTACCCTCTCTAGTTCCGCAAAATTGTTGATACACTAGGAGACTCATATAGAAGCAGTGGACAGAGGAGATTCTTCGTAAAACACCGTAGGTGTCCTAGGAGAGACTGGTCCTGTCAACCTCTTGCAATAATCGCTCAGCCGAATGGTGGCGAGAGCGATAATGTCATCATCATTGAGTGGTGGCCAGTGGTGACTGATGATGTCATGCCATACAATCCTCGAGTGGTGGCTAGAACATGCCCAGCCTGGTGGCCAGTGGTGACTGGTGATGTCATAGTAGACATTGTGAGTGACATAATCATGTCTTGTTCTTCTTCTGTGGTGTTTTATGGCAGTTGGCATCCTTTTTGTTGCATTACTGCCTCCTTCTGGATTTATCCACCCCCGTTTCCTTACATTCTGTAAAACCGATTCCACCTCTTGTCCTCTTTCACATAATCATGTCATAGCAGATACCACTGATGAGGTCATACCCACACTGACTGATGATGTCATTCCCACTAATGGTGCAATAGATATTGTCATAAATCCTTCCCTGTTGAGGTTATAAATTGGATGAGCTCTAATGCCCAGTCACACTCTGACCACAAGAGGACGGAAGAGTCAGATTTTCAGTACACTCCCACAGGAAAGAATACATACATGCTGTGATAATGGGTAATGACAAACTGTTTTCCTGCCCATATTTCTGGCGTACTTAAAAGGGGTCACCTCTCTTTCATATGGAAAGTCCCTATACAATCTAGAAGCCATTTTATACTAAAAGGCATCTGGTGCTCGTTGAATGGCCAATTAAATTTAAACTCTGAACTGGAAATTTATTTTTTTCATATATTATTGTTATTGTTATTTTATTTTATTATTATTGCATCTACCTGATCTGCAGACAGGAAGAGAACAGGCCACTGTGAAGCTGATTCAGGACATGCACCAGCCTCACCACCCGCTCCACCACATCCTCCCTCCTAGTAAGAAAGAAAAGACTGGCCGTGTTCTGCGCAGAGGCAATCAGCTGTCTTTGCCAAAAACCAGAACAAATAGACTGAGAAGCTCCACCATCTCTTGTGGCGTCAGGCTTTTTAATAAGCTGTCCTTTTGGATAATATTCATTGTATTTTGATGCTATAGGGTTTGTTTTAATCATACATAATCATGTATATGTATTTATTCTCTTTTTTTAAGTGTACATTCTGTATAAGTCAATCTTGTATTGCAAGTCAGAATGATTCAACTCAAACTCAAACTCATTTGCTTATATTTTATGACCCCCCCCCCCTTCTTCTGTATGGTTATTTTGTGTTTGTTGATTGTTCAGGTGGGTGGCCTAAATGTTCCTTTTGTTATATTCTTCCATGCTGTCAACTCAAATTCATTCAAATGTACTTTTAAAAAGTTGCAGATGAATGCTGCTCTCGTCTCTGCGCTTTCTCTTCTGTTGCTCCGCTCTTCTCGGTTATGAGCCTCTTCCTCAGCATCCCACACAGTTCATGTGGTTTGCCACATGTTGTTTGAGGACCTTGAGTTCTTTCTGGATGTTCTGAATTTTGGTGCTCTGTTGTTTTTAACATAATGGCTGTTTGGCTCAATGTGCTTCCTCTGTATGGCAAATCTTTCTGCTGCCATGGTCATTATCAATGTTGTCATTGTCTGTGGCCTCCTCTACACATCATCTTTGACTGTTGTTTCCAGCTCAATGTCCTCATCAAATCTTTGCCATTCTGTTGTCTCACTGGCTTTAGGCCACCTGATCCGCGCAGTCTGAGATGTGGTGCTAGTGTGCGTAGCTTGCACCATGCAGAGGCTCTGATTACTGTGGGGTGCTTCCTGTAATAAGGAAGAAATGATTAGTTCTTGTTTACAAGTCATTTAGTACACTAGCCTGGGTGAACCCAGTCTTCAACGTGATGTCACATATGTCTATAACCCAAGTCTACATGACTGATAGTACATGGAGGTCACGTGGAGGCTGGGTTTACCCAGGCTAATTTAGTACCTTATTCAGATCTAATCAGGAATACTAAGTGTCAGTTATGTGCATTCACAGATATCCAGGAAGTAATCATTAAATACTGGTTCATTATATGGTATCTAATAGTCTGTTCTGAAGTAACTTGTTGTTAATTCAGTCATTCCAGAACTTACTTGTTCCTTGGTAACTACATACGTTTTTGTGTACCTCATTGTAACGTGAGTCTATTTAAAAATAGACTCTGGGACAGCCCTACATTTTTCCCAGCTTCCTGTACAGCTCACCTCTCCTGCCACCGTCACTTCCTTTTACGCGTCCGTGCTCCACTGTTTACAGTGTAAATAGCAACTTGCACCGTGACTTTCCAGTCATTTTCCACGTTGTTGTAAGACGAGTTGACGTCTTCTATGCAGTTTTAACGTTATTAGCAAATAGCCAAAATGGAGCAGAAAAGGAAAGCAGAAGTCACGGAAAAGCCACCGTCACTTCCTTTTCCGCGTCCATTTAGGCTATTTTCTAATACCGTTAACGCATAAACACACTGCATAGAAGACGTCAACTCGTCTTACAACAAGAGTGGAAAATTACTGGAAAGTCGTGGTGCAAGTTGCTATTTACATTGTGGAGCACGGATGCGGAAAAGGAAGTGACGGTGGCAGGAGAGGCGCGCTGTACAGGAAAAACGGTAGGGCTGTCTATTTTTCAAATAAAAATATACTCTGGGTTCCCAGATTGCGTGTTTACAAACTGTGGCAACTCTGATTCAATCCAAGACACATAAAACAGTTTTAAACGCCGAAGCGTTGTTTTATTCACCAAAATGAAAACTCTTCCCTTATCGGGGTATGTCCATGAAATATATATAACTAAAGTAGGCTGGGTTAGCCTGGGGCCAGTGAGGGGGTTTGCTCCCCACCACGTAGCCAGGGCTCCGTTCCTCGTTTAAGTGCTCCCGTAACGTGCCTGTGGACGAGAGGAGAGAGGGTCTGTCAGGCAACATCATTTTAAGACACGAGAATGTTTAGGGAGAGGAGTGGAAATCTGACTTACCGCCCGACAGCAAGGAGCGCTTCCACCTGGAGGAAAACCGGCCACACAGTGAGCTTCAGAGCGGCGTCTGTTTTTCTAGGGCCACTGATTGGGGATCTGTTCCAGCCGGGCGCTCTGTTCCTAACAGCGCCCGGCTGCTAGCGGTCCCACTGATTCAGGACATAATTGGGGAAGTACCTATCAGTGATGACGCGTCCCAGACAGCGTTTCTGTTGGGATCCCCCTGCTCTGACGTCACTGTGGTGGCTGGCTGTCCTCCTGCTCTCACCTGTCAGGGGGTAGGCTGACGAGACTCCACACATCCTCCCCCTAAGCTCGCTGCCAGTGCGGGGAGCTTCACTTTCCCCTGCTTCATCTCGGCGTGACATGGCGTCTGCGTGTGGTATCTCTCTTCCTGGTTTGTGTTCCACTTTGAACTTATAGTTCTGAAGTTCCAAGAACCACCGCGTTACCCGCTCATTTTTATCCTTGTTCGTCGCCATCCATTTTAGGGGGGCGTGGTCCGTGATGAGGGTGAACACCCTGCCCCATAGGTAGTAGCGTAGGTAGTGAATGGCCCACTTCACCGCCAGGCATTCCTTCTCTACTGTTGAGTAGTTTCTCTCATGTTTAAGCAATTTTCTACTTATAAAGGTAACGGGGTGTTCATCCCCATCTATTACCTGCGCCAGCACTGCTCCTATTCCTGTTCCTGAGGCGTCTGTGTGTAGGATGAATGGCTTAGCGAAGTCTGGGGCTATCAGCACCGGCTCTCGGCAGAGCGCCTCCTTTAGGGCACAGAATGCGGCGTTTGTTTCCTCCGTCCATTTGACATGGTGGGGCAGCTTCTGGCGCGTTAAGTCATACAACGGGGCTGCTATGGTGGCAAAAATTTTTACAAATTTTAAATAATATGCAATCAGGCCCAGGAAGGATTTTACTTGTTTTTTCGTCCTGGGCTGGGGCCAATTTTGTATCCTCTCCACTTTGGTTATTTGGGGTTTTACGCACCCCCGGCCTATGGTGTATCCCAGGTAGTTTGTCTCTGTCCATGCCAATTTACATTTCTTGGCGTTGGCGGTGAGTCCGGCTCGGCGGAGGGCTCCCAGCACCGCTTCCAGCTGTGTCATGTGCTGCTCCCAGCTGCTGCTGTGTATGACGATATCGTCTAGATATGCCGCCGCATAAGCGCGATGGGGCCGGAGGACTCTGTCCATCAGTCGCTGAAATGTGGCCGGGGCGCCGTGTACTCCAAAGGGGAGGACGCGGTATTGAAATAGGCCGTCGGGGGTCGCGAATGCGGTTTTGGCTCTCGCCCGTCTGGTTAGGGGTACCTGCCAATAGCCTTTGGTGAGGTCCAGGGTGCTCACGAATCGAGCGGGCCCCAGCCGCTCGATTAATTCATCTACCCTTGGCATCGGGTATGCGTCAAAAGTGGATATTTCATTCAGTTTTCTAAAATCATTGCAAAACCGAAGCGTCCCGTCTGGCTTCGGCACAATGACAATGGGGCTGGACCAGGGGCTGTGGGACTCTTCTATTACGCCCAACTCGAGCATTTTCTTCACTTCGCCCCGGATGGCTTCTCTCCGGGCCTCGGGGATGCGGTAGGGCCGCTGTCGCACCACTTTTCCCGGCGTCGTCTCAATGTCGTGTTGGATAGCGTGTGTCCGTCCTGGCAGCTCGGAGAAAACATCATGACTCCTTCCTAGGAGTTCCTTGAGATCTTGTAGTTGCTCTGGCCCCAGGTCCTGTCCGATGTCCACGGGGATCGTCTGCGGTGGCCTGGGTTGTGCGAGGGTGAGGAGGGCTAGGGGGCCGGGTCTCTCGGCGTCGTGCCATGGCTTCAGAATGTTTATGTGGTATATCTGGTGGCCTTTCCTCCTCCCCGGCTGACAGACCCGGTAATTCACTGGCCCGACCTTCTCGGTTACTTCAAATGGTCCCTGCCATTTTGCCAGGAATTTGCAGTCATGGCTGGGCACCAGCACCAGGACCTTCTCTCCTACCTGGAACTGCCGGGGTTTGGCTCCCCTGTTATAGGTGCGCGCCTGGGCTGCCTGGGCGTCCTCCATGTGACTCCGTACCAGTGGCCAGACCTTTTTGGCTCTCTCCTGGAGCCGCTCCACATGTTCGATAACATTCCGGAGGGGGGAGGGCTGGCTTTCCCAGGCCTCCTTGGCCAGGTCGAGTAGGCCACGGGGGTTTCGGCCGTAGAGGAGTTCGAACGGTGAGTATCCGGTGGAGGCCTGTGGCACCTCCCGTATGGCGAACAGCACGTATGGGAGGAGTTGGTCCCAATCTTTTCCGTCCACGTCAATCAGTTTTTTTAGCATCTTTTTCAGGGTTTGGTTGAATCTCTCGACAAGTCCATCGGTCTGGGGGTGATAAACAGAAGTTCTGATACGGGTGATTTTCAGCCATTTGTATAACGCCGTCATTACTCTGGACATAAAACAGGACCCTTGGTCTGTGAGTACCTGCTCCGCTATTCCCACTCTGCTAAATAGCAGGAACAGTTCTCGAGCGACATTTTTGGCATTAGCGGTGCGTAAAGGTATTGCCTCAGGGTAACGAGTAGCATAATCCACTATTACCAGTATGTATCGGTGTCCTCGGCTGGACTTCGGGAGAGGCCCCACGATATCCATGGCCAGCCTGGAGAACGGGACCTCGATGATGGGCAGTGGAATCAGTGGGTTCCGGTACATTGGCCGGGGTGCCGTTTTCTGGCACTCGCCACAACAACGACAGAACAGTTCAATGGCTTTCTTTATGCCGGGCCAATAGAATCTGCGTAGCACTCTATCATACGTTTTTTGGACCCCTAAGTGGGCCCCCAGTTGGTGAGTGTGGGCCAAATACAACACTCTGGATACGTATGTTTTTGGTACTAACAATTGTTCTATTAAATCCCCCCCCGGAGTTTTGGCGACTCGATACAACAACCCATGTTTAACAATAAACTGTGGAAAGTTTTGTCTCACCCCGGAACAGTGCTGGCCATCGATGCCAGCGACGGCGCGGCGGCCGGCTTCCAAATTCGGATCGGCCCACTGGGCCGAGGCAAACTCTCCGCGGCCCGGAGGTCCAGGGTCGTCCGGGAGCGGAAACTCCGCGAAAGGGTCCTCGTCGAGAGGAGGCGTGTCCGACTCGGCTGGCCGGGTTGGACCGTCTTCCGCGGCTGATGGTTCGGACTGCGGTCCGTCTGATCCCGGCCGGAAGGCTGGGCAGGCCAGGCGCGGCCGGGCCATCCTTTTTCCCCTCGGTTTCTCTCGTCGGGGCTTCTCCGGCCGACGACCGTGACTCCAGTACCGGCTGAATAGGGGGCAGTCGGTGCCTATCAGGAGCGGGACCGGGAGGTTGGGCACCACGCCGGCGGCTACTTTTACGTCGCCTTTCGGGGTCTGGACCCGTATATAACTGACCGGATAGCTCTTCACGTCCCCGTGGACGCACGTCACCGGCATTGTCTCTGTAGTGAGGACCTCCACGAGGTCAGCCCGCACGAGCGTCACCACACTACCGGAGTCTAGGAGGGCGTGGGTGTCGATGCGGCCCACCCGGACCGGCAGTGTCGCCTGCTGGCTAGGGGCTCCTCCGGTGTGGAGGGAGGGCCGTGGTTCGTCTCCGGCGGCGGAAGGCATCGACACATCCCTGTCGGGGCAGGACCAGGAGAGGTGGTCCTCTTGTCCGCAGACATAGCACCTCCTCAGCTGCCGACTCACTCGGTCGGCCTGGGCACGAGGGTCCCTCTGGGTCGGGGGCTGTAGCGGCGGTGGCCGGCGTCGGCTGTCTCGGCTGGGTCTGTCGGCTATGGCGGGCTTTCGGAGGGGCTCGTTCTGCGTGTGGCGCATCATGTCGGCGCTGACTTGGTGGTTCTCTAGCAAGGCCACCAATGCGTTCAGCGATGAGGGGCTCACCTGGGCAGCATATTTTCGGGCGTCGGGCGGCAAGGAGCGGATACATCTGTCTATTACGAGGCGTTCTATCCACGGGGGCTCCCCGGTGGAGGTGAGCCAACTCTGGGTGAGCCTCAGCAAATCGGCGACTTGGGAGCGGGGCGGTTGGTCCGGGGTGTACCTCCAGCCATGGTACCTTTGTGCGCGAGCAGGAAGGCTGTAGCCGTAACTGGCGAGGATGGCGGTGCGCAGCTTCACAAAGTCGCGGGCCTCTCCCATGGACATGTCCCGGCAAACCCTCTGTGCCTGGCCCGTGAGGAAGGGCGCGATGATGCCTCCCCAGTGGGCTGCGGGCCATCCCTCTCGCACCGCCGTTCTTTCGAAGAGCTCCATGTATGCCTCGATATCATCGTCGGGGGTCTGCTTAGTGAGGACATCTCCTGGAGCCCGGGAAGTCGAGCCGTCTTTCTCGATTTTTTTTATCAGTTCGTGTACTGCCTGCTGTAGGTCAGTTTGGCTTTGGATTAGGGCCACCAGAGCCTGTGCTTGCTCCATGGTGCGTGCGGTTGGCGTTGAATCAGAGTGCCTGCATTCTCCACCACTTGTGGCAACTCTGATTCAATCCAAGACACATAAAACAGTTTTAAACGCCGAAGCGTTGTTTTATTCACCAAAATGAAAACTCTTCCCTTATCGGGGTATGTCCATGAAATATATATAACTAAAGTAGGCTGGGTTAGCCTGGGGCCAGTGAGGGGGTTTGCTCCCCACCACGTAGCCAGGGCTCCGTTCCTCGTTTAAGTGCTCCCGTAACGTGCCTGTGGACGAGAGGAGAGAGGGTCTGTCAGGCAACATCATTTTAAGACACGAGAATGTTTAGGGAGAGGAGTGGAAATCTGACTTACCGCCCGACAGCAAGGAGCGCTTCCACCTGGAGGAAAACCGGCCACACAGTGAGCTTCAGAGCGGCGTCTGTTTTTCTAGGGCCACTGATTGGGGATCTGTTCCAGCCGGGCGCTCTGTTCCTAACAGCGCCCGGCTGCTAGCGGTCCCACTGATTCAGGACATAATTGGGGAAGTACCTATCAGTGATGACGCGTCCCAGACAGCGTTTCTGTTGGGATCCCCCTGCTCTGACGTCACTGTGGTGGCTGGCTGTCCTCCTGCTCTCACCTGTCAGGGGGTAGGCTGACGAGACTCCACAAAACATGATTCAAATAATCAAAGTCAAGACACATACAAACAGTTTAAACTATAAAACAGAGAACAGACTATTATAAAGTATGCTTAAAATAACTTATTGCTCTAGGTCCTTGTTTTTACCAGTCTCGACAGTGGGGCTGGTATTGTTTTCACCTTGTGAGAGAGAGAGTGTGTGTGTGTGTGTGTGTGTGTGTGTGTGTGTGTGTGTGTGTGTGTGTGTGTGTGTGTGTGTGTGTGTGTGTGTGTGTGTGTGTGTGTGTGCCTATAGACCCCTTATACGCCTACGTCACAATGACAACAAGCAGCGTCAGATGCGCAAGACGGAGGCAGAAAGACAGACTCCGCTCAGCCCTGTCAAGTAGTTTTCCAGTGGCCCGAAAACTATTCGAGCTAGACATGTCTTCGTGTTGTGCAGTGGGATGCCAGAATCGGAAAGCTATTGTAGCAGAGTATTCGGGTCCGCCTATTCATTCTTGGTTAATAAAATAATAAACGATAGAGGCAGGCTGTAAGGTTATAACAAGCTTTTCCCCACATATCCTGTTCTACGCAACTCGAGGGAACATACACAGCCTCGCACACACGCAATAGAACACAACACAACACTGAACAGTCTGTTACACTATCAACAAAGCAAGGAGTAAAGTTTTACCGAATCCCGTCAACTCATACTGCTTTTAATGCTAACCGTAGGTGTCTTTGGTTGCAAGCCGAAAGAGGAAATCGTTAAAAATGCCCGACTTTGCAGTGCTCGCTCATTTCATATCAGGTAAACTGTAGTAGGCTGCTAGTAACAGCCACATCGCTCGGTTAGTTAACAACCAAGTAACGTTAAATAATGTCATTATTAAGTTGAACTGATTGGAACGAGGACATCATTAAAAATGCCCGACTTTGTAGTGCTCTTCATAATGAGGTAAGCTGCCTGTAGCTGTAGGCTGCTCAGCCACATCGCTCGGTTAGTTAACGACCAAGTAACGTTACATAATGTCATTGAGTTGTGTGCATTATCAACATAACAATATATCTTTGCAAGTTACAGAATAATTATCTACGCTATCCCCAGTTATAAAGGAATGCACGATATGTATTGCCGGCCACTAGGCTTGGCCAATTGACAGCGCCAGTGCGTATGGGTCTGTAAGACATGTCCCATTAAACAACGTTAATTTTGATGCATAACATTGCTTATCACTAGGCGATAAGCTGTGGTAGTAAGCCGAGAACTGCATTTTAAAACTAAAATATAACTGTGTTGCAGATGAGCACAGAGCAGTCCTGACAGCGGGGCTTTTACACAGTTCTCACTGTCTGTCAATGCTGGGCTGACGGCTTTTTGCCTACACGATGTGCGCGCAGCTCAATGTTGACAAGCTGTATAAGGGGTCTATTGTACCGGGAACTACCACAGAAGCCGTCTTGAGTACTTTGCTTTGCCAGGTGTTGATTCTGTCTGACAGATTTTGTTAGTGAGTTAGCGTCAACTAGATTGACCCCCCCCCCCCCCCCCCCTACTACTACTACAGCTATTCTTACTGGGGTCCGAAATGGATGGTGGCTATGGCTGCTCAGTGCTTATGCTAAATATGCTAACTACCTAGTTCTTCTTCTGCTACTACTTTGTTTATGCTAACTACCTAGTTCTTCTTCTGCTACTACTTTGTTTATGCTAACTACCTAGTTCTTCTTCTGCTACTACTTTGTTTATTCCAAACAAAGCAAAAAAGGCAAGATGCATCACTTCCTGTGAGCCAGAGTATTTTTCCCGGTAAAGACTGTGACAGCTTTCATGAGCAGGCCGAATGATTATTGTGTTATATCGGTATAGAGCACACAAAAACAGACAGAAATATGAAAATGTCAGAGTATTACTTCTTCAAATGTAGCTGCGTGTGCAGGGTGCAAATCAGCTCATGGCAAAAAAAAAAACTCAAGAGCTGATTTTTCCTGGATTTTAGGTCCATCTGGCTCCAAACAAGCTGGTTTTAGATGTCAAGCATCCTTGTTACCATTCTGGTAACATGTCATGACGTAACACGCTGATGCATTTTGTCTTCTTTACATTTCACCCAGCAACAAGTGTAAGCGTTGGTTGCGTAACGCCTTACAGACAGCGATTGTTTCTATCAAGAGACGTGCTTCTCTTGTCCATCCGTTGTCTTCCTTGTCTTTATTTGACCATCCTTTCTCTTGCTTTGTGTCAGGTTGGACTCAGCTGTGTGAGGATCTGATTTGGGCACAAGTTCAGGGAGCTGTGCCAGCAGCAATGGCAACAGAGCTGAAAGGCATACAGTAGCTGCGGATGGTATAATGACATGGTTTCTGCTCCTGGCAGGTCAGGCGGAGGCTGAGCGGACTTTCAGAGTGCATAAGTACACAAACAGAGTGGAGAGCACACATCAAAACAGCAATCTATCTCAATTTGGACATGATTCAATTGAATGTAACCTCTACATGATCAGCATATTTGTCATTCAAAGGTCAGACTGACAACAAAATGGAACAAAATCAATTGATGACAGATCAAAAGAAAAACATTGCAGTGATAGAACATATCAACTCGCATGTGTGTACAGTGTGTCTGTGTGTGTGTGTGTGTGTGTGTGTGTTTGCGTGCATGCGTGCAATATATAAAAATAAGAAAACAGAATAATACATGTTCATAATGTTCTAAACCCAATACACTCTAAACTTTCAACATTTGAATAGACGCCTAAACAAAACACAATGTTTATTACATATTTATGACGACTTATGAAAACGTATGACTTATGATGAGAAAAACTTGACACAATGCTGAGTGCTGAGTATTTAATATCCACAGAACACTCCTACACTCATGTACATATTGTGTGTGTGTGTGTATATATATATATATATATATATATATATATATATATATATATATATATATATATATATATATATATATATATATATATATATATATATATATATATTTTCCTTCCTCCTTTTTTTTCTTTTATTGCACTTGCAACATTGTGATTGTCTTTTAGTTATCTTTCCTTCTTTATCTCTGTATATTGACCTGACCGCTACGCTGCATACAGACACTAACACAAATTCCTCGTATGTAACTTGCATACTGGGCCAATAAAAGTGATTCTGATTCTGAGTCTTAAATTAATATACAGGTTCCCAGCTTTCAGATGATACTTCTATGTGACATATAGCCTACTGATCTGCTATCTCATCCTAAAGATCCCTAGAAGTCCATAGAAACAAGACAAAAAATGGTGTCTGGTAGGAGTGGAGCTGAAGAGGTTAATACTGGCTGTTTGCCATGTTAGAGGTGCAGGACCATCAAGCCAGTTAATTTATTTTTCCAAAACTACACTCCTTGAAGGGCCACATGTAAAAATGTATTTAAATTATGAGATTAATCTCCTATTTCTGAGAATAAATTCAGAATTCTGACGGGGGAACCTGTACATCCTTAATATTTACAGTATGTATCTTAAATATCGTATAATGTTTGAACAAGACACTGGGAATCCGCTCATTTGTCTCAATAATACCAGGAGATGTTGCACAACAGCATCATTTAATTTTTTCATCATACCATTTTGCCCAACAGCAGCTTTTACAGTTGCCTATTTTCTTGTACTAACGTTAATTAATGGATGAGGATGGATATCTGCCACTAGATGGGGCTCTTCCATATTGAAGGGATGCATTAAGCCTGTCTGACCCATTTGTCCATTGAGTGTTCAAAATAAGCTCTGCCCAATGAGTATGTGTTGCTGTCTAAGGCTCTGAGCCCCTCTCTCTGTATAATGGTGGGTATTCATTCATGTAAATAATGAGAACATTGATCATTGAATCAACCCATTTGATTCTACACAGTTGTGCAGGTTTATCTATATGTGGTATGAAAGAGCAACTGATTATATTTCAAAATTTGGGAATGCATAATTTCATTGGGAATATCCATTATCACAAATGATAAGATTATAATTGGTCACATAGGGGATTGTTGCATGTTGATCGCCCACGCCACTCCATCACCCCCAGCCACCCCCCCACCCCCCCACCCCCCTCAATTTTCACAGCTTTTCCAACAGCATTCTGCACTGGAAACAATAAGACAGCAGGGGAAGTCTTGGTAAATATACTGAAAGATTCACTCAAAAACAGAAGCCAAAAAAATACCCAGGCCCGTCTGTCTCGTTAGGCCAAAAATAGCCAGGCCAGTCTGTCTCAATGCTAAAAAATAATTAAAATGCATGCATTGTCTTCCTATCAGCTACATCCATTCTACACTAAGGATCCAAAGCAATATTCTTCCCTTCTGTCTTTGTCTATAACAGAGTTTGTTTGGCTGTCCTCCAGCAGATGATACCTCACAATTCTCATGAGTAACCTACTGAGAGTGGTTCTGAGTGGCAGGAGTAAGAAATGCCTTTTCACACACATGCTCTATCTCTCTCTAACCCTGAATCTAATCAGTACACGCCAAGCTCATTTTCACTCAGAGAAATGAAGCGGGCCAAATTTTAACATGAGCATTATTGCTTTCCTTGGATTAGCATACAATCTTTGTTAGTCAGGTAAATGGGAATTAAAAAAGTCAGCCATATGGGCCTTTTGATTATTTCCATAAGTCACCATAAGCTTCAGCTCATTCAGAACGCTGCAGCCCGTCTGGTGTTCAACCAACCCAAATTCTCTCATGTCACTCCCCTCTTCCGGGACCTTCACTGGCTTCCCATCTCGGCACGCATTCAATTCAAAACACTGGTTCTGGCCTACAGGGCAGTAACACCAGACAGCCCCTCGGTACTTACAATCTATGGTCAGGCTCCAAATCTCTCGCCGTTCCCTCCGCTCCTCCACCAGCGCAGGACGCCTCGCCCCTCCTTCACTACGGGGGCTCAAAAGTCGCTCATCCCGTTTGCGACTCTTCTCGTCCCTGGCACCTCAATGGTGGAACGAGCTTCCACCTTCGGTCAGGACGGCCGAATCACTGCCGATCTTTTGGAAAAGACTAAAGACACACCTTTTCAGGCTCCATCTGGGCCCTTCTTGATCTAACTTCTTTCTCTCTCTTAATTAAAAAAATAAAAATAAAAAATAACCTTAACTTGTACCACTGTTCCTTCAGAAGTTGTAGTTATCATAGACTGTGCTCCATAGTAGATTGCTCTATTGCTGACAAAAATGTGTTATTGTAAGTCGCTTTGGATAAAAGCGCCTGCCAAATGACGTAATGTAATGTAATGTAATGTGTAGCAACAACAAGAAGGCACCAGCACATAAGCCTGAAATTAATGTTTTGTGTGTGTGTGTGTGTGTGTGTGTGTGTGTGTGTGTGTGTGTGTGTGTGTGTGCGCGTGTGTGCGTGTGTGTGAGTGTGTGCATGGCCGTATCTAGCTATGAGGACGGGGAGGTCCGGACCTCCCCTAATATTTCAGAGAAAAAAAAAAAAAAAAGCTGCATGGAAAAGCATGAAAAACACGGGATCGCTTTTATTTTGAAACGAAAGGCAGGTCAGGCAGGAAGTCATCTGATGCTGCGTCCGCGGTAACTTGATTCCGAGAGAGCAGCAGCATGGTGGTGATGACTGTCTGTCTGCCTGGCGAGATAATTGAAGGTGAGCGAGCTGCGAGACAGTGAGCGAGTGAACGACAGACGAGGTGAGTGAGTGACACTGACAGATTTTTTAGCAACAACCAAGAAAGTAAGTGTCTAGTCTGTCTCTTAACACGTTCACTGCCGTTGACGAGTTAACTCGTCAAACAGAAACCAACGGTTGACTGCCGTCGACGAGTTAACTCGTCAAAAAAAAAAAAAAAAAAATTTGACGGTGGGACGTGGATCAAAGCCCCCTACATCTCCTATAAAAATATGGGAGCCACCGAACGTGTACAACCCATTCCACCGACCCACTAAGTGGTGACAGTGCTCTCCAGACTAGAGAAAGCCGAGCAAAAACAGCAGGAAAAAGCATGAGGAAACCATTCTCATGAGAATGGTTTGGCGAAAACGCTTTCGCGCTGGGAGCTGGCGCACAACGGTGGGGGATTCCAAAAATAGACTCTGGGTGCAACACACTTTGAAACACGCAGCAGAAAGCCCAGAATCGCACGCAGCTTCATCCCAGCTCACAACCGAAACCCCAGAAACGAGCTAGCCCGATCCAGACTCGCCCGACGAGCACAGACAGGCAGCAGAGACTCGCCTGTGACACACGCTGCAGAGCCACCAGAGACACACCCACGGAGGGAGGAGTTTGCGGGGTGCTGTGGGGGTGCTGTTATATTGGAGGAAATTACTGTTCAGAACTATTGTTTAGATGTCTGATGTCTCACTGATGCCAAAAATAAATGGTTAAAGTGACTGTTCTGCCTGTTCTATCGAATTTAACAAAAATGCATTTATCTCAGCTTTCCTTCTCAGACGCTGAAACCATGCTGTATTCAACTGCTAATGCCTACATAACAGAACATGATAAAAACTAACTCTTTTAGACAGAGAAAGCACACATTCTATTAGTTCTTTTGAGATATTTTGTGTTCACAAAGTCCTAGCAGAAAATAATCCTCGGCTCTTGAAAGATGAGCCAGAATCCTCAAAAAAAACCTTGGCAGGAGCTACCTACTGTATTGGATAAACTGTTGGCAGTGAATGTGTTAAGTAACGTTACCTGTGTGACACGTTGGGAAGCTACTGGCTAATCATGCATGATGCCAATTGCCAAGCTCCCGAAATCAGGTATGCAGGTGGCTGTATGCATGGTTTCAGTTTCATGACCCAATAAGTAACAAAAAGAGGTGGTGTAAAGTTAAAAACAACATAATATATTTTATTTTATTTTTTAATCGTTCCTATCAGGAATAAATAAATGTTATTTTTCATTTGGAATATACTAAACTGTATATATACACTGTATATATAGTATAATTATAGTAATATATATTTGATAACTGATAAAAAATTATAGAACATTCTCATGATATTCTAATTTATGGTGATGCACCTGTATGTGTTGTAGTAGACTAGATTTGACCGAGGTGGATATTTGATACTGGGCAATAGGCATCCTTCGCACTATTCAGTAGCTTGAAGCCTTAAACCATATCAAATAATGTTTTTACATTATGCAGGGTTTCATTCACTTATTTGAAGAGTACATGAGCCCACATGTTTGTGTCATCTACTATGTATTTGTTATTGTTGCATTACTCTTGCTAGCCTATAATTTGATAATAATCACATTCAATAATTTGAACCCTTCATTCCAAATTATTTTCAAGCATTATAATGTAATGTAAATCAATGACAATGTCAATGACAATAAATACATGTTCTTGCCAGCCAACAGGTCCCTCTGTATGTTTTTTTTTATTATCGATGATGACTTTGTGTGTTGTGTACGGCTTGGGTTGTGTACCTGTGTTTGTAGGTGTCATTTTGATATGAATTTGGCTAAAACAGTTTGTGTTTGTTAGTTACAATTATGTTGACAGGAGAGCTGAGCAGGTGGTGACATGAAAGAGAATATACTGAATAATGACATCACAACAGTATAATCCTAATGTTGATTTAGAATGATATATTACTCTAAATATGGCTAAAAAAGGGGGAAAAAACCCTCAATTTTTTTTCAGCGGCGCCCTCGCGGGCGCCACCAAATCTGCCTCCCCTTGCTGGACCTCCCCTATTTCGAAACCCTGGATACGGCCCTGTGTGTGTGTGTATGCGTGTGCCTGTGTGTGTGTGTGTGTGTGTGTGTGTGTGTGTGTGTGTGTGTGTGCGCGCGCGCGCGTGCTGTAGGGTTAGACCGCTATGTGTGTTTGCTGATGTATCTGAACGATATTGGTCTTTACAGTAATGAAGTAGTACCACCTATAAGTGCATAGGCCTACTACACTGGCTGTATGAGACACATACAGACAGCTAACTAACCCTATGACACATTTTTGTGAAGAAATCATTTTATGTATGAACATGTTTGTTGGTCTGCATGCTGTTTTGGAGGCTTTTGCACCTTGAGAAGAATACATTTCTGGGGGGAAACACTGAATACTTGGAATCTTGTGGATTTTATTATTTTTCCTTTCTTTCTTGAAAATTATTTTAAAATATTGAATATCAAATTGATACTCAATATTTTCAATCAAATATTGTAGGTTCAATCCAAATACTGCTATCAGTTTTGGCCTTCAAAACCCCTTATTTGTCAAGCCCTATTACCTATTGTGTGTGTGTGTGTGTGTGTGTGTGTGTGTGTGTGTGTGTGTGTGTGTGTGTGTGTGTGTGTGTGTGTGTGTGTGTGTGTGTGTGTGTGTGTGTGTGTGTGTGTGTGTGTGAGTGTGAGAGAATGTTTTGTCGACCTATTTGTAACCATGGGTGGCAGTAGTTGGGGGTTTGTCTTTCTGCATGTGACGTTATCACAGGTTTTTCCCCACTCTACATGATTCAATCTAAAAGGAGAAACCAGGCAACGCTTAATATCCATGGGGTTTCTTGGAGGTCATCAGCCAGATGTGCAGAGATAAGTCGCAACTTCAAACACCGCTCTAGTAGCTCTATAGCCAAAGTGCCCTTTTGTAGCGAATGTGTTTTTGAACGATAAAGCTCATTCTCATCTTTGAGATGAGGAGTTCATGTTCCATTAGAGAGGAGTTTTAGGCCTTGATGTCTATGAGGATCATTTGACCAGTTGACATTGGCTTGTTGTTTGTCCGTTTCAGAAAGCACATCACCAGACACACAGAAAGCACATCACCAGACACAGAAAGCACATCACCAGACACAGAAAGTACATCACCAGACACAGTGAAAGCACATCACCAGACACAGAAAGTACATCACCAGACACAGTGAAAGCACATCACCAGACACAGAAAGCACATCACCAGACACAGAAAGCACATCACCAGACACAGAAAGCACATCACCAGACACAGAAAGTACATCACCAGACACAGAAAGTACATCACCAGACACAGAAAGTACATCACCAGACACAGTGAAAGCACATCACCAGACACAGAAAGTACATCACCAGACACAGTGAAAGCACATCACCAGACACAGAAAGCACATCACCAGACACAGAAAGCACATCACCAGACACAGAAAGCACATCACCAGACACAGAAAGCACATCACCAGACACAGAAAGCACATCACCAGACACAGAAAGCACATCACCAGACACAGAAAGTACATCACCAGACACAGAAAGTACATCACCAGACACAGTGAAAGCACATCATCAGACACAGAAAGCACATCACCAGACACAGAAAGTACATCACCAGACACAGAAAGCACATCACCAGACACAGAAAGTACATCATCAGACACAGAAAGCACATCACCAGACACAGAAAGTACATCACCAGACACAGTGAAAGCACATCATCAGACACAGAAAGCACATCACCAGACACAGAAAGTACATCATCAGACACAGAAAGCACATCACCAGACACAGAAAGCACATCACCAGACACAGTGAAAGCACATCACCAGACACAGAAAGTACATCACCAGACACAGAAAGCACATCATCAGACACAGAAAGCACATCACCAGACACAGAAAGCACATCACCAGACACAGAAAGTACATCACCAGACACAGAAAGCACATCACCAGACACAGAAAGTACATCACCAGACACATCAGAAAGCACATCATCAGACACAGAAAGTACATCACCAGACACAGTGAAAGCACATCACCAGACACAGAAAGCACATCACCAGACACATAAAGCACATCACCAGACACAGAAAGCACATCATCAGACACAGAAAGCACATCACCAGACACAGAAAGCACATCACCAGACACAGAAAGTACATCACCAGACACAGTGAAAGCACATCACCAGACACAGAAAGCACATCACCAGACACATAAAGCACATCACCAGACACAGAAAGCACATCATCAGACACAGAAAGCACATCACCAGACACAGAAAGCACATCACCAGACACAGAAAGTACATCACCAGACACAGAAAGTACATCACCAGACACAGAAAGTACATCACCAGACACAGTGAAAGCACATCACCAGACACAGAAAGCACATCACCAGACACAGAAAGCACATCACCAGACACAGAAAGCACATCATCAGACACAGAAAGCACATCACCAGACACAGAAAGCACATCACCAGACACAGAAAGTACATCACCAGACACAGAAAGCACATCACCAGACACAGAAAGTACATCATCAGACACAGAAAGCACATCACCAGACACAGAAAGCACATCATCAGACACAGAAAGCACATCACCAGACACAGAAAGCACATCACCAGACACAGAAAGCACATCACCAGACACAGAAAGCACATCACCAGACACAGAAAACACATCATCAGACACAGAAAGCACATCACCAGACACAGAAAGCACATCACCAGACACAGAAAGTACATCACCAGACACAGAAAGCACATCACCAGACACAGAAAGTACATCACCAGACACATCAGACAGCACATCATCAGACACAGAAAGCACATCACCAGACACAGAAAGCACATCACCAGACACAGAAAGTACATCACCAGACACAGAAAGCACATCACCAGACACAGAAAGTACATCACCAGACACATCAGAAAGCACATCATCAGACACAGAAAGTACATCACCAGACACAGTGAAAGCACATCACCAGACACAGAAAGCACATCACCAGACACATAAAGCACATCACCAGACACAGAAAGCACATCATCAGACACAGAAAGCACATCACCAGACACAGAAAGCACATCACCAGACACAGAAAGTACATCACCAGACACAGAAAGCACATCACCAGACACAGAAAGTACATCACCAGACACAGTGAAAGCACATCACCAGACACAGAAAGCACATCACCAGACACAGAAAGCACATCACCAGACACAGAAAGCACATCACCAGACACAGAAAGCACATCACCAGACACAGAAAGCACATCACCAGACACAGAAAGTACATCACCAGACACAGAAAGTACATCACCAGACACAGAAAGTACATCACCAGACACAGTGAAAGCACATCACCAGACACAGAAAGCACATCACCAGACACAGAAAGCACATCACCAGACACAGAAAGCACATCATCAGACACAGAAAGCACATCACCAGACACAGAAAGCACATCACCAGACACAGAAAGTACATCACCAGACACAGAAAGCACATCACCAGACACAGAAAGTACATCATCAGACACAGAAAGCACATCACCAGACACAGAAAGCACATCATCAGACACAGAAAGCACATCACCAGACACAGAAAGCACATCACCAGACACAGAAAGCACATCACCAGACACAGAAAGCACATCACCAGACACAGAAAGCACATCATCAGACACAGAAAGCACATCACCAGACACAGAAAGCACATCACCAGACACAGAAAGTACATCACCAGACACAGAAAGCACATCACCAGACACAGAAAGTACATCACCAGACACATCAGAAAGCACATCATCAGACACAGAAAGCACATCACCAGACACAGAAAGCACATCACCAGACACAGAAAGCACATCACCAGACACAGAAAGCACATCACCAGACACAGAAAGTACATCACCAGACACAGAAAGTACATCACCAGACACAGTGAAAGCACATCACCAGACACAGAAAGCACATCACCAGACACAGAAAGCACATCATCAGACACAGAAAGCACATCACCAGACACAGAAAGCACATCACCAGACACAGAAAGTACATCACCAGACACAGAAAGCACATCACCAGACACAGAAAGTACATCATCAGACACAGAAAGCACATCACCAGACACAGAAAGCACATCATCAGACACAGAAAGCACATCACCAGACACAGAAAGCACATCACCAGACACAGAAAGCACATCACCAGACACAGAAAGCACATCACCAGACACAGAAAGCACATCATCAGACACAGAAAGCACATCACCAGACACAGAAAGCACATCATCAGACACAGAAAGCACATCACCAGACACAGAAAGCACATCACCAGACACAGAAAGCACATCACCAGACACAGAAAGCACATCACCAGACACAGAAAGCACATCACCAGACACAGAAAGCACATCACCAGACACAGTGAAAGCACATCACCAGACACAGTGATTTGCCGCATCATTTACGTGCTTATGGAGGTGTTGAGGCTCAGTTGATGGCTCAAAATATTTTAAGCAGTTTTCACATGCACGCAAATGAGTGTATGCATACTGTCTACACATTTGGACTGACGTTAAATTTGAATTTCTTGTTCCAGTTAAGCAGGTGAGTGACGCAGGGGCATGGTGGCTCAGTGGTAGAGCTGTCGCCTCACAGCTAGAAGGTCCTGGTTTCGATTCCCACCTGGGACGCTGTGAGCGCTGAAGGAGTGCGTGCCCGTCCGCATGTCGGGTGGGGTCATCAAATAGGGTCTTTCTGTGTGGAGTTTGCATGTTCTCCCCGTGCCCCCTGGGGGTTTCCTTCATATAGGAAACCAAAACATGCAATATCCTGGTCGCTGAAGTGGTGCCTCCGCTGGTCGTTCGGGGCGCCTGTTCGGAGGGAGGGGAACTCGTTGGAATAGCGTGATCCTCCCACGTGCTATGTCCTACCGGTGAAGCTTCCCCTGTCAGGTGAAAAGAAGTGGCTGGCTACTGCCTATGTCTCGGAGGAAGCATGGAGCCAGTTTCGGCTCTCCCGAAATCGACGGAGGGTGGAGCAGCAACCAGGATAAATAGATTAAAATTTAGCACTAATGGGGGATAAAAATGGGATCAAAAAATCGGGGGGGGGGGGGGGGGGGGGGTAGCAGGTGAGTGACGCATCTGATCGTATTTATCATGTTACTCTGAATGAATTCTCTAGTCTACCAAATTCTTAGATAGCTTGTTCTGCTAATACTGGACTATGCAGTTAATTACCAAATTAAGCTTTAGAGTAGTGTGTGAATTTATATTACAGCTTTTTTCTTCAGATTGAGTTCCTGACTTCTATACAGCAGGTCTGTGTAGTTTTCTGACACTGGGTAAAGATAGCTTCAAGGTATTCAAACTCAGAGGTGTAGTGCTATCTAGAGAAGTGGGGGAACGCACATATGGGGAACACCTGCACACGCACAGGTCCCAACAACCCCCCCCCCCCCCCCCCCCCCTCCCCCCGCGCACGCACACACGCTAACGTTCACGTAGCCTATTCATTAATTAATCGTTCGGGCAATCGCTTATATCAATGAATTAAACGAGCAAACGCCCGGATTCCTCAAGTGCTGCAAACCACTGTCACTGACACACAACTTAACTAATTGTGTCCTGTAGCCTATGACATTTGCAGCTCTGAAACTAAAAGACGTATATGGGCACAGCAGAGCAGACTCAGCAGTCAGTTATCAACACAAACAGCTAAACAATCTCTCAACCAGCGATCACACAAGCTGCACAAGGCATTGATCATCATTTGGCATGGCGGCCGGCATTTTTAGAATTTTGTGGCGAATTCTGGATGCAAATTGCAATGGGCTGATTAACGCTAACTTTTGATTCAACCGTGTTGAAAAGAAACACGCTTTTAACAGTTTCTTCATGCTTGTAAACGTACCTTTTTAACAGCTTCTCCGAAAAATGAAAGGATGTTTGGCTGCCTTTTTTCGTTAAAGTAAAAAATATATTTTGATGCTGAAAAAGCCAGTAGCCTAGCTGTTTCAGTATAGCTTTTATTAAACTGAGGTTTACCCCGCGCTGTAGCTAGTTAAGGTGGAATGTTTCCTTTTCCTTCAAGCCACGAGTTGATGCTGTGTGAGTCATTCAGCCCACCTTAAATATAGTTAAGGTGGAATGTTTCCTTCTTTCTTCAAGCCGCGAGTTGATGCTGTGTGAATAATTCAGCCCACCTTAAATATAGGACGAATGACAACGTTGCCAAGTTTCACTCGTTTTATTGGCTCGACATGCACACACACACTGACACACACAAAACACCCATTGGAGAAGTATGGGAACGCCGTTCCCCCCCGTTCTACCGGCACTACACCTATGTTCAAACTACATCTAAATGAAGGGGAGCTGAAATCCATGTTGCTGCTGTATGAAGACCTTCAATCAGGGTGATGCTGCCCCAGACAAATACAATTGACTGGAGACATAGAAATACACACACACACACACACACACACACACACACACACACACACACACACACGCACACTCACACAAATACAGTCAGACACTTCAACTGCAAGTTGGATGATGCCGTGTCTTGATAAAAAATGAACATGTGCCTGTTTTAGCTCTATATATATATAATTCACCATCTGTCAAAGAAGAAAAAACACCCTGCGAGTCTTGTCTTGTTTTTTGTTTTTCATGCTCATCTTCATTCTTAGTGCTAATCTTTTGTGAGTGAAGGAAACTTTTCATGAGCCCATACATCACGATAAGCAATATGCATGTTTCCCTCAACAGAGACATCAATGTGCAGCAACTCTTCCCTTGAGTTGCTGTGATGGATAATCCATGCTGTTTTGGGCCCATTACCTCTGCTGAGGCCTGGCCATTTCCATGACAACCAGTTATCTCTGTCCAAATCGGCCCAGGCTCGAAGCTAATGCGTTATTACTATATAAGCGACTGACTATGTTGTTGAGTCATTTTCTCTGCTCTGCCTCGGGGCTGAGCTTCCTGGTAAGCAGTTGGGTCATTGATTCTGCCACACACACACACACACACACACACACACACACACACACGCACGCACGCACGCACGCACGCACACACACACACACACACACACACACACACACACACACACACACACTCACACTCACAAGTCACAAAAGCTATCAAGAGCTTTGAATAAGAAATGACAGCGATTGGAGCCAGTCCTCCCGGATACATTATCATTTTGATTTCTCTGCATGGTCATAAAATCTGATCAGCCCTATGCCGGATCAATATAGCTTGATAAATTATTTCTGTTAATTAATAGACAATAATATTGCTGATGTCACATGAAAAACCTCATCAAAATGGAATGATTGTGATGGTAGGTACATTTCTCATTAGTTTTATTGATTGCTAATTCATTAACTGATGATGAATCATTGGTATTTAAAGTTAGAAATTTTTATTTAATGGATAGCCCCTTGAGATGCACCATCTCGTTTTCAAGGGGGTCCAACACAAAACAGAACAATGCAACATGAACAAACATACAACACACAGCACACGGAGGCTCCATTCACTGACCCACACACATTCCCGTAACCCACAACAACCTACAGAAAAAGTAAGAAGTTGATAGAGCGAGATAGTATCATTAAATACCTTGCTTGTTTCATTTAATTATGCTATGTCTGCAATTCAATACATCTGCTATGAGAGTAGATGCTGTCTTGAAATCTCTCAAGGAGAGGAAAGCCAAAACAGTATTTTGCTGTCAGTCTATTTCATATATGGGCAACATACGGCCCGGCGCCCCCTGTGTGGGGGCGCCAGGTAATGCAGTGCACTGTAATTTTTTACAGTGCACTTGAACGCAACATGCAATATACCCGCTGAATAAGTGTCCAAATGTTCATGTCATTCTGGGCAATACTCTTCTGTTATAGCATTTCAGTCTGGAATATGGAATATCTTTCAATAATATTTATGACTAAAAGGCTAAAAGTAATCTCATGTGTAAGAAATGACTGTTCTACATTGAAGTAGAAATTTAAATAATTAGCTTGTTGGTTTTGGATTTATTTTGCTTCAAGAGGGCATTTTTGTTCTTGTGTGACCCTCAACACAGGCTTTGAGAATCCCGGGCCACTTACTGATACTTATGCTTAAATTAACCCACTCATATTCTGGTTTATTTCAAGAAAATCATTTAGGCTAGTGGAAATTCTAATTGCCCCCCCCCCCGGCAACAGTCTGGGTTTCTCATGTGGCCCCCCATGAAAAACAGTTGCCCACCCCTGGTCTATTTGAATTAAACCACAATTAAAAGCGCAAGACATCATCAAATGAAAGCCATTGAGATAAAAAGAAATCTGAAATTAATGAAAACGAGAATGAAAAATGAGTATACGAGGGATCAACCGAGCAGCATTTTAGTTAATTACACATTAGTAATCATTAGAGTTAAAGAAGAATATAGCTTACAAACATATAGCTTACAAAATGACTTTGGTCTTTTGCCTTATCGTTGTGTCTTGTGAGTTAGCCGGATTGTCAACAATTTGACATAAGCCGGGGATTTTCTATTCCTTGAAGCAAGCTTAAAATCGTCAGACTAAAAAATATATATGAACTCATTTCCAGACATGTCATGGCTGCTCCATCATTGCTTGATATTAAGGGATCACAAGCCAACAAGCACAAAAGTTAATGGTGCAGTGGTGTGCCCCCCCTTCCTTGCCCCACCGCCACCACCAGGCGCAGACTGCGTAATCGGGCAGGTCGGGCAAATGCCCGGTGGCCTGGCCTGGCCTGGCCTGCAAAAAAAAAAAAAAAAAAAATTGTGCCCCCAGTCAGGCCACTCACTGAACAGCAGGCCAGGTGCCGCCTACTGGTTTACTAGTGGTTTTATTACTTTATTCAGGGTTAAAGTGGGTGCATCTCATTGTAAAATTGGACTCGGCCCAAATTGGGCTTCAAACGGCCCAAATTGGGCTTCAAACAGCCCAAATCTGGCTTCAAACGACCCAAATCTGGCTTCAAACGGCCCAAATTGGGCTTCAAACGGCCCAAATCTGGCTTCAAACGACCCAAATCGGGCTTCAAACGACCCAAATTGGGCTTCAAACGGCCCAAATCTGGCTTCAAACGGCCCAAATTGGGCTTCAAACGGAAATCTGGCTTCAAACGGCCCAAATTGGGCTTCAAACGGCCCAAATTTTTCACCGCCGCCCTTTGGGCACCGGCACACGCATCAGCCCATATCGGCCTGGCCTGCTTGGTATCTAATGCCTGGCCTGAATTATAATCCCAGTCCGCCCCTGACCACCACCCATATTCCCCTAGTCACTCCCCCTACTCACCCCTCGAATTGCGACTCTCTACCACCTTCCTATCCCTATAGCTATGGCACCTTTTCTCAATAAATGTCCATGAGTGAGTGATTGAGTGACTGACTGATTGACTGACTGACTGACTGACTGACTGACTGACTGACTGACTGAGTGTCCTGACTTTTCCATCTTCTGACCCCGGCGGGGCCTGCTGACCCAGCGCTGTGGGAAAAAGGATGTGAACCATTGGTCTAGATTTAGATGAATGACATTTGGTAACACAGAATAAAGCCCGCAATTTACAGGGTAAGTACAGAGTAACAAAATCTGAATTTATGGAATAAGGGGTTAATAATGCAGGAAGTTTCCGATTACATGCCAAGACTATTACATGCCAAGACTAGATGTACCAAAATGTCCGGTAACACTTTAGAATACAACCCGCAACTTACAGGGTAAGTACAGGTTAACAAAATCTGAACTGACAGGATAAGTACAGGGTAACAAAATCTGAATTTATGGAATAAGGGGGTAATAAAGGGGGACTTATAAAGAACTTATAACGTACATTTTTGTAACTACCGGGTACCTATTCTGTTATTATACCATAGCTATTTTTGTTACTACTGGGTACGTATTATCTTGTTACAGGGTACATTATGATCTATGAGAAGTAACTATTTAAATTAAATTTAAATTTAGGATAACTTATGCTGTACTTATTCCGTAAGTATCCGGTATATTTATACAGGGTAACTACATGGGTGCGGGTTGTATTCTAAAGCAACGTTAGTTACATGTTACAGGGTAACTACAGGGGTGTGGGCTGTATCCTAAAGCAATGTTAATTCCCTCCTACTTACATGTAATTACAGGGTAACTACAGCAGCGCGGGCTGTATCCTAAAGCAATGTTAATTCCCTTATACATCAGTCTGCTTCATTGACCCATTTACTTTTTTGGCCGTAAGTTTTGCCGGCTTGTCCCCAGAGTTAGCCTGGAGGCTTTCTGTTTGTATTTGAACTCGGTTAAAACACTCCAAACCTCGGGGCGTCCCGGTGGCTCACCTGGGAGAGCACGTACCACCTAAGGCTTAGTCCTTCGCGTGACCGACCCGGGTTCGAATCCGACTCGTAGTCCTTTGCCACATGTCATAATTCTCATAAATTCCCCACCCACACCCCTGTAGTTACCCTGCAAGTAGGAGGGAATTAACATTGCTTTAGAATACAGCACGCACCCCTGTAGTTACCCTGTAATTACATGTAACTAGGAGGGAATTAACGTTGCTTTAGAATACAGCCCGCACCCCTGTAGTTACCCTGTATAAATATACCGGATACCTATGGAATAAGTACAGCATAAGTTATCCTAAATTTAAATAAAATTTAAATTATTATTTCTCATAGATCATAATGTAGGCTACACTGTAACAATGATAATTTCTCATAGGTCATACGTACCCTGTAACAACAGAATAGTTGTTACAGGAGTTACAAAAATGTCTATGGTATAATAACAGAAAAGGTACCCTGTAGTTACAAAAATAGGTACAGTATAATTTATTTATAAGTCCCCCTTTATTACCCCCTTATTGCATAAATTCAGATTTAGTTAGCCTGTATTTACCCTGTCAGTTCAGATTTTGTACTTTCCCTGTATTGTAAGTTACGGGTTGTATTCTAAAGCGTTATCGGACATTGTGGTACATCTAGTCTTGGCATCTAATAGTCTTGGCATGTAATTGGAAACTTCCTGCATAGGCACTAGCTTTTGATTTTTGCTCCACATTTATCCTTATCCAGCTGTTATATCAATCTTTTTATTTACAAGGAAATTGGGTGTGACCACTGAGGACTGTTACTGAGACTCTAATGGGTTTGTCGTCTGCACATCATCGAGAGTTTTTGCAATGATGCTTTGATGCTGAAATTCGAAAGGGAAAAGGATAAATGTGTAGACTGGGTATTCTTTAATTAGAAAACTGCACCAGCAAATTTGACTCCATGGCTGATTGAAACTTCAGCACAGCCTCTTGTGGGATTTATGATGGGAGGGAAATATTTTTTGTTATCACTGAGGAACAAATTTTCCCAAGGACAAGAAGGCTGAAAATAAAAATGAACAAATGATTAAAAGGCCCTTAGGATATTTATTTGGAGCGTGCAATGTTATTAAAATAGCTAGTGGCAATTTATTTGAGAACTCTTGAACTCAAGCTGTTCTACAAATTGCATTTCTATTGAAAACTCTTCTATAAAATGCCTGCAAGTACTGTAATACCACTGACCATAGAAAAGCACTTAACTTTAACTTTAACTTAACTTTATTTAGTTTTACTTAATTACTTCAATGAAAAAAAACAATATCAGTGAGAGCATTCAGGACCAGTGTTCCCTATAGTTTAATGATCTACAGCTAATCATTTGTCGCACAGACCAAGCAAGCAGGGCATGCACAGATAGACCCCAGATGGTGCATAAGTCCCTGCCCTTTTGGCCTCTTACTGATGGTGTTTCAGAGGCTGTAGCGGACTCATTTTCAAAGCTAGAGTGGAGATAGTGGTATTATATGAAACTAGAAAACCTAAGGCATCCAGTGGTACATCCAGTGTCATACTAGCTTGTCAGTAAGGGGGGTAAATAATGCTCCAAAATTAGTTAAGCTGAAAACTGGCATGGCCATTTTCAAATGGCCACTTCTGGATCAGTGGCTGAATACTGTGACAAACATCATCCCTCTCGAAGCTTTCTTCACGGCCTTAAAGGATCAACCCTTTGTGTTCTACCAGATCTGGGACCCCTTCTTTGAATACGGGACACATTAAGGGTGCTTTCTCACTGGGAACGATTGCTTTCGTTCCTTTCCGTTCCGTTTCCGTTCCGTTCCGCGCCCGGGCATGATTGACCTCCCCTCTCCCCCGCTGGTCAGCTTTCACATTACAAAATGTATCCTGCGCTCGGGAATGGACAGGAACACTTGCAGAGTACACTTGCATCATCAACTATGCCTGGAGTGTATCCTTGCCCGTGTGTTGTCTGTGTGTGGTTCAGAACGGTTGGCGTTCACATTCACAAGTGTTCCGTCCCCGGGCACGCCAAAGCGTTCCCCAGACCACCTTTTCAAGTGGACCCTGTCACGGTTCCCCATTCCGCACCCGCTCACGGAACGGAACGCAATGTTCACACTCATCAAACGTTCCGGAACTGGGGTCAATTTGGGGACAAGTGTGCTCGGGAACAGTACCGGGGGGCGCCAGTGTGAAAGCACCCTAAATCTCAAAGGATGAAGTCGGGTCTCATAGACTTAGCCTGGAAAAAGGATATGGAATTATAGCTCGGTATGAAGTGTCTTAATACATGGTGTATCAGTCTCTAAGGATGCAAGGTTGCTATCTACCTCAAACTCTCTGGACTCCACCCCCCCCCCCTTTTTTTTTGGTCCTCACCTCAAGATATCTGAATGAGAATGGGTTCTATAGGTATACCCATAAATCTCCCCTTTACAGACATGCCTACAGACATGCTAATCCCATGCATTTTTTTTTTTTTTTTTTTTTGCATGCAGTATAAAGGCGTTGTTTTTGCCTATTCTGTCTGAATATTTCTGCATACTGGAGTCCCCAAACAGTCTATTGCATAAATTGGGTATGACTGTAAAGTTGAGACTCTTGCAGATTAAATGAGCCCAATTGTATTCATGTGTGATGTTAGTCCACATAGTAGCCATTTCCTTGTAGTGAGACCATTTTTTGAAACTTGACCCCACTGTATAATGACATATTTTTTAGTTAGTAGGCTAGATTCTGTGAGATTTCTGTGTGTCGAGCCTGTACTTAACCAATACGTTCTGTGGTACTGTGGTATTTATTGCCATAGTAAATTTCCTTTTTTATATGTAAATTGGAAGGAGGGGAGGTATGGTCACCCTCTGTGGACATGATGTAACTTTATTTATTTGTTATAAATAATTATGAGAGGAGTGCCCTTTTTTCACTTGAGAACCTGCCCCCCAAAATGTCATGCATGCATGCCACTGAAACCAAGTAATTATCTTGTCAGTCAGTCATCAAACACTGCTCCATCTCATCACTAGAAATGTAATCAATATTGTCTTGTCTTTTTGGTAGCATTAATATGCACACCCTTTAAGCTGTGTGTAGTAGCATATGGTGACGAGATGCTGAGATGCCAGTAGAGATATGCTATGCAACAGCAAATAGTCTACTTGAGGACTTTTTTTTTTATTGCAATCATTAATGAAAGGCAGCAGCAGCAGCCATATTACACTCACAGGTCCACATACAATTAACAACTAGCCTACTGTATATCTGCAGCCTACACGTTGCATAGGCTACTGGTGGATTATGAGCTGAAACATTTGGTCACTATATAATATTTAATTAGATATGGACTCAACAACCAGAAGCTCCAGTGAAGCTGCAGTGACTGACAGTAGGCTAGACTGAGGGAGCGTGCTGCAGCCTAGGCTACTCATGGTTGTAGGCTATGGGCAGTGCAGAGATGCTCAGTTGATTTACCCATAAACAAAGGTAGCCTATCTATCATGTTTGTTTCTGAACATGTGAAGTTGCATTGATTAAATTGCAATATTGCATTTGAACTTAATTTTCCTCAACACTCAGTTTCAGTCTACTTGGATCAGAGAGCGAGCACTAGCCTAGATATATCCTTGCACGGTGTCGCCAGCTGTTGCAAAATCTTGAAATTCGTGCATACATAGACGTGCACCGACGTGCTCTTTAGCCCACATTTCTTGGCGGTCTAAAGCTGCATTCCGCCCCACCCCGAAGAAACAACATCATCACCAGGGGTATACCTAAATCAGGAAGCACCGAGATACGTTTGTTGACGAAGAAAGATTGCTGCAAACATCAACGGCAAAACGTGAAGGAAAAAAAGGCTTAGTTGTTGTTATTATTATTGTTGTTAATGACGACCACCGTCCAGCAGCGCTGACTGAAGACCGATACTTTACGTCCAGACGGTCCAGTACGGCTCAGCTGTGGATGCATTTGATTCTGTCAAACCGGAGAAGGGTACGTGCACTGCCGACTTGGTAAAATTGACAAAAACAAATGCAATACGGGAAACAAGTCCGTGTGAAAGAGGTAAAATAAGTGCGGTGGATAGGCTATCGCCTGACAGCACAGTGTACGATAGTAAACATGTTATTAAACGTTAACGCGTCTTCTTGGGCTAGTTAACTGGTCGTTTCGAAACCTGACAGCAAAAATATGGGTGTTCGGAATCTCGTTTTCGTGCTTGGCCAAGTCTACCTGGCAACTAGTCCAACAATGTCTGGTAAATGGGGTTTGTTTTGTTTTTAATTAGCATCACGGCCCGATTATCAGTGGTTTGTTATGTGGAAGATGTGCTTTGACAGTGTATTTACTCGTAACGTCACACCTCCCTTCCAGTCCCTGCGTTCTCTCTCGCCCACCAAACGCTATTCAAAATCTGGCTATTTAATACTACCTTGCTTATCGGCAAACTAACACACATCGTAGAACAACATTTAAGACATTTTGCGAATCGTTACAGTTCACTGTAAATTTCGGCACACATATAATACACCAAACAGTACTTCATTTCAATAAAATGTACAGTAAACGTTTTGACAGCACGCTGCTTGCTAACGTTACCTCCCATTGCAGTGTATTTTGATGGGAGAGATGTGGGACCAACTGGATAACCAATAAGGCTGGCTTTACACCTTGAAACTTGCACAAAATAGTTGCAGGTTGCAAATTGCATGAAACATAATTGCCATGCAACTTGACATTTACACAAAACAATTACAAAATAATCAAGTCTGCCTCATGCAACAAGGTAGTTTCACTAAAACAAACTAGCTAGATATTGGTTCATCTGTCATTGTTTTTCCTTTCTCTCGCTATACGGGACTACAGTACAAGTGGGGAGTGTTATTGCATCTTTGTATCTTATTTTGTATCGTTTTCTAGTCGGATAATATCAATTCGGAAGTGTTGTATCAGGGTTCCTTCTGCCACTGGCTACTGTTTCATTATGGATGTGCTGGAGATAGGAAGAGAGCCATCAGTGCATTAATTGCCTACTTATCAGCGTTTTGATTGGCTGTTGCATGAAACTAGTTTCACAAAGTTGAGAGTTTTGCAACTGTTGCAGCTGAGTTTCAGACAGGTTTCAAGTGCGTTAGACCATGCAGATCATTTGCAACTTAGTTCCACCTCAGTTTCAACCAACTAAAGTTGCATGAAACAGTGCAAAGCCATCATGACATCATCAGTGATGTCATAAATCCCACTGATGACATCATCAGTGATGTCATAAGGCTCACAAGAGAGACTGAGGAGGCTCACGAGAGAGACTGAGGGAGAGGGAGAGAGAGGAGAGGGGGAGAGAGACTGAGGGAGAGAGGAGAGAGAGAGGGGGGAGAGAGAGAGAGAGGGATACATTGTGCGTGCGCCAATAGGGCAGACAAGGCCACACAGCAGCCGAGCTGTGGGCAAGGCCGCACAGCGGATGCAAGCTGCAGGACGGGCGAGGCCGCAGAGCGGACGAGCCTGTCCGCGAGATGCCTAGTATTTTAAAAAGAGATCATCCAGGCCCTCAGTTCATTTACTATCAATCTTGCGCGCTACGCGCTTGATTCCTAGGCTCACCCCCCTCGCGGTCTCGTCCGCCCTGCAGCTCACCCACTGCGCATCGCCTAAGCGGCCTCGCCTGCTCTATGACATCACTGATGACATCATCATGGATGAGATCACTGATGACATCATCACTGAACTTATGCCTCAGCCAGGAAGGATGACATCACTGATGACATCATCACTGATGACATCATCACTGATGACATCACATCATTGGGTAATTAGGGCAATCACCTAATTAAAAAATCCAGCTCCGTCAGGTCACTCGTGCAGGTGAGCTCGTGGTCTCGCCCACCCTGTAGCTCGCCCACTGCCCCGTCGCATACGCAGCTCGGCCGCTACGCGGCCTCGCCTGTTCTATGACAACAACATTCAATATTACAACATGATTACCAGCCGCATAAGTTGCTTACGTGCTTTTGAGAGATATTGTGCCTGGGGTCCCACACAAGGGGACCTTGAGAAACCAGCCAGGCGAGTCACCCGTCACCCCTAACCTCATCGAGGTAGGCTAGAAACGGGTCCACTTGCTCCCTTTTAATATAGAAGATGTAAACACACATGTTAATGTAATCAACATCAGCTGTGGCTATAATTGGCATTATTTCTTTCTTTTTAACACAGTCTCATAAAATTAGCCTAATTAGCTTTCCAGCTAATTAGTGTCCAATGCCTCTTAGCTGTTCTCATGGCTTCATGGCTTATATCTTAAATAGCCTATTTTGTTGTCAGACTGGTCCACTGGCTTTCCAGACAGCTTTCAACATGTGCTGTAAAGACTAGAGGCAATTTAGTATTGCATCACTCTGCATACAGGCTAATCAGGGATTGCTCAGCAGTAGGTTATGCTCTACCTGTCCACTGTCCATACTGTAACATCAAAACAGTGTATACCCATAAAAGAAAAACACATATGTAGCCTGTAGCCTTGTAGTCCTCTGGCCTGGGAACATTCAGCAAAATGAACCTTTGGCATTGTCTGATACACACAACGGTTTGACGCTCACCTTCCGCCAGATGAAGGCACAATGCAAATCAAACCATGTTAACTGAAGAATAGAAGAACATTTTCTATCACTCATATCAGTTGGACAATGAAGCTTGAATAACATACAGTTACACTCACAGCAACCTCAAATAGATGGTGTAGTGTTATTTCATTTGTGATAGAAACTCAGCAGTGCTTGGCGTGAGGCTGCTGTTGCTGTAAATCACTTTGACATGATCTTATGGATTTTGTGGAATGTCACTGGTAAGTAGCTTTATAGAGAAAACATTGGAATATAAATAGTGTGGCGCAATCCGCCGTTGCATACCTAGCAGCTCTAAGTAAGTTGAGGGAGAAGGCTGTGTTTACCTGTGAATACCTAGCAGCTCTAAGTAAGTTGAGGGAGAAGGCTGTGTTTACCTGTGAATACCTGGCAGCTCTAAGTAAGTTCAGGGACAAGGCTGTGTTTGCATACCTGGCATTTCTCAGGGATGACCTCAGCTCAGACAGAGAGAAAATGCCAAGTTTGTTCAGCCGTCCCGTCACATGTCTGGCTTGGCATTCCTTTTCTTACCTTTTGAACAAAACACAATCTCTTACTGATACACTGTGTGCTACAGTATCTTTGTTTCGCAGGTGATATACTGAGGTTAGTCAACTTCCGTCTTCACAGACGAGCAAACTTCCTTTCTGTTCTCACTTCCTCTTCTGTCTATGCCTGTTGTTGACAGACAGGTTCAGTCACATTACCTATCCCTAACTCCTTGCAACATCCCCCATAGTTTTGCTCAGGCGGAGCCAGACAGCTCAGGGGGTTCACTCTCTGCCGCAATGACAGCATGATCAGTCATCTGCAGTGGTGTCACAGCCTACCCTCCAGGCTTTATGAGGAAATCAGGAGGAGACACCCCAGGGAGAGATGAGAGATTCCCATGCATAACAAAGCAGAACAAATACACGCGACATTGCAAAAGCTATACACAGCATCAGAGTCTTGGGAGTAGGGCTATTCTTCTCTAGTCTATTAGTCCCCTAGAGTTGGATGTGTTGATGATGGAGAATCGCTGGTCTGGTTAAATCATCCATATCTGAGACCAATTATCTCATCTTAAGAAAGCAGGAAGCTAACAAAACAGTGGCCCTAATGTTTCTGACGAGCAGCTGGAGCCCACAGGCCTCATTGCTTCTCTTGGTGCTGAAGCTGCAATAGTTCAATCAGACAGCAAAGTCATAATGTAACAAAGTCATAATGTAACAAAGTCATAATGTAACAGCAAAGTCATAATGTAACAAAGTCATAATGTAACAGCAAAGTCATAATGTAACAGCAAAGTCATAATGTAACAAAGTCATAATGTAACAACAAAGTCATAATGTAACAGCAAAGTCATAATGTAACACAGTCATAATGTAACAAAGTCATAATGTAACACAGTCATAATGTAACAGCAAAGTCATAATGTAACAAAGTCATAATGTAACAGCAAAGTCATAATGTAACAAAGTCATAATGTAACAGCAAA
>NC_139623.1:3939607-4252107 GCF_964638095.1 Poromitra crassiceps
TTGCTTTTAAAATGTACATCAGTATACTATCACTCACCAACAACAGTAAACACTAGTATGTTGATTGGTTGAGTGTTTGGTGCATCCGGTCCTTCAGTCTTCGCTATCTTAGAGGGGGCAGTGACAACAAGCCGCTAAGGGGCGCAAAATCTCATCAGCATGAATTTCATACTCCCATAAGACTCTATATTGTGTGACTCTGATCAGTGCCTTCCTGGGAAATTAAACTTGAACATTTGTGCTGTTCCGGGTGAGAGCAAGTTGAGGTACTGTACTAAATTGCTCTGCAGAAAAATAGAAGCCTTTCACCACATTGTTTACTTAGCTCTCAACATCCAGCTTCCCATGAGTCATAGACGTCTGAATTAGCCTAATGCTCACTGCCCCTTGGAGGAAGTATCCTTTACAGAGAGAGAGAGAGAGATAGTGGGATCCTACTGTTTTCAAATCAATTTGCACAGTATTGTTTGTTTTTTGTCTTTGCTAGTTAGATTGATTCTCTAAAATAAGACCACAAACTTTAGTTGACAGTTGCTAATAAAGAATCCCTCATTGCGCTGAATGCATTGTGCCACCTGATTGCTGCCAAGAGTTTTCTAATCCATACTTCCTTTTGTCCGCATTATAAAAAAGCTTTTACTCTGCGATCCTTAGAGGGAGATTTATGTTGCAGTTGCACCAAGGTAATATCCCTTTCAACAGACAGAGAAATAAATACAGTACTTGTGCCATCTCTGGTCTCACACTGCTAAGATTCTTTTTAATGGTTGATAAAACATTACCTGATGCACATTTCCACTTTCCAGCAGTCAGCCTGGAGGACATTTCATTCATGATTTCTCTATCTGTGGTTCAATCTATCCAGCAGACAGTCCCAGCTATTACGCATGTCTCTCTACTCCAAGACGTTAAAATCCTTGTTAGCCACTCTGCAAAGAGCATCATATTTGATCATACAGGTGGAAACAGAAGACATGATTAGGAAGTCAGTTTAAAGGTATATTGGTGATGATCCCCATAAATGCATTGGTCGATTCTGAGGTTGATTGATGTTATTATGTTGAGGTAATAGACAGCTAGCTGAGTAGTGGCATGAATGCTACAGTCAGACTAGATAATTACTCACAGCAACCGTTTTGAGGTGGTAAAGCAGGTGTAACCAATAGCATTAATGAGGGACCTGGCACTGGAACACCTAAATGGAATGGAACCACCATTAATGGTATTGGTTACACCTGTTTTACTTCCTGCTTTACCACCTCAAATCCGTTGCTGTGAAATGGGTATAGACCAAATCACCGTGACGTCACCATGTAAACAAATTTACTTCCGGGTACCACTTGGGGAAGGCGGCAGGTTTAAATGTGCGTGTTGTCAAATAAATGCTGTCAAACCCTCTCGTTGTTTTCGGCCAACTACTTTCAATTTAAATGGTTAAACGGTTGGTAAACATGCTAGTCCGACGTATCTAGCCTTTCTTCTGTGTTTGTTTTATGTAGTGTTAGCTAGCTAATAACGTTTGTTTGACTGTCAAACTCGCTGTTTTTTTGCAGTCGTTAACGTTACAGACAGAGTAACCTCGCGTCACCAGGCTCTTCTCGGCGAGAAAGAGCCTGGTACAGACAGAGCTACTGACGCCACGTCAATTTAATTTAGCTTCAAGTCTACTCTAGTCTGGTCCAACAGGTAAATTAGCTAGTCTGGTCTCCACTAACGTTAGTGAAAGTGTTGTTATGAATGATATTAAACAACAACACAACACGGACGAACCATTTTTGTCTTCTTTGTCTGTTTTTGTCTTCAACACGTCAGTTTGTGCCGTCCACCGCCATTATAATGTGTGGACCTCAGGGGTACCCGGAAGTAAATGTAAACATCCCGCTGATTTGGTCTATATGGAGTCCTTTTAGGTGCTGGCCCATATGTAGCTAACCTATAGTGCTATTTCCCCATCCTAATGAATTATTAATGTAGCCGACTCTTGAGACTTTAGGCTATAATTGATGAGGTTTTAGCTTGTGTGGTTTATGTGAAGGAGAGAGATTCCACATGCTTTTTGCGCCCCCTCTTTTTTTGTCTCTGCTCTTTCCAACACCTTTCTAAATTATAGACCCATGTGTGAGCAAAAATGCAGGCCAGGTAAACACACTTTTGACGACAGGTCTCTCTCTCTCTCTTGCTCTCTCTCTCTCTTGCTCTCTCTCTCTCTCTTGCTCTCTTTCTCTCTCTTGCTCTCTCTCTCTCTCTCTTGCTCTCTTTCTCTCTCTTGCTCTCTCTCTCTCTCTCTCTCTCTCTTGCTCTCTCTCTCTTACTCTCTTTCTCGCTCTTGCTCTCTCTCTCTCTCTCTCTTGCTCTCTCTCTCTTACTCTCTTTCTCTCTCTTGCTCTCTCTCTCTCTCTCTCTCTTACTCTCTCTCTCTCTCGCTCTCTTTCTCTCTCTTGCTCTCTCTCTCTCTCTCTCTCTCTCTCTCTTGCTCTCTCTCTCTCTCTTACTCTCTTTCTCTCTCTTGCTCTCTCTCTCTCTCTTGCTCTCTTTCTCTCTCTCGCTCTCTCTCTCGCTCTCTCTCTCTCTCTCTCTCTCTTGCTCTCTCTCTCGCTCTCACTTTCTATTATGTAACAGTCTTGTCCTGCAAGTCCTTGCAGGATCTCACTTGTGGTTGTGTAACATTTGGGAGTGAAACTGGCTCCCATTCAGTTACTATACACAGAATCCCTGCACTCTCCATTTCCCACAAACATTTGATTGGCTACCGACTCCCCAATGAGTATCACTATTGGCCCAAATTGAAAGGCCAGAAACTGGCTTCATAACTGAGCCTTTTTGGTTGGTCAGCAAAAGTTTTCAGCTTCTTATTTTTCTTCTTATTTTTTCTTCTTCTTCTTCTTTTTCCCGGCTAGTTGTTTGTGCTTTCTTTGACTGTAGGCATGATGCAGCCCATTCTCTTGAGTTCATGAGTGCAATTTAAAAGTTAGAATTAAAGTTTTTCACCTGGACCTACCTAGTTCTCTGTAAGGCTAAACCGTTATGCCATACTGTTATGAACAAGACAAGAACTTCTGGTTGCATCTCAAACAGCCTGCTTAATGTATGAGCTTTTCAGCTGCATTGCAGATCTTTTGTCAACCTACAGTACATGATGGTATTATAATGTATAATGTATTGTATAATATATTATAATGGAGGTTCATTGGAGAATCAGCTGTGTGCAAATAATGGAAAGGAATGAAAAGGATTGTTGTGGTGTGGCTGTACATTAATTTAGTAATGCTTGCATTTAAGTAATTAGACATTAGTAAGTTAATATTACGATTTTTTTCTTCTGCATTCTGGAAACACCACTGCAAATCACAACGTGTCTCTCGAACAAAACAAAGTAAGTAGCTAGTCCTAGCCTAATAGTGTTTAGTCCAGTGGGCAATAGACTGGGGAAATTTATGAAACCAGTCCTGAAATGTCATTCTCTCGAAAGCTTGGGGAGGCGCACGTCACGGTCCGGAAGTGACTTCACGTACGATTGGCCTCAATGGAAAAATGAGCCGACTTCTCTCTTGGTCTGTGTCTTAAATACACATTTTCTGAATGAGTTTATGGTCTGAATAAACAATTTCAAGTATTTTTCATGCTCTCATGGGCTCCGTTTTCTAAATTATGGTCCCATTTCGAGTAAAAGAGGCGATAAAAAAGACTAACTTTTGGAGCGAGGTTTCCTTGATTGACACCAGCCACAGCAAACCAGATGATCCCAACCACAGCACAGCCAGTTGCCAAGGCAGGCTAGCTAGCCTAGCAACGTAGCCATAGATTAAAAGTAAACTACCAGAAACAGAATTATCTTTATGATCTTTTAATGATGTTAGTAGACACACGTAACAGTATAGATCCCCGTTATGAGGGCAGTTTATCAAAATAACACCTATATCGAAATCGGATTTTAGCGGACGGGCAGCGACCATACAAGCCGGGGCTTCAGAACTGATCACCTGGACACATTTTACGGCGAAATGATCTGATAAACTGGTCTGTGCAGCTCTGTGGTGATTAGCTAATGTCTTCATAGCATTGTGATTAGGGCTGGGCGATATGACGATATATTTCGTCTGGACGATAGAAAATGTATTTCGTCTCATATGATGCTCTATCTTCTCTGTATCACACTACAGTTCCAATGAGGACTGAAGTGATAGTACATCTTGCTCAGATAAAGAGGAATATCTAGTCTTCTGATAATATGCTGTTCCACTGGTGTAAAGTCATTTTCTTTGCTTCACAGCCTCTGTCAGCAGCATGGGACAGCATCTAGGAAAGAAGGAGCCACCCGCAGACAGCAGGGTAAGAGTCCTAAGCTAGGAGCTTTGATGCAATGGCTTTGTGCATGAGGAGTAAATGAGCTTCTAATGGCTTGAAATGTGTGTGTTAAGGTACGCAGGTATCATAGTCATTTGAGAATGAAGTGTGTGCTGTAGAATTTCCTTTTCCTTATCTTTTTGAGCACTGGCCGATATCAGTATGCAACAGGACTTTGTACTCTGTTGTTGTAGAAAAACTGCTCGGCTCCTGAAGTCAAATTGAATGATGGCCTTTACTAAGCTCTCAGTCAATGTTAACCACATTATGCCTGTCTTGAGTCTGTTTTATTCTGCATGGTTTTATCCAAATCTCGATTTATATAATGGAGCACAAAGGTGAAAATACTCAATTTGTCACCGTTTGTGTACTTTTTCTCCAAGGACATTGCACAGAATGCTTATTGTACAGGGGTGCAGTCTTAATTGATTTTTGTAGTCAGGGTTGTGAGCGCGTACTCACTCAGCTCTGCCATTTGGAACACAAAGTGATGTTTTGTGGTAATCGTTTCCCCCATAGGCAGCAGGTTATCTCATCTTTCAAAAGGATTATATTGAGACGGCACGATCCATGAATAATGTGCCAATCTTGGATATCTATAATCTCATTATGTTTTATGAAGATTTAGGTGACACGGTGAAGATGTATTTTGGAGAACAGACAAAGGATGAGGTAAAGAGTTGAACATGGTGTCTACTGAGTCATCCATCACGTCATGATGAAGAGGTAAAGAGCTGAACATGGTGTCTAGTCTACTGAGTCCTTCATCAGATCATGACGAAGATCAGTGTTGAATAGATGAGTTTGCCTCTAAGGTATTTTTTATCCAGGAGCCAGCTGCACCTCTGTACATAAGATAACAAAGTGTTTAGTTTACTAAGTTGACATTTACACATCAGCATAGTTGTTATTGTCGTTACACCGATCAACTTCCCTCTAACTGTTGTGTAGCTGATTAACGGTAACCGCTAGAAAACACACTAGCCTAGGAATCCATCCTATGAATCCTATAATAAGAATGAGAAGTGTCTGTGTCTGTGTGCGTGTGTGAGTGAGCTGTGCCGTTTTACGTGCGATCGGGCTGAAACTTTGTGGTGGTGTAAAGAGCACCTGTGCGCGTGACCTGACGGGGCCAGATTTTTTAATTAAGGTGATTGCCCTAATTACCTAATGATGTGATGTCATCAGTGATGATGTAATCAGTGATGTCATCCTTCCTGGCTGTCTGCTATAAGAATGAGAAGTGTCTGAGTATGATGTCATCAGTGATGATGTCGTCAGTGGTGTCAATCCGAGCAATTGTGATGTCATCAGTGAGTGAAAAAAAAAAGATCACGCCATGTTTTTAGTTTTAGTACATGCCAGATATGGTGAGATGTGTTAAGCCCCCGTACACGCTATAACAATAAATCTCTTAAGGCCCATTCACACTAGCTATAAAGACAACTATAACAATAAAAAGATTTAAATGAGATGGAACCAAGAATACCATTATAGTTGTTGTTTTGGGTTTTATGGTTATAGTTATATTGTGAACACAGCCATTCTATTTACTTGTAACAATTTAAATCTTTTTATAGTTATAGTTATCTTTATAGTTATCGTTCTAAGTGTGAATGGGCCTTTACACACATGGAGGACACACTGAGCACCCAGCGTTTTGAATTCCTTCTGCTTAGGTTGAATTGATGCAATGTTCTTACTTACCAAGTTTTGAAGGACGGTGTTATGCACACTATATTTTAAACAGTTTTTCCTCCTATGTCTGTTTGCACCAATCAACTGTCACACTTTCCATCCTTGGCCTTGGCAATTTCTGATGCATTATGATACGCTTTGAATTTCTATGACTATTCTAAAGGCACAATCCTTGCAGCGACAACAATGCATGTGTGAATTTGAATTGGAGAGAGTAAATGTGTGCATCAAGGGTGACAGTAAACCCTGCCCAGGTACACCAGGTACACCACCTCTAATTTAACCAGTGATCAGCAAGACTATTCAGCCAATTTGCACTATAAAGCCCATCTGTGAAAGATGTAGTTCTTGCGGTTTCTGGTGGGGGGTGGGTTTGAAATCTTTGACCTTTCACTGTGACTGCACCCACCATCTCTTATTGTTGAATCAGACGGTATGCTCAACACAGTTCAGATGAATGAGACAGAGACACACAGTGCTGGTTGATGGATTGTGTTTGTATGCTGCTGCTCTGCGACATCTGTCTGCAGGCTATTACTCCCTAATATCGCTATCGGCATTGGCCCCAAAAAGCCACTATGGGTCAGGCTCTAGTTTCTTTAGCTTTGGCTTGGTCTGGCCTGTGTGTAGCTGTGTGTAAGCTAGCCTCGCTCCAGTATGGGTCAGGCTCTAGTTTCTTTAGCTTTGGTTTGGTCTGGCCTGTGTGTAGCTGTGTGTAAGCTAGCCTCGCTCCAGTATGGGTCAGGCTCTAGTTTCTTTAGCTTTGGTTTGGTCTGGCCTGTGTGTAGCTGTGTGTAAGCCAGCCTCGCTCCAGTATGGGTCAGGCTCTAGTTTCTTTAGCTTTGGTTTGGTCTGGCCTGTGTGTAGCTGTGTGTAAGCTAGCCTCGCTCCAGTATGGGTCAGGCTCTAGTTTCTTTAGCTTTGGTTTGGTCTGGCCTGTGTGTAGCTGTGTGTAAGCTAGCCTCGCTCCAGTATGGGTCAGGCTCTAGTTTCTTTAGCTTTGGTTTGGTCTGGCCTGTGTGTAGCTGTGTGTAAGCTAGCCTCGCTCCAGTATGGGTCAGGCTCTAGTTTCTTTAGCTTTGGTTTGGTCTGGCCTGTGTGTAGCTGTGTGTAAGCCAGCCTCGCTCGCTCCAGTATGGGTCAGGCTCTAGTTTCTTTAGCTTTGGTTTGGTCTGGCCTGTGTGTAGCTGTGTGTAAGCCAGCCTCGCTCGCTCCAGTATGGGTCAGGTTCTAGTTTCTTTAGCTTTGGCTTGGTCTGGCCTGTGTGTAGCTGTGTGTAAGCCAGCCTCGCTCCAGTATGGGTCAGGCTCTAGTTTCTTTAGCTTTGGTTTGGTCTGGCCTGTGTGTAGCTGTGTGTAAGCCAGCCTCGCTCGCTCCAGTATGGGTCAGGTTCTAGTTTCTTTAGCTTTGGCTTGGTCTGGCCTGTGTGTAGCTGTGTGTAAGCTAGCCTCGCTCCAGTATGGGTCAGGCTCTAGTTTCTTTAGCTTTGGTTTGGTCTGGCCTGTGTGTAGCTGTGTGTAAGCCAGCCTCGCTCGCTCCAGTATGGGTCAGGCTCTAGTTTCTCTAGCTTTGGTTTGGTCTGGCCTGTGTGTAGCTGTGTGTAAGCCAGCCTCACTCCAGTATGGGTCAGGCTCTAGTTTCTTTAGCTTTGGCTTGGTCTGGCCTGTGTGTAGCTGTGTGTAAGCCAGCCTCGCTCCAGTATGGTTCAGGTTCTAGTTTCTCTAGCTTTGGTTTGGTCTGGCCTGTGTGTAGCTGTGTGTAAGCCAGCCTCGCTCGCTCCAGTATGGGTCAGGCTCTAGTTTCTCTAGCTTTGGTTTGGTCTGGCCTGTGTGTAGCTGTGTGTAAGCCAGCCTCACTCCAGTATGGGTCAGGCTCTAGTTTCTTTAGCTTTGGCTTGGTCTGGCCTGTGTGTAGCTGTGTGTAAGCCAGCCTCGCTCAAGTATGGGTCAGGCTCTAGTTTCTTTAGCTTTGGCTTGGTCTGGCCTGTGTGTAGCTGTGTGTAAGCCAGCCTCGCTCCACTATGGGTCAGGCTCTAGTTTCTTTAGCTTTGGCTTGGTCTGGCCTGTGTGTAGCTGTGTGTAAGCCAGCCTCGCTCAAGTATGGGTCAGGCTCTAGTTTCTTTAGCTTTGGCTTGGTCTGGCCTGTGTGTAGCTGTGTGTAAGCCAGCCTCGCTCGCTCCAGTATGGGTCAGGTTCTAGTTTCTCTAGCTTTGGTTTGGTCTGGCCTGTGTGTAGCTGTGTGTAAGCCAGCCTCGCTCCAGTATGGGTCAGGCTCTAGTTTCTTTAGCTTTGGTTTGGTCTGGCCTGTGTGTAGCTGTGTGTAAGCCAGCCTCGCTCCAGTATGGGTCAGGCTCTAGTTTCTTTAGCTTTGGTTTGGTCTGGCCTGTGTGTGTAGCTGTGTGTAAGCCAGCCTCGCTCCAGTATGGGTCAGGCTCTAGTTTCTTTAGCTTTGGCTTGGTCTGGCCTGTGTGTAGCTGTGTGTAAGCCAGCCTCGCTCCACTATGGGTCAGGCTCTAGTTTCTTTAGCTTTGGTTTGGTCTGGCCTGTGTGTGTAGCTGTGTGTAAGCCAGCCTCGCTCCAGTATGGGTCAGGCTCTAGTTTCTTTAGCTTTGGCTTGGTCTGGCCTGTGTGTAGCTGTGTGTAAGCCAGCCTCGCTCCAGTATGGGTCAGGCTCTAGTTTCTTTAGCTTTGGTTTGGTCTGGCCTGTGTGTAGCTGTGTGTAAGCCAGCCTCGCTCCAGTATGGGTCAGGTTCTAGTTTCTTTAGCTTTGGTTTGGTCTGGCCTGTGTGTAGCTGTGTGTAAGCCAGCCTCGCTCCAGTATGGGTCAGGCTCTAGTTTCTTTAGCTTTGGTTTGGTCTGGCCTGTGTGTGTAGCTGTGTGTAAGCCAGCCTCGCTCCAGTATGGGTCAGGCTCTAGTTTCTTTAGCTTTGGCTTGGTCTGGCCTGTGTGTAGCTGTGTGTAAGCCAGCCTCGCTCCACTATGGGTCAGGCTCTAGTTTCTTTAGCTTTGGTTTGGTCTGGCCTGTGTGTGTAGCTGTGTGTAAGCCAGCCTCGCTCCAGTATGGGTCAGGCTCTAGTTTCTTTAGCTTTGGCTTGGTCTGGCCTGTGTGTAGCTGTGTGTAAGCCAGCCTCGCTCCAGTATGGGTCAGGCTCTAGTTTCTTTAGCTTTGGTTTGGTCTGGCCTGTGTGTAGCTGTGTGTAAGCCAGCCTCGCTCCACTATGGGTCAGGTTCTAGTTTCTTTAGCTTTGGTTTGGTCTGGCCTGTGTGTAGCTGTGTGTAAGCCAGCCTCGCTCCAGTATGGGTCAGGCTCTAGTTTCTTTAGCTTTGGTTTGGTCTGGCCTGTGTGTGTAGCTGTGTGTAAGCCAGCCTCGCTCCAGTATGGGTCAGGCTCTAGTTTCTTTAGCTTTGGCTTGGTCTGGCCTGTGTGTAGCTGTGTGTAAGCCAGCCTCGCTCCACTATGGGTCAGGCTCTAGTTTCTTTAGCTTTGGTTTGGTCTGGCCTGTGTGTGTAGCTGTGTGTAAGCCAGCCTCGCTCCAGTATGGGTCAGGCTCTAGTTTCTTTAGCTTTGGCTTGGTCTGGCCTGTGTGTAGCTGTGTGTAAGCCAGCCTCGCTCCAGTATGGGTCAGGCTCTAGTTTCTTTAGCTTTGGTTTGGTCTGGCCTGTGTGTAGCTGTGTGTAAGCCAGCCTCGCTCCAGTATGGGTCAGGCTCTAGTTTCTTTAGCTTTGGCTTGGTCTGGCCTGTGTGTAGCTGTGTGTAAGCCAGCCTCGCTCCAGTATGGGTCAGGCTCTAGTTTCTTTAGCTTTGGCTTGGTCTGGCCTGTGTGTAGCTGTGTGTAAGCCAGCCTCGCTCCAGTATGGTTCAGGCTCTAGTTTCTTTAGCTTTGGCTTGGTCTGGCCTGTGTGTGTAGCTGTGTGTAAGCCAGCCTCGCTCCAGTATGGGTCAGGCTCTAGTTTCTCTAGCTTTGGTTTGGTCTGGCCTGTGTGTAGCTGTGTGTAAGCCAGCCTCGCTCCAGTATGGTTCAGGCTCTAGTTTCTTTAGCTTTGGCTTGGTCTGGCCTGTGTGTAGCTGTGTGTAAGCCAGCCTCGCTCCAGTATGGGTCAGGCTCTAGTTTCTTTAGCTTTGGCTTGGTCTGGCCTGTGTGTAGCTGTGTGTAAGCCAGCCTCGCTCCAGTATGGGTCAGGCTCTAGTTTCTTTAGCTTTGGTTTGGTCTGGCCTGTGTGTAGCTGTGTGTAAGCCAGCCTCGCTCCAGTATGGGTCAGGCTCTAGTTTCTTTAGCTTTGGCTTGGTCTGGCCTGTGTGTAGCTGTGTGTAAGCCAGCCTCGCTCCAGTATGGTTCAGGCTCTAGTTTCTTTAGCTTTGGTTTGGTCTGGCCTGTGTGTAGCTGTGTGTAAGCCAGCCTCGCTCCAGTATGGGTCAGGCTCTAGTTTCTTTAGCTTTGGCTTGGTCTGGCCTGTGTGTAGCTGTGTGTAAGCCAGCCTCGCTCCAGTATGGTTCAGGCTCTAGTTTCTCTAGCTTTGGCTTGGTCTGGCCTGTGTGTAGCTGTGTGTAAGCCAGCCTCGCTCCAGTATGGGTCAGGCTCTAGTTTCTTTAGCTTTGGTTTGGTCTGGCCTGTGTGTAGCTGTGTGTAAGCCAGCCTCGCTCCAGTATGGGTCAGGCTCTAGTTTCTTTAGCTTTGGTTTGGTCTGGCCTGTGTGTAGCTGTGTGTAAGCCAGCCTCGCTCCAGTATGGGTCAGGCTCTAGTTTCTTTAGCTTTGGCTTGGTCTGGCCTGTGTGTAGCTGTGTGTAAGCCAGCCTCGCTCCAGTATGGGTCAGGCTCTAGTTTCTTTAGCTTTGGTTTGGTCTGGCCTGTGTGTAGCTGTGTGTAAGCCAGCCTCGCTCCAGTATGGGTCAGGCTCTAGTTTCTTTAGCTTTGGCTTGGTCTGGCCTGTGTGTAGCTGTGTGTAAGCCAGCCTCGCTCCAGTATGGGTCAGGCTCTAGTTTCTTTAGCTTTGGCTTGGTCTGGCCTGTGTGTGTAGCTGTGTGTAAGCCAGCCTCGCTCCAGTATGGGTCAGGCTCTAGTTTCTTTAGCTTTGGCTTGGTCTGGCCTGTGTGTAGCTGTGTGTAAGCCAGCCTCACTCCAGTATGGGTCAGGCTCTAGTTTCTTTAGCTTTGGCTTGGTCTGGCCTGTGTGTAGCTGTGTGTAAGCCAGCCTCGCTCCAGTATGGGTCAGGCTCTAGTTTCTTTAGCTTTGGTTTGGTCTGGCCTGTGTGTAGCTGTGTGTAAGCCAGCCTCGCTCCAGTATGGGTCAGGCTCTAGTTTCTTTAGCTTTGGCTTGGTCTGGCCTGTGTGTAGCTGTGTGTAAGCCAGCCTCGCTCCAGTATGGGTCAGGCTCTAGTTTCTTTAGCTTTGGCTTGGTCTGGCCTGTGTGTGTAGCTGTGTGTAAGCCAGCCTCGCTCCAGTATGGGTCAGGCTCTAGTTTCTTTAGCTTTGGCTTGGTCTGGCCTGTGTGTAGCTGTGTGTAAGCCAGCCTCGCTCCAGTATGGGTCAGGCTCTAGTTTCTTTAGCTTTGGCTTGGTCTGGCCTGTGTGTAGCTGTGTGTAAGCCAGCCTCACTCCACTATGGGTCAGGCTCTAGTTTCTTTAGCTTTGGCTTGGTCTGGCCTGTGTGTAGCTGTGTGTAAGCCAGCCTCACTCCACTATGGGTCAGGCTCTAGTTTCTTTAGCTTTGGCTTGGTCTGGCCTGTGTGTAGCTGTGTGTAAGCCAGCCTCGCTCCAGTATGGGTCAGGTTCTAGTTTCTTTAGCTTTGGCTTGGTCTGGCCTGTGTGTAGCTGTGTGTAAGCCAGCCTCACTCCAGTATGGGTCAGGTTCTAGTTTCTTTAGCTTTGGCTTGGTCTGGCCTGTGTGTAGCTGTGTGTAAGCCAGCCTCGCTCCAGTATGGGTCAGGTTCTAGTTTCTTTAGCTTTGGCTTGGTCTGGCCTGTGTGTAGCTGTGTGTAAGCCAGCCTCACTCAAGCAGAAGTCTTGAGGGACAAGAGGAGAAGAGTTGAGTTGTTGCAGGAAGAGAAGAGTGGAAACGTGAGTAAGAGTTGGAGAGAAGAGTTCCAGGAGTTTGTTGTGTTGGAGTACAGACAGCATAGCTTCAACTTCTTTCTAGCTGTAACTTCCTCAATACTGGACCAATTTAAAAAATTGCTCCAGACAATTGTGATTACGGTAGTCACTTCGACACAAAAAAGTTTGGAAATAGGGTCCAAGTTGAAAAATATCGAAATGACCCTTTAAGGGAGCTTTCCCCACTTTTGTACTTTTGTAGCCTATAATTTATAACAAACAATAGGCAAGCATGTCACAATAGGCATTTTAATTGGATGGGAAATGAGAAGTAGTAAGTGCCCCACTGCTACTGCTTGACAGAAATTGTCTGACTGTAATAGGCCCTTAATTGAATAGAGCAGAATTTTTTCAGCGATTCTTTTTAAACTCATTTTTCTGCTCTCTCTGAATCCAGAATGGCAGGTCCCCATTGTTCCTGTCTGCTGAGTGTCAGACATAAACCAGGGCAGTAATGTAATTGAATGACATCAGGTAATTAACCCCACCCTGGCGTAAGTCCTTTTTGTCACCGCTTTTCAGATCAGATAAAATGAGTGGAGCCATTATGGCACAGGCTGCAATCAGATTTTAGGACGGCCCATAGAAAGTGGTGCAGATCCTAATGCAGAGATCATCTTATGGCAGGGTTCACGTGCCATTCATATCAAACGTCCCAATCTCGCCAATCACTGCGTAAGAATGAGCGGGTGTTGATAAATGTGGCGGGTGGGTTAGGTGCACTGTGACATATACCCCCGCCCCCCCCCCCCCCCCCCGTGCAATATACACACAGTTAGTGACGGACAAGCCCGTCTTTTATTGTCACACAGTCACACACCAACACATGCATGCGGCCACAAACACACTCATGCTGACGGTGGCCGGTGAAATTTGTCCTCTGCATTTGACCCATCCTGCCTTGTCCTTTCCTCCAGGGGGCAGGCCAGGAGCAGTGGTCGCTTTTTCTTTCCAGCACCCGGGGACCAACTTCGGATGTTGTCGTCACTGGTCGGATGACGATCTCCTGCATGTTTTTAGTGGGGGGTTATGTACGGAGGAACCCCCTGGGGAGCACGGGGAGAACATGCAAACTCCACACAGAAAGGCCCTTTCGACGAGATAACCCACCTGGGCAGTGGGCACTGAAGATATGGGGGGGACACAACTCCAGCGTCCCAGGCGAGAATTAAATTCAGGACCTTCTAGCTGTGAGGCGACAGCGCTACCGACTGCGCCACCGTGCCCCCCTGTGCACTGCACTGTGACATATACCCCACCGTGCACTTTGACATATACTGTACACCCCGTGCACTGTGACATATACCCCACCGTGCGGCGTGCACTGTGACATATACCCCACCGTGCGGCGTGCACTGTGACATATACCCCACCGTGCACTTTGACATATACCCCACCGTGCACTGTGACATATACCCCACCGTGCACTGTGACATATACCCCACCGTGCGGCGTGCACTGTGACATATACCCCACCGTGCACTTTGACATATACCCCACCGTGCACTGTGACATATACCCCACCGTGCACTGTGACATATACCCCACCGTGCGGCGTGCACTGTGACATATACCCCACCGTGCACTTTGACATATACCCCACCGTGCACTGTGACATATACCCCACCGTGCGGCGTGCACTGTGACATATACCCCACCGTGCACTTTGACATATACCCCACCGTGCACTGTGACATATACCCCACCGTGCACTGTGACATATACCCCACCGTGCACTTTGACATATACCCCACCGTGCACTGTGACATATACCCCACTGTGCACTGTGACATATACCCCACTGTGCACTGTGACATATACCCCACTGTGCACTGTGACATATACCCCACCGTGCACTGTGACATATACCCCACCGTGCACTGTGACATATACCCCACCGTGCACTTTGACATATACCCCACCATGCACTGTGACATATACCCCACTGTGCACTGTGACATATACCCCACCGTGCACTTTGACATATACCCCACCGTGCACTGTGACATATACCCCACCATGCACTGTGACATATACCCCACCATGCACTGTGACATATACCCCACCATGCACTCACTGTGACATATACCCCACCGTGCACTTTGACATATACCCCACTGTGCACTGTGACATATACCCCACCGTGCACTGTGACATATACCCCACCGTGCACTTTGACATATACCCCACTGTGCACTGTGACATATACCCCACCGTGCACTGTGACATATACCCCACCGTGCACTGTGACATATACCCCACCGTGCACTGTGACATATACCCCACCGTGCACTTTGACATATACCCCACCGTGCACTTTGACATATACTGTACACCCCGTGCACTGTGACATATACCCCACCGTGCACTGTGACATATACCCCACCGTGCACTTTGACATATACCCCACCGTGCGGCGTGCACTGTGACATATACCCCACCGTGCACTTTGACATATACCCCACCGTGCGGCGTGCACTGTGACATATACCCCACCGTGCACTTTGACATATACCCCACCGTGCACTGTGACATATACCCCACCATGCACTGTGACATATACCCCACCGTGCACTTTGACATATACCCCACTGTGCACTGTGACATATACCCCACCGTGCACTGTGACATATACCCCACCGTGCACTGTGACATATACCCCACCGTGCACTGTGACATATACCCCACCGTGCACTGTGACATATACCCCACCGTGCACTGTGACATATACCCCACCGTGCACTGTGACATATACCCCACCGTGCACTGTGACATATACCCCACCGTGCACTGTGACATATACACTGTGACATATACCCCACCGTGCACTTTGACATATACTGTACACCCCGTGCACTGTGACATATACCCCCCCATGCACTGTGACATAATATGACTCACAAACTTGCATAGACATGTTGAGACCGGTCGTGGGATTTCATAACCTCCGCTCATGCTCAGATGTATAAATAACAAGCTTTGCGTCGAAATGAATGTATGCCCAGTTTTCTGCAAAACGTTTGTTTGATAAATGGGGGCCAGCCCTGGATTAATGCACAGGCTTAGAGGGGCTTCAGTGAAAGGGCCTTGTTTGTATGTCTTCGTGGGCCCCTTGTCCGTTTGTGGTGTCTGGAGCGAAGTGGGGCTTCTTTCATAGAGCCCATAGAGACACTGCATGTAATAGGCCACGCCCATCACGGGGGGAAGAGCTCCGTTCATTTCCACACACCAGCGTCATTTTCCTTGAATTAAACATAGCTAAAAGCTGTTGTGTGGTGGGCTGCGCAGAAAACAAATGTAAAAAATCGCCAGTTAAAGTTTTTTTGTACTCCTGAGCAAAACAAGGAAGCCATTGAGAATTTTCCATCCTGAGAGGAAAAATATGGATCTAGCTGTCAAGAAGTAAGTTGGAGTGTTCATCTTCCGTATATACAATATTTTGGTGCAACACGCAACCATGCACGTGACATAGGAGAACGCCAGGATTGGACAGGAGTTTGTGTTTTCCCCCGTCTTGGGCGTGGTTTCTGAATGATGACGCGTTACGCAGTGTCTCTATGGCTACATTACTCTGGCCATGATGAGGACCACTGTGAGCCAACTGAGTAGCAGCCCTAACCCCGGCTGCTGAGCCAGGTGATGGAAAGAAAGTAAAAGGAGGGAGAAAGGCTATCCTGCGAGGAAGCTGGATTCACAAGATCATGATCCCGCGAGAATCCATCTTGCCAGGCTTCAAGTTATGGATTTGTTGCCAAAGCACAGAGGCTCCGACCAATCAGCATCTTATGAGGAATTACTGCGGGTGGTGGTAGACAGATGGTTCATCCAATCACCTGCCAAGTCCATTTCTAATTGCCTACCCTTTTCCAATGACAACTTCCCAGATGGTTCTGTGTACTGGTTCTGTCTATCCATCCATTCATCTGCTTTCCAGTGTATAATGTATATTTTGGTCCCTGCCGAAATACCGGCTGAAATTTTTACATATTTGAAAAGCTAAATATTACATTTCATATGAAACAGTGTGTGCTTGGATTTAGCCAAGGGTGTCCAGATTTGGGCACAACTACCGGTATGTATGTATCATGTATATACAATCCATTTTACCATTCTAAAAACAAAAAACAAACAAAAACAACATCAATTAAGTAGTAGTTATTGTATTTTTTATTTTTCTTGCCCATCCCGCCCCCCTCCCCTTTGGCTTGATTATCATCATCTCACCCAAAGTGAATTTAAAGGTCTGGCAAAGCCAGTTCTCATAGTGACGGTCAAACAGGAACAGAGCGTGATAGAGAGTAAGGCAGGTTGTGTTTAGAAGCTGCTGTCTGGGTCGTGGTTTCAGGAGGGTGAAATGTACCCACACTCCCTCTGAGCCGCTCAGCAGCAGCTCTGGCCAAATGTTTCCCGTTCAGGTGTCTCTCTGAAGTATTCACACCACACATGGCTTCAAGAGCCCCAAAACCCACTTCAGACCAGCCCAGTCGGCAATGCAGACAAAGCCAGCCAGTTTGTTTGACAGACAGACAAAGGCAGACAATCAGTCACTTCCACAAATTTAGTCTTGCTTAGCCAACAGCTAGCTGGCATTGCATGGCTCATTATAGTTGTTTTCAGGATCACAGCATGAGTGAAAGGAACATTTTTATCACTGTTAAAACAGCTATTTGAAGATGCACCTTGCACTTTTGGCCCCATTTTGATGTTTGGGGGTGTATTTTTCTCATCCCCACGGCTGACCAAAAGTTGTCGAGTAACATTGAGATGTTACTTTCCAGCAGCTGCTAGCTGCAACGGAGTTTGATAGCAGACCATTTTTCAGCAATCTAAGACATCAGTGGTAATGGTCAGGTGTGAGCCCCTGAGAATCAAAGAACAAGAGCTTCAGTTCTTAGACCTGCCACTTTGCACTGACGTTCAACAAACATACAGGGACAAATCTGTGCTACAAGAGGAAGAGATACCAATATTTCTCCACTGACAGTAGCCTCAATAGACCAGAATGCAATGCAGCCACATGACATGTTACATTCTGGCTAATGGGCTCTCACTTTTACGCAACTGGAAAACTCTCACTCTCATTCAGGGCTTTCCGCTAGTGTGTGGGGGTCACATGGCAATTTGCATATCAATAACTACAGTCTCCGCTCACAGCGGAGGGAGGGGGGCTGCGCTGTAGGCTTGGGCAATATTAAGGTATTACGGTATACCGGGGTATTTAGAAATACAGACGGTATGATTTTCAGTACCGTCAAAACCGTTTTCTATCTTTTTTGTTCAGCCAAAATAGTTGCAACTGTCCTTGCCTGTGCTGGCTTAGCCTAAATTATTTTCATTCATTTATTTTTAGGCTGCTTTTTTTTTACCTTACTAATTTGGGTACCGAAACTCAGTACCACTATGGTACCGGTACCTTTACAAGAGAAAAGTTAAAAACATGCACATCCAGGTCGAATCCAGCAGGTGCAGAGCTGGGGAGGCTGGAACAGTGAATAAATAAAACAGCTCGCACACTGCAAGGGCTCCAGTGAATGAATTTATTGAACCGTTGGTAACGTTTCGAGCAGACTGAGGAAGAGCAGTCTGCTCGAAACGTTACCAACGGTGCAATAAATTCATTCACTGGAGCCCTTGCAGTGTGCGAGCTGTTTTATCTATTCACTGTAGCGGTACCTTTACAACCAGTATTACCGGTACCGAATTGCAACACAGAATTAGGTGCCATACCCAAGCTGCTGAGTGAAATATCCACCCTCCGGGGCTCCTAAACACCTTCACCCATCCCTAATCACAACTGATGTAGAATTACATGAGACAGGTTGAGGGGAAAGTGGCTGCGCCAAAAAAGTAATTACATTGATTGATGATATCTGAGGCAGAATTTTTCCTTTTAACTTTTGACTTCATCTTATTGGCTCCCAGATAACAGGTCTGTAAATGTGTTGGAACACAAAAGTCTCTCTTGGGACGGGCCTGACATCTGTGAGTGCACTGAAAAACACAACTACTGGGGTCAAGGGTCAAAATGACAGGAATGGTTGATCTGGAACAAATAGTAGGCTATATATATAATTGAAAGTACCCTATAGTAGGCTATACCCTAAGGGTGTATTCACACCTGTAGGTCGTTTGCTTTGTTCCGATTCAGGAACTTAATTGATACAATTGTTGCATTTGTGCTTTGGTTGGTTTGTGTTCACACAGCCACAAATCAAACGGTCCAAATAGTATTGCAAAGCCTCCTGGATTGGCCAGGAGACACTCTGGTAGGCTAATAGCCTCTCAGGATGGAAAAAATAATTCCCAGAGATTTTCCTATATGATTATAAGAATGCGTTTTGTTAGACCTACATTGTAGGCTACGTCGGGCGTGCCCCGTGCGAGGAGAGAGAGAGAGAGACAGAGAGAGAGAGAGAGAGAGAAAGAAAGATGGAGGGATCGGGAGAGAGAGAGATAGGGAGAAAGTTATTTATTTATTTATGTGGGCTATGTAGCCTATGTAAGCCTATGTATTTATTTAGCCTATTTAGGCTATCGGGAATTTGGAGATAGAAGATCAAAGACTCTCGCAACTTCGATCTGCTATTACTATCACTGAGACTTGAGAGGATTAGCCTACACATAGGCTATATGAACACCTGTCCTGTCAGGAATAAAATATTAATAAATAAATAATTTAATAATAGCCTACGGACATTTCGAGGAAGACATGCAATCAGTCTGATTGTCTGATTGAACCAGACAATCTTATCACAAAGAAGGCTGGCTCTGCACGACTTGTTTTCATTTATTGAATGGAGACCAGAGGTAAGTTGATCGAGTTCAAACTGCAGATGTGATGATCCAAAAATCCCCCAAAGTTTATCCATGCAAGTCACAAGTCGCCAAAACAGGATCTGAATGAAGATGTTGTTTTTAAACGATAAAAATGCTCGTTCTTCAGGCCATTACGCACAGCGCAGCTGACTACGGCAGCTGGTTTATCCAGAAATGCGCACTGTTTACTGCTGTTGTGGCGGATCGAGGTCGGATCACGTTCTCACCACAAACAAACCGCACCAGAGTTTGTTTAAAGTGGACCGAGACCACCCTTTCTTGGCGAGCTCGGTCCGCTTGTTTTGTCCCGCATCCGAGTGTGATTGCTGTGTTCACACTCCCCCAAACGAACCGCACCAAGGGGGAAAACGCTCTGTGTTTCGGAACAACTGCTCCAAACGAGATAGGTGTGAATACACCCTTAGTTACTGGTTTTGCTCCCTCACTAGTGTCAGTGTCTGATTCTGATATAGTCCTAGAACTGGAACTTCTGATTTGGAAAAAGAGTGAAATGTCCAGAGGAGGGAGCTTCATGCTCAGCTAATGGACTGCCAGCTTTCAGAGACCATCAACTCTGCCATTGTAGCCATTAGCCATGACAGAGACCTCTGTGTGTTGTGGCCAAGCCAGCGTACTTGTTCCTGTCCCTGCCTGTCACTCTGGGAAAGCCACATCCACATCTGAATGTATTATAACTCCACTCTTCCCATCCCAAGTCCTGAAGTCCTGTCTACTTATTTTGCTGTGTTCAGTTTTCATTCGTAATATCATTTTCATGTCCGTAACCTGGCCTGCTGCAACCAGCTCATCCACAAAACAAAGAAGGGGTTATTGTTGGTTGTCGGAGCAATTATATCTTTCTGTAGCGGAAATGTGCTGTAGATAGTCATCAAACAAAACAATCCGTTTGTTTACCATGCTTTATATTCTGCCTCTTATTCCAAACAGAGGCTTTTTGACATTTACAAATTTTGATATCTATCAAAGATAATATTTCAATTTTAATTACCGGTATTATTTTTGTATATACTGAAAATTATCATCTGTCTAAATATTTGACTATTTGAGAAAAAACTTTTTCAAATAAAGTACTGTAGGATAGGTCGAACATGAGCACATTTACTATGATTGGGACTGAGCCATTTGTACCTGCTGACTCCTCCAATAAGGGGTGCTAGAATATTAGTTTGCATTAGAACACGGCTCTCTCGATTCTGATTGGTCAATCAACAATATTCACCGGTCATTATTTCTCGACAACCGACCGCTGCTCTGCCACACCTGGATTAATCAGTTGATAAGAGCCTTTTGTCAGCAAGCCACTACTAATTAGGCCAACCAGTTGCAGCTGTGGTGTCTTGTGTGCCAATTACGAATGAAACCGGTTTGTCGCTGAAAACGCTATTAAAAAATATATTTGAATAATTATTTTTGTCAGATTAATGAATGATTTAGTTGTAGGCCGTGTTCTAAGCGGGATAATGTATATTGAGGCGGTGATTACTGGGAAATAATGACCTTCAGGTGAACGATTAAGCCCTCCGCTACGCATCGGGCTCAATCCACCTGTCGGTCATTATTTCCCCCGTAATCACCGCCTCAATATACATTATCCCTTATATATTGTTTCTCCTTTGGTTTGAAATATCACATTACATGAAGCTGTATCCAGTAGGGATATTTTTGGCCTTGCCCGCCCTGCAGCTCGACCGTTGTGTGGGCTCACTTGCTCTTAAGATGCCTATGACATCATCAGTGATGTCACAGTGCACAATTGCTCAAGTGACATCACCGATGACATCACTTCCAGTTGAGTGACATCACTTCCGGGACAGAATTGAAACAAACAGATAATGGCATTAGGAGCGACAGAAGGCAATAGGCATATATCAAGTATATCATGTTATCACACTCTACAGTATTGAGTGTCTAATGCTATTTATGTCTTGCTGAAAAGGTGAGATTAAGTACTCCATTCTTCTCCCTTCCTTGACGTGTGAAGTGTGCCGTGAAGCTCACGGGCACAGCTATCACCAGGCCACAGATTGGAAAATGAACTTGAACTATGACAGTCACAAATCAGCGCAGTCCTGGAAGCTGTTCAAATCAGTGGTGCAGGAATGAGTTTTGAAGTCGCGGGACATCCAGATTTGGATGGATAGGCTAGTGCTGTGTTTTTCAGACTTTTTTGTGCCAAGGCACACTTGACATTGGGAAAAAGAATCCCACGGCACAGCACTAATCCCAAATGTTACAAAATGAAACATATGGCTCATTTCCACCGCCGGTACCGGCATGGCTCTGCTCGCTTTTTTCAGTTTTTTGGTTGAGTCTATATATATTTTTGTGTCACCTCTGTCAAGGTTCCAGGGCTGGTGGAGCCGGTACCATACGTTGATGTGAAACACTGAAGACTACTGATTGGTCAGAGAGCATCGTGTTTACTGTCTCTGGATACATTTAGTGGAGCTTAGTTTACCCTCTTGTGTGTAACGTTATTTGCCAAACTCTCCTGTTATTTCCAGCAGTCTTTTGTCTTGCTGCCTTCAGCCTCTGGTGAAATAAAATCGATCTCCTTGCTCAGCCTTAACAAGACGGCAGTTTATCAGGACGAGCCAGGACAAATTTAACGGCGCCTCCAAAGCGTGTGTGTGTGTGTGACGTGTGTGTGTGTGTGTGTGTGTGTGTGTGTGTGTGTGTGTGTGTGTGTGTGTGTGTGTGTGTGTGTGTGTGTGTGTGTGACGTGTGTGTGTGTGCGTGTGTGTGTGTGTGTGTGTGTACTGGCCGCTGTGCATGTGTGTGCATGCCACGATGGTGTTTGTGACAAATAAAGACGGGGTTTGTCCGTCCGGTTTAATCTTAATCTTTAACTTCCTTTCAGTCCAGTATAATACGCACTGTGCGTCACCAGCAGCACCTCAAGATGCACTGCACCCTGCTGTTGTGCAGCAGCTGAGTTGCGGCTCCCTCCTGGACAGCTGGAAACCATATTTAGGAGGTTTAGGTTGGCGTCACGAATCAATGTTTATGGTGTTGTTTTATTGTTTGCGATTGAAATAGGGCAGTGATTCCGCGGCCCACTAGTGGGGCCATGGAGGTGATGCTTCACTGTTTCCTCATCTCCTGTAGAGCCCAAAGGTGATGTTGTTTCACTGTTTCCTCATCTCCTGTAGAGCCCAAAGGTGATGCTTCACTGTTTCCTCATCTCCTGTAGAGCCCACAGGTGATGATGTTTCACTGTTGCCTCATCTCCTGTAGAGCCCACAGGTGATGATGTTTCACTGTTTCCTCATCTCCTGTAGAGCCCACAGGTGATGTTGTTTCACTGTTTCCTCATCTCCTGTAGAGCCCACAGGTGATGATGTTTCACTGTTTCCTCATCTCCTGTAGAGCCCACAGGTGATGTTGTTTCACTGTTTCCTCATCTCCTGTAGAGCCCACAGGTGATGTTGTTTCACTGTTTCCTCATCTCCTGTAGAGCCCACAGGTGATGTTGTTTCACTGTTTCCTCATCTCCTGTAGAGCCCACAGGTGATGATGTTTCACTGTTGCCTCATCTCCTGTAGAGCCCACAGGTGATGATGTTTCACTGTTGCCTCATCTCCTGTAGAGCCCACAGGTGATGATGTTTCACTGTTGCCTCATCTCCTGTAGAGCCCACAGGTGATGATGTTTCACTGTTTCCTCATCTCCTGTACAGCTCACAGGTGATGATGTTTCACTGTTTCCTCATCTCCTGTAGAGCCCACAGGTGATGTTGTTTCACTGTTTCCTCATCTCCTGTAGAGCCCACAGGTGATGATGTTTCACTGTTTCCTCATCTCCTGTACAGCTCACAGGTGATGATGTTTCACTGTTTCCTCATCTCCTGTAGAGCCCAAAGGTGATGTTGTTTCACTGTTTCCTCATCTCCTGTAGAGCCCACAGGTGATGATGTTTCACTGTTGCCTCATCTCCTGTAGAGCCCAAAGGTGATGTTGTTTCACTGTTTCCTCATCTCCTGTAGAGCCCACAGGTGATGATGTTTCACTGTTGCCTCATCTCCTGTAGAGCCCAAAGGTGATGTTGTTTCACTGTTTCCTCATCTCCTGTAGAGCCCACAGGTGATGATGTTTCACTGTTGCCTCATCTCCTGTACAGCCCACAGGTGATGATGTTTCACTGTTGCCTCATCTCCTGTACAGCCCACAGGTGGTGATGTTTCACTGTTGCCTCATCTCCTGTACAGCCCACAGGTGATGATGTTTCACTGTTTCCTCATCTCCTGTACAGCTCACAGGTGATGATGTTTCACTGTTTCCTCATCTCCTGTAGAGCCCACAGGTGATGATGTTTCACTGTTTCCTCATCTCCTGTAGAGCCCACAGGTGATGATGTTTCACTGTTTCCTCATCTCCTGTAGAGCCCACAGGTGATGATGTTTCACTGTTTCCTCATCTCCTGTAGAGCCCACAGGTGATGATGTTTCACTGTTTCCTCATCTCCTGTAGAGCCCACAGGTGATGATGTTTCACTGTTTCCTCATCTCCTGTAGAGCCCACAGGTGATGATGCTTCACTGTTGCCTCATCTCCTGTACAGCCCACTAGGGGTGGGAATCGCTGAGTAGCTCATGATACGATATCGTCACGATACTTGGCCCTCGATAACGATATTATCACGATACTGCGATAATCGATATATTGGAAGACGATACATCACGATACCTGTGTAACTGAAGAGAAAAAAATACCCCTAAAAGGCAAGAAGCAGGTATTATGTATTTATTAGCAGAATTGACATGAACTCTCTCAGAGTTCACTCACTCACTCATACCATTTTCGATACCACGGAGGAAAAGTTACACATTAAGTCTTTTTATTATTATTATTAAAACAAGAAAACCTATATAACCTACCTACCTATATAATTTCTAAAAGTAGATATTAATGATCAAATATTTCCATTCATGTAGCCTACAGTATTTATGTTTTTGTTTCAACTACAAACATAAATAAACGTCAACTTGAAACTATGTTTGAACTACCACACACAGCATAATATTTTAGCCTGTTTATAAAAAAAAAAAAAAAATTAAATAAACATATCGATACTTGGTGCCAGTGTATCGATAACGTATCGCAAGTGGAAATATCGCGATACCGTGAGTATCGATATTTTGTCCCACCCCTACAGCCCACAGGTGATGATGCTTCACTGTTGCCTCATCTCCTGTACAGCCCACAGGTGATGATACTTCACTGTTGCCTCATCTCCTGTACAGCCCACAGGTGATGATGCTTCACTGTTGCCTCATCTCCTGTACAGCCCACAGGTGATGATACTTCACTGTTGCCTCATCTCCTGTACAGCCCACAGGTGATGATAGCAGCAAGTTGAGTGTTTCCACGGGAGTTGGAAACACTCAAGGTGTGAAGTCACACTGCTACCTAGGAATGGCATCATGCCAGAAAACCTCCTACAGCCCCCTGTGTTTGCTAATGAATGGTGCAGATTGGGTAGAGATGGTACGGAACTATTCCCCACTTTCCAACAGCGGGAAAGATGTGTGTTGTGTGTTGTGTGTTTATTGTAAGTGATTTATTAATTATCTTATTTCATAATTCAATGTAATAATCTCTGAAAATGACCAGAATGGCCATAAACATCTGAACAAGGGGGCAAAAACCGTCTTCTTATACTGCAATGAAATTGTGGTTTTGATTTGATTTAAGCTGTGTTATTGAATTTGATTCTATTTGTTTGAAAAGCTCAATATGTGCAGGCCCAGTTCTGCTGAGTGATGTCAGCACCCAAAGACTCACCTCAACAAACAGTGAAACCAGCAGCTCAGACAGTTCCCAGAATCTTAATTTTCCACACGTGCTCCACACAAAAAAGTGCAAAGCTGAAGAGAGAGATACGACTGTGTGTGAGTGGCCTGGCAAAGGATGAAAGCAGATACACTGAGCAGTGCTTTCATTTAATCTAAGTTTTTTTTTTATGTCTGCAACTCTGCAAAAATAAATGTTAATGTGTTTGGCCGTTGCAAGGCAGTGATACTGCAAGAATTGCAAATTGCGAATTGCTCTTTCTTAAACTCAATAATGTGTCCAAGACCAAGCAATTAGCTGGGTTTCCATCCAAATGTATTGCAACTTTTAATCGAATTTTCAGAAAGTCGGCAAAATAAAATGCAAAACAATGCGCGTTTCCATCCATTGCTATTTTGCGAATTATAAAGCTGTCAATCACCTGGTGTTTGAGGCTGTCTGAGCTGCTGATCAGCTGCTAGACCCGATATAGCCTACAGCTCTGTTAAACACATCTAACGTTATTAATTATGATCTACAAGTAGACAAAGGTAGCCTACCATAACGCCATTTCTGGATTACCAGGTGCGACTCGGCAAACTAACATTATAATCCCAACCCGATCTCCCAAAAAATTGTAAAATAGCAACGTTTGTGGACCAACGTTGCTATGTTACAATTTCGGCTCCGAAATTGTAAAATGGTAATCCACGGAGCAGATAGTAAGTGAATAGAGACAGTCCGCACACGGCATGTCATGTTTTGCAGTGATCAAGGCAAACTGTGTTGTTTTTGAATGGAGAGACAACGGAATATCGCTTAAACTGTTTCTACCGCACGTTTCGCATTTCCCTTTTATCGATACACCCGACTTTTCCGCCTCCCTCAAGCGTGAAAACTTTTTTGCGATATTTTGAGGTTTTTGCGAATTAGGCAGCGTTTCCACTCAGTTTTTTAATGCGCAAATTGAAATTTCGCATCAAAACAGGTGGATGGAAACCCGACTATTGACCATTGACTTTGGCAGGGGAGCTGCTGCCCCCCCCACCTACCCTCATCAATGGTGAGCCAGTAGAGCAGCTGCCCCCCCACCTCCCCTCACCAATGGTGAGCCAGTAGAGCTGCTGCCCCCCCGCCTCCCCTCATCAATGGTGAGCCAGTAGAGCTGCTGCCCCCCCGCCTCCCCTCACCAATGGTGAGCCAGTAGAGCTGCTGCCCCCCCGCCTCCCCTCATCAATGGTGAGCCAGTAGAGCAGCTGCCCCCCCACCTCCCCTCACCAATGGTAAGCCAGTAGAGGTGCTGCCCCCCACCTCCCCTCACCAATGGTGAGCCAGAGTTGCTGCCCCCCCACCCACCCTCATCAATGCTGCTCCCCCACCTCCCCTCATCAATGGTGAGCCAGTAGAGCTGCTGCCCCCCACCTAACCTCATCAATGGTGAGCCAGTAGAGCTGCTGCCCCCCACCTAACCTCATCAATGGTGAGCCAAGTCTTTCATGAAAATGTTTTACTCGTTAATTAGTTTACATTCACTATCAAGATTTTTATTTGGAGCATCTACAGCTGAATTTTGCAGTGTTTTTCCACAATTTGCCTTAACTGCTGCCTTTTGGAAGATCTAATGTATTTATGTTGTTACCTCATTATTACTTTCGCATTTATTGTGGCATGAGTTGAGTAGAGTAGAGAAATTATCAATTATCCACAATGGGGCAATTCGATTTACAGCATGCAAGTTGCAATACACCAAAACATCAAGGGAACATAACCACACATTACAAAAACATAGGCAGTATCACACAATATCAATTTATATCCAACAAAATGCTGTAGGCCTACATCCTACCCTTAAGTATGCATAAGCAGGGATTGGGAACAGCCTTGATCCACACGTCTAACTGCAGTTACATATTTAATCTGCAGATTGACTCTGGGATAAAAGTGCTGAAATCTATAACTGCTACATACCATCAGGGAACCTGAACCTACACCCAGAGGGAAGAAGGGAAACCTCTGAGAAAAGAGGGTGTAGGGGGTCCTGAAGAATAACCTACTGTAACCTACTGGCTCACCCTGAGATCTTCAGGCACTGGTCTACTAATTGTCCCGAGGACCAAATCAAAACATGGTGAAGCCGCGTTCTCCCACTATGCCTCTCATAACTGGAACAAACTCCCTGAACACATTAGATCTGCCCCTACTCTGCCTATTTTTAAATCCAAGCTAAAGACCTTTATGTTTACTCTTGCTTTTAACTGCTACTAAACTACTGCCTCTCTCGGCCTGTAATTTAAAAAAAAGATTCCTGTACATTTCCAACAAATGGACTGTACATGTAATAATAATACTGAAGAGTGCCTTGTAACTTATTTAAAACAGAAATAATGTTTCATGTTTGTTAATTTGAGTATATATTTTAACTAAAACTGTCGGCTGTGTTTTTTATGTGTTTTTTATATGTGCATTGCTTTGCTGCTTGTTTTTTCGATTATTTTTTGTAAAGCACCTTGAATTGCCTTGTGTATGAAAGGTGCTATATAAATAAAATTTGACTTGACTTTGACTTCGTAGTAACTTCTCTTCTGAACTTCTTAAAAACTCACATCATTAAGGTCTGTCTCTCTGCCAGTGATTTTAGAGCACAACTTCACTTCATTTTTGCCATATTTTCCTGTGTAAAGTGACAACCCTCAAATGCTCGATTGACATGACTGATGACATCATGGCTCTCTGTATGTTGGAAGGCTGACTGACTGACAACCCTAGGAGACAAGTCGAAGGGGAAAAGGTGGGAGCGGGTCCTGGGTCACAGGAAGAGAAGAGGAACCCATCGGGTTTTACAGAATGTAGGGAAACAGTGGATGATTAAATCCAGAAGGAGGGGTAAATGCAACATAAAGGATGCCAACTGCCATAAAACACCGCAGAAGAAGAAGAAGAAGACTGACAACCCTGAGGACAAAGAGTGACATCACTGATTACATCACTCACTGATGACATCACAATTGCCATTGTTTCTCTCTGTTTTCATCGTGACATGCAACAGCGATTTCCGGTTGAAAGCACGATTAGATAATCAGTGCCAGGGGGCACGGTGGTAAGCGCTGTCGCCTCACAGCTAGAAGGTCCTGGGTTCGATTGCCACCTGGGACGCCGTGAGCGCTGAAGGAGTGCATGCCTGTCCGCATATCCTCGAGTGCCCACCGCCTGGGTGGGGTCGCCAAAAGGGCCCCTCTGTGTGGAGTTTGCATGTTCTCCCCATGCCCCCTGAGGGTTTCCTTCATATAGGAACCCCACACCAAAACATGCAATATCCTGGTCGCTGAAGTGGTGCCTCCTCTGGTCGTTAGGGGCGCCTGTTCGGAGGGAGGGGAACTCGTTGGAATAGCGTGATCCTCCCACATGCTATGTCCTACCGGTGAAGCATCCCCTGTCAGGCTACTGCCTAATAAATTAAAATTTGCACTAATGGGATAAAAAAAAACAGGGGGGGGGGTATATAAATTTATATATAAAAAAAAAGATAATCAGTGCCAAGGGGGTAGATGAGTTGAGATCCCTCCCTCCCTCCCCTGATATGTGAAGCGCCTTGAGTGTCTAGAAAGGTGCTATAGACAAGTTTCCCTGCGCTGGCCTAGGGCGGCGCCATAGCAGTCTTATATGTCCCCTCCCCGTCTTCCGGTAAAGTCCACATTGCGTCCACAGCAGCGGGCACACCAGAAGGCAGCAGCCGAAATATCCAAACTTTTTTACAACGATCGCTATCATCAGCTACATTGTAGCATTGTAAAAGTGTTCCAGGTTACTGGACAGAGCTTTTCTTTTTTGTGTAAATACAATGAATAAAAACAACCAGTATATCCCACAGCTATCATGCATTTACTTTTCCAAAAGAAAAAAGGTGCAACAGAACAGGGGCTCCAGATGGAAAGTAGCCTATGGCTAAATCTGTTACAACCATCTCTTCCCCTATGGTGTTTAATGGTGTTTTTGTATATGTCCCTGCCAAATAAACTAATAAAATAAAATAAATAAACATCAAAATGTTATCCATGGACAAGGAGTTTATAGCCTATATAGGTCTGGAGCCCAGAGACCTTCGAAGCCATGCCCACTCTACAGTTGTGGATTTGGCTGTTATTGAGTAGATGAGGAAATTAGTTTGAGTTGACTCAGTTTAAATATCAGAGTTTACACACAGAGTCAGTTTTTTTTAATCCGCCAAAATCATGTCGCACAGAAAACCTTGCACACTGGTCCGATGCGTTTTATTATTATGTTCGTCGTTCTATTCGCAATACGAAACAAATAGTCCTCTCCAGGGGTGAAATTTAAATTCTTGCCGGAACTACTACTCCAACCTTCATCGCGTCATTGTTCTCCTCCCGCCCAGCTTCATGCGTTCCTGAACACGCATATTTTTGACATCATGTAGTCTATAGCAAATTATTTATTAAATTATTTATTGTGCAAGTTAGTAGCCTACTTAATTAACCTGTATACAGTGTGGCATAATTGTGCTTTAAGTAAAACAGATGTCTAATGGTAAAGTAAAGGCGAAATTAATTATGCAAAGGACAAATAATATGAAAATGCATAAGCAAGAATATGAAAATGGATTAAAAAATGCACATTTTAAATTGCATTTTGCAAATCAGCATCAGTCTTCCATTTGTCAATTTAATTACCGTAATTTAATTTAAATGGCTCATTTATAAGCATTTTTATTAATAAGGTTTATAAATAGTTTTATCAAACAGCTCATTTAAAAGCATTTTTTTCTTCTAGAAGCCGTCTGGAAGGTGAATATGTAGCCTATGTAAGTAAATTACTGAGAATTAGCCTACTGCTTGGATTTATAAAGCTTTTCATAATGCAGGAGACAGAGGGGAAAAAGCACATTAGATTGTGCACAGAAGAAATCCATGCAGTCAGCAGAGAAATCCTTATCCAAAGCAAAAGATTCCCACCAGGAATCAAAGAACAGACACCGAATTGGGCACTGGGTGGGCAGACAAGACAATCAAATGCCATCTTGAAAACATTCCTGAATGAACGATGAAGGACTTTTACGCATCAGAGGCGCCATGAAACCATGCGTAAAAGCTCTCTCTCTCTCTCTCTCTCTCTGCTTCTTTCTGCTGTCCTCTTCCCCCGTTACGTCTAGCTTGACACAACACAGCCCGTCCAATGTACCCGTCTGTAAACGGTGCAGCTGAGCTGATAAATGCCGACTTGTTCAACGAGCAACAGGTTAGCGGATGTGATAGATAACATCATTAGGCTACATTTCCAAAACGAGTGTTATTTTGTGACGAGCAAACTTTTAACGTCGGAGTTCGACAAGGAAATGCGATGCGAGGAGGGACGCGCTGCGCTGCAGTCATGGGCTGCAGTGCAGAGTACTATCCAGGCAGCGTCAAGCCAGCGTAAACACAGCTGCTCACGTTCTAGACCGGATATTGCTCCCAGAATTATTTTACAGCGGGAGCCTCACAAAAATAAGGTGGATAGACAGCACGATTAAAACCACTGACAGGTCTAAAACACTGCATTGGAACAATTTAGAAGCAATTTATGAGACAGACTACTGTTGTTTATGCGACATAACGTCAGCCATGTGTTTCCTTGGAAATTATGCGATCGTGATTGCTTCTGCACTCTGCAGCAATCGGCTTTTGATCAGGCACAGAAAGTCTTAAAGGAACTGCGCACCGGAGGGTTCCGGCCAACTTTCACCAGTGGTCCTCTCCTGTATCCACGTTACAACGTGACTGACAGATAGCAGCAGCAGCTGATCTACAGCAGGCAGCGGTGATGTGGACTGCAGCTGGTCGGGGAAGAGTGGCCGGTGAGGTGAAGCGAGCCGCTCAGACTGGAGTGGACTCCAACGTACCCTGCCCCTCCGCGGCTTATTTTCATTGTGCATTGTGCAGCTGCAGGATTGTAGATGAGCATATGACCTACTTTGTTGCTGTGGAGATATTGGTACGCTTCGGAGCTTTTGAGATTGTTCATCGCGTTGCCATCCACTGCCATTGATTCCTCAAATACGCTATAATCCTGCCTGTAGTTACGTTCGGCCATTTACACATATTCTCTTCCCATGTGTCCACTGTCAACGGGTGTGGGATAGACACTCTTTCATTAGACAGGAAACTCGGAGAATGATCCCAAGTTTGCATTTTTTCGGCGGTCGCTATGGCTATTATGCTAGTATGTTACGCTTCTCAAAGACCGGAAGAGACAGACATATCGCGGCCGAGTCCGGAAGCAAACCGGAAGTGCCCAGGAAACTTGTCTATATAAATCCAATCAATTATTATTATTATTATTATTACAATTAGCCAATCAGCATCAATAAACAGCACAACGGGCGGGACTAACACCGTTGCTGAGCTTTTTCCCGTTGTCAAGTGCACTGAGGAGTAATATCAACAATAATATCAATAGTCATTTGATCATTTGAAAGAGGCATGGGAGAGAGACTTTGGGGAAGAGGTTCCTGATCATGTCTGGCAATACTCAATTGAGAGAATACATTCAACATTTATCTGTATTAGGCATGGGTTACTTCAGTTTAATGTTTTGCACAGACTCCATCTCTCCAAGGACAAACTTTCCAGAATGTACCCAGAATTGGTAGGCTGTGAAACTGAATTGCCCTTCTGCAAAGTCTGAATCTGAAGAATTGGATCCAACTTGCTCCCAGTGTAAACGAGACCCAGCCACACTTATCCATATGTTTTGGTCATGCCCAACCCTGAGTCATTTTTGGTCTAGTATTTTTAAAACTTTTTCTTATTTATGTGAGGGCAAAGTAATACAACCTGACCCCATGATTGCTATTTTTGGAGTGGGTCTGAGTGCTCTGAAGCTCTCTGTGGCCCAGTCGGATGTGGTGGCCTTTACATCACTCTTGGCTAGACGCCTCATCCTGCTCAAGTGGAAGTCGGTTATACCTCCTACACATAAACAATGGGTTGGAGAGGTGATGGCTCATCTAAAACTTGAAAAGTTGAAATATTCAATCCGAGGGTCTGTGCAAACGTTTTTTAAAGTCTGGCAACCATTTTTAGATTATTTTGAGTCTCAATATGCTGCAATAGAGTAAAATGATATTTTTCTACTTTTGATGTTTCTATAATAAGGTGGTGATGGGAACTGTGTGAGGTAGTGGTCATCAGTTATGTGTTGCTGTTTTGTTTAGTCTTTTCTTTTCTTTTTGTGTCTCCATGTGGGAAAGGGGGGGGTTTACGTTTTGTGATTTTTTGTTTGTTTGAAAAAAAAATCTATAAAAAATCTTTGAATAACAATAGTCTGACTGGCTTGAAGCAGCCTGTGGACTTAGCTCTCCCATTGGTGCCTGTTTGATAGGCAAACTGAAGTGGGTCTATCTTTTCAGCAGCCAGGGAGATGATCTCCTCTTTTAACACATTCACTGCCAACAGTTTTTCCAATACAGTAGGTAGTAGGGCTGGGTTCAAAAAATCGATTCTCCGATTTTTAATCGATTTTCATTTTAATCCTCGATTATCGATTCATATGTCCAGAGATCGATTTTTTTTTTATTAATTTTTTTTTTTTTTTTTTTTTTTTACTAAACAGGCTAAAATATTGTGCTGTGTGTGGTAGTTGAAACATAGTTTCAAGTTGACGTTTAATTATGTTTGTAGTTGAAACAAAAACATAAATACTGTAGGCTACATGAATGGAAATGTTTGATCATTATTAATATCTACTTTTAGAAATTATATAGGCTGAAATCAAATCACTGTGCATAATTGTGAAAGTGTCTTTATTGACAGATGAAAAGGCTGTTATTTACCCTTTGTCACCACGTGGTGAGTAAATATATGTGTAACTAAAACCATTAAAATTGACAACAGGTCTGCAACTTTTTTTCCCCATTTATCTACTTGGCTGGTTGGAAACCCCTGTGTTACATAACTGGACAGTCATGTAATTCAGGGTACAGCTCAAAAACCACGTTTTGGTATAACTAACCAAATCAATATTGAAAATTGGTCGAATCGGAATCGAATCGAATCGAATCGAAATTAATCGATTCGCAACCTTGTGAATCGGAATCGAATCGATTCTTGAAATTTGAACCAATACCCAGCTCTAGTAGGTAGCTTCTGCCAAGGTTTTTTTTGAGGATTCTGGCTCATCTTTCAAGAGCCGAGGATTATTTTCTGCTAGGACTTTGTGAACACAAAATATCTCAAAAGAACTAATAGAATGTGTGCTTTCTCTGTCTAAAAGAGTTAGTTTTTATCATGTTCTGTTATGTAGGCATTAGCAGTTGAATACAGCATGGTTTCAGCGTCTGAGAAGGAAAGCTGAGAAAAATGCATTTTTGTGAAATTCGATAGAACAGGCAGAACAGTCACTTTAACCATTTATTTTTGGCATCAGTGAGACATCAGACATCTAAACAATAGTTCTGAACAGTAATTTCCTCCATAACAGCACCCCAACCCCCCTCTCCTTCAAACTCCTCCCTCCGTGGGTGTGTCTCTGGTGGCTCTGCAGCGTGTGTCACAAGCGAGTCTCTGCTGCCTGTCTGTGCTGCCTGGCTGCTGGCGGCCGCTCGTCGGGCGAGTCTGGATCGGGCTCGTTCGTTTCTGGGATTTCGGTTGTGAGCTGGGATGAAGCTGCGTGCGATTCTGGGCTTTCTGCTTCGTGTTTCAAAGTGTGTTGCACCCAGAGTCTATTTTTGGAATCCCCCACCGTTGTGCGCCAGCTCCCAGCGCGAAAGCGTTTTCGCCATGAGAATGGTTTCCTCACGCTTTTTCCTGCTGTTTTTGCTCGGCTTTCTCTAGTCTAGAGAGCACTGTCGCCACTTAGTGGGTCGGTAAAATAGGTTATACACATTCAATAGCTCCCATATTTTTATAGGAGATGTAAAAGGGTTTGATCCACATCCCACCGTCAAATTATTATTATTTTTTTTTTGACAAGTTAACTCGTCGACGGCAGTGAACGTGTTAAGATTTTTTCTAGGTTTTTCATCACAATGGATGTTAGTGCTATCGGTCTGAATTTGTTTAGTTCCCTGGGATTATTTACCTTAGGAATGGGAATAATGGTGGACTTTTTCCAAATGGAAGGGAATTGACATTGATCAACACATATCTGAAAGAGCTTTGTGAAGACCTCTCCTAGTTGTTCTGCACAGTGGCGCAGAGTGCGACCACAGATGGTGTCGGGGCCGGCTGCCTTCTTTGGGTTTGTTCTTTTAAAGAGGCTAGTCACCTTCTCTCGTGAGATCACCAGGTCATTCTGGGGCAGAAGGGTTTCCCTCAGCCTGGAGACATCTTGCTTAGAATCATATGTTTCAAACCTAGAAAAAAATACATTGAAAGCATTTGGCAGGTCTACATTATTAATATCATCTATGCTAATAGGCTGCCTTTTCGTGTCGTTCTGTTGATTTATGGAGGCCATAGTTTTGATGCCCTGCCAGGCTGCTCTAATGTTACCATTGGTGTACTGTTGTTCGATTTTGGCTTTGTATTTAGCTTTAGCCTTGGCTATTTCAGCTTTAACCTCCCTTGAAGCTGCCTTCTTCTCTTGGGGGTTGCCAGTAAAAAATATACGTTTCTTTCTGTTTATAGCAGACTTTAGCTCTTTGTTTACCCAAGGCTTGTTGTTAGGGAAGATGACAACATTTTTAGATGGTAAAACCAGGTCAACACAGAAGGAAATATACGATGAAACAGAATCTGAGAGCTTATCAATGTCATCACAGGCATCAAAGAAACATTGCCAGTCAGTGCATTCCAGACATGCTTGGAGTGAGGAAATACTGTCTTCTGTCCATATTTTCACAGTTTTCTTCTCCTTCTCCATATTTCTGAAGCGTGGTTTGTAAACAGGCAGAAGAAAGATGCTGTTGTGATACGAGGCACCAAGGGCGGGCATGGCTATTGACTTATAGCCCCCTTTCACGTTTCCATAGCAAGTGTCAAGAGTCTTGTTTTTCTGAGTAGTGGGGCAAGTCACATACTGTTCATATGTCCGTAGCGTTTTGTTCAATCGGACGTGGTTCAGGTCCCCGAGGTAGAATTTGGGAGCATCGGGACAAATCGAGTCTAGCTTATGTGCTAGATTGGCTATTAGCTGCGTTGCTACGTTAGCATTTGCCTTGGGGTGAATGTACATTACATCAGAGTAAAGAATAGTTGTGGGAATTCATGAGGCACGAGTTCCGGTTTGGACGTTTAGCCTTCAAAACAAAAGCTGCCGCTATGCAACCACATACTATTTTTTTTAGCAATTTCGGCTAAAATAAGCCCATACAGTACGAGTGAATTGACATTCACCTCGTTTTTGTAAAATATCGCCACTATGCAACCACACAACGTTACTATTTTTAGCCATTTTGGTTCAAATAAGCCAAACGTTCCCACTCTTTGACAGCGGCGCGCACCTCCTTGCTAGTGAAACATTTTTAAACAGGAAGTCGACAACCGGCAACCGCTGAGAATCATGGGAAACGTAAGTCCAGGAATAAGGTGAATATAATACAAATTGGATTCAGAAATTCTACATTATAGATACAAACAGGAGAAAAAAAATAGATGCATGGAAAGAGGTGCTTAGAAGCTTTTGGCTTCATGGGCACTTAAGTAGAAGAAACATTGTTGACCCTTATTGACGATCCCCCTCACATCAGGCTCAAAGCATAAATCATCTAAAATGGCCCCCAGATATTTGTACTGCCTTACCACCTCTACTTGCTCACTGTTAATGAGGTTAGGTGATGGAGCAGCAACCCCTTTGCGAAAATCAATTGACATCTATCTCTTTTTATCTTAGATACGTATGAAAACTCTTTACACCAGTGTGCAAACTCATTAACAATTGGGTCATGACCAGTTTCACCATCCTTTAGAAGGCTAAAAACAGAATCATCTACAAATTTAATCTGGACTCATGATGGCTCATACAGTCATTAGTGTACCAGACAAACAACAGGGGTGAGAGGACATATCCTTGTGGCGCACCATTCGGAGATGTATGAGCACCAGATAAGGCCCCATTTACTCTCAACCTCTGAGGAGTTAAAAGTCTACAAGCCAGCAAAATATATTAAAATCCTATGCAAAATTGCTCATGAGCCTTTGTGTAATATTATGTCAAACTAAATCTTACTAATATAATAGGGCAGTGGGGGAGAGGCGACCCACACAAACACAATCAACGTCGACCATCCTGATGATGTCATACCCCCTGATGATGTCATGGCCCACAATCGTCAAGTGGTGGCCAGAGCGATTCTGTCATGCCCCGCAATCGAGTGGTGCCCAGTGGTGACTGATGATGTCATACTCACACTGACTGATAATGTCATCATGACGTCGTGACATCACTGATGCCATGGACTGAATTGTGATGTCATCAGTGATGTCATAAATCACTGATGAAGCCATACCCACTAATGATGTCATAGACATTGTGACATACTCATGACATAATCAATGATGTCATAGACTGAATTGTGATGTCATTAGTGATGTCATAAATCACTGAATATGCCACTAATGAGCTTTTTGAGGAGACAGCGAGGGAGCAGGGCCTTAAAATCACCTGCAACCCAAACCACATCCTTCATACGGGGACTGCCCCCTAGTCCGACACCTCACGAGTCCGAAAAGTGATGCATTGGACAGACATCTCATTCGTCCGACAGCTCGTTAACGCGACAACGAAAATCTCACTAATCCGACAGCTCGTTAGTCCGAAAATAATATGCTCTGACTGCAGTGCAAACGGAAAATTTCTCTGCTGGTTTTCTCTCCTTCTTTCTCTCTGAAATGGTAAATGGTAAATGGCCTGCATTTATATAGTGCTTTTATCCAAAGCGTTTTACAGTCAGTAGGTACATTCACCCATTCACACACCGATGGCGGCAGGCTACCACGCAGGGTGCTGGCACACCAACGGGAGCAATTTGGGGTTCAGTGTCTTGCCCAAGGACACTGACATGCAGACTGGAGGAGCCGGGAATTGAACCACCAACCTCTTTTAAAATCGATTAGTGGACGACCTGCTCTACCTCCTGAGCTACAGCCGCCTCTCGCTCTCTCACCCCCCTCTCGCTCATGAACATAATGTAGTAAACATGCTGTGGTAGCCTCAATGCGATGAGTGTCGCGTTGAGGCTACTGCTGTGGGAGGAGACGTTTGGGGGGACGGCGTTGCAGACAGGGCCCAGGACTCACCGCTATCCAGTTTTGTGTCCAGCGTCCAGCCCGCCGGCGTGCGCTATCAGCACCGCCGACCAAAAGCCATTGTTTACCTGGGGAGTCAGACGGTGTGATAAGCAGGGGGGGGGTTCGGGGTCTCTCGCCAGTTAAGTTTTAACCCTCATTTCATTCACGTTAAATGTTGCGTGCGTCATTCCCTCCTGCCCCTGTATGTCGTGCGTAAAAGGAGAGGAAGAAGAGTCGGAGGTTTTACTGTGGGCGGCCAACTTACCTGTGGCTACTGTAGGAGTCATCTCTCTGTCCCAGTTTAATGTGTGTAACCCGGGCGTTCTGGGGTAGCCCTTCTTAGTAGCCTATCTTAGTTGCTGTGGACTGTATTAGGCTATTGCATGCTTTGCGTGCTGCCATCCTTTCACGTGTGCTGTGCTGTGCGGAATCCTATTACTGTTTGATCTATCTGCGTTTGTAGTGGTTCGCATAATCACTTTCTAGTGGTTTGCATTGAGACGGGGATAGACCCTCGGTGACATTTGGAACCCCGTAATTCACCTGTGATTCCCTCCATGTATTTTAGCCTTGTTACATTCATAAAAATTTAAGCTGTAGGCCTATCTATTTTCCATATTCTCGTGTTGTGTGTTGTTTGGTCTCCGACGGAGCCCTTTCCGGGCAGGTTATTACAATAGTATTTTCATATTATTCAATAATTCCAGTAGGCTACTGTACTGCTATAGGCTATATATAATGGCCTGATGACAGGCAGTAGGATATGTCCAATGCAAAAATGCAAGGTGCTCTTCAAACACAACTGCAAGAAGACGTCTTCCCTCAGCCACCATACCTGTGTGTGTGTGTGTGTCTGTGTGTGTGTGTGTGTGTGTGTGTGTGTGTGTCACACACAGAGGGGGGAGAGAGAGCGAGTGTGTGTATTAAATCACAAACCGGCAAGGTCTGCGCTGTGCGCCCTCACCGTCCTGTCTCTCCACGCGCGCATCCAAGTGGAAATGGGACCAGCGCAACCATGCAGTTTCCAACTTTCTACAGTGAAATCATGAGGAATGGGCCTACAGGATTTTTTTCAGTGATCGATCATTTAGGGAACATTATTAGTGCTGCTGCCGCTTGTGAGAAGAGTAACATGACTCTGATAATGAACTCTGATCATTTGTTGTGACTGTTCAGTCAGATGGATAATAGATTGGTTGTGAGGATGTCATGAAGCGCAGGCTGTGTGACGCAGGGAGCATTAGGCACAGGTGAGGTAGCTTATGTTACAGTCATTTTTCAGCAGCTAAGATTGTCATTAAGCTGTAGGATCACAAGCACATTTCTTTTAGATATAGCCTATCACAAACAACTCCTACAGTAGCTGCACTATCCGTCATGTGGTTTAAAACAGGTCGCAGCAGCAAATGATGTTATTATTCTTGACAATTTGGCAGCGCTCCGAAAGACACAATAGGCCTATAGGCTACGACGTAACGTCCTTTTCCTTACAGCCTGTTCTAACTTGAGTGCATTTCCATATTATATCGTACAGTGTGGGGATATAACGCACGTCGGATCATAAATTAGACCTCCGTGTCATCAGGCCATTATAGGCCGCTAGGGGCGCTTCACCGTGTGCGACCCGCTGCAGCTCTCACCGTGGCGTTCTGTCTGTTTTAATCATTTTAGTCCGTCTTGTCCTACTACTTTCAAACCTTTTAATTGTTTTAAAGCTCTGAGTGCTTGTGAAACAGTCTGTGACTCAGTATGTGGACCTCGGGAACATGTGCGCAGTTTCTGGTGCTTCTCTGTCTGCTGGCGCTGATATGTAACGTGTGTCATGGCGGACACGAACAGCGGTATGGAGAAGGAGGCCGCCTCACAATCAGCAGAGAGATCCTGCTATCCTTACGGACCTCAGCTGCGGAAGGTTCGGTTCCGACTAACATCCCGGCAGAGATACAACTCCCGAGCAAAAGGACTCAACCACGCCGACCTCCGCGGAGGAAAAGAGGAAGAAGAGGAGGTATCCGCCGTAGAATGAAAACCCTCTGCCTCGACAATAGACGCCAGCTTCCCCCCTTGCCCTCTATCTTCCTATCCAACGTACAGTCTCTTAGACACAAAGTAGATGAGTTGGAAATATGGGCTAAATTTAAGCAGGAGATCAGAGAGGCCTGTATACTTGCCATTACTGAAACGTGGCTAAAAGACAGCGACGAAGACAGCGACCTGGCCCTGACGGGATTCGGCTCCCCTATCCGACTCGACCGCTCCCCTGAGACAACAGGGAAAAGCCGAGGCGGCGGGGTCTGCTTCTATATAAACGAACGGTACTGTAAAGATATCACCATACGGGAATCACTGTGCACAAAGGACATAGAGTATCTGTCCATTTCACTTCGGCCTTTCTACCTGCCTCGTGAATTCCCACAACTTTTCTTTACTCTGATGTACATTCACCCCAAGGCAAATGCTAACGTAGCAACGCAGCTAATAGCCGACCTAGCACATAAGCTAGACTCGATTTGTCCCGACGCTCCCAAATTCTACCTCGGGGACCTGAATCACGTCCGACTGAACAAAACGCTACGGACATATGAACAGTATGTGACTTGCCCCACTACTCAGCTAAACAAGACTCTTGACACTTGCTATGGAAACGTGAAAGGGGGCTATAAGTCAATAGCCATGCCCGCCCTTGGCGCCTCGTATCACAACAGCATCTTTCTTCTGCCTGTGTACAAACCACGCTTCAGAAATATGGAGAAGGAGAAGAAAACTGTGAGATTATGGACAGATGACAGTATTTCCTCACTCCAAGCATGTCTGGAATGCACTGACTGGCAATGTTTCTTTGATGCCTGTGATGACATCGATAAGCTCTCAGATTCTGTTTCATCGTATATTTCCTTCTGTGTTGACCTTGTTGTACCATCTAAAAATGTTGTCATCTTCCCGAACAACAAACCTTGGGTCAACAAAGAGCTAAAGTCTGCTATAAACAGAAAGAAACGTATATTTTTTACTGGCAACCCCCAAGAGAAGAAGGCAGCTTCAAGGGAGGTTAAAGCTGAAATAGCCATGGCTAAAGCTAAATACAAAGCCAAAATCGAACAACAGTACACTAACGGTAATATTAGAGCAGCTTGGCAGGGCATAAAAACTATGGCCTCCATAAATCAATAGAACGACACGAAAAGGCAGTATATTAGCATAGATGATATTAATAATGTAGACCTGCCAAATGCTTTCAACGCATTTTTTTCTAGGTTTGAAACTTATGACTCCAAGGAAGATGTCTCCAGGCTGAGGGAAACCCTTCTGCCCCAGAATGACCTGGTGATCTCACGAGAGAAGGTGACTAGCCTCTTTAAAAGAACAAACCCAAAGAAGGCAGCCGGCCCCGACACCATCTGTGGTCGCACTCTGCGCCACTGTGCAGAACAACTGGGAGAGGTTTTCACAAAACTCTTTCAGATGTGTGTTGACCAATGTCAGTTCCCCTCCATTTGGAAAAAGTCCACCATTATTCCCATTCCTAAGGTAAAGAATCCTAGAGAACTAAACGAATTCAGACCGATAGCACTAACATCCATTGTGATGAAAAACCTAGAAAAAATCTTAAAGGAGGAGATCATCTCCCTGGCTGCTGAAAAGATAGACCCACTTCAGTTTGCCTATCAAACTGGCAAAGGTGTGGAGGACGCCAAGCTCCTCATCCTCGACAAAGTCTATGAACATCTAGAGAAACCTGGATCTCACGCCAGAATTCTATTTGCTGACTTCTCCTCAGCGTTTAACAAAATGCAGCCCCACATTCTAATAGAGAGGTTTAAATCATATTTTAACTTCCCTGATCAACTTTCGCTCCTGTGTTTAAACTTTCTAACGGATAGAACACAGCGTGTCCTAGTAAATGGCTCTATGTCTGGTATTTCAACTTCTAACACAGGTTCCCCACAGGGCAGCGTCTTCTCATCAGTCTTCTTCATCCTGTACACAGACAGCTGCAGATCAAACAGGGACAACAGCCTTATAGTCAAATACTCTGACGACACTGCACTCCTGTCGCTCCTCCAGGGGGCAGAGTCGAACCACGGTTGTGCCCTTCCCGATTTTGTCGAATGGTGTGATGAGAACTTCCTTGATCTTAACGTATTAAAGACAAAGGAGCTTATAATCGATCTTAGAAATAAGAAAGCTGACCCTGTCGCTAGCTCCATCCATGGTGAAGACGTCCAGATTGTTGATTCTTATAAATACCTGGGAACAGTGTTTGACTCGCATCTCAAGTTTGACACAAACATAGAGTCTCTTGTTAAAAGAGGCCAACAGAAAATCTATTTATTAAGGAAAATTAACTCCTTCAAAGTGTCAAAAACGATCCTGTGCACTGTTTACAGATCATATATTGAGAGCCTTATAACTTTTTCTTTTATATGTTGGTTTAACGGTTTGTCTGTGAAGGACAGAAATAGCCTTAACAATATCGTCAAAGTCTGCTCCAAAATCATTGGAGTTCAGCAGAGTGACATAAACGCGCTCTGGAAGAAGCGAGTGGTTCAGAAAGCAAAAGGTCTTATGGACCAACCTGACCATATCCTGTCCTCTAAATTTGCCCTCTTGCCGCTGGGACGGCGCTATCGGGCACCTTCCTGCAGAACAAACCGTTACTCCAAGTCCTTCATTCCCTCAGCCATTCGGCTGTTGAATGCAGAGAAGTAGAAAACTGCACTGACTGTATGCATGTAGTAGGCACTGAACCAATAACACTGTGTATCGCAGCATTTGCACTTTTTTCTGTATGCAATTTTTTTTTTTTTACTTTTTATCTTACCTTTTATTTTTTTTATTTTTTTTTTATTTTTTTTTTATTTCTAAAACCAACTGTTTACACATGCACCCTATGCACTTTACATGTGTATAAACACTGTTGCGTCCTGCACCCTTGCGGCTCAGATCCATGTACGCTGAGGGACACGAGGAACCAAATGCACTATCTCGGTCTGATCACACTGAGCTCCTTTCCTATTTCCCTTCTTGTGTATGTATGTACTTTTGTATTTTGTGACCGAAATGAAATACAATATGTTTACTTGCAACGGTGATGAACTGTAGAAACTGAATTGCCCCCCGGGGATAAATAAAGTTTTCTCAACTCAACTCAACTCAACTCAACTTATATAGGCTATAGCCTAGCAGTGCAGTGCCATGCAGTAGCCTACTGGAATTATTGAATGATCAAAAACATTATGTTCATGAGAGAGAGAGGAGGAGGGAGAGGGAGGGAGGCGTGTGAGAGAAAGAAGAGAAAACCAGGGCCCCGTTCCAATACCCATACTTCCATACTATTTAGTAGGCAAAAAAAGATTTAGTATGTCCCAATACATAGTATGTCAGATGCAGTATGCCAAGAGTACCAGGATGTTGTACTACATCAGCTCCTATTTCGGAGTATGCATCGATGCATGCTGCTTCAGCCAAACTTCCCCACAATCCTTTGCGCAGCAGGAAGTTATGTCTTCTTCTTCTTCTTCTAATGTTTTATGGCGGTTGGCAAACAACTTTTTGTGCATTACCGCCACCTACTGGAGTTACGTTGCACTGACTGAGCTGCGTGTTCATGAATGAGATAATTAACTTTAAGAAAGCCTTGAGATATGTTAAAACCAAACAAGCATGGTGTGTACCAAAACATGCATATCTTGATTCCTGTTTAGATCTCTGACTTAATGTTTTTGCTTTATTTATTTTATTTTGTTTATTTGATTGTCTGTTCCAATTTTGTAAATGTTTAGTCTGAATTTTTTGTATAATGTACTGTTTGTTACTGCCAGACTTTGTTTATTGAAAAAAAAAAAAAATGTGGCACTGCGGACATCGGCGGAAGTGAGCAAGAGGTCGGAGTTCAGGAAGCTCACGTGACGACAGATGTAGTGTGTCCCAATAGTATGCATTTTGCATGCATGCTGCACACTACAATCCATACTTTGTGAGGGCAGCGGCAGTACATACTACAAGAAAGAAGTACAAGTATGGGTATTGGAACGGGGCCCAGCAGAGAAATTTGCCGTTTTGTAGGCTTCAGTCTAGACTGAATGAGAACAGTGACTTGCGCTGCTGTCAGAGCGCATTATTTTCGGACTAATGAACTGTCGGCTTAGTGAGATTTTCCTTGTTGGGTTGACGAGCTGTCGGACTGAGACGTCTGTCCAATGTGTAATTTTTCTATTACTTTCTATTATAATATATATAATATAATTTCTATTATAATATAATATGTTATTATGTAATATTCTTTTGGTGTTTATGTTTTTTATGTATAGGGATATTGCTATTGAATGTTAATTGTAGTTTGATTGTACATGCACTGTGTGTATATGTGTGCTATGACATTACCTACTGTATGTTCTCTCGAATGCCCAAGACAAGGGAGACAGTAGTTTGGTTTCCATCCAAAGGTATCGCAAATTTTATTCGAATTTTCAGAAAGTCGGCAAAAGAAAATGCTAAATAATGCGCGTTTCCATCTCCTGCTATTATGCGAATTATAGAGCTGTCAATCAGTCAGTCATGTTTTGCAGCGATTGAGGCAAACTGCATGGTTTTTGAATGGAGAGACAACGGAATATCGCTTAACCTGTTTCCACTGCACTTATCGCATTTTCCTTTTATCGATACACTCGACTTTTCCACCTCCCTCAAGCGTGATTTTTTTTTGCGATATTTGGAGGTTTTTATGAATTTGCAGCATTTCCACTTTGAAATTTCGCATAAAAACAGGTGGATGGAAACCCGATTAATAAAGGCTAATCTAAAAAAGTATGTAATTGTGACATGACATCATCAGTGATGTCATAGACTGAATTGTAATGTCATCACTGATGTCATAAGAAGATAAATTACTCGAGTGAGATCACTGGTGACATCCTCACTGATTACATCACTGATGATGTCACAATTTATATTACATCATCAGTATCTGTCATAAATCACTGATGAATCACTTGGGCACTGTTGACAGCAGTCATGCTGATGAGCTGACCTCTATATTATCGTCCAGAAAATTGACCAGATTGAGGCTTTTGGGCAACAAAGTACGCTGTTCTTCCTGTTGGTAGCCTGCATGTTGCACTGTGCGTCGGCTGACGGAAGGACTCTGGTGCTGCTAGACAACCTCAACATCCGAGACAGCCATTCAATCTTCTTCCACAGTGGCAGATCGTGGCTTTGACCTCACATTCAAGACAGCAGACGATCCTTCTCTATCTCTGATGAGATACGGCAACCATCTAATCCTCTTCTCACCATCAGTCGAAGACTTTGGCGGAAATATCAACGTGGAGACTATAACTTCCTTCATTGACGGTGGAGGCAACGTCCTGATTGCTGCCAATTCTGATATCGGTGACCCTCTCAGGGAGCTTGGCAGTGAATGTGGCATTGAGTTCGATGAGGAGAAGACTGCAGTCATTGACCATCACAACTACGATGTGTCCGATCCCGGAGAGCACACCATGATCATTGCTGATCCGGAAAACCTGCTGAAAATGCCTACTATTGTTGGCAAACCCACCAACAATCCCATTCTGTTCAAGGCCCTCTTGTCCTGGACATCCTCACTGGCTCCTCCACCTCCTACTCCTTCTTCCCTGACAGAACCATCTCTCAGTCCCCCGGCGCAAGGACACCCTGCTGATCGCCGGCCTTCAGGCCAGAAACAACGCCCGTGTGGTTTTCAGTGGCTCGCTGGACTTCAGTGACACCTTCTTCTACTCCCCCCGTGCAGAAGGCCACCCCCGGCTCCCAGAGGCACAAGCAGACGGGGAACATGGAGCTGGCTGAGGCGCTGTCCCGCTGGGTTTTCAAGCAGGCTGGTGTCCTCGGTGGGAGCCGTCAGCCATCACCCCGAGGGAGAGAGCACTCCCTCCGGAGCATACACCATCACCGACCTCGTGGAGTACAGCATTGTCATTGAGATGCTGTCCGAGGGCAGCTGGGTTCCCTTCGACGGAGATGACATCCAGCTGGAGTTTGTGAGGATTGATCCTTTCATCAGGATGTACCTCAAGAAAAATGGAGGCAAATACAGTGTCAAGTTCAAGCTGCCGGACATGTACGGAGTCTTCCAATTCAAGGTGGACTACAACAGACTGGGATACACTCACCTCTACTCCTCCACTCAGGTGTCGGTGCGTCCACTGCAGCACAATCAGTATGAGCGCTTCATCCCCTCAGCCTTCCCATACTATGCCAGCGTCTTCTCCATGATGGCAGGCCTCTATGTCTTCAGCGTGGTCATCCTGCACATGAAAGAGAAGGAGAATGTGGAAGACCACAGAAGGGTTTGGTCACACCCCCAAAAAAGTGTGCCCATGGCCATCGTCTCCCAGAGTCTCAACCCTAGAAATACACCTCCATCATTGAAGTCCATCCTCACCTCCATTACCGTCTCCATCATGGTCTATGCTGCTGCTCTCAAGGACATCAGCAGACTGCAGTGTATCGTCCACTGTGCTGAAAAGGTGCTTTGATACAACCTTCCATCCCTTCAGGACCTGCACACCGCCAGGTTGCTGATGGGGTCTGGTATCATGGCCGACACCTCCCACCCCGGACACAAACTCTTTGAAATTCCCCCCCTCTGCAAGAGCCTGAGGTCTGCCAAGACCAAAACCTCTCGCCACAAGAACAGCTTCTTCCCAACTGCCATTGGCCTCATCAACAAGGCTCGAAAGCCCCCACTACTAAGGACTCTACCACCCCCCTATATCCCCCGACCACAGCAGGCCCCAACAACCGGTCAGAATCCCCCCACTGACATGAACCTACAGCCTTTTCCCCCACCATACTTTACTTTGAAGTAGTTCCAGCTGGACTGCACACATTACATTAACATATCATAGCTGCTTCTCTTAGCAGAATATTTTAATCTATTATTTTACTTTATATTATTCTCTTTAACTTACATTCACAAATACCCACATACATTTTTCCATCTTTCGACAAAAAAAAAAATTCTGTCATTTCTCTGGGTGGTTTAAATGTTTAATATTTTAGGAGGAGGTACATCTCTGTCTCTGTCTACCAGTGATCACACACAGGTACTCTAACATTTATCATGCCTTCCTTTTTCAATTGCTAGTTGTCAGTGAGCCTATCAAGATCTGTCAGTCTCACTGTGGCTCACTGTGTTTGGCGCTCAGTCCTTCTTGCAGCGATCCAGGTTCGAATCCGGCATGCAGTCATTTGCTGCATGTCCTCGTCCTCGCCTCTCTCTCCCACCCTTCATGTCTCTCTTTACACGCTGCAAAGCCCCTCTCTCTCCCACCCTTCATGTCTCTCTTTACACGCTGCATGTCCTCGTCCTCCCCTCTCTCTCCCACCCTTCATGTCTCTCTTTACACGCTGCAAAGCAGAAAGGCCTAAGAAATCATATAAAAAAGGGATCTGTCTCAGTCTGCTTTCCATCTCTGGCAACAGCGAGATATTCTCACAGTTCATATTCTCTCTTTAGGGTGAGATAATAATAATAACATTCTAATCAGGATCTGTCTTTGCTTTCTATCTTGGACAGCAGCAAGATATTGGGACAGTTAATATAAATAGTTTAGAGCAAGATATCATTCTAATCTGCTTTGACTTGTTTCCAGTGTTCCAAATAGGTTTCTTTGCACTGCTCAGTAATGTGGATTATGTGACTTGTGTTTGAGGCTGCTCAAAGTGTGACTGAGGCGGGCGGCTCTAGCCTCAGTACCAACTGACACAGGGACTAGTTACAGTAAGTAGTCTGACATGAGACTAGTTAGCCTCAGTACCAACTGACACAGGGACTAGTTACAGTAAGTAGTCTGACATGAGACTAGTTAGCCTCAGTACCAACTGACACAGGGACTAGTTACAGTAAGTAGTCTGACATGAGACTAGTTAGCCTCAGTACCAACTGACACAGGGACTAGTTACAGTAAGTAGTCTGACATGAGACTAGTTAGCCTCAGTACCAACTGACACAGGGACTAGTTACAGTAAGTAGTCTGACATGAGACTAGTTAGCCTCAGTACCAACTGAGGTGCTTGGGCTGATTTTCATTATCGAATATTACAATATTTCCTGAATAGCTTGTCAGGAAACAGGCTACATAAATAAAATAATAAATTTAGGCTAGGGAAAAACCATTTTCAAAGGGGTCCTCTTTTTCACAGCGTTATTGTGTGTGTGTGTGTGTGTGTGTGTGTGTGTGTGTGTGTGTGTGTGTGTGTGTGTGTGTGTGTGTGTGTGTGTGTGCATCTTAAAATGTCTTCAAATGGACAAATGTGATTTGTTTCTGTAAGTATTGTGTATTCCGCCTCTTCCTGGGCGGCCCTCAGTTATCAAAACATTGAGAACACAGTGAGTACCGGCACTTACTCACTCTCCACCTCTCTCTCTCTCCCCTCCCCCTCCTTCTGTCTGTGCTCTGTTGCCATGGCACCTCACATCTTCAATCTGTTCTTGTGTTCCTTTTAAAGGCTTCATCACCTGAACCCGAAGCGGAACCCGAAGCGGGCCAGAAGGCAGCGGCGGCAGAACCTGAATCACAAGATGAAGTCTTCGGTAAGAGATTTAACCACATCTTACAAGTGTAAACACATTCTGTATTCTGAAATGTGAAAGTAATAATCCACAACATCTTCATATTTACATGTCTGTTTTGTAGTAGTGATTTAGCCTAGCCAGTTAATGAAAGGTGTCTGGTAGTAGGTCTTTCCCATGAAGAATCCTCTGGAACCTCGAATCCTCAGGAACTGATGTGTTTTGTTTGGAATAAATAAGAAGAACCCTAGTCACCAGACATGGTGGGTATCACTATATAACGGAGAAAGAAACAAGGGTATGTGTCCTGGTTGCTGCACTAGCGCCTCCTATTGGTGGTCGGGGCACCTGTTCCACAGGTGGAATAACATGTTCCTCCCAGGCGCTATGGTGAAACTCCTCGCTCTCAGGTGGAAAGAAGTGGCTAGCGACTCCACATTTATCAGAGGATGCAATTGAGAGTACACCCTCCCCAGATTGGCAGAGGGAGTGGAGCAACGAATGGGACCACCTAGACAGGGGAAATATTGGCTAGGTAAAATTGGGGCACGGGAAGGGGGGGGGGGGCTGCCGGTACGAGACTTTGTTTGAAATTATATATTTACTAGAAACCTTGCCATCGCGATGGCCAACGGCCAAAATCATCGGCACAGAACTACCAAACCTCCATAACATCTTCACCACTCGCTGTAAAATGAAAGCCAAAAACATTATCAAAGACACCAGCCACCCCGCTCATACCCTGTTCTCACTCCTCCCTTCCAAAAAACGCTACCGGAGCATCAAATCACACACCACCCGTCTCAGTAACAGCTTTTTCCCTCAGGCAGTCAGGCTGCTGAACAGTTGACTCACACACACTGCAACGCACTGTCACTTTGTTGTTCACCATTACTGTACTGTATTGTATTGTGGTTTGTGTTATGTCTACACGTACTGTGTACAGACATGTCTGTATCACGTGTAGCCTACATAGTTATGTAGGTCTACACCCTTTTTCTGTCGGTCTTTGTGACCATGTCCTTGTGTATGTAAGGCTGAGGGTGCTCAAAGCATAAAGAATTTCATTGTATTATACATTGTATTATACATATGACAATAAACTACTTGAACTTGAACTTGAACGTTTCAACTCCAAATGGGAGACCAAGATCAATGGGATATGCTCTGTCCATAGTTCAGTGTCAAAAACACAGACAGACAGAAAGACAGACACAGCCCACTTAGTACATTTTATATTTATATATGATGATGATGATTGAGGAGTGCTTTTTTTTTTTTTTTTTTTTTTACTTTTTCAGAACGTAAAGAAAATAAAACAAGAACAGGAAAAAAGAAAAGAAAAAACATATATACATACATTCAACATTACAATGCCACAAAATGGTGCTCCCAGTCATAAAAAAATGTGCTTACAAAACGATAAAAAAAAAAAATACTGTGCAAAGGATCCAAAAGAAACTCAATTACCGCCCCTAGCCCGATCGAAATAGGTCAGGAACGGGTCCTAAACAACAGAAAATCTCCCTAAATAATTTGTCCTCTGGAATCTGAGTCTCTCCATACGTATAACTGAGATCATGTCTGTCAGCCACAGCTGAAAAGAAGGTGGAGAGGAGGACTTCCATTCCTTCAAAATTAGTTTCTTGGCGACTGTCATTCCCTGTGTCAGAGATTGCTGCACGGCCATTGGGAGGAGCAAAGAGGACTCCGAGCAGCCGAAGATGGCGAGTTCCGCCTCCAGATGGAGGGTTATTTTGTAGGCCTTGGAGTACCAGTCAAATATTTTGGCCCAGAATCCTGATAGTGAAGGGCAAAACCAAAAAGCATGGGACAGTGTGCCCTCCGACACCCGACACCTATCACATAGTGGTGAGACCGAAGGATATATCTTGTGTAACCTATGCTTGGAGTAATGAAGACGGTGAGCAACTTTAAATTGGATAAGTTGATGTCTGCTATTAACTGAGCAGAGCTGGACCACAGACAGACTCCTGTCCCATATGATTTCAGACAGATCAACACCAAGTTCCTCCTGCCACGCCTCTCTGATCCTCTCATTGAGGAGTGCTTTTACTGTGAAACTCTTCTTCACGGAATGGAAGGTCCAAATCCCCTTCACGTCCGTGACTTGACACAGGAGCAGCAAGCAGCAGAAAGACATCTGATTCCCTCCACCCCGCAGTAATGCCAACATTTCAAAGAAAAGTAAAGTGAATGCTAATTTTATAGTTACCAACGTTATTGAGGACACACCAGGCTCAGATGAAAGCAAATTTCCAAAATGCAGTCACGTGACGTCACCTTTGGTTGCGTAAGAGAATTTTGCCATTCATTTTTCTCCATCAGTTTTCTAAAAATCCTTATCTAAATAGTTTTAAACCTGGAACCGAGCCAATGAGCCAGCTAGAGAATTGTGATCATAAAACATTTGATTCAGAGTTGAAAAAACATTGAAAAACGAAAAGGAAAAACTGCTGGGTACAAGAGTGTGTATTAGAGTGAAGGAACTACTCATTCTATAATCCATTCCGGCATTTCTGGCCAATCAGATTAGCAGATGATTGAGCAACAGAGTTTTTCAGCCAACGGGAGAGCACTCTGTGGGCGGGACCAGCGCTCGAATGACAGCCATAGACATTTCTTTGGAGGTAACGCAACAACCGGGTAACTGATTTTAAAACGGATGCCGGCGTTGAAGTCAGCATAACTCGTAATGGTTAGCGTAACATACTTTCAGTCACTCAGTGGCAGTTTTAGACTTTTGCTCACCAAGCTGTAGCCTACGTTCTAGCCAGAGAGAGAAGAGCCAGAGAGAGAAATGAGTCCAGGGCCCAGCGTGCTCCACAGGGATTTCCGCTAGACATTTTCCCAGACGGCCAGTGCAGCCGGTAACGTTCCAAAATTCCGGCCATATCGAATATTTACCGGCCACTATTAAAAAAAGGATGTTATAAAATAATTGTTTCCTAAATAAACATTTTGAATCAATTTATTTCTCTATAGTCTATTCTTTATAGCCTCTATAGTCGATCATATTTATTCCAGTGTTGTCATTAAGAGGCCGATTTCGCAGCAAGAATATTTAATTGGTCGGCACGTCGTTCTTGGTAAGGACGCTTTCGTTATTGAAACAGACAACATGCATGCATGCTCCTACTGTAGCCTATCTATCTGCATTTGCAGACACTCATGAACCCATATCTTCTGGACATTGCCTTGATGAAAAAACAACGTAGCGTTAGCTAAAAGTAATAAGTGCGACACTGTCAGTTCAGACAGCGCACAACTTGAATCTCCAGCAATAGGCTACGCACCTTAATCTCTCCCACTCCACACCTGGCACCTGCGGAAGCTCTCCTGCACTCGTTCTTGGCTCCCATGTGGCTTTATTTGTGGTAAGCATTTTGATTCATCTCCTTATCATACGAGCGTCGGGCAACAAGCGCGAGCCATTGATTGATTCGCCCGACGTAGGTAAAAAGGCTTTTTACCTCCGCTAAATTGACAGCCTACGTCGGGTCTCTTTCGCTTTTGACGCGGCAGGCACGCTTTTGTTTCTTTCCTGCCGTCTTGCTGGCCTCAGCTGAAGTAGGCTTGTCGTTGCATGATCTCGATTAAAAAAAGGACTGGCCTAGCAAGGGATGTCTGTTTTCCTCCTGTGTGTTTCCTCACAGCGGGTCCAGCGCTGGCCAGCAGGACTGATGCTGCTTGTGTGGCTTTTAAACGGCGCTCTACAGTAAAGAAAGCATCTGCTATATTTTTCTTTTTCACCAACACTCAACATACAGGGGGCGGGAAAAATATGATGTAATAAGTCTCTATTTAAGTCGTAGCTTATTGGCAACATCACTTAGGCTATAGGTCACACAACGAGTTTATTTATCTGGCATATTTTCAGGCGGCCACTTGAGCCGGTGACCTTTTAATTTGCCGGCCCACGGCAACAAATACGGGCTAAAAGCCGGCAATTGCCGGCTAACGGAATCCCTGGTGCTCCACCAATCACAAACGATCATACAGCGAGCTCCACCAATCAAAGACGTCGATATTACACTTTAGAATTGTAGGTAGTTTAGTATTTCTCCATGACGACGAATACAAAATTATATCAATGATATCATATCAGATTTGTGGCTTCTACAGGAACATATCGTTTCACAACTAGCTCGCCCGTGGTGAGTCTACCATGGGTGGTTATGAGAATATAGCTAATAATCAAAATCTCATTGCAGAATATGACGGGGGAATACTCTTCCACAACCGAGGTGTCACGTGACTGTTGAGCTCTATTGGGCAATTAAATTCTGAGCATGTCAGTATTTGCTGTAGCCTATAATAGGTCTAGATGTCAGATCATGTCAGATGAGGGCTGGTAGCCTAATAAAGTTTGCATTTGTTGTTGCAATGATGCTGACCCAGATTTCTTTAGAGCCATAGTGCTGTAATATTATTTCCACACAGTTTTTTTCATCTGATTTCCCCCCCATTTTCATCCCAATTGTACTTGGCCAATTTCCCCCTGCTGTCCGAGTCGGTGCTCCACCGCCCCTGCCAATCTGGAGAGAGCTGTAGACTAGCACCATGCTTCGTGCACAGTTGCCAGCCGCTTCTTTTCACCTGACAGTGGGGAGCTTCACCGGCAGGACGTAGCACGTGGGAGGATCACGCTATTCCGACCAGTTCCCTTCCGTCCTGAACAGGCGACCCGGCCTACCAGAGGAGGCGCTAGTGCAGCAACCAGGACACACCCTCGATCCGGCATCCCACCCGCAGACAACCAATCCTGCCTGTTTGGACGCCCGACAAAGCCGGAGGTAACAGGTAACACACCTGTGACCCTCGTGTTGGTAGGCAGGGTATCTACCTCTGCACTACCTGGATGCCTATTTCCACGCAGGTTTTAATCCTGCGGCGCTATGTGCGCGACAGTTGTACGCTGGCACACGCGTGCACGTATCCAAGGCAGCCTCCCCTGCTGAAAATACGTTCCCGCGCGCCTGTTGGGGGAAGTGTGTGTGTGTGTGAGTGTGGGGGGGGGGGGGTCACAGTACTGGGCACACTGTTTGATTGACAGGTGATCAATAGCAGAGACACCACAGCGATGATGACTTAGCACCAGAGATGGAGAGAAAACAATGCCTTTATTCCACACTGCCTCAGTACCTCCGTTAGTTCAGCTCTCTTGAGTCAATATCTGATCTGTTTTTGGCAACAATAAAAGGCTTTTGCCTCACAATATTGGCTCAGAAGCTACATATCCTCCAGTGTAATGTGTGTGTGGAATGAACTGCTGGCTGGTGAAAAGTTAACAGTTCATATCCTCCAGCGTGGTGTGTGTGTGTGTGTGTGTGTGTGTGTGTGTGTGCGTGCGTGCGTGTGTGCGTGCCTGCGTGCGTGCGTGCGTGCGTGCGTGCCAGCCAGCCTATAATGTTTGTTACCCGGTGCTCCTGCACACAGGCTATACGAGACACGAATATAGCCTATACCGTAGGATTATGGCAGAAACTTGTTTTTTATTTAAAACGTTGGCGTCAAGTCTGTGGATCGGACGTCACAGTGTAACACAGTGTCTACAATCTGTGTAAGCAGAACGCCGAAACACATTAACGCCGCCCAATGCTATATTCCAACTTCCAACTCAAATGTTTACGCCTTGCAGTGTATTTTCTCTCTTTCAAAACAATCTGGCAACAAGATATGCAAGAGAGACAATTGCAGGATTCCCCCGCAATTAATCTCCTTGTAGTCCCACCTCCACGAATAAACAGTTTGTTAATCAGCGCAGATTGTCCCTATAATGCAAGTGCTGATCACTCGGATTTTGGATAAATAAATAGCCCAGGCTGAGAAATACGTGATTGATTGCAACCATTTACTTATCCTCATGGATATTTCAGTGGTGAGTGAAATGAGTTGGATAGTGATACAGTGATAATCTGGGCCAGATCTGACTCGTCATGATATGACTTGAGCTGGCCCCGATTGGGCTCTCTCCATTCGTCCGGGTCCGTCCTTGCTTGCTGGGGTGGTGTGTGTGTGTGTGGGGGGGGGGGGGGGTGGGGGGGATGAACTGCTGGCTGGTGAAAAGTTAACAGTTCCATTGAGGAATGACTGATTGATAGTTGTGGATGCCGACCAATCATAATGAGAGAACCCGGCGAGTCAGTTCCCCATTTGCCCCATTTCCCCATTTGCCATCTCTATCAAGCATCGGGGAGAAAAGTGGTGCCGGAGAAGAAACTTTTCACATCTTGCTTTCATTTTTATGGGCTAGATGTGTAAAGACAGGGAGAAAAAAGTGCCTTTGTAATACTGCGACTCAGCAGATGAGGGCAGAATCTGTTGTACAACAAAAATACCATCTTCAGGTTGGGAGTAGGCTGAATATTGTCCACTGGGTTTTCAGACACAAAGTAAAGTATAATGAAACCAGAGGAAAATCAACACTTTTTTATGAAATGTGATTAAATTCTAATTGAAGGAAAATCATAAACATAATATTATATTATAATATAATATAATATAATATAATATAATATAATATAATATAATATAATATAATATAATATACATTTATTGTATAGGACAGTTCTGATTCTGTAAAATCATTCAATAAAAGAATAATGTAGGCTTGTTTAAACCCTCCCCCCGCATTTATGAGCCATGCTTACACATTTTGTGAGAGAGCAAGACTTCCTTTCAAATCAACATTTTCCATCCATGATATCTTTTTCACTGTGAAGGAAGCCTTCTTCTTGGGTTTGGCTGCACCCTGGGCTCCTCCTCGAGCGAAGAAATGTTCTCTGTCCATACATACTGCATGTGTTGGCCAAGCCAAACCCCTGGAGTTGAATATCCACCTTACACCAGTGGCGAACTGTGCCTATCAGAACCGGGCCTTCTATGCGGTAACCACCACCACCCCCCCCACACACACACACACACACACACACACACACACAATATATAGCCTACTGCACGTGCACGTCTGAGGTCTCTGTGCGTCTTTTTACGCATTGGTGAGGGCGGACTATTATGAGTTGTCTCCCACAGCCAGGTTCTTTAGGTCGCTGTATCGTTACAGTCTGTCAGTAACACAACCACAGTTTAACAATTACCTCAAAACACAGAAAGACTCCGAAATTACAAGCACAATGAACTTTAAAACCCGTGGACAGGTCCAAAACTCCCCCTGCCCACCGACATCAGCTGCCCCAGCCCCCAGCGCCACCAGCAATAATACAAAATGTTTTAACTTACCAATGACGTTCACTTGATGACAAAACCCATTGTCTTGAAAAGCAACAAGCAAGCCCTCCAAGCTAGCCTGGAAATGGCGAAAATATAGCTTGACAGCTCCATATTAAATCCTTTGAAAACTACCGTTGCGCGTCCATTTCCTCATAACAACCCCATGTCAGAACCACATCATCATAAACTCCTCCCTCCTTGTCGTCCGTCTCATCTCCTGGTTGGCTTGGATTCGCGAATCCCTCGAAATATCCCACCCACAACTCAACTAATTGTGATTGGCTAACACCACAACTCAATGAAATTCTGATTGGTTAAGACACCTGTCATCAAAATTGTCATCCTCATGTCATGTCCATGGTCATGACTAGAGTCGGGTCTTCACGAAGGGTTGCTGGCTTGCTGTCAATCAAATACCATTTGCCGGTGGAGGCTGGTCCAAATATTTAACCCCATATTTGCTGAAACAAAGTGAGTCCAAGATCTGAACAATTTAGCGATAATATTACTGTTATTTCAGTTAATAAAAACTAATAAATAACAACTACAAATAATTTATTAGGGGGAAATTATCTTTTATTTTATTTTTTTATTTTTTTTATTCTTGGGTATTCAGTGAATACCTAGAAGGCCCTGATGGTTCGCCACTGCCTTACACAGCACACGCTCCTAGCTGATCTCTGCACTGCCTTACACAGCACACGCTCCTAGCTGATCTCTGCACTGTCCTTGACGACAAAGAAAGCGCACCGGGGGATGAGGAGAGGTGTGAGGTTGGGGGAGAGAGCTGCTTGTTAATCCTGCAAGAGGATAACTCCCTCAAGGCTTTTACCACATCTGTCAAGGAAGCAAACGCATCGAGCCCTGAAGATGTAGGGAATGGAAAACGAAGTGTTCCTTGGTTACCATGCGAGTCAGATCAATAGAGCCTCTCTTTTTTTCACTCTGTGTCGGGCTCAGGGTTGTTTTCAGGGTGAGGTGAAATGTGAGAAGGGAAGGATTCAGCCAGGGAGAGAAGCTGGAAATATTGGCATTTCTGTGTGGGTCTGAGCAATACTGTATGGGTTTTTGAAGGCCGATATACTGTAGTATAATATTAGCCTGACATCGCCAGACAAATTCACAAAGTGAATGAGTCTGGAATCTATCAGTTCAATTTCTATTTCCGGAGGGCGTTGCCAACAGGCGCATTCCAAAATGCCTCAACCAATCAGACCAAGAAAACGTGTGATGCAGCGCAGAGTGACTGAAATGCATGTAAACAGACTAACATTACTGATCAGCTGGTTTGCCAACCACCATGAGATCAGCTGATTCAGCGAGCCGGTCATTATCGCGAAGTAAAACCTGACCCTCACAGGTTGACTGACGCAGCAAAATTTACTGGACTTCCTCGTGTGGATTGATGACTGGATGTGGTCCTCCAGAGGCTATCAGAACAGCGTTCATAGCAACGGTCTGCTAGCAGCGGTTTGCTATTTGCTATACAGAAATAACAGACATAACGCTGTGATTGACCAATCAGATGAGTATTAAACAAAGCCATGTTATAAAGGGGTATGGGTGTAAGATCGACTCATGGTACAGATGACATCACGGCTTCACGCATTGGGATAGGCTGTACGTCAGGCACGTGGGATTAACATGCCAAAATGTCCAACAGTTTTAGATTAGCTAACAAGCTAAAGCTACTGATGTTATCAGACCTTTGGGAACGTTAACTCATTGAGTGCCAGCCACTTTTGGAGAACGGAAGCTCCCAGTGCCAGAGTTTCAGAGCGTTTTCAGTGATTTCTCGAGGCCCACAGAATATTGTGTGATATTACTATGTAAACACCGAACACGCACAAAGAACGAGGAGACTCTCTTCTATCATCTGCAAAAAAAAGTTTATTGATCCCATTTTCCGTTCTTTAGTTATGAGCCGGAGAAGATAGGCTGTTTTGAGCAAAAAGACAGTTTTCAAATTATAAGCTGAGATATTCAGCCTTTTGTGAAATGCAGCATTTCAAGCACATTCACTGACGCTAGCTAATATTTTCTGATGTAGTGACGTGGTGTAGTTCTGTGGAGCCTGCGTGCCCCACCCCCCTCTCCCCGCCTCAGCTGCAAACTCCTCCCCACACGCACCCAGTCTATTTTCGGAGCCTCCGTTTTTGCGCCGGGCGGCTCCCGGCCGTCTCCCAGCGCGACAAGGAAATGCCAAACGGGACTGCAGGGATAGGTTTGGCCCTTCGGCGTCGGGTGCTGCCTTTCTGGCGGGTAATCGTGTGGAGAAACTATATGCAGACAGACAGACAGAGGCAGAGGAGCTCAGTTGTGTGCGCGGATTGACTGATGTTCGCAGCCCGACTTCAGCTGCAGACAGAGCAATCTATATGGCTCTGGCTGCAGCATGCATCGGCTTCTCTTTGATCACGGCTTTTTGCTGTAGTTTTCCGGACCTTTCTGTAATCTGGAGAGCACTGTCGCCACCTACTGGGTCGGTAAAATAGGTTATAGACCTCCAATAGCTACAATATTTGTACAGGAGATGCACGAGACTTTGATCCACGTCCCACCGTCAAAAAACGCAATTGACGACTTTAGTCGTCTTTGGCACTCTACGTTACTATTCGAATTGACGACTAAAGTCGTCATTGGCACTCAATGAGTTAATACATCAAAAATATGAATCATACAAACGTTCAATGATTAGGATTCAAGTGTACAGGACTATTTCTCATAAACACGAGCCTTGCTTTTTGAAAATAAATGTTTTTTTGTTGTTTTTGTTTGTTTTTGCCTTTATTAGACAGAACAGTAGGCAGACAGGAAAGGTGGGGAGAGCGAGAGGGGATGACATGCGGCAAAGGACCTCGGGTCGGATTCGAACCTGCGTCGATCGTGCGAAGGACCGAGCCTCCGTGGTACGCACAATGTCATGACATATGACATAGTCCCAACAAAAATAATCAAAATAATGCCAAATCAGAAACCCTGGATCAACAGTGATGTTCGGGCTGCCCTTCACGCCAGGACCACCGCCTTCAAGTCCGGAACGCCTGAAGAATACAAGCAGACACCATACGCCCTCCGAGTCTCAATCAAAAAAGCACGGAGAGAATACGGAAAGCAGCTGGAGTCCAAACTCGACACTAACAACCCCAGACATCTGTGGAGTGGACTCCATGCTGCTACAGACTTCAAAGGGGAAAAACAACAAAACCCAAACATAACACCCACCCTGCCGGACGAACTCAACGCGTTCTACGCAAGGTTTGACCCCTCTGCCAGAGCACCTCCCCCCCTCCTCTCCTACCCCTCTCCGCCACCTCCCCCGCCACCACCCCACCTCCCCCCTCCTCTCCTCCACCTCTCCCCCCCACCACCCCTCCTCCTCTCCTCACCTCCCCCCCCCCTCCTCTCCCCCCCCCCTCCGCCACCTCTCCCCCCCACCACCTCCCCCTCTCCACCACCCCTCCTCCTCTCCTCCCCCCCACCACCTCTCCTGCTCTCCTTCTCCCCGCCACCTCTCCCCCCCACCACCCCTCCTCCTCTCCCCCCCCCCCCTCCATTCCCACCTAACCACCTCCCACCCCCCACAGATCCAGACCGCCCTCTCACCATCACTGAGGATGAGGTGCGCCGGTCGTTCTTGCGTATCAACCCGCGCAAGGCGGCCGGCCCGGACGGCATCCCCGGGGCGTGTCCTCAAGGCCTGCGCCCACCAGCTGGCAGGCGTATTCACAGACATTTTCAACCAGTCCCTCTCCCTCCGACAAGTTCCCTCCTGCTTCAAATCAGCAACTATCATCCCCATTCCCAAACAGCAGAAAGTGACCAGCCTCAATGACTGGCGCCCAATAGCCCTCACGCCCATAGCCAGCAAGTGCTTCGAAAAGCTGGTCATATCACAGATCCGCCCCACACTCCCCCCGGACCACGACCCGCTCCAATTTGCATACCGCCCCAACAGGAGCACAGCGGATGCAGTAGCACACGTACTCCACACCTATGGGACACCTATGTGAGAATGCTGTTCGTGGACTACAGCTCAGCATTCAACACCATAGTACCCTCCAGGCTGGTAAGCAAGCTCAAGGATCTGGGACTAAACACAGCAATGTGTGACTGGATCCTGGACTTCCTGACAGACCGCCGCCAGGTGGTGAGAGTGGGCAACTTCACCTCCTCCCCACTGACCATCAGCATAGGAGCGCCCCAGGGATGCGTCTCCAGCCCCTTCTGGTACGACCTCTACACCCACGACTGCATGGCGACTCAAACTTCGAACACCATCGTGAAGTTTGCAGACGACACAGCAGTCGTGGGGCTGATCTCCAGGAGCGACGAGATGGCCTACAGAAAGGAGGTGGAGGCCCTGGAACAATGGTGCCAGGACAACCACCTCTCTCTAAACGTCTCCAAGACCAAGGAGATCATTGTAGACTACAGGAGGGGGGGGGCGCACACCCCCCAATCACCATCAATGGCACAGTGGTGGAAAAGGTGGACAGCTTCAAGTACCTGGGAGTCTACATCCACCAGGACCTGACATGGGCCAGCCACACCGCCACTGTTGTCAAAAAGGCGTCTACACGGACTCAGATGCCTGAAGAAATTTGGGCTAAGGCCAAAAATCCTCAGGGACTTCTACAGAGACAAAAAGTAGAGAAAGACGAGCACACTCGGAGAGTGAAACAAAGAGGTCCGGTGCACGGCACAAGTACAGAATCAATAGGAAGAAAAAGCCAGCACTCAAAAAGTCCTTTTAAATATTTAATTTACCTCAGTCAGGAGCAGTACAACACATACATGTTTCGGCACTAGGCCTTCCTCAGTGTGGTGAACTGAGGAAGGCCTAGTGCCGAAACATAACGACCCACAATGTCACATTACAATACCAAACAAGACTAACAGGACAGTACATAGAAACAATTAAAACAAATACATTAAAACAATGCAAGTAAAAATTGAAAACTAAGAAAAGCGAGTGTGAGTTAGTATGTGTAGTGTATTTGTATATAAGATTAAATAGTTAATTGCGTGTGCAAATTTGATTAGATTTGAGCCACCCCTTCAATCTGTATTTCAAAATGGAAATGTTGGAGCTCTCTCTAATGTCAGTGGGGAGACTGTTCCAGTAGTGGGCGGCTCTGACTGAGAAGACTGATTGTCCAAACGTGGACCGTCTAAATGGGACGACACAGTCTCCTCTGGACGCCGCCCTTGTTGCTCTGCCGTTGCTCTGTCCTTGAATAGAGAGCCGCAGGAACGAGTCCGGAAATCATCGATGCTAACGTTCCTGGTTCTTCACCGTTTTCGCCTATGGGAGTTTTGAATGGGTTTTTGGTGCGATGCTTCTAATAATCTCTCTGGGCAACGCTGGCTTAATCAAACGCGAACCAGTGTTTAGTAATATCATCTTCACACACGAGGACCACTTTTATGAGTTTTGAAGCTTTTACGTGCCATTAAAAGGGCGGCTAGCTAGCAAACGGCTAAATGAGACTACACTGTTGAGTCGATGGGGATATATACGTCAATAACGTCACCACTTCAAAGGACGAACACGGAAATTCTCTTTCCCTCACCTGGTTCAGCTCGTTCAGCCCGGGGTAATCAGTGCACACATCAACAACAGTCCAGGTTGAGTGCTGACGTGACGTGGAAGCCTATGCGACAGTGTGTAGTTCTGGATTAGCTTAGCTCAAGCTTTTTACTTCTAGGGCTCGCATTTACGCTACAAAACTCATGAAACTCATGTGTGAAGATTATCCGACTGAACTCTGGTTCGCGTTTGATTAAGCTTGCCTTGCCCAGAGACCTTATTTGAAGCATCGCGGCAAAAACCCATTCAAAAATCCCATAGACAGAAACAGTGAAGAACCAGGAAGTCCGGGACTTCCGCGTTCCGACTACAAAAATACGTCATCCCTGCGGCTCTCTATTATGAACTCACAGAGTCGGGGAGGAGCAAGTTCATGTAAGATTTAAAAAAATAGACAGGCATCTGATTTTTTTTTTTAACTATCAAAATTAAAAAGATTACATTTCTGTACAATGTGGTAGCTGTTGGGCTTTTGATCCAGTATTTTAAGTGCTTTTTTGAAAAGAGACTCAATTGGTTTCAGAGTTGTTGAGTTAGCTTGAGACCAGCTAGTGAAACCTTATGAGATATGGGAAAGGATCATGGCGTGCATGAACACGTTGTTTTCTGTTGGCCTGGTTAGCACCAGGAGAGCTGTGCCTCGCAGTAGCTTCTGTTGTCTTCTGTTGGCCTGGTTACCACCAGGAGAGCTGTGCCTCACAGTAGCTTCTGTTGTCTTCTGTTGGCCTTGTTATCACCAGGAGAGCTGTGCCTCACAGTAGCTTCTGTTGTCTTCTGTTGGCCTGGTTAGCACCAGGAGAGCTGTGCCTCACAGTAGCTTCTGTTGTCTTCTGTTGGCCTGGTTACCACCAGGAGAGCTGTGCCTCACAGTAGCTCCTGTTGTCTTCTGTTGGCCTGGTTATCACCAGGAGAGCTGTGCCTCGCAGTAGCTCCTGTTGTCTTCTGTTGGCCTGGTTAGCACCAGGAGAGCTGTGCCTCACAGTAGCTTCTGTTGTCTTCTGTTGGCCTGGTTACCACCAGGAGAGCTGTGCCTCGCAGTAGCTCCTGTTGTCTTCTGTTGGCCTGGTTAGCACCAGGAGAGCTGTGCCTCACAGTAGCTTCTGTTGTCTTCTGTTGGCCTGGTTACCACCAGGAGAGCTGTGCCTCACAGTAGCTTCTGTTGTCTTCTGCTGGCCTGGTTACCACCAGGAGAGCTGTGCCTCACAGTAGCTTCTGTTGTCTTCTGTTGGCCTGGTTAGCACCAGGAGAGCTGTGCCTCACAGTAGCTTCTGTTGTCTTCTGTTGGCCTTGTTATCACCAGGAGAGCTGTGCCTCACAGTAGCTTCTGTTGTCTTCTGCTGGCCTGGTTAGCACCAGGAGAGCTGTGCCTCACAGTAGCTTCTGTTGTCTTCTGCTGGCCTGGTTACCACCAGGAGAGCTGTGCCTCGCAGTAGCTTCTGTTGTCTTCTGCTGGCCTGGTTACCACCAGGAGAGCTGTGCCTCACAGTAGCTTCTGTTGTCTTCTGCTGGCCTGGTTAGCACCAGGAGAGGTGTGCCTCACAGTAGCTTCAGCTGATTGATCTGTTAGCTACTTGATATATTTTCCCTCCTGCAGCTAATTCATGTCCTTTATGTTAAACACTTGTCATTGATCCTGCACAGACACACAAGGCAGCCGCCCACACAAAGCACAGTTTCATTAGTGTTACCCTAGGGACACGACATTATTCAGAGACAGACATACTTATCTGACCTACAATACAAGCAACCAAGAACACTAGTAGCTATCAGTGTTTTAATGACGTTTCCTTTCAATGTTTTCAAGTTCAAATGTGTGTGTGTGTGTGTGTGTGTGTGTGTGTGTGTGTGTGTGTGTGTGTGTGTGTGTGTGTGTGTGTGTGTGTGTATACATATATATATATATATATATATATATATATATATATATATTTATACAACAGTTAGTTCCGGCCGGGCAATTTGATTGGACAAGAGGGATCCTACCAGTGCCAATATTTCATGATAATGCACTGGCGCTTCACTGTGTGTGTAGATCACTCCGCTTCACAGCTGCTCTAATCAACAAAACGCTTCACAGCTGTAGAGTAGACAGTAGTAACGAATCACAGCAGTGCCAATATTAGCCAACAACCGCACTCCCTCTCGTGTGATATTGCTTAAATATATATATATATATATACGTATGTATGTATGTACGTACGTATGTATGTACGTACGTACGTACGTATGTGTGTACAGTATGTATGTATACTGCAGGCAGTCCACCTGAGTCGCACTGGAAGCCGGGGAGATTCCCCTGGCTGCCCAATTTGATAGCAACCCCGCCCCCAAATGCTGAAATGAGCTAATTCCACACTCCTTTGGTGTTAGGGTTAAGGGGCGTATTGGAATTGGGCCTTAGTATGCAGGTTTGATCTCTTTAATCCAGCAGGTGATCTGACAGCATGTTCATGCAGGTTTCAAAGTGAACATTATTGGACTGTATTTGCACCATAAAGAGAAACAATGTGATCAGTGTACTGTATAGAGGGGTTTGGCTCACGGCGTGGCACACAATTGGTCAACGCGCAGTTGAGGCTGGCGAGCTGCAGGAGCACGCTACAGTAGAGATGAGGAGTGCGTGAAGCACGCAATATTTCCAGTTGAATGAATGTAGACATTAGACAATGTGTGAGTTTGTCTAAATTAAGGTTTGTTATACGGTCAGCTCAGCTTGAAATCAAAGATCTTTTATGCGTGTTATTTTGTGTCATAATGTACAAAACAGCTGCTCTACTGCACCTCGCCATTCATTTAGTTTCCACTTTGATGTTGATCCCACGTTTAATGTTTAACGACTTCTTTGCTCAGTCGGCGCTGCTTTCTGATAGTGTGTAAAAATACCATTTTCTTATCAGTTTGTAATTCAGAGAGAGGGAACATTGCTGTTACATGACACTTAAAACCTCCTGTGATCTGTGCACCAAGGCTGAACTAATTCAGCGCCTTTGAGTTAACTCGGGCAACGGGCAAAATAAAATGTGCGCCAAATTGTCTTGGTGTGAGTGGTTTATGATGGGCCAGGTTAGTGGTGCTTTAGTAAAGCCTGTGTTCTTTGAGCTGTCAGCAGTGGGCAGTGACTCATCCAGGCCTGTCCAGTGTCTGGGCATGTCTCCGCACTGCACTTCCTGTTTGCGCTGCTTTTCCAATGAAGGGCAAACACTGCCATCAGTCGTGGGGCCTGTTAAAAGCCCATTATGGCTCCATTACCTGGCCTTGCCTGCAGCAGGCCCCCGCTCAGCAAAACAGACCCCCTCTATCCATCTGTCTGTCTGCCTGTTTCTCTGGGACTGGGGCTGGGTCACTGTCTGTTTCTATTGGCTCAATTCCACCACATTTTACAGCCCTGCACAGCCCGTCACCACTCGGCTCTACTTGCTTCAACCCGATGGACGTTCTGCTTCGACCGCCCTTCATCTGCCCCCGCCCACACCTGGTCGTCACAGCGACCGCATATCTGCCCTCCACCCATGTTCTGAAATAGGCTATAACATAACGTTACAATTAAATCCATACACAGAACTTTTAAACTGTTTATGAAATACTGGTGCCTCTAAATTACCTACAGTGTGTGTGTGTGTGTGTGTGTGTGTGTGTGTGTGTGTGTGTGTGTGTGTGTGTGTGTGTGTGTGTGTGTGTGAAAGAGAGAGAGAGAGAGAGCAGTGCTGGCATGATCACAGTCCTTGATCCTGGCCTGAGCAGCCAGCTCATAGCATCACAGCATGTTGGGCGGGTGTTACAGTGTACATGGGCAAAAGTGACAATCGACCAGGAGAATGGATATCACTTTGTTGTTAGTCAAAACTCACAAGCGCTGCACGAGGGACGGGCGCGAGGGACGGGGGTTGCGCTAGAGTGAAGCCTCTACCCCCGCGGCCTCTCACCAGGCAAAACCGCGGCTTCACCAGGCGCCTGCGGCCTAGCGGAGCCGACGCAGCACTAACTACACAAGCGCTTCAGAGCAGCGGACTTTTGGACAATTGAAACCACCGCGCCGATTTTATTTCACCAGAGGCGAAGGCAGCAAAACAAAAGACTGATAGAAAAGCATAATAGAAGAGAAAAGAAGGTAAACTGGTATGCAGCGCTGCATTGACAGTCAGTACGATATAGAGAGTAAACACGATTCTGCCTGACCAATCAGTCGCCTACAATGTTTTCACGTCACGGTATGGACCCGGGTTGGCAGAATAGAACCCCGACGAGGCAGGTACTAAAAGTAGCCCAGCTCAGCCCCAAATCAAACCGAGCTGGGCCGGTTTATACCGGTGGGATGAGACCAAAAGTCGAGTCGAGCGGAGCGGGACCGCGCTACTAGCTGCGGTGGGATTGGGCCATATGTGACTGGGGCTGGGTCACTGTCTGTTTCTCTGGGACTGGGGCTGGGTCACTGTCTGTTTCTCTGTGACTGGGGCTGGGTCACTGTCTGTTTCTATGTGACTGGGGCTGGGTCACTGTCTGTTTCTCTGGGACTGGGGCTGGGTCACTGTCTGTTTCTCTGGGGCTGGGTCACTGTCTGTTTCTATGTGACTGGGGCTGGGTCACTGTCTGTTTCTATGTGACTGGGGCTGGGTCACTGTCTGTTTCTATGTGACTGGGGCTGGGTCACTGTCTGTTTCTCTGTGACTGGGGCAGGGTCACTGTCTGTTTCTATGTGACTGGGGCTGGGTCACTGTCTGTTTCTATGTGACTGGGGCTGGGTCACTGTCTGTTTCTATGTGACTGGGGCTGGGTCACTGTCTGTTTCTCTGTGACTGGGGCTGGGTCACTGTCTGTTTCTATGTGACTGGGGCTGGGTCACTGTCTGTTTCTCTGTGACTGGGGCTGGCGCACTGTCTGTTTCTATGTGACTGGGCCTGGGGCATTGTCTCTTCATCATCACAGGGAGAGCTGAGGAGAAATGGGCACCGTTGTAGGTCAGAATCAGAATCAGAAAGACTTTAATGATCCCCGGGGGGAAATTGGGACAAGTTGCAGTAGCGGGTTTCATAACTAGCCATCTGAGGACAAGGCAGCTTAGGGCTACACACTCACTCACAAGACAAGGCAGCTTAGGGCTACACACTCACTCACACGCGCTCATTCACTCCCTGCTTCTTCCACATCAACACAAACACTCTCTGGCACACACTCCCCTGGTTGAGGAGACCGGATTACTTCCTAATTAGTTTGTTTTTGTGCTTCAGTCTCTTTCTACACCTACACTCAGGAAGAGTTGTTCAATGAGATGAATCATTATGGGTTACCTAAGCTCTTACATTGCAGGTCGATCTGTTCTCATGCAAAACAGTGTGTTATTTAGAACCTCAGCGGGCTGTTTGTGTGATTGAAGCACAACATGATAATAACTAGAAGTGCACTCGGTGAGCACAGACCTCCACCAAAAGGCCAATACTCCAGTCTGCTATGATATGCAAATGTTATGAGTCGGATGGGAACCCTAGCCCTGACCCACCCACCTGACCTGACCCTCTTAAGTGTTTTATTCAATTTTCTACTTTGTATGTATTCTGTTTTAATTGACTATTTGCATTCTTCTACCTCTTTGATTGTATTACTGTATGCACTTTTCTCTCTGTCATTTATCCAAGGACTACAGATGGAAATTAGCATCCTTGCTAAATCCGCCATGTTTACATCTTCTTTGATGTTCATTAATGTGCATTGTCCCTATAAAATAAATAAATAAACCCACCCATATCCCCCCGGCCACTCCCTCTACCCACCCCTCGAATCTCGACTCCCTGTGACCTGCCTATCCCTAGCTATGGCCCTTTTCCCCTAGCCCCGCCACTTTCTTGACCACGCCCCCTCCCACCACCCACATACATCTTGACCCCCCCCCCCCCCCCATCCCGACTCTCTAGGACATTCCTATCCCTAGCTACAGCCCCTTTTCCTTAGCCCCGCCCCTTCCTTGAACCCAATCAGATCAAATCTGCACCAAAGTTTAATGGGTTGTTCCTTGGCCCACGCTACACCCTTCACCTACTTTCATGAAAATCGGTCCAGTGCTTTTGCCGTAATCCTGCTAACAAACAGACAAACGAATAGACACACAAACGGCATCGAAAACATAACCCCCTTGGCGGAAGTAATCATAATCATAATCTTAATTTTAAACATACTGTAATAAAAAAACTGTAGCAAAATATTTTATCGTCACATATAACCCTCATTAGCATGGGGAAACTATACACCCTTTTATCACGATTTTCAAAATATCTCTTCAGAAACACGCTGCACATCCTTCTGAAAATTCAAAAGAACAAGAATAATTGGGTTATCTTCTCCAGTCAGAAGTTCATGGACTTACATTAAAATGCTAAATGCTAAAGCATGCGGTTGATAAAGAAGAGGCAGTGTTTTGAAGATTAATTTTCATTACTGATGAATCCCATAAGGTCATACCCCGGCTTCTGTCAAGGATATTGGTGCAAGTCAATTAATACTTATATTATATAAGCGTTCCTCAAATTGCATTTGGGTCATGCTGGATATATACTCCGTTGACTTTTTAAGGGTAAAGTAGTCATAGTAGAATCATTGCATTGATTTGATCTGATGGGGTTATTCAGGGTGTTCTTCTTGACTAATGACTAATCAAAACAGAATCACAACATGCTCTTCAAGAATCGTATTTCTCCCCTTGAAGTCCAAAGATTTATTTATTTAATATCTGGTGTACTTTCCAAGGCTCAAGAACGGGATGATGATGTTCTACTGTATGCAGCATTGTATGCGATGTACAGAGGGTATTAGCTAGTTATTGGTGTGCCCTTCGTCTGTCCTTCACAGCACTCCTCCCTACTTTCTGCAATAATGACCATATTTTCTCACCCCATAAGTTGGCTTACTGGTAATTGGTACTGTAGCTGTAAAGGCTGCATGAAGTATTGTTTCAGTGTATAAAATGGTATGAAGAAATCAACTACGATTTTTGCTCATGAGCTTTAGCTTCATTAGAAATTGGACAAAATTTGAGGGAACTCTACAGCTTCTGACAGACAGCAGCAACATGGCTTGCCAGTTTCACATGATATGGTAGTTTATTTGATAGTTTCCCAACAGGTCTCTCAGTTACAGTGATACACCCACATCCCCCGCACATTTCAACTGACAACTCACTGGCCTTCTCTTACAAACTTGCCATCAATGTAATTCATCATTTGACCACTTGTGATACATTGTGGGCAGTGCTGGAGTTCAGTTAACCTTTATTATTTATATAAAAAAGTGAGTAAGTGGGCTCTGTCTGTCTGTTTCAATTTTTGTCCCACTGATGATGTCACAGCACTGATGATGTCACAATGTCTGACATCATCAGTGACGTCATCATTATTGAGAAATAATCTTATGACATCACTGATGATGTCATAGGCATTGTGATATCATCAGTGACAGTGATGTCATCAGTGATGCAAAGTTGGGCAATTGTGCGCTGTGCATGCCAATAGAACAGGCGATTATGCGCTGTGCTTGCCAATAGAGCTGGCGAGACCGCGCAGCGGCCGAACTGCGTGCGGCGAGCCCATGCAGCGGGCGAGACTACGGTTTTGGCAAACATAGGTTAAATACATCATACACATTTTACTAGATAATGGTATACATCAATGATACTACACAAACACAGCATTATCTTTAGATTGTGAGAGGAAACCGGAGCACCCGGAGGAAACACGCAAACACGGGGAGAACATGCAAACTCTGCACAGAAATGACCTGGGATGGAGATTCAAACTCACAACCTTCTTGCTGTGAGAAGACGGACTAACCACCGTGACTTTGGTCTTACCCAGCAGCAGCAAAGTTTTGACTGGGATAACATCTCATAGAGAAAAATAATTACCGGTAACTACCGGTACTCTACATTGCATACTCATTTTGTAATTATAGCTGTATTTTGTTTTGCTATCAAAGAATAACTCGTGCAACTTGATGTTAGCTTACACTGTATCATTATCCCAATTAGAACAGGCTACAGTAATCATGTAATAAAATTGAATATTTAATCTCCTATTGTTTTATTTCCCTCTTAAAAATAGTACACAAGAACTTACAATTAGCACCAACAATGGAGGCCATGCAACGTTTGAAGTGATTTATTCCTATACTCAATGAAGTTCCACAGCACAGCAGAACTCTGGACTGCACACTTCTCATTATCTTTTTGTTGTTGTTGTTGCTGAGGAGGCAGAAAATGTATTTACAAAATTGTCGTTACCTCGGTCCAACAAGAGTAGTCAGAAATCTGTTTGACTATCGATGTTCCATACGCCTATTTCACATGCAGCCAAAGCATCCATTTTGTGTCGAAAATGCAGGAAGTAACACAATATACAAATGATGCTTTGGTCAGCTTTTCTCAGCCTCAAGCCATTTAATGGCGTCTCGTTGAGTTTGTCAGGTTAATTGGCTCAATAGGAATAGAGTTCCGCTGAGTTGTTGATTGAGGTGACGGCAGTCTGAAAGCTCCGTTCCATGCCCAAGATCCATTGGCTTTTCCAGTGTTTAGAACAGCGTTTTACTGCTTGTCAGTTCTGCATTCAAATACACACCAATCTACGTGTGTGTGTGTGTGTGTGTGTGTGTGTGTGTGTGTGTGTGTGTGTGTGTGTGTGCATGCGCGTGCATTGGTGTGTGTGTGTGTGTGTGTGTGTGTGTGTGTGTGTGTGTGTGTGTGTGTGTGTGTGTGTGTGTGTGTGTGTGCGTGCGTGCGTGCGTGCGTGCATGCATTGGTGTGTGTGCCTGCATATGCATGCTTTTTTCCCTTCAGAGAGTGAAAGCTGTGCACTATATATAGGAGTGCGATGGCCGGTCATTAGTCTCTGTGGCGGAGGCTAATACTAGCTGGTACAGGCCCTGGCACTGCCAACATGAAGCGCCTCCTTCACCCTCAAAAGCTGTAATTGTTGCAGGGCAGTGTGCATCACTGGACCAGTGTTCTCTCTGGTTTGACACCATTGTTCATATTCTCCTTCTCTCCCCTCTCACCTCTCGTTCTCACCTCCCTCTTGCCCTCTTTCTCACTTTATGACTCTCAGATAGCAATGGTAGAAAAAATTTAACTCCAACTGAAAAATGCAAGTTGTACTACAAGTAAATATGCTGGATGCTGAAGAATGCCTCCCTGTGTGTACAGTATACTATACGTACATTCATCTCCATTCTCTGCCTGCATGTTTTCCTGGTTGTATTTGACGTGCACACGAGCCGGTCCCTCTATCCAGGCTTTCTGTGTGTGCGTGCGTGTGCTTTCTCTTGTGTGTCTGTGCGTCATGTTGTAAGGGTTTGTGAATCAGTGGGGCCCGGAGTTCAGGGGAGCACGTCATTTTGCCTCCAGCATCTGGCAGGACAATCAGTCAGTGTGTGTGTTAACAGCTGGGACTATGGCAGTGCTAGAAGTGTCCTAGAGGAAGAGTACTTCCCTGGCGACTGCATAACGTTAGCTGAGATGAATTGGAGTCATGTTAACCCCAACATGTCCTTTGATGACCACTGATGTGACAGCAGCCCATTGTCACAGACTGGATTCATTCATATCCCCTCGAAGGACATTTACAATATGCCTGCGTTCGTACTTTCACATGCAAGTCTGGGACTCGCACCTCGATGGATTCGATTAGAAGAAGCCTGTGGATGTTTGCTAAACGGTCCTGTCAAGCTCTGAAAGAAGAGCGATAGAGAGAGAGAGGCGTTGACATAAATAAGAAGTAGCGGCTGTTTGTCCGTAAACAAATCAATGTGAGGAGCTCTTGGTGATGACGGGCAAAGGCTTTCATTATATTTGGCAGCTGTACAAGTGGAGCTTGGGTAGCTTTCACAGCTCCTGCACGCCTCACTATATAATGGAGCTGCAACAGTTCTAGTAAAAAAAAAAAAGAAGCCAATCGAGCCTCTTCTTCCCGAAAATGCCATTTGGGAAATTTCAACTGTCATTTTGATTTGACATGCCAGATATACAGTAATATGCAAGACATTTAACTAAATCCTCTTATTGACTTAATCACGGTCGTTTTGCTTTGGCACTACTAGCCGCAAAGAAACTTCCATCCTTTCCCATTAAGGGCTCGCTGTTGGAAGTGAAGGTCAAAGACCATTAAAACAGGGCTAAGAAAGGGGAAGCCAGTGAAGGGAGTGGCTCTCCTGCAGCCTCTTTCTGTAGCAGCTGTTGATCTGCTGCTGAAACATCTCTGGTGGGTCTGTGGCCCTGAATGCCTGATGAGGTGGTGGAGACAGAGAGGGGCTTTCTCTCCCCGAGGCTTGTGGGTGCCACAGATCCACCATGAATGCCGCTGCAGATGGATTCTCGCCCCTAGGTGGGAGGTTTGGCCGGGGGCCACATAGCTGCGGCTCTTTTTTCAGAGGAATGCTTCCCGTGCCTGAGTCCCACCACAGTCCTTGTTGTTGTCCCAAACGCCGGTCCGCTGAAGGCCAAACATCCTCTTCACGCCGAGGAAGAGGAGGAGAAATGGGGAGATCGAGGCCCACTCCCTGCATTCCTCTTCCTCTGAGGAGGTCTGTGGCTCCTTCAGCTCCCGAGGTCAGCTCCGAGTTCCTCTGCTGAACTGATCAAACGGCCGCCTCATATCGGTGTCTTCACTTGACTGTTTAAACACACGTTGTGCTGAAGCAGGCAGGGCTGGTGATGGTAATTGTTCTGGCCACCGTAATCTCAGGCTTCCAGACGGCAGATCACATCAATTAGCCTTCACGATGTTTTCCATCGCTAATCAGGCCGTCTACATGCCTCAGTAGTGAGTTGTCACGGTGAATTCATCAAGAAGAGGTAACAGGCTATATTATCCGGTCAGCTTCCAGAGTATGATAATGTCCTTGGCTGCAAGTTGAAAACAGATTTGTATAAGACCAGCGTCTGTTGGGGAAAACTTCCAGAGCAGTCTATTTGCTGTGGGTAGAATGTGTGCAGCAGAAGCTGACCTCTCTGTTGTCCCCTCAGGTGGCTCATGAACCCCACAGCTACACCGGTGATGGACAGCCCTCCCACGAGAGGCGGCCATTATCTGGAGTTGTCAACACATGAATAAATGCAAGATGTCTGAACTGGACATGAAGGCAGCATGCTCTCGGCAAGCCCTGCAGCGTTAGCCATCAGCCTGTTGGGTAATTGGCCCTTAGTGTTGTTTACAAGTTATGCTTATTTTACATAACCTTTCATCTCCCCCTCACCTCTACTCCTATTTACCAGCCTCTTGGTGAGTGTGAATGAAACATGAAAAGCTTATTTATTCATATTTATTCTCTCTCTCTCTCTCTCTCTCTCTCTCTACCAGGCCTTCTTTCAATATTTTGAAATGTTTGTGAGGTTAAAGCGTGACAATTTCATGGAGTTGAAAGTTTACAATACAGTACTGTAAACAAACTTTTATGAGAGGATGAGTCTGAGTAGTCGGACTGTGTAGTCCTCTCAGCAGCATAGACACATTTGGTTAATGAAGAATTTAGTAGAGAAGGAGCCAGCACTCAACGATGTCCTTTTGAGTTTTTTTTTTATTCCTGTTGCAACGTACGCGTTTCAACAGTAGCCTTCGTCAGCGTTGTGCTGTGTCAGGCGGACAAGGGCGTATAAATACAGCCAGACAGGAAGTACAAACAATTAGTATAGAATTTTTTTTATAATAATATATATATATATATATATATATATATATATATATATATATATATATATATATATATATATATATATATATATATATATATATATATGTACATTCGAAAAGTGCGTTATGCATCGATGAGATATAATAGAATGTAACCCAGCATAGTACACAAGCATTGATACGAGTACGAAGATAGAAAAAATGTATATATATGATATAATTCGTATTAGAAACACAGACCACAGCCTCGAGAAAACGACCTGTTGTCTTCAAAGTGACAGCAGGAGAGAAATAAAAAGGACTGGACTTTATATAAATTTAAAATAATAAAACAGTCAAAGAAACAGTTCTGTTGTCTTCAAAGTGACAAGGCAGACTGGCGCCTATGTAGGCTATAAATTTAAGAAAGTGACAAATGACACTACAAATATACAAAAATACAAACCAGAATACCAAATGAGAAATGCTTTTACAGGAAACAACCCAACAGTAACTCTTCATTCAATCCTTTTGGGTGTTGTGACTGGAGTGTGTGGATCCAAAACGCCTCTCTTTGTAATAAGGCTCGGTCCCTATCACCACCTCTTTTTAAAGGGTTAACAACCTCTATTCCCTGAAACCTGAGTGAACACACATCATGGCCCATAGAATTAAAATGTCTAGCCACAGACGACTTCTCATCTCGGTTTCTAATGCTACACTTGTGTTCACAAATCCGAGTTTTGAGTTCCCTTCGAGTCTTGCCCACATAAATATTGGAACAAATATTGGAGCTTACTGTAAGTGTTCATGTTCCAATATTTATGTGGGCAAGACTCGAAGGGAACTCAAAACTCGGATTTGTGAACACAAGTGTAGCATTAGAAACCGAGATGAGAAGTCGTCTGTGGCTAGACATTTTAATTCTATGGGCCATGATGTGTGTTCAGGGAATAGAGATTGTCAACCCTTTAAAAAGAGGTGGCGATAGAGACCGAGCCTTATTACAAAGAGAGGCTTTTTGGATCCACACACTCCAGTCAGAACACCCAAAAGGATTAAATGAAGAATTACTGTTGGGCTGCTTCCTGTAAAAGCATTTCTCATTTGGTATTCTGGTTTGTATTTTTGTATATTTGTAGTGTCATTTGTCACTTTCTTAAATTTATAGCCTACATAGGCGCCAGTCTGCCTTGTCACTTTGAAGACAACAGAACTGTTTCTTTGACTGTTTTATTATTTTAAATTTATATAAAGTCCAGTCCTTTTTATTTCTCTCCTGCTGTCACTTTGAAGACAACAGGTCGTTTTCTCGAGGCTGTGGTCTGTGTTTCTAATACGAATTATATCATATATATACATTTTTTCTATCTTTGTACTCGTATCAATGCTTGTGTACTATGCTGGGTTACATTCTATTATATCTCATCAATGCATAACGCACTTTTCGAATGTACATATATATATATATATATATATATATATATATATATATATATATATTATTATACCTTTTTTTCTATACTAATTGTTTGTACTTCCTGTCTGGCTGTATTTATACGCCCTTGTCCGCCTGACACAGCACAACGCTGACGAAGGCTACTGTTGAAACGCGTACGTTGCAACAGGAATAGAAAAACCTCAAAAGGACATCGTTGAGTGCTGGCTCCTTCTCTACTACTTACTTGAAACTTTTGTGCCTTGCACCTAAAACTTTATTTATCCGGTGAGTGTGCGGGCTGATAGCTCCCCAGCTATATCTGCTTTAATGAAGAATTTGCCAAAGGAAAGAACACTTCACTTCTTTAGCTGTGTGTGGTAGTGCTAGTCGGGGAGGTACTAAAACAGTCCTGGGAGTTGATCGACTGACTGTTCTTTGAATCTAAAGGGAGGACGTAATCATGCAAGAGGCAGAGTGAAATTGAAGGTTCCTGGGAGACTGAGCCCAAATGAGCCCTCAGCCTAATTAGAAAAGTTAGCAGCTGCAGCCTGTCACAGGCTTTGTCAGTCACCAAGTAGCCAAAACTAAACTCTTCACACCCCAAAGATTTACCTGAAAGTGTCAAGGACAAGTACTTCACTGAATTGTCATTGTCATATACTGCGCTCCTCAGAAAACTATACATTTTCGTAATCTTGATTAATCTCAGAATTTCGATAGTTAATCGCAATTAATGGCATTTTTAATTGCATGTTTACAATTCCATTCTTTTGCATTTCAAAACCTTTTTAAGTCCATATTAACGATGTAAAGCAAGTCTTACTAGAGGGTCTTGATTGGGAATCAGAAAACAAAGAAAACATTTACTTTACTGTGATCTTTTATATTATTAAGAGGTGCCGCTGCTTCTATAAGTGGCTATGTGTGTCACAACCAGGCACACACCACACACACGCCCCACCACAACCACACACACAAAATCTGGCCACGGGGGGCAGGCACTACAGCGATATTTTACGTTCTTCTTCTTCTAATGGCTTTCCAACAGACTGGATGCCTTGCGGCACATTGCTGCCTCTCTGAATATTACACAAATTCCAGACTTGGGGGTCCGGCCGCTCCTCAATGTTCCTCCCTCCGGCCGCCTCGTTCTCCTCTTCAACCGTGTGTGCTCGGGACCACTCGGCCCTCGTGCCAGCGCTTCGAATCCTGCTCAACATATTTTAAGTTTTTAGGCCTTCACACAGATTATGTCATCAGTGATGTCACTTGAGCAATCATAGACTATGTCACCAATGATGTCACTCGAGCAATTGTGATGTCACCAGTGATGTCACTCGAGCAATTGTGATGTCATCATCATTGTGCGCCATAGGACCGGTCCACCTTATTATAGTAGTGAGATGTCTACTTCAACAAGACGTGTGAATGTCAACTGGCTGCTTGGCAAAAAAAAAGCCAGGCAGCTGGCTGCTGGTAGGCATTTTCACTTGCAAGGCTTTGTACTTCTGGTCCACTGTCTACCAGTCGTACTTAGCTTCAGTAGAGTGGGATTTATGACACATCACTAATGATGTAATTATTGACGTAGGACTTATGACATCATCAATGTGTTGGTCTCTGTTGATGTCACCTCCTGTGCATTGACATCATCAGATACAGCCTCAGACAGAGCCAGATGTAGGCCGGCAGCTGCCTGGCAAAGATACATACAAATATATTCACAGAATAAGCACTATGTTCCTGTTAGCCGGAACAGAATGGTTATAGACAGGATGACAGTTAAATGCAAAACTTTTGAAGTTGTCTCCTACCTGTAAGTCATGGTTTCAAGACCACACTGTTGTAGCATGCGGTCAGGAGTCAGTTCAGTTCCCACCCATTTAGCAATTGCTATTGCTGTAGTTAACTTCTTAGATGTAGTTCATCCACAGGTCTCTGGCCAACCCACATTCTAAAATAGTGCTTTGGCAAAGCAGTTGCCCACTAGTCTGATTAACGTTAGCTCAAACTCAAAGTCCATCAGTGATATTGAAATTCCGTTTTACACAAGATGCATTTTTCATTTGTCAACTAAAGCGCCTGGGAGTCTTTTAAAGTCTTTCCCCTTTTTATCCATTACTGTGGTGTGAATGACACAGGCAGTAGGAAGCAGCAGCAATCCATGGCACTTGATTAGCCACCTAAGGGTGTGTGGAAGGGACAAAATAATATGCGATTAAAACGTGATTAAAAAAAAAGGCAACCCGTTATGCATCTGGGATGAATGGCTAATACATTAACGCTGACAGCCCTACATTATACTCATGTAGTTGTCACTCTTAGACAGGGTTCACAATAAAAACACAACATTAGAAGTATGCACGTTAAAAACAAATAAGAGCTGATCACAACCTGTACCAGATGGACAAGCATCAGTTAAAGTGCCATTACGTAACCTATGACCATTACGTAACCTATGACGTTCATTGAACTCAGTTGGCGAGACAAGTCTGTAGGACAGCTTACAGCCTGTAATTGACATAGCCTAATTAATAAAGTCACATGTTCAGAGTAGAGGAGTAAGCTAGCTAATTAGCATAGCGGTCCAACAGAAATGTCCAGGGAAGACGTAATATATCACCAAGCAAAATACTGGAATAATTGTTGCCTTGAAAACAAAAGTTGCACTGACCTCCATTGCTGAGCAGTTGAACAAGCGCAAATTCGCAATATATGCGACCAGATATGCGATGTCAGTCAGAGTGTGAAGTCATCCACCCCATTGTGATGTCATCCACTCCATTGTGAAATTTGCCCCCCACCGCCCTCCTTTTAGCCAATTGCCATGAACACAAACACATACCTTCACACACACCAGTGCCCAATTCAGCCTCCTAGGGCAAAAATTGTGCCTGCTAAAGCATGGTGAACTTTTTGTGGACAGACCAAGTCACCAACAGAGTGACTTATAGAGAGCCGCTGGCTTGCTGGCCGTAGCAAAAAAAAATGGGGGTCAGAAAGTTTTTTCCAAAATATAGTAAAGTCAGACTGAGAAAGTCAGAATTCTCAGCTCCTGGGCAAGTAACTGTTATGATCAACAACCCTCTTGACCCCCGCAGATATAAATACTGTATTATGGTTACTTTGTGCTACAGGCAGTAAACATCTAAATGCCCTTGCTAATTAGCACAGAGAGAGAAACATCCAGGGAAGAGGTCATATATCACCATGCAAAATACTGGAATCATTTTTGCCTTGAAAACAAAAGTTGCACTGACCTCCATTGCTGAGCAGTTGAAAAAGCGGGGATCAGTGAGTTGCTTCCAAAATATAGTAAAGTCGGGAAAATGAGTTTTGAAAGTCTGAATTCTCAGCTCCTGGCCAAGTACTTGTTATTATTCAAATTTTATTATTGGGTTTTTCAGTTCAAAACATACTACATACAGAGACATAAGGAAAAGCAAGGCATGAAGCACCAAAAATAAGACAAAAATAATAATAATTCAAGAGACACAGACAACAAAGACTCAAAATAACTACTACAAACAATTACAATACAGTTTGCAGGGGAGCTAAGTGCTGAGTTCTCCAGGAACCACTGTCAAGAGCTTTGCTATCTCGACACGACAGATACTATACCATACTATAACATCCATAATGCACAGTTATCATATCCGTAGTACAGTGTCAAACCCTAGACAAAACCAAAAGCCAACACTTGAATCTCTGGACCTCAATTAGGCAGTATTGGGAGGAAAGAGGCATTTTTGATCAAAAAAATACACACTCTAAGATATTTCTGAGCCGAACCACCTAAAGTGTATTTCAGTTTCCTGGCCAAGTACCTGTTGACTCTTCATTATGATCAACAACCCTGTTGACCCCCGCAGATATTCTGTATTATGCTCATTTTGTGCTACAGGCCAGTAACAATGTAAATGTACCCTCAATAAGACCAGGCATGCTTGATATACTGTAGTGCAATGAAAGGTCTGGAGTTGCCTGCAGTTACAGGGAGAAAATGGGGCTCTATTGGATTGGATTGGATTTATTTGACAATTTAAAAAAATATATGTATACATCTCTGCCCAGCAAGAATACATACAATTAAAAATCATCAAGGTTAAAAACACAATAAAGCCAAAAGGCTTATTTCCATTGTGGACCTCTGGGGATAGGGAGAGGGGTAGGGTAGAGAGGGGAGGAGTCTGGGGATAGGGAGAGGGGTAGGGTAGAGAGGGGAGGAGTCTGGGGATAGGGAGCGGGGTAGGGTAGAGAGGGGAGGAGTCTGGGGATAGGGAGAGGGGTAGGGTAGAGAGGGGAGGAGTCTGGGGATAGGGAGAGGGGTAGGGTAGAGAGGGGAGGAGTCTGGGGATAGGGAGCGGGGTAGGGTAGAGAGGGGAGGAGTCTGGGGATAGGGAGAGGGGTAGGGTAGAGAGGGGAGGAGTCTGGGGATAGGGAGAGGGGTAGGGTAGAGAGGGGAGGAGTCTGGGGATAGGGAGAGGGGTAGGGTAGAGAGGGGAGGAGTCTGGGGATAGGGAGCGGGGTAGCGTAGAGAGGGGAGAAGGAGTGCGGTGGGGTACATTAGGCAACATCCAGGACGGTGAGCTACTTTATAGCCCAGGAACAAAACAATGAAACATACAAACAAATCACAAGACATATCACACAAGTAACACCTGTCAGTGCATCCTCAATCAAATTAAATTTATCTACCACCACATCTTGAGTTGGTCAAATTATTACAGTAGGAAAAAAACAATAAATAAATAAAAATAAAAAACCATCTGAAAGCAAATACCCATCGCCGCCTAGCCTACCTAATACATGTCTATCAGATAGAGGCAGTCACTAACCACTTTTTCAAGGTGGCCTTAAATCCTCTTTCTGTGGCCAGTTCTTTGCAAGAGGATGGTAACTGGTTCCATAGCACTCCTGCTGTATACAAAAAGGAATTTTGCCCCATAGAACTCTTAAATCTTTGTGGAATTATATTTGTATTGCTTCCTCTAGTGGAATAATGTGAGTCTCATGCACCCAGCTAAAATAATTTAGCAGATAAGAGGGGACTGTAGCTTGCCTTATTCTAAAGGCCACCCCCAACTTGATCTGAGCTACTCTCTTTCCCACAGGTAACCAGTTCAGCCCTTCAAAGTGCCATGAGCTGAGATGTGTACGTGGGTGAAGTTTGAGCACTGTCCTAACCAGCTTATTTTGTGATGTCTGAAGTCTGTGCTTTATTTGTTTTGGTGAGCCACTATACCAGGAAGTGCATACATAATCATAGTGGCACTGCACTAAGGCCTCTGCTAATGTTTTCAGAGTGTTTGGATTTAAAAACTGCGATTTTCTTGCTAAAAATTTACGTTTTTGGTTTACTTTGGTTAGGACCTTTACAGCCATGTTCTCCCCTGACAATGATTTGTCCAAGACAGGGATATCGCTCTCAGTGATGGTTTCACTGTCAAATGTTCTACAGAGTTTAAAAGAGAGATAGTCTTACCTGTCTTGGAGAGAACTTTTAATGTGGCTTTACATCATGGAGACTGGGCTGAAACATGGTGCAACTCAATAATTACAGTTATCCGTGAAGAAGGGAAGGATCCAACAGACTAGGGGCCCTATCTTCTGACAGGCGATATTAGGGCTGTGGCGATTCACTTATCTCCCGATTCGATACTATCACGATTCTTGGGTGCCGATTCGATTTATATTGCGATTCTTAAGTATTGCGATTCTACGATTATTGCGATTCGATATTACGATTTATTGCGATTTTTGTTTATTTTTTTCTTTTATTTTTTCAGTTTGTTTGCTTTTTTACACTAGATTAGAACATGGGAAAAGTTGAATCATACACTAGAGACTGTATATTATATATCATGAGTAGGGCTGGGCGATATAGTTAAAAACAGGGGCGGACTGGGATCATAATTCAGGCCGGGCATTAGATACCAAGCAGGCCAGGCCGATATGGGCCAACGCGCGTGAAATTTGGGCCGTTTGAAGCCAGATTTGGGCCGTTTGAAGTCCAATTTTACAATGAGATGCACCCACTTTAACCCTGAAGTGTAATTATTACTTCAGACTAACTAATAAAGTAATAAAACCACTAGTAAACCAGTAGGCGGCGCCTGGCCTGCTGTTCAGTGAGTGGCCTGACTGCAAGCACCAAAAAAAAAAAAAAAAAAAAAAAAAAAAAAAAAAAAAATAATTTGCGATTATCGATTCTGGAATAAAAGATTGATCCAAAAAATCGTGACATTAAAAATCGCGATACTTAGGTGAATCGATTTTTTCCCCCACCCCTAGGCGATATCCCCTATTAGCGCTTGCGCACCTGTTTGCGCGTGCCTTAATGCAGGCAAGATAACAGTCCCCCTTGTGCATTTGTCCAGGTTTCTGCTGAGTTTTGCTGCCCCGCTCAGCAGCAAAAAAAAGCATCCCCACCTCACGGGAGCATACTTGTAATGATTTATACAGAAATGTAACTGTTTAAAAGTGATATCATTGTCTGGTAGACGTGACCTCCCTGATGCCTAAGTTACAACAGCCCTGAAATATGTTGGGGATGCAATTCTCGGCGGGGATGCGCAAACGTTCACGGCACGTGTCGCAAGCGCAAATTAGAGCCGTGCCAAAATCATCTGCGCCCCAAAATGCCTGCGCAAACGGGATTTGGGGGGTCTTAACTACCAGAATTATTCACGGGTGTGGCCAGGCAATGCTGGGCATTACGTCAATCAAAACCAATCAGATTCCCGTCTCGCAATGGCTGTTTGCGCGAGGCATGCAATATGCTGTAATTCTTTCCATGCGTAATAGAGTGTACTCACTCGTGCGAGGACAGAGAGAGCTTATTGACAGATCGTCTGTGGTGCCAACGACCCTCCGGGTTATGAAGGTAAATAGCCTATGTCCATTGTCCAACAAGTTTTCTCAATTAATTTCCCTCTTTGCGATGTGATAAAAGTTTCGCAGTGAGTTATAGTTGATTGCCTCACTGAATTATCTGCTAATACCCAATTTTAGCAGCATAGTTTGATGGCAAGGCTGTGCTTAATGACATATCCAAAAGGAATTTTACTTGCACTGCGCTGCGCTGCACGGAGATTATGGTGCACAACCCAGCGCAGTGAGGTATTTGCGCCTAAGAGGTCCTTTTCAAAGCTCTTAGCGCACAGTAATTGTGCGCTGCTGACGATAGGATAATGCCATCTATCCCCACATTTTAGCGCTGAAACGCCTGCTTTGGCATGTGACAGCCTATGCCCAGTACAATTATCACAGGCATACACTTGTGTCCGCCCCCAATTTGCATTGCGCACGGCGTTAAGTGAGCACAAACGCTAAATTAGCGCTTTTGGGAAGATAGGGCCCAACAACTCCTACATTATAGACCCATAACTTTATTTAATGTCGATCAAAGTTTGCTCAGGGGTATCCAACAAACCAGCTTAAAAAGATCATTCCTTGTATCATTAATCTCAACCAGACAGGTTATATTACAGACTTGGCAGATAATGTAACGTATAATAGAATATGCCAAGAAGACAGACACAGATGGTAATCTTCAGACCCAGAGGAAGAGTTTGATAAGACTTTCCTGGACTTTAAATTCTTGAAACGTTGAGATTTGTTATACAAATACTTTTATTAAATGGTTAGAGGCCATGTGTAAGATATTCAAAGCTCACGTATTAGTGAATGGGACATTAGCAGTCAAAATGGGGAACATGACCCCCTGTGACCTCTTATCGTCACATGACCCCCTGTCACCTCTTATCGTCACATGACCCCCTGTCACCTCTTATCGTCACATGACCCCCTGTCACCTCTTATCGTCACATGACCCCCTGTCACCTCTTATCGTCACATGACCCCCTGTCACCTCTTATCGTCACACTATGCATTGAATGTTTTCAAGGAACATGCCAACATCTTTGGGAGATTCTAGGCATCTCACGCGCTCGATTCCTAAGCTCGCCCGCTGCGCGGGCTCGCCCGCCCTACAGCTCAACCGCTGGGCGGGCTCACTTGCTCACATGACATCACTGATAACTGATGACATATCACTGATACTGAACTATAGCCTCAGCCTTAGAGCATTCAGTCTTAGGGTAATTAGGGCAATGAATCTGCCCTAATAAAAAATAAAAAAATAAATCCGTAATCCTGCTAACAGACAAACAAACGGACAGACGGCACCGAAGACACAACATCCTTGGTGGAGGTAACGATGCTAACAGATCGCATTAACACCATTCGCATGAATATTAACTTGTTTCTTATTCTCGTTTCGGACATTGCTTCTGTACATTCATACTACAGTGTAACACGTACTTTCATATGGGATGGTGGCAACCCCCATTGTAAACTGAAGTTGCTGATGATACAAAGTACAGGATGAGAACCTGGATGAACAATGATTCTCAGTTGAGTTATGTGAAGACAAAGGTTTCATTCAAATGTTAGCTTTTTGTTTTGTGAAGTAAAAAATGACAGGAAGAAAGGAGAATATCTGGGTTCCAAACACATTGAATGTTTGTGTGAAAAGCAGGTGTATTTTACAAGTAGAAATGAAATAGTTCTCAGAGAAATGGAGAACTTCAGAAAAACTACGACTTACGTTCACTTCGTAAGATATCTCAAAGTTAGAAGTTATTTGTCCAAAAATGAATTGATCTCAGAGACAGTAAAGGATCGTCGTCCACTTCTAAAGTTTCTATGGAGACATTATGACCATTCACATGTAGACAATTCAAGGACACTGTAATAAAAAGAGGAGTTTAAAGCAAGTGAAGGATGGGAGGTAGAGCTTAATGTACTATAAATATAGCAGGCTTATGGATATAGGCTTATGGAAGAAATAAGTTTGGCGGTTCATAAAATGATAGCACACATTTGGAGAGAGTATACTTAGAGAAGATATAGACGTGCCATTTTACGCTTCAGCAAATTCGATTTGGCTCATCTGTGTCTTGTGCTGGTGGGAGAGTGGTGAAAATGAAGCAGACTAGTCACATGGTATGGTACCGTATGTTAAGGTTATACTGTATGAGGAGGGTATTCAGAAGGAAATGGAACACATTCAAATGGCTTTACAAATGAAATCAGACTTCATATAACTAAATTATGAATAAATAAAACTATATTCTGAGCAGTTAATTATAAAATGAGGGATAACTTGCACTCGTTTGAAGACAAATGGGCCAAATGGATAGCCTAGTAAACCAGCCCGTCACGTGAACTCACATTTCATTTGGTTCTGCGTGATGGTCTGACCCCAAGGCCTGGGAGGGTGTTAAGCCGAAGCTGCAAAGCGGAAGAGCCAATCAGCGACTGCACTGTGATTGACAGCGCAAGTTGGCCAATCAGGAACGCCACTAGCACTAGCACTGCACTAACAAAACAGTAATGGCCGCCTCCCTGCCTGTCCACCTCGAGGAGTAATGTCAGCGTTTGTCTAGTTTAAACAGCCATAAAGTGCAGTTATTGCAGAAATAGACTCAATAACAACAATTAAACAAGTACAGGAGTATCGCCGCAACTCAGAGTTTCTCAGCGGAGAACATGTTTTTGCCATTCTCTCGAGTGGATTTGGGTTTGACTGGATCCGACGCTCATTGGCTGAAGGAGTTGTCTGTCAAGGCAACTACGCCCGCCCATGCTCCCGCCCCTGCTAAGGACTGGGTGAAGAGTTGGGGCCAGACCGTCACGCAGAACCAAATGAAATGTGAGGTCACGTGACGGGCTGGTTTACCAGGCTCCCAAATGGATGAAAGAGCAGCTAACCCTGAATAATGTCATTAGTCATTAGTACGTTTAGCCTTTTTATATCATTATTCTGGCTCATTAGTTTTAATCTAGTTTCATCTTGCTTGCAGCATGTATATATGGCTCCTCTAACAACCAAGCGAATCCAGCGATGGTCACTTTTGAATGAATGAATGGCTATAACTGTTGCCATTATAAACAGCATAGCCTGCAGAATATGTCTTTTTCAATGTCCTGATGCTCACTCAGTAATTGGACATGAATATATTTTCAGTTTCTATCATAACCTGACAACTTTCACTACTTTCATTGCACTACTTTTCAGTACATGGTGGTGATGCATGTAGATTGGCAGCTGCAGCTGGCCGGTGAAGAGCTAGCAGGGAAATGCTAAAGTAGTGGCCACGGTAGCATCAAAACTGTGGGTGAAAAGCATGACTTTAGATCATTTGCATTTACATCTTTTTACTACAGAGGTGGAAAGTAAGTAATTATAATTACTCTCGTTACTGTAATTGAGTAGCTTTTTGTGTACTTTTTTAGTGATTTTTAAAGGAGCAAAAGCTTCTGCACACCTACTGTAAATTACAGGTGCGTCAGAGGAGAGAAAACCCGACTGGATCAAAAGAAAATAACTCCCGCACACTGGGCTCTATCGTCCCACCGGCCTTATTAGCGCTTAGCGCCAGGTGCAGCTCATATTAGTGGGCGTGGACCGGCGCACTGCCTATTCTCGTGTCAGCGCTACATGCGGCCTTAAGCATTATAACCACGCCTTTTAAGCGTACAATTATTCACAACTGTGCTCATTGGTGAACTGCAGTTACTCAATAACATTCTTCCTTTCGAAGCTCCGATCCACTGATCCAGTCCGCGGGTTGCGGCTTTATGCTGTCATCTCTGCCAATTTGGATATCTCAGCACATCACAGATCATAGCCTGAATAAAACGATTCTACCTACAGCCAGGCAAATACAGATCTGTTCAGCAGGGCTGATGCGGTTTGGAGAGAAAAGATTCACTCGCAAAAACAAATCACCACATAAACGCAGGCATGCACCGTTTTCTTGTTTTTGCTACATGGTGATATTGTTGCTTGGGGTTGGAATAATTTTTCTTTTGAATACAAATGCTTGTCAGAGTTTTGTAGCCACGTTTCTTCCCGACATTTTGGTGTGCTGTATGTCTCCCTGCCTGCTTCCTAAGCTGCTGTAGAGAGTCATTTGTGAGAGATGACAAGGGCTCAGCCCGCCGGCGGGCCCGCTCGGGGGGAAGAGGTTAAGTCAATTTTGTTTGAAGTAATGTACTTTATTACATTTTAAATAGCTTCTGTTCAGAGTAAAATAATTCCAACGTTCCCCCAAGTTTTCTATGAACTGCAGACCAGAAACTGTCCAATTGGCCCTCGCTAACTGCCAGTGTTGCCAACTTTTTTCAAAGGAAAGTAGCTATTGGCTGCTCAGAAAGTCGCTAGAAGTCGCCAGATGAGCCCATATGCTAATTTGCATATCAAAATTATAATCTACAGTCACCACTCGCAACGGAGGGAGGGGGGCTACGCTGTGTGTGGAGGGAGGGGGGCTACGCTGTGTGTGGAGGGAGGGGGGCTACGCTGTGTATGGGAAGCGCTGTGATCATTAGACCTCTCTAGATGACAAGCAAATAAGCAAACCGGCATCAGCCGTACCAAGTGCTTTGGAATTCAACACTTTGCCTGAAGGTGAACAACGGTCAGTCCGACAGTAACAAGAATATGTTGGCATTTAATCACAGTTGATGGAGATGGATGAGTTAGAAAACACTTCTAGAACAAATACAATTGCAACCCCAACGAATTTGGTTGAAGTTGAGGATGAACTTGAAGAAAATGAGTTACATTTACATTTTTTATTCGCTTCTTACTTTTTACTTTTACTCAAGTAGATTGTTAACACAGCCATTTACTTAACAGTACTATAGTTCTAATTGAGTAGATTGTTTTTGTACCCTTTCCAAAATTCCACCCCCTGCTGTGTGATTACAGAGCAAGCAATCGAAATGCATTGGAAAAGACCTGCTTTGGGTGCTTTTGGGGTTGGTTTTTGCAGTGTACCAGATAGCCAGACCCAGGCAAGAGACACCTAATAGCTCTGTAGTGAAGCAGCTCATGAGGTTTTGGTCAGAATTGACTGGTATGATGGAAGAAGATGAGAAAATAGGCTAAAGGTCAAAAATGGCTCAAAGTCAATATCAAGTATATCTGTCTCTCTGGCTCTTTTGCTCTTTCCTTACAGTAGTTTGATTCACAAAGTTATTTGGCACTGTGATCTTTTCTTCTGGAAACGTAACCGAAATCAAGAAAAATTGCTGACATTTACCGATCAGGGGAGTGGCAGGTAAATATCATCAGTCCCTTAGTCTGCCTTAAAGGTAAATGACCAATATGACAGATGGAGAACCTTTTTGAATGTCTGCCTTTGCCACCAACCTTGTCTCACTAAAGGCCTAGTAATAATTTTAGCAATGACCTGTTGTGTGACAAATAGTGTCTCTCTAAAGAGCTTCACCCTCAAGGAAAGCAGGCTAGTCTTGCCCCACAAACAAAATCATATTTTCATCTACTTTTCATTTACTTTTGATGCATGACTTGCTAGTCCTAGCAGAAGGGAATGAGGTTGAGAACTCATACAATCGACCAAACATTCAGAGATGATCAGGGATGTTGATTTTACTGTAACAGACACGTCTTTTTTTCGCTCTTTTTTTTTTTACCAGCAATGCGATCGCTAAAACCCTACCTAGCATATTGAAGAAGCATGGCGAAAACAACTTTCTCTGGACCCAGAAAGACTTGTCGCTGCTTGGGTCCCGAATCAGATAAGTGTCCCCATGCATTGAGTTGAAAACCCATACTTATAGGAGTTATTTTAGTGACACTGGCCCCTTTGTTCCTCAGGAATAACTATGCAGCTCTGACAATCGGCCACTGTTCACCCAATATTAGCATGCAGATTCCCTGGTGTAGTGCTACACCATTTCTGCCAATACAGTGTGTATATTGTTTTGGAGGCAGGAATGCACTGGATGCCCTGTGCTGTGGGAGCCGGCTAGCATAACGGTTAGTGTGCTAGTGGAGTGTTACAAGAGGGGCTGTATTTCCATCTGGAACATGTAATATATTGTTCACATTGTTGATCTGAAAAATGTACCATGATATAAGTTGTAGATTTAATCTAATACACTTAGATGACCAATAAAGATGCGTGATTGGCACATTCTTTAAAATGTGTTCATGTACTTTAAAGAAGAAGGGACACCTGCACACTGTCTCCACTTGCTCAAAAAGGATTTCTTTTTTCTTTTTCGGTTACATGACCTTTTTCAAGTATGATATATAGAATTATATATAGTATATAATATACTCTGTATTAAAAGTGTGTGGGTTTCATCTGTGTCTACTCCGCCTATGCACCTGCCAAGACCTTTCCGGTGCGAAAGAGACTTTTGATATAAAATGTATTCATGCTGTATTGTGAGCGCATCATAATGAATCAAGAAATGAACACATTTTGCACGGATGTGTTGTGCAAGCACTGCATTCCAGACAAATCAAGCTGAGGTTTGTGACGAGCACTGCTACACATTGACTATTGTTTTGACACATGAAAGCAGAAGGCAGTAGCAATGATTAGGGACTCCATTAACGATTCTCACTTTTGGGTGTCCGGGTAGTGTAGCGGTAGATTCCTTTCCTACCAACACGAGGGTCACAGGTTTGTGCTTCGGGATTACCTCTGGCTTGGTCGGGCGTCCATACAGACACGATTGGCTGTGTCTGCGGGTAGGAAGCCGGATTAGGGGTATGTGTCCTGGTCGCTGCACTAGCGCCTCCTCTGGTCGGTCGGGGCGCCTGTTCAGGGCGGAAGGGAACTGGTGGGAATGGTGTGATCGTCCCACGTGCTACGTCCTGCCGGTGAAGCTCTCCGCTGTCAGCTGAAAAGAAGCAGCTGGCAACTGCGCATGTGTCGGAGGAAGCATGGTGCTAGTCTACGGCTCTCCCCAGATCGGCAGAGGGTGGAGCAGCGACCGGGTCAGCAGGGGGAAATTGGCCAAGTACAATTGGGGAGAAAAATTTGGGAACAATCAAGGGGGGGGGGAGTAATGCAAAGAAATCCCACTTTTTCTCCCAGCTTCCTCCAATGTGTCTGTAGCGTGTTCAGCAGGTAAGGTCTATTAGAGTTCAGAGTGTCTGTAGCTTGTTCAGCAGGTAAAGTCTATTAGAGTTAAGAGTGTCTGTAGCGTGTTCAGCAGGTAAGGTCTATTACAGTTCAGATGTCTGTAGCTTGTTCAGCAGGTAAGGTCTATTACAGTTCAGATGTCTGTAGTGTGTTCAGCAGGTAAGGTCTATTAGAGTTAAGAGTGTCTGTAGCGTGTTCAGCAGGTAAAGTCTATTAGAGTTAAGAGTGTCTGTAGCGTGTTCAGCAGGTAAGGTCTATTACAGTTCAGATGTCTGTAGCTTGTTCAGCAGGTAAGGTCTATTACAGTTCAGATGTCTGTAGTGTGTTCAGCAGGTAAGGTCTATTACAGTTCAGATGTCTGTAGTGTGTTCAGCAGGTAAGGTCTATTACAGTTCAGATGTCTGTAGTGTGTTCAGCAGGTAAGGTCTATTACAGTTCAGAGTGTCTGTAGCGTGTTCAGCAGGTAAAGTCTATTAGAGTTCAGAGTGTCTGTAGCGTGTTCAGCAGGTAAGGTCTATTACAGTTCAGATGTCTGTAGCGTGTTCAGCAGGTAAGGTCTATTACAGTTCAGATGCCTTACATTACATTACATTACATTACAGTACAATGTAATGTAATGTAATGTGTTCAGCAGGTAAGGTCAAAATTACAGTTCAGATGTCTGTAGCGTGTTCAGCATGTAAGGTATATTACAGTTCAGATGTCTGTAGCGTGTTCAGCATGTAAGGTATATTACAGTTCAGATGTCTGTAGTGTGTTCAGCAGGTAAAGTCTATTACAGTTTAGATGTCTGTAGCTTGTTCAGCAGGTAAGGTCTATTACAGTTCAGATGTCTGTAGTGTGTTCAGCAGGTAAGGTCTATTACAGTTCAGATGTCTGTAGCTTGTTCAGCAGGTAAGGTCTATTACAGTTCAGAGTGTCTGTAGCTTGTTCAGCAGGTAAGGTATATTACAGTTCAGATGTCTGTAGCAGGTTCAGCAGGTAAGGTCTATTACAGTTCAGATGTCTGTAGCTTGTTCAGCAGGTAAGGTCTATTACAGTTCAGATGTCTGTAGCGTGTTCAGCAGGTAAGGTCTATTACAGTTCAGATGTCTGTAGCAGGTTCAGCAGGTAAGGTATATTACAGTTCAGATGTCTGTAGTGTGTTCAGCAGGTAAGGTCTATTACAGTTCAGAGTGTCTGTAGCTTGTTCAGCAGGTAAGGTCTATTACAGTTCAGAGTGTCTGTAGCTTGTTCAGCAGGTAAGGTCTATTACAGTTCAGATGTCTGTAGCTTGTTCAGCAGGTAAGGTCTATTACAGTTCAGATGTCTGTAGCTTGTTCAGCAGGTCAGGTATATTACAGTTCAGATGTCTGTAGCGTGTTCAGCAGGTAAGGTCTATTACAGTTCAGAGTGTCTGTAGCTTGTTCAGCAGGTAAGGTCTATTACAGTTCAGATGTCTGTAGCTTGTTCAGCAGGTAAGGTCTATTACAGTTCAGATGTCTGTAGCTTGTTCAGCAGGTAAGGTATATTACAGTTCAGAGTGTCTGTAGTGTGTTCAGCAGGTAAGGTCTATTACAGTTCAGAGTGTCTGTAGTGTGTTCAGCAGGTAAGGTCTATTACAGTTCAGATGTCTGTAGCTTGTTCAGCAGGTAAGGTATATTACAGTTCAGATGTCTGTAGTGTGTTCAGCAGGTAAGGTCTATTACAGTTCAGAGTGTCTGTAGTGTGTTCAGCAGGTAAGGTCTATTACAGTTCAGATGTCTGTAGTGTGTTCAGCAGGTAAGGTATATTACAGTTCAGATGTCTGTAGTGTGTTCAGCAGGTAAGGTCTATTACAGTTCAGAGTGTCTGTAGTGTGTTCAGCAGGTAAGGTATATTACAGTTCAGATGTCTGTAGTGTGTTCAGCAGGTAAGGTCTATTACAGTTCAGATGTCTGTAGTGTGTTCAGCAGGTAAGGTCTATTACAGTTCAGAGTGTCTGTAGTGTGTTCAGCAGGTAAGGTCTATTACAGTTCAGATGTCTGTAGTGTGTTCAGCAGGTAAGGTATATTACAGTTCAGATGTCTGTAGTGTGTTCAGCAGGTAAGGTCTATTACAGTTCAGAGTGTCTGTAGTGTGTTCAGCAGGTAAGGTCTATTACAGTTCAGATGTCTGTAGTGTGTTCAGCAGGTAAGGTCTATTACAGTTCAGATGTCTGTAGTGTGTTCAGCAGGTAAGGTATATTACAGTTCAGATGTCTGTAGTGTGTTCAGCAGGTAAGGTCTATTACAGTTCAGAGTGTCTGTAGTGTGTTCAGCAGGTAAGGTATATTACAGTTCAGATGTCTGTAGTGTGTTCAGCAGGTAAGGTCTATTACAGTTCAGATGTCTGTAGTGTGTTCAGCAGGTAAGGTCTATTACAGTTCAGAGTGTCGGTAGTGTGTTCAGCAGGTAAGGTCTATTACAGTTCAGATGTCTGTAGTGTGTTCAGCAGGTAAAGTCTATTACAGTTCAGATGTCTGTAGTGTGTTCAGCAGGTAAAGTCTATTACAGTTCAGATGTCTGTAGTGTGTTCAACAGGTAAGGTCTATTACAGTTCAGATGTCTGTAGCGTGTTCAGCAGGTAAGGTCTATTACAGTTCAGATGTCTGTAGCTTGTTCAGCAGGTAAGGTCTATTACAGTTCAGATGTCTGTAGCATGTTCAGCAGGTAAGGTCTATTACAGTTCAGATGCGAGCGCTGGCTCTGCCGGCCTGTGCTGCAGCAGGAAGGGCAGGGTCTTGTCAAAAGAGCCCTTTGTGCTGTGCCATGCAGGCCCAAGCCCATAGATGACCCTTGTTGTTTCTGCGCAGGCCTGGGTGAGGCAGATGTGAACCAGAACAATGGCTGCGTCTCGGAGATGCCGGCGGTGACTGACTCCACAGGCGCTGAGGGCCCCCACCAGCCCTGGCCCCTCGCCAGCACAGCTGACCCTGACGCGGCTGTGCCACGCCCCCACCTGGTCCGCCTCTTCTCCCGAGATGCCCCGGGACGAGAGGACAACACCTTCAAAGAGCGACCCTCCGAATCGGACGAGCTGCAGACCATCCAGGAGCACAGCGGAGCGGCTTCAGAGTGCGGGTCGGAGAGTCCCGAACAGGACCTAGAGTAGCCTAGCTTTTTTTTTGTTCTCCCCCGTTCCTCTCTTTTCTCTTTTTACCCTCCATCCTTTGGTCTCTCGTTCAAGAGAGAGCGATAAGATCCCTGCCAATACAACAAATACTGCCCAACGCAAACTACTAGCATGGCATCAGCAAGCAGCTCTGGACTGGGCCGGAGGAAGAAGAACCCCAGCCTCCTGGATCAGATTGGAACATTCTTTGGAGGCGACAAGAAGAGGAAGAGCAAGGTGAGGAAGGAGGGAGGATTGTATCACAGTTTATTCTGATTTTCCATACTCATAACGACTTTTTACTTATGATTCTTTATGGGACGTTTTAGGAATTTGTTGCAACATATTTCTCATATATTATTTGTGTTGGGTTGTACTGTTGTTCTTAGGGATGTACCAAAGTTTGACATTGTCCTAAGATGTGCTTCTTCATGTTAAAATTGGCATTATAGGTTATGTATTGACACTGGATAATGGCTTTGGGTGTGGCTTCTGTTTTCTGTATTACAGAAGCTGTGACTTTGAGTCATCAAAAGATAAAGAAATATATATTTTTCTTTTGTTTTTGTCTATTTGACTGGTACTGACATCAGAAACAGTATTCTGTTGAGTTAAATATGATAAATATATATATACACGTATATATGATATATGTTGTACATGGTGTAGTAATCATGGCAGAAGTGAATGGTGGAGTTCTCTTGTTCATCCCCTAATGCTGGTTGCTCCTCGTGTTTTTGTCAAACCGCAGTCAAGGACAGCTTTGTTCCAGGTACTTCCCAAGAGTGTAATCTGGGAGATTGGGATGGGGACACTTATGCCCACACTGTTTGGTATATTGGGACATTATTTTGGACCTTCTACAGCTATTGGGTACATTGTAGAGAGTTACAGCTCATGGAGGACGGCTTCTCTGTGGAGCGTCAGGAGTCATTTCTTTAATAACTTTCTTAACAACTGTGATGTGTCAACGAGAAGGCATGTACACAGTGCAGCACTCTGTGAAGTCACTTCCAAAGACTTACGATCACTTTATTATATATATATATATATATATATATATATATATATATATATATATATATATATATATATATATATATATATATATATATATATATATATATATATCATATACGTTTATATTATCATATAATTATATATTTTAGAGTAGGAACATATTATCAGACCCTGTTTGGGGATGAAATAAAACATCCTGTAGAGTACGAGAACAAGTTACTCTTGCAGAAAAGAGACAATGTGGCATTTGAGCCTGCGTGTCTGTGTCTTTCTCAGCAGTGTAGTGTTGTCACAAGACCACAATTTTGACCAATACTAACTTTAATGTCTTAAAAATTCAATACTACTATGATACCATGGCAAGAACATCAAGCAGTGTGTTGACCGCATGGATCGAGCCGGCTGGATTGGGCTGTGTAGCTTTTGCACAGCAGTTTTGATGTTGTTCCTTGTCGGCTCTTAAGGGAAATTGGTCCATATTTGGCTCTTGGCACCAGTTTGTCAACCAGTTTAGATGGAATGGGATCCAATTCAAGATGCGGTGGACTGTTTGATATTGTTACCATGTTCGACTGCTGAATTTCAAGAGCCAGACTGTTTCCCAATCCTCCTCCTTCCTTTAACTATTCCAGTGCGCATCTTACCGCCCTCTGGAGGCCAAGTTTCAGTTTGCAGAACACACTCGGTGAAAGTGTTGAGCGTTTATTAAATTGGATATTGAATTCAATCTTTCACAACAGTATCGAAGTAGTATTGAAATTTGGGTTATCATGACAGCACTACTGCTGCGTGCTAATGCTACATCCCAAGGCCTCTCAGTGCTGTCAGGAACAGCAGGAGGTGTTTCATCATGAATCATGTCTGTTCATGTAACAGTTCAAAAGCACAGAGAAACATTATCGATTGGTTTTATAGGAAAGGTTTGGTACACAGTGAACTATATAGTGACAATGTTCTCTTCCATTCTAAGCTTTGTTCTAAGCTGTTAGACATCTGCAGAGCTAGTCAGCGCTGCTGGACTGACTCTTTTGGCGAGTAATTGCAAAGCGGTCACTTAGCAGTATAGAAATATGCATTTTCCCAAGCCTTACTTACAGTATGTCAACCACAAAGAGGTGTTCGATGCAGGATAACAAATATTTTATATGTGCCATGAATCTTTTCTTTAGCCTCTGTCCTACTGATCGGATATTATTTTGCTTTTGTGGATTTTTTCTCTCTCTCTTAAAATGTTCAGGGAAAATGTCGAATTATTAAACAAGTTGTGAAGCTATTGATTAGGCTAGTTACCAATTTGCTGCAATATGTCTTTGATTTTCTCATTCTTTACGCCAGAAAATTGTGCATTGCTTTCTATATTGATTACTTGTTTGTAAAAGAAAAAGTTAATGTTGTACAAAATGTATTTATATGTTTTCACCAAGGGTTTGCCTTCAAAGATGGGTGTTATCTCAAGTACATTACAGACAGGTTTGCCACACCTCTGTTGCCTCGATCAGAAAATAATCTGTTATCACTTTCTGCTGTGAACAAATTTTCGCCAGAAAGAATTGAACATGAAGACAGATATTTTCTAACTTAACTTCTGATCAACCCAGCCTGTCTGTATACACAGATTTTCCTCAGACATTCCTCATGCATATTTGTTTTTTTAATGATAAAGATAGACCACAGTATTATAGGGGATTGTGTGAACTGTGGAGACAGTGTCAAAAAATATTTTATCGGTCCTTGAATATGCATGTTAATGCTGAACTTTAATGTTTGGCCGGCTTGAAGCCATTCACAAACCCCCGGATCCCTTAGCATAGCTTACCTTCCACATTCATTCATTCATTGGAGTTATTTATTGAGTTTTTTCAGTCCAGTCCGTAGTCTGGGCCTTGAACAGCTGTTAATATATTTCAGATCTATTCCACCAGTTGTGAAATGGCACCAAAAACCACATAATTAAACGGTGGAGCCTCAGGACATGAAACAACTGCATGTGAATACTAACAGGTTTCTTGATCATTTCAGATTACATGGATCATGATGTGCAAATTGGAGGGATAACCAAGGTTGCGTCGGTGTTAGCTATTCAAGCAGGGATTGAAACCCATAATGAAAAATGAATATCGTTGGCCTTAATGTGCATAGTAATTTGTTGAATGGCGGAGAGAATTAGCCATAGAATGCAGGAGAGATGAGGCAGGCTTTAGCTGAAGAGCTCGTGTTCACAACCAAAAGTCGTATGATAGTGTAGTCTACCCCAGTGTCTTGGATGGAGGGGGGCAGCTCCTCCTCACCTCAGGTTCACATGTCTTTGACCCAGTGGGACAGTGTGTACAGCATGTCTGTTTCAACCAGGAGTGGATCAATGCTGATCCCTGTTTTGTAACACTTTCAAATGTCCAATCAATGCTTGTAACGTTTGTATTTCCTGTGACCTGTTGTGACCGGTGGTGACCTGTTCCTAACCTGATCTTTTTGGATTATTGCTTGATTAAAACTCTTTAACAACACCCTCCGCGCTCTCTGTTTAATCCATGTTTAGTTTGGTGTCTCTCTATCTTTCTGTTGTAAGTATGATGAGTAATTTTAACCGCTCTGCCCAATCCCTCTGATTTATGTCTATATACTGTATATATACTACTAATGTCCTGCTTTCCCCAAGTGGTATTGTAATTGATGCTTCTTAGTTTACGTCCAAGTGGGTCAAACAACACGACCAATACCATACAGCAGAGCAGCACATATTAATTAAGTTGTGTAATTAATTATAATATTATTGCGGGAAAAAGGCAAAACAATCATCACAAAGCCAACGAGAGAGTTTAGTAGGATATTGTAGATCAGCGGTGTGCACAGATTCTGCATCAGAGTCACTCTGGATACCCACGTGAAAATCCAGTCCTGTTTCCCTCATGGTGCCCTGTCTAATGCAGGTGCCCTGTCTAATGCAGGTGCCCTGTCTAATGCAGGTGCCCTGTCTAATGCAGGTGCCCTGTCTAATGCAGGTGCCCTGTCTAATGCAGGTGCCCTGTCTAATGCAGGTGCCCTGTCTAATGCAGGTGCCCTGTCTAATGCAGGTGCCCTGTCTAATGCAGCAGACGTGCTCAAATCATCCTTAAACAGACCTGTCAGCAGACGTGCTCAAATCATCCTTAAACAGACCTGTCAGCAGACGTGCTCAAATCATCCTTAAAGAGGCACTTTTGATATCATGTGATCCAATCTAAAAAAAAATCACATAGGCCTATAAAATGCAATGCAATACATTTTACTGTAGCCTAACCCCAAATTGTTAAAGATGAACAAAACAATTGTAACTTTTATTTTAGATTGGACTCTGTTCATAAATTACATACACATATGTTCACTTGATATGTTCATGCTAAGCCTGAAACTATCCTGCCCAGGACCAGCAGGTCTGGAAGGATCCGTTTCTATTGTTACTAAGCTTGGGCTTATACCTTTGTGGAACTAAATGTCTTGAAAATAAGCCTAACTTACTGAAATAAGCCTGGCTTAACTTCATGCTTTATGGAATTTTACAGTTTCTGTGACAATGGAAAAAGGAAGGAGTTATTACAGAAGGTCCAATAGAAAGTGTAGCTACTGTTTATCTCAACTCACACAGCATAAAGTAGCTACTGCATAATGTGCTTGACTCATTTGTAAGCATAACATGAAAATAGTGAGTAGATAAAAAATATTATATAATATATATGTCTACAGAGGGAAGGTTTTAAATTATAAATCGTTTTTTAGTGGATTGCTATTCAAAGCTTGTTCACTTGCTTACTTGCTTGTTTCTTGTTCACTTGCTAACTTGCTTGTTTCTTTAAATGTGAAGCCTGGAGACAAGTCTTGGTATCACCTCATTTGAAGCATTCGGTGTCTAAAGGACTAAAATCAATGGAGAGCATTTGCTTAATGTGGGTTATTACTCCCAACAAAATGCAAAAGAGTTCTGCTTCCAGATTCAGTTGGTTCAGCCTCATTTCCATTTAATATTTATGATGAGAAACTGTGTTATGCATCCTTTCCAGACAGCCTGAGCATATGAAAATATTGCTTTATCATTTATGTTTGAATTATGTATTGCTTTATAAACCCATGCTTTATTTATTTATATACAAAGACTGCGGGAGTTCAGATGCACTCCGACTACTATGTAGGCTACTGTAGGTGTAGGCAATTCTGATTCAGTTTAAACATGAGTCGCGAGCGGTCGGTACTGCGTAATTGACTGTACCTTAGCCTATCAATCAGTCCCAAATTAAAGAACTGTGCACTGTCCACTCTGTGTATGTAGAAAGGAAGTGTGCAAATATCTCTCATGCATTTATTTCTGTTTGAGGCCCTGCACAGTGGCATTCACTAACAGCAGTTATCACAAACAGTTTTTGTTTTGGATGTTTATCAGTTCTAGCATCGTGTCGGGAGTGAATTTGACGACAGAACGAGCATTGATTTGTTTATTCGTCAATCTGGTAAAAGCAATACTAGGTTTTGGCTGCCTGAACAAGTTTGGTTTCTAAAAGCCAAATGGAGGCAGGGTAATCAGCCTCAGATGAGGAGAGACAGGCTGGCAGAGTTGAACTAATTAGATGAGTTAAGTTAAGTTAATAATAATAAATAAATGTATCCCCTGGTTTTGCTAAAGCTGTGTTGATGCCATCATAAAAGTGATGTCCATCTCTTAACGAGTACACGTGTATACACATTAATATCATTCTGTTGTAAACAAGTCCCAACCTAGTGCGTGCCTCTGTGGTTGAATTCCAGGCCACCAAATGCCTTGTGAGGTGAGCAGCAAGCTGCCACTGCATATTTGGCTTGTCCGCTGTGAGACACTGTTGTTGTCAGCTGGATCGATCAGCCCGGCACGGCCTCTGCTCACCACAGCCCATGTTCTGTTCATGTATATGTTGGCTCTGCTCAGTAACCCCAAACATTGTTTCTTTGGCAAACAACTCCAAAGACTTGGGCTTTCTTCCCCCTCTGTGGTGCAGGTTACTAGATCACTCAAAATCAAGGTCACCAGTCAGCAAAAAGTCTCAACACATGATTCAGTACAACAGTTAAGGGACTATTCTAACTTTTGGGAGTTTGGCCCATTGGTCACCTACCTTGCCCAAAATGTGATGAGACGATTGCCACCAAAACCATCTCTGTGTTTCTGGTAGCTAGCTCTGTCCGGTGTGCATGCTATATGCTAGCATACAGTATCATACCATTTTTTTTTATTTTTTTTTTATTTTACCTTTATTTATACAGGGAGGGCTCTTGAGAGCGGGCTCTCATTTACAAGGGCGCCCTGGTACAACAATACACATACAGGAAAACAAAATTGCAGACAGACAAGACAAGATTAAATACTGTACTGTACTTAAGTACATTAAATAAAACATGCGCACTCCTCGCGCTTGGTACTCTCGATGTGCGCTTTGAAGGACTCTAGGGGGATGAAGAGTTCCAGTTTCAAAATATCCTGGAGACTGTTCCATTTGTTAGGGGCAAAGAAAGAAAAAGCCGTCTTTCCGAGTTCAGTCCTCGCACGTGGAATGAGTAGTCTGATATGAGACTGTGAGCGGGTATGATGACTTGTGCTGTTCTGAGTAAGGAGTGAAGACAGATAAAGGGGAAGCTTTCCAATTAGTGCTTTGTAAATAAATAAAAGGCAATGTTGCTCTCTTCGAGCCGACAGGGAGGGCCAGCCCACTTTTTCATACAGTATACAGTGGTGTGTACAGAAGCCATCACCTGTTATAAAGCGCAGGGCGCTGTGATACACTGCATCTAACGGCTTCAAGGTGGTGGATGAGGCATGCATGTACAGTACATCTCCATAATCAAAAACAGACATTATTAATGAGTGAACAAGTGATTTTCTCGTATGACACGAAAAACAGGACTTATTCCTATACAGAAAACCAATTTTTCTCCGTAGCTTTTTTGTCAGATTATCAATATGTACATGGAAAGAGAGTTTAGTGTCCAGCCAAATGCCCAAGTATTTATAGGAATCAACATACTGTATTTGTTCACCCTGAAGCGAGTGAATGCCAAAACTGTCTTCGACGACAGGGGATTTAGTGAACAGCATCCACTTAGTTTTTTTTGAATTTAGAACTAATTTGAGTTCAAACAGAGACCTTTGAAATACATCAAATGTAGTCTGCAATCTAGCAGCGGCCTGAGCAGGGGTGGTCCCGAAGCAGTACAAGATGGTATCATCTGCATAATAATGGACGTTACTGTGCTCGAAGGGTAAGGAGATGTTATTTATATACAGAGTAAATAGGATTGGGCCGGAGATCGATCCCTGGGGAACGCCCCTGTTGATAGCTGCAAAATTGGATCTGAAGTTGTCGACAATAACAGCCTGTTTTCTCCCAGACAGGTAATTGGTGAACCATGTTGCATGCTATACACTTTAGCATACAGTATCAATATGTTACATGCCATACACTTTATCAATATGTTAGATGTAAGTAGCAGTTGCCTGGAGCCAGACCTTCAAATCCGCCCACTCCACCGAAGTTGGTAATGAGTCTAACGAGTTGGCAATTGAGTCTGATATCAGGCTATGGTTAGAGTGAAGCAATGATTGACGATGGAAATTGAGGGTAATGAAGTGACAATTCAGTCTATCAGGCTAAAGTAGTAGGTGATTAGTGAGAAAATGAAAACTTGTAGCAGCTCTAAGGCTGAGTGGTTAGTCAATATCAATTACTCAAGTTTAAATTGATGTGATTGGTCAAATAGACCTAAAATTCTGCAAAAATAATGCACAGAGTGACATGTTTTGTTTATTTGACTTCACTCATTATGAAGATTGAGATTTTGTTACAAATCTACAGATCATAGTAGAATAAAAACCATTACTTTCATCATCTTTTTAGATTCTTTATATATCATATTGTGTTATCTCGTATATTTCTTCTTATCAATTTCTTCTTATCAATGTCACATGAGCACCAATCACACCAAGACAATTAGTACGTGAAAACATACCTTGGCGAATAAAATAATTCTGCTAATTACTAAAAGGTTGATCTTCCTACTTTTGATAAGCCATAGTTCCTTCCTACAATTACTAACATACTTCTTGAGGCACCGGCATGGCCTGTTCCACATCTGGCACAAACAAAATATGCAAATTTGCTTGAATACCACAAATAAATGTCTACATGCTCAGGGAAAGCTCTTGTGCAATTGACTGGTTTAACAGAGAGAGAGAGGGGGGGGGGGGGGGGAGTGAGAGGTGAAAGAGTCTTCCCTTTAACATCTGTACTCTACCACACTCAATCTCTTCTCTCTACTCAGTTTTAATCATGTGTTCATTTATTCATGGGTTTCTGGCCAGGCTGTGACCTCTGAGAAGAGACGAGGATCTAACCAGCACCACTGGAGAAGCTACAGTGCATAATACATGTTTCCTGGATCTATGTCCTGAATCCAAATCTCACTTCCCCCCCATTATTCTCGCCACTCATACGACATGTGCATCTCAAATGTCTTCCAACAGAGCCATGAGAATCAGTGACCGCTGCCTCTCTCTCTTCTGCCCGCAAAGGAAAGGACACCATTGAAGTGAGAGTGTAAAAGCCAGCACATTTCACTTGCTGTCTTGTGATAACAACAAGGCCTCCGTACGGCTACAATTCAAATGATGAGAACACAATCCTCAATATCACCAAAAGAGCAGTTATTTTTGCCTCAAGGGGAAAATGTTTTCCTTCATAAAGAGTTTATCCGATAATTAGCGGCGGGGACTCATTTGAATGAGTAATGCGGTAGGGTTGGCCTGATGAGCTTCAGGCACGAGGCAGTTGAGAAGTGGCTTTCTCATTTTCTGAAATGACTAGAAGATCCTCCCTTGTTTCAGCCTCATACAGTATGAATGGCAGTGGTCAGCACTCCATTGGGGCTGGTTACCAGGCTCCCCTTTGTTTCTTGTTATAATTATTCAGATTGGACCACTAGCAGCTTATCGTTAGTCTTGTTAGACACGGATGAGCGTGAATCCATTCATTTAGACTGGGTGGGGAGAAAAGTCTTGGCATCTCATTTCAAAGAGCAACAGAGTTGTGAGTAGAGATTCACTTGGTTCGGGCTCATTCTAATTTGTGTTTCTACTTGCCCTTTAAAAAAAATATATATATTTTTTTGTATATTGTTTCTACTTGTAACTTTATTGTTTGTTTTCGTCCCCAGATAGAGTGAAATATTTCCATTTGTTTTTTTGAATCACATTTTTTGTATATTGTTTCTCCTATTTGTAACTATAGTGTCTTTCTTTGTTTTCGTCTCTAGATATAAAAGTGAAATGTGGCGAATATGCTGATACTACAGAACAATAACAACTTGTCCAATACTAATCAATTGATAGACTCTCCCCATTTTTGTTATGGATGTTTCTCTTTCTTATGGATGTTTCTCTTTCTGATGTCCAGAAAAAACATTTTGTTTGCTTCGACCCAGCTGTTGGCATGTTATTGTTTGTGACATTTCAAAGGACTGTGTCAAATCCGCTTGACATTTGGATGCACACATAGCTCATGGAAACATTGAGAACTTGCTTGCTTGCAAGATGTTCAAGGACTTCCACAGCCAGTGGCAAAACTGAGAGAGAAGAAAACAAGCGAAGAGATGGAGAGGACTGGAGCAACTTCACATCAAAGCAGAAACGGGCTGGACTTGACAGCGGACCAGCAGAACAGTATTACAGACTCTTAGCTTCTACTTCCTCTTCCAGCTTGTCTGCTTCCTCCAACACAGAGACACCACGCCGGCCGGCCGGCCCTCCTTTCTTCGTCTCCCTTTCATTTCTGCTTTCAATTCCAGCTGCATCCAGCAGACATGGGCATGCAGAAACACACACACACACACACACACACACACACACACACACACACACACACACACACACACACACACACAAATAAATGCAGACACTCACATAGCTTTGTGTCAGTACAAGAGGACATCATAGGCGGTGTGATTCACTAATGAAGCAGCAGCCACACAGCTGGAAAAGACAAGCAGACATAACAACACATATTTGTGCTTCACTTTGGTTAAAATCACTCATACTGCTGTGAATTCACTGCATATTTGTCCTTTTCTTTCGTGAATCCTAAACTACCATTGTCCATCTAGGTATCCATTTGGATGGCTTGTGCTCTATGTACACCCCCCCCCCCCCTTTATTTTATGGTAGCAGGTGTCTTCCTCTCTGAGCTGACCTAACTGTCCGTCGTTCCATTTTCATGAAAGCCATAAAGAGACAGCGAGGGTGACGACGTGTAATCCAGCACTCTGTGCACGTGGATTACACACATGTGGATGGTGGATGAGAAGTCCCCCTTCCTGTTGGTTACATTCAAGTTGTTTGATGTGACATCATGAAAGCTGAATCAGCACCACCCACCTCCACTTCCCTGTTACATCCATGGGGTCACACAAAAGGGCTGGATATGTGAGCTGAAAGACCACACTTACTGACGGGGTGGGAAAAAAAATTCTCCCATGGACTGCAGGTTGTGCACGCACGCGCGCGCGCACACACACACACACACACACACACACACACACACACACACACACACACACACACACACACACACACACACACACAGAAAGACTACTTTATATTTTTGCTGGAGTTAGATGGCAAAAATTATGTTCAATTTGACTTGTGACCTTTCTCATCCCTGCGCTGGCGGCACGGCTTGATAGAGGACGTCACTTTTTGGTGTTTTATTAGACAGCTTTGAGCAGAGTGTTGTTCAGGGCTAAAAGTCAGGGGAGATGTTGAGCTTTGCTGAACTTTAATAGTTCATTTCTGCCATTGTATTTTTTTTTTAGGGTTTTAATGACTCACAGCCAAAGGTTTTTTTATACAAGTTTTGGAGAAAGGTTATGGAGGTACGTGTTGTGTATGATGTGAGGCTGCTGTTAAACGGCTGGCTGATTATGGTGGGGTGAGTGGGAATAAATTGGCCATTTACTAGAGAGAGGAAACTTTTCAGCAGCAGCACGTTTCCCAACTTTCCCAGCTTCTCAACTCAAAACGAAAAAATCAAGAGCTGCTGAGCAACAGAAATATCTGCTTCTTACCGTGTAGTAGTGCAAAACAAGTGCTAAAATGTTAGTATGGAGCTTACTACTCAACATAGAGTATGCTAAGCATGGCGCCTACTATCACTCTTCACTCAAGAACGCTAAATTGTTAGCATGGAGCTTACTTAATACCATAGATATTATATTACTATAGATGGGTCACCGACTCACCGCAGGCTCCGCCAATTCTAACAAATGGTAGCAGCAAGTCTCTTAAATGGGCGTGGTCAACCATTGACTCAGACCTGCTGAAAGTCTCCTAAGTGGGCGTGTCCGAGGAAAACCATGGGCAATCGCATGTGACAAAATGACAGGAAGTGAGTTGAAGTTGGGCCGTCTTGCTTGAATCCCATCATCTTTGTTACTACTCAACATATAACAGAGTATGCTAAAGTGTTAGCATGGAGCTTACTACTCAACATAGAGTATGCTAAAGTGTTAGCAAACTTAGCATGGAGCTTACTACTCAACATAGAGTATGCTAAGCCTAAGCATGGCGCCTACTACTCTTTACTCAACATAGAGTATGCGAAATTGTTAGCATGGTGCCTAAGTCACTCAACATGACATTAGGCTACTGGTAGTGTATGTGTAAGTGTTAGCATGGAGCACTGTAGCCAACAATGTGCCAGGGACACGTTATTATGGATTATGGATGGTTTTGGTGTCTTTGTTCTTAATAGGTAAGTTGACCAATGACAGTCTTTTGCCGTAGGCTATAGACCAAATCAGCGGGATGTTTACATTTACTTCCGGGTACCCCTGAGGTCCACACATTATAATGGCGGTGGACGGCACAAACTGACGTGTTGAAGACAAAAACAGACAAAGAAGACAAAAATGGTTCGTCCGTGTTGTGTTGTTGTTTAATATCATTCATAACAACACTTTCACTAACGTTAGTGGAGACCAGACTAGCTAATTTACCTGTTGGACCAGACTAGAGACTTGAAGCTAAATTAAATTGACGTGGCGTCAGTAGCTCTGTCTGTACCAGGCTCTTTCTCGCCGAGAAGAGCCTGGTGACGCGAGGTTACTCTGTCTGTAACGTAAAAAAACAGCGAGTTTGACAGACAAACACACGTTATTAGCTAGCTAACACTACATAAAACAAACACAGAAGAAAGGCTAGATACGTCGGACAAGCATGTTTACCAACCGTTTAACCATTTAAATTGAAAGTAGTCGGCCGAAAACAACGAGAGGGTTTGACAGCATTTATTTGACAACACGCACATTTAAACCTGCCGCCTTCCCCAAGTGGTACCCGGAAGTAAATTTGTTTACATGGTGACGTCACGGTGATTTGGTCTATTCCTTTCACAGCCATTCAGTGTCACAGTATCACTGTGGAGAGATACAAATATCAAGTGTCAAGTTGGTAGTTGACGTTACTGGAGTGAAAATATGCAAAACTGCATTGGAAAATTGTCAGAATTTTTCACTCACTTTAAGGAATGTAAGATTTTAAGACCGAATGAGACTAAATTACTTTTTAGGGTGGGCGTCCCCCTTCACTGTGCATAAATAGCCTAAGCAGCATCTATTAACATAATGCTGTGTTCCTTTCCTCTCACCCCTTCCTTTCCCATCCTCTCCTCTCCACTCATATCCTCTCCTCTCCAATCCTGTCCTCTCCACTCCTGTCCTCTCCTCTCCTTTCCTCTCCTGTCCTCTCCTCTCCTCTCCAATCCTGTCCTCTCGACTCCTGTCCTCTCCTCTCCTCTCCACTCCTGTCCTCTCCTCTCCTCTCCTCTCCACTCCTCTCCTCTCCACTCCTGTCCTCTCCTCTCCTCTCCACTCCTGTCCTCTCCACTCCTGTCCTCTCCTCTCCTCTCCACTCCTGTCCTCTCCTCTCCTCTCCACTCCTGTCCTCTCCTCTCCAATCCTGTCCTCTTCTCTCCTTGCAGGGGTCTTTCCGAGGTGCTCTTTCTCCAGCTCCTCAGAAAGCTTCTGCAGCGTCCCCTCGTAAGCGTGGAGCAGAGAACGCAGTGGTTCATTTCTTCCGGACGCTCGTGAGTATTAATGACAGTGGTCATAATAACAAACCTGATTTTTTTACAGCACTTGCACTAGCCTACCTAAACACAGCAGCATTGTTCGAAACTGGTCCCTATTACAGAAGTAGTGGACTATATAGTGTGTTCGCCATTTTTTACTAGTGTCCGAATTCTCAACTGTTAATTTCATTCACTATATAGTCCACTATAAAATACACATAATGCACTGCAATTTCTAGTGAACAGTGAAGTACCCTTTCTCCGATGTACCACAATGCAATGCGGTCATGTTTAACAAAGGAGAAGAAGAGTGAAGTAGTGTCCGAAAGACGCTCGATCGTTCCCCATAATAGTTCACTGTGATAAACACTGCATGGGGAATAGTGGGTGAGTGAATGAGTGAACCATTCTGAACACGGCTCGAGTTTCCAGTGTTGCCTCTGTGGTCCTTTCTTCTACAATGTGCCCTCCATGCCTCTCTGCTGTGCTGCCACGTCTCTTCAGCTGCTCCATCACTAATGCTGTCAAACGTCTCTTACCTTCTGTCATTAACTCCCTCTCAGGTGTCTCCTGCCCCTCCCAAGTCTAGGGTGAGTCCATTTTATCTTGCAGCTTTTAGTCCAGTTAAAAATAAATAAATAAAATAAAGGTTTGACAACAAGGGTTTTTGAAAGCTGATGCCAAGACAAATTCTTCTTTTCTAAATAGTGAGAATCTTTAAATTTGAATATTTTCATGCCAAGAAATGCCAAGTAGGCTATCCCTTGTTTCTCCCAGAATTATATTCCTGTCAGACCCATTTAGACCCACCCAGCCTGCTATCCAGCCCCTATGAATCGCAGTTTTCAGCACTCTTTGAATTTGAATTGCGATAAGGATATACAGTATTATACTGCTGATACTCAAACTCTCAGGATAGTAGTAACATGCAGGGCTCCCCATAGACAACCAGTGCAGTATTGATCAATTTGATATATATATAAAAAAAAAAAAAAAGATGTAATCATTCAAACTCAGATCCATCAGAAGTGGATGACACTGACTGGCTGATATATGATTTTTAATAGAAGTTCAATATCAGCCCCTTACATCGGCATTCCAATAGAAGCCTTCCTGAAAGCAGAGTTGAATCCTACAGGATCAAAAGAGATGTTTTGCTCTTGTTCCGTGTCTCATACTGCATGTCTGGGCTTTGTTATATTGTGCTGAATGTCACTCAACTTGTGCTCTTTCCGATGTGATCGCCTGCCTTCGCTCTTCTTTGCCCCCATTCACCCCTCTTCCTACCCCCCGTGACTCTTGCCCCCGGACGGACCCGCCCACCTGCCTCCTCTCCTTTTCCATGCTGCCTTTGCTCTGAGTAAGACCTACATTTCTATCTGCCCCGCGCCCCCCTGCCCTTTTACCCCCTCTCCTTGTCTCTTGTCTCTTTGCATGTCCAGTGGCGAGGACTAGCAGCCAAGATGGGCCTGGTAGGTGGTTCGAAAACCGCAAAAACACAGAGGTGCCATGCCCAGTGACACTGAGGGGGCAAGTCCAATTAGCTCAAAGCTTCACCTGAGAGGGAAATGAAAAGAGGCCAGCAGCGCCCCCTCAAACAGCTCTAGAGCATGACGCCTGTGCCTTGGGATGAATACCTCACCTGCGATCCCATTCCATTTAAGGCTCCATCCAGCACTTTAGGCTTTGTAATCCACGCAGACATCAATGATAACGCCGTCATTTCTATTCACTTTCAGCCCATCTTCAAATATCACATTTCCATTTTGTAGCTTTGCAGCTTGAGTTATCCATAGCCTGTGCACTTATTCAATATTCTGATCACACCGTTGCCATTTTGTTCTTAATTTTATTTCATAAATATCACTGGCAGAAGCCAATACCCTGAAGTGCATTCTTCATTATCACCTTCTACCGTATTGCCTGCAGCTCCATCTTGGCACCACTACCAACATGTAAATTAGGGTCTTCTCATTGTGTGTGTGTGCGTGTGCAAGGGTGTAACTTTGGTTTGAGAAGTGGGGGGACACACAATAACCCCGACCTGTATACCCCCCCCCCCCCCCCCTTCCCCCCATCCCGGGAAAAAACAAGTTGCAAGCGGACTTAATCCCTTTTGACCATTCGGGAATTGGGGGAAAAACCCTCCAAAATACATTAAGACACCAAGACCTTGAGGGAAACCATAGAAGAATTCATGCTGTGATTTGGTATCAAAGAATTGTATTTCTCTGAAATTGGTGAGCAATTCTGTTCTGTAAATTGCTCAGAAACCCCCTTATTGTCAATATACCTGCTTGTTCATTGCTCAGGTGGAGCTTCTAAATCGTCGCCCAATCAGAGAAAAGGGCAGGTGTCATTCAAGGACTAACCTCGCGTCACCAGGCTCTTCTCGGGGGGAAAGAGCAGCTGGTCTCCGTTTACAAGGGATTTTAGTGAGGTCAAATTTCAAAAAATGGTCTCACTACAATTAAATGGCTATTATGACTAACATCATCATCACACATGAATACAATTGGACTCCTTGAATTCACAAGAGTCTCAGCTTTACAGTCAGACCCAATTTATGCAATTCCAAGACTGTTTACCAGCATAAAGTGGGACTGTCTATAAAGAGGAGGCTCATGGGTACTCATAGAACCCATTCCTATTCAGATATCTTGAGGTGAGAGGTCAAGGGCCCCCTTTGAAATTGGCCATGCCCGCATTTCCCTCGCCAACATTTGGAGCATTATTTAGCCCCCTTGCCGACAAGCTAGCATGACCTGGTTGGTACCAATGGATGCCTCTTAGGTCTTCTGGTTTCATATGATACTATTCGCTTAACTCTCCCAGCAAGCACGGACGGACCAGATCTGGCCCAGATTATCACTGTATCACTATCCAACTAATTTCACTTACCACTGAAATATCCATGAGGATAACTAAATGGTTGCAATCAATCACGTATTTCTCAGCCTGGGCTATTTATCTATCCAAAATCCGAGTGATCAGCACTTGCATGTGGACACTGGACAATCTGCGCTGATTAACTGTTTATTCGTGGAGGTGGGACTACGAGGAGATGAATTGCGGGGGAATCCTGCAATTGTCTCACTTGCATATCTTGTTGCCAGATTGTTTTGAAAGAGAGAAAATACACTGCGAGGCGTAAACTATACATTTGAGTTGGAAGTTGCATGCTGTAGCATTGGGCGGCGTTAATGTGTTTCGGGGTTCTGCAGTGCTTACACAGATTGTAGACGGTTACACTGTGATGTTCGATCCACAAAGACTTGACGCCAACGTTTTAAATAAAAAACAAGTTTCTGCCATAATCCTATAGGCTATATTCGTGTCTCGTATAGCCTGTGTGTGCAGAAGCACTGGGTAAACAAACGTTATAGGCTGGTGGTGACACTTGTACATTTTGAGGGAATTCCCTCCAGATTAACACATTGACTGCCAGCCCTTTTTTCAATGCTGTAGGTAGGTTCTGCCAGTTTTTTTTTTGAGGATTCTGGCTCATTTTACAAGAGCCGAGGATTCTTTTCTGTTAAGACTTCGTGAACACCAATCATCTAAAAAGAACTAATAGAATGTGTGCTTTCTCTGTCTAAAAGAGTTAGTTTGTAGAGTTAGTAGTTATGTAAGCATTAGCAGTTGAATACAGCATGGTTTCAGCGTCAGAAAAATTATTCAGAGATAAACGGCTTTTTGTGAAATTCGATAGAACAGTCACTTTAACCATTCATTTTTGGCATCAGTAAGAGTCAGACATCTAAACAATAGTTTTGAACAGTAATTTCCTCCATAACAGCAGGAAACCCCCCTCTGCTTCCAACTCCTCCCTCCGTGTGTGTTCTCCTCCTGCCTCCCTGGCTCTCCAGCGGGCGTGTCACAACGAAGTTGCTGCTGCCTGGCTGCTGCCTGTTTGAGCGGCCGCTGTTTGAGGAAGTCTGGGTGGACTCGCTCGTTTCATGGAGTTTTGGTTGAGAGCTTTGATGCGATTCTGGTCATATTTATGCTGCGTGTTTCAAAGTGTGCATCCAATCTATTCTTGCAACCCCCCACCGTTGCCACCGCTGTGCATCAGCGCAAAAGTGAAAGCGTTTTCGCCATCAATTTTACAGTATGAGAACGGCTTCGTCGCGCTTTTCCGTCCAGTTTTGGGTCGCCTCTTTCTACTGTGGAGAGACATGTCGACACTCAGTGGGTCGGTAAAATAGATTATACACATTCAATACCTCCAATTCTGGTGTAGGAGACGTAAAAGGGGTTGATCGATGTCCCACCGTCAAAAAAAAAAATGTTTATGTAAGCCGAGATATCTCGTCCTTGGCACTCAACGGTTGGATTATGTAAGCCGAGATATCTCGTCCTTGGCACTCAACGTGTTAAGGTTTGAATTAAATTAGCTTTCGTTTTTATTAAAACTGTCCCGACTCCATGGATACCGGTATAAAAAGAACAAGGGTTCCATGTTTTGAAACGGTAGGCTATATTACTCCAACGTACAGCGGAATGTTTCAGTGAACAGATAGCTAGTGGTAGAATAGCCGGCCGGTAAGTTGTAGATCCCCAGTTCAAATCCCACTCACGGCAGTGTTATATTTTTTGAAGATGTACTATAAATTGTTAATCTGGACATAATTATAGCTTTATGTATAAAGCTGCTGAATATACACTGTGTACATAGCAGAATAAGTGAACATGCCCATTCATGGTAATGGTCATATTCCGACGTCAGCTTGACGTTCCCGCGTACGTCTAAATCATCCCTAAACTAGCATGTGATTTGGCCACGTCCTGGACGTCACTGAAAGACGTCATCACAACGTTATCATGACGTAATTTTGCTTGCTGGGCTAGGTTTAAAAATGAGCTACAGCCTCTAAAAAACAATCATGTCGGCCCACGTCCACGATTTCTGCAGTGGAAAGAATGGTGAAAATGAAAATGTTGCCCTTGTGTGTGTGTGCACTGCATGCTGTTGTGTGTTGGGAGTCACGAAGCAGCAGAAGGGTGTGTGGGCGGTTGGGGGTAAAAGAGAAAATGGCTCACATGTCTCTCCTTGGACAATATCTTTCCTGAGTCCTCTTCTAAGGGAATGGATCATGAATAACATTCACCTTCTCCAATTCAAGAAATTCATTCTCACACACGTCTCTTTTTTTATCACCTCGTCATGGGGGATGGAGGCCCACAGCGACATAAGCCGTTTCCATCGAACTGTTCAATTTTAAGAAATCTTTTGAAGTGTCGCAAGAAAAGTAAATGCGAATTGGCTGGTTGAAGAAACGAAATAGGGCCATCCAATCTCTCTATGCCCAAAGCGAGAGCTGTGTCTGGGTTCTTCTCAGTAGTAAGTCGGACTTGTTTCCAGTGGGGGTTGGCCTACACCAAGGCTGCTCTTTGTCACCTATCCTGTTTGTGATATTCATGGACGGGATTTCAAGGCATGGCCGTGGTGGGGAGGATCACTGCTTTTTCAGATGACGCGGCCCTGATCGGTCTGTAACCTCCAACACTGGAGGGTGGCTGGCATCTCCCTTGGCTTAGGGACAAGATGAGAAGCCCGGACTCAGAGTAGAGCTGCTGCTCGTCACATAGAAAGGAGCCAGTTGAGGTGGTTTGGGCATCTAGTAAGGATGCCTCCTGGTCACCTCCCCATGGAGGTTTGCGAGGCACATCCAGCTGGGAGGAGGCCATCGGGCAGACCGAGGATCAGGTGGAGTCATTACATCTCCACACTGGCCTGGGAACGTCTTGGGATCTCCCAGTCAGAGCTGGTAGAATAGTCCCATCAATATGGTTGATGGCCGCAATATAAATTCAGCTATGCTTTAAAAATGAAAGATATAGTCACCCGTACAGTATGTGTCATTGACCATCTGTAATCAGCACCATTGGATTCCTTGCACCTAAAAATGTAGGTTTGGCCACTGGAATCTTGATTCTAGGTTATCTAGGAGGCAAGATATTGATAAACTAGTGTTTAAAGGTCGCCATCTAAAAAAAAAAAAAGATGGCCACCATACTGACATCTGAGAAAATGGAATCATATATTCCCTGACTTGTTATGCTGTAAGGATTTCAAAAATATATAGTTTTCATAATCCCCCAAAAACTGAACGAAATGACACAAAGAACCCGACTAATACAGTCATTCAAGAGTATTTCAGTTAGTAATGGACAAGTTATTGTTCTTTAGTGGCAGTCTGAAAATGGAAACAAATAAATGTAGCTAATAGCCATATAGCCATGATAGAGACTCATACATGTTAGAAATAACATGGATAGATCGTGGTGAACAGATATTTTACAGTCAACAATTCCGAAATCCAAAGCTACTTTTCATCCATTTCAACAAAATCACTATTTATCAACATTGTCCAGGGAGCATAAAAACTTTTTGGCAAAATTGAAAATGTGTTATCAAAATGTGCCATTTTCATTCAGTTTCTCCAATATAATTTCCATAAAAATACTTGGAAGTAGATGGAGGCCCAACTGAGATACCCTATAATTGTATGAAAAATATAAAATGAAATTAGAGCCATTGAAGAAGTCCTGTTATGATGTATGAGATGGATTTCCCCCCCATTTTTTGATTTGCAGAGAGCAGATTTGATCCATAAAGTGCCAAGCACACTCTGTCGGTGGGGGTGGGGGGGGTCTTGTTTTATATCATTTTATTCCACACTCGCTTCGCTCCTCATCTCCCACTGAATTGAAAATGAAGCTGACCCTCTCTGTGGAAAAGCCAACCTCTTAATCCTGTTCCAAACATCTTTTATACACTGACCTGGTCCTCTTCTCCCTCTCTGCCAGGGCGACCAGAAGTCCGCTAAAGCCAAGAAGGCCAGTGCAGGGGACGGCAAAGGCACCCTGACCAAGATCTTCAAAATGGTAAAAACTTCAGAAACAAACTGATTTCCTAGTCCTCCCTCTCCACTTGCTCTCTATAATCTACACTCCTTCCTCTGGTCTGAAAGTCAATTTGAATAGAAAATGGAATATCTGTCTAATCTCTCTTCTTGCTCCTGTTCTCCTGCCACAGTGATGATATCACATTGCAGAGTAAGTGCTATGTGAAGCAGGGCATACTTGAGGTTAACTCACTCCATGCTTTAGAAGACAGCCTAATCCATTACACCAGCAGCAGAATAATAACAAGCTTCTAGATAGAAGACTGATCACATGACATTTCATGCTAAGCTTTATGGATTAATAGTGCAGATTAACACTGAAGGTAGTAGATCCAGTTCTGATATAGATCCATCAAATGCCTAACATAAGGTTACTGTAATTGCTTGATGGGCATAGTGGGGCTGGCTGCACATAATGCACAACCCTGTGGGGGTCGTTATCTTATAGAGGCTTTGCAGTGACATCACCAATCTCTTGTTAATTTGCTGTCGTGAAGGTCCAGGATTTGATGTGTGTCTTCAGTGTTACTGTAATATAAATTAGAATTAATAGTCCGATTACGTACATTCTTTCCAAATGTAGGTTACTGTGACAGCCTAAATCCTAAGCATAAAGTCTTCAGCCCTAGTTGAATCTCTCAAGACAGATATATATACACATGCACGCACGCACACACGCACACGCACGCGCACACGCACACGCACACACACACACGCACACGCACGCACGCACGCACGCACGCACGCACGCACACACACACACACACACACACACACACACACACACACACACACACACACACACACACACACACACACACACACACACACACACACACACACACACACACACACACAGTATAGTCAAAAGAAACAATGGCCAGCACAGTAGAGCTGAACAAACTTAGCTAGAGCCAGCAGGATCATTTGAATTAATAAATCGATAAAATAAATAACATCACAGCTACTAATGCAAGCAATAGGCTACAGTAGCTGACGAGATTAACTAGCTAGCGAGCTGACATCAAATGATCAAAGACAATATCAGTGGGGAAATGATAAGCTTGCAGTTAAAAACAGCACAGAAAATAACCCAGTTCTGTTGAGACAGCCACGCAATCAGCCATCCACAGCAACTGTTGCCCAAGAGCTGAGGACCTTCAATATGACCGGCAGTGTTACATCCAGAACAATAATAATCAGGCTGAATAGTATTCCCTGTTTATCCATTGTCTTTCATCCTTTAATGCGCGCCACAATTCCGCACAGACGTGCCAAAAATGCTCATAAACAGCTTAAATTTGTGGGGAAATGAAAAAATCAGCTTCATCAGTCCCTACCTATGCCAATGCTCAATGTGGCATGTGCAGTTTCAGATAAATTGGCCAACCCGTTGGGGAGATAAATGGATGCAGACAGTCAATGCGGCTTACAAACTGGCCCAAACCCACCTTAACATATAAAATAATGTTAAATAAAGATCTTAAGTGTTGCATTGCTTTCGACACAGTTTGAGGCAATTTTACAGCCCACTTCATTTTCCCATTAGTCTGACAATGTGATGGAACACCAATCCCTTATTTCTTATTTGGGCAGAAAATGTATGTCACGCTTCTGTGGTCTATGGGTTGCCTCAAATCCTGGGAGGGCATCCTGCATTCAGCTTATTTTATGCCAACTTAAACACGAATTAACCTAAACTAAATTCACCTATATTTTCATCTGCACAAACGTTTCCCCAGCTAAATCTTTATCATGTACACATCATAGTAAAATTTTGTAAGTTATGTGAGGATAGAGTCTGATACGAAAGCAAACGCATAGATGAATGCTTTTCTGAAATTAAAATAAATTTTGGTTAATAGTGTGTGTGGCGTTTGTTTAGGTTATGATGATTACCGACCAAGTTTATCCACCTTTATATTTAGCACTACATCACAGGATGCTGTCTACCCGGACCTTTCTATTGACCACTACATCACAGGACACTGTGGACCTGGGATTCCTAACAAACAAATACTGTATTAGATCAGAATGGCCTCCATTCAGCAGGTGGCATGAATGACAGTGGCTAGAGCCTCAGGTTGAGTATCACTGCGATAAAAATGATGGTACTGAATAATTATCGCCCAGCCCTAGGGCATACAGGCAGCTGTTGAACCCATCATGCCTTATTTGTGTATGTGTACACTGTATGTAATAGAGAGAGAAAGAGAGACTGAGGCATTGGAATTACCGGTATACGGGTGTATCCGATATTTTGGTCAACATTTTTGTTATTCATCAGATTCAAAAGGCTCAAAGCAAAGCAGGTGGGCTAAAACATTCAGACTGCCTCCCTGGAGGTTTCAGGCCATTGAATCCGTCACGACTGCACTGTGACATCAGTTAGCCAACTCTTCAACTCAGCACTGCTGCTATCACTTGTTTCAGAGAGATATATGTATATATATATATATATATATATATATATATATATATATATAAAACCATAGAGAAATTATAAGAAATAAGAAAATAAAAATATGTATCAGCTGTAGCTATATTCCTTCAGCATGCTGCACACCTTTCTCTGTCACAAGCAGTTTGTCATATTAATGTGGAAAGCTGCTCTCTCTCAGTGCCAGTATTCAACTTTACAATTTACAGGGAAGCTTCTTGTTTGTTGATTTGTTCTCATACGTCATAGAAAGGAGTGGTGTCTGTCATGCTCTGCCAGTTTCTCCTGTCAGGTTTTAATTAACCAGCCTCTATAGCTGAGGGCTGCATCTTCAGCTATAGTGGCTGACTTGTTGTCACTAAGCCCCGAGAGAGTAAACAAAGATGACAAACTTCTGGGCCACTTATTTTAAAATCTTTCTGATACGGCCAATTATGGTAGAGTTAGAGCCATCACCCCATCACTTCCTATTCTTCCACACATAATCATGGATCACGATACGAATGCAAATGAGCCTCAGTGAAGTTTTTTCTTTTTTTTTAATGTATTTCACTCTTTGTTCCATCCATTTTGTGCCTTCCATTTCAAATTTAAATTTAAGAACTGTTGCCAATGCCATGCATAATAAACTTGTTCTTTTATGACAGATAATGAATTTCATCTCAATTGGCTGTAAGAATGGCATAGAACAAAGGCTCTTTGCCCAGCCTTCCTATATGACGCAGTCATGGCTTCACACAATATGATGATCTTCTCTTCCACTCATTCCTCACAGAGATTTGTATAATCTTTGTGCTTTTCAAAATCCGACTTTTTGATCTGAATGAGGGAGCATGAAGGAATAGCACGATCTATTCTTGGAAACAGCTTTGTCATCTAATCTGTAGCTTTGAGACAAAACAACCAAACAGGAATTCACAATTCACAATGAAAACGCATTCACAGGGCCTGTGACACAATATTGCCTGCAGTCTATGGATAAACTGCAATCCAATCTCCTGTCCAATTGAAATGTGCCTTTTGGCGGACGTTTGGGTAGTGTAGAGCAGTGGTTCTCAAAGTGGGGCCCGGGGACCCCCAGGGGTCGTTGAGGGGGTTGCAGGGGGTCCCCAGCAAAAGGGGATAATTTATTTTCACTATAATCCCATTCATAGTAACACAATGACAGAATGTATGGCTATTTTGCTCATGGGTTTCATACACTTTCTGTAATAAAACATCTAAAAGCAAAAACCGTATCAGATGGGCCAAAGTCTTATCAAATGGGGGTCTGTGGTCTAATTTGTGTCCGTTTAGGGGTCCTTGATGAGGTAAAAAGTACTCGCCTACTGCGGAGACCCGGGATCAATTCCCAGCAGCGGTACTTCCGGCTTGGTCAGACGTTCCTACAGACACAATTGGCTGTGTTTGTGGGGGGGAATGAGTCCTGGTTGCTGTACATGTATTCAGGCCCGGCTCCAGACCCAAGTTACAGAGGGGGCCTGCCCCTAGCTTGGGGGGGCCAAGCTACCCAAGGGGGGTCCGGGGGGATTCTCCCCCGGAAGAAGATTTTGTACATCTTAAAGTAAAATTCGTCAACCTGGTGCATTTGAGAGCAAAATGAAGAGGCTAAATCTATGAAGAACTACACACATCTCTAATGTGTTGTGACTTTACAAATAATTAGGCATAAACAATTAATATTAAATGTATTTACACATTGTGCACAAATTGCATTCATTGTGACAAATTTACAATAGTTAATATTCATTGCAAATGGATGTTCAAAGTAACAGTTAGCAATAGCATTCAGTTAATCAATGCCTAATGATAGCCAGATTCCGTTTTAAACTTTAAAACAGAAAAACAGAAAAACGTTTTTAGCAAAAAAAAAAAAAAAAAAAAAAAAAAAAAAATTATTTTTTTAATGGGGGGGCCAGTTTGTTGAATGGGGGGGCCCGGTCCGGTCAGGCCCGCCCCTAACGCCAGGCCTGCATGTATTACTTCGCTGGCACTTCAAGGACAAATAAAGGGCCTAACTCAGGGGTGGGCAACTATTTTTCATGGGGGGCCACATGAGAAACACAGATTGTTGCCGGGGGCCGAACAAATATTGTCATGCCGTAACCCATGGATGGGCAACTTTGATGATAGAAAGGGCCACAAAAAAAAATTCCTCGCTACCAGATTTTGCTGAGGGCTGAACGGCGCCAGCGCGAAAAATTTGGGGCATTTGAAGCCAGGTTTAGAGGAATAACTCATTTTAAATTAACAGTTGTGATGCAGTCTTAACCACCAATATTTGATCCTTTTCTCACTCACTCCTACTGTATGTCACCACCTGCTCTCCCTGCAGGGCTTGAAATTAACTTTTTTCACCACCTGGGAATATGGCTGCTAGATTTTAAAGTTACCAGAAAATTAGAATTTCCACTTGCCGAAATGTTTTTCTTGAAATAAACCAGAATATGAGTTGGTTAATTTAAGCATAAGTATCAGTAAGTGGCCCGGGATTCTCAAAGCCTGTGTTGAGGGTCACACAAGAACAAAAATGCACTCTTGAAGCTAAATAAATCCAAAACCAACAAGTTAATTATTTCAATTTCTACTTCAATGTAGAACAGACATTTCTTACACATGAGATTACTTTTAGCCTTTTAGTCATAAATATTATTGAAAGATAGGCTATTCCATATTCCAGACTGAAATGCTATAACAGAAGAGTATTGTCCAGAATGACATGAACATTTGGACACTTATTCAGCGGGTATCTTGCATGTTGCGTTCAGGTGCATTGTAAAAAAAAAAAAAAAAAAAAAATTTTTTTTTTTTTTTTTTTCAATTCCATCGCGGGCCACACAGGGGGCGCCCGCGGGCCGTATGTTGCCCATGTATGGCCTAACTTATATGTAGGCTTCTAGTAAATTGCTAAGAAGACACAAAACCGGCTGGGAAAATCAGGGGCTCTGATGTGCAGCATCGACAATGAATTACAGGCTTGTAAGTTGCCCACAAGCGCACTAACCTGCTTGTTAAAGGACAAAGTTTTTAGGAGTTTGGCCCATTGGTTGGAAGTGATGTTCCACTTTAGCTCTCCATATCTGATGAGAGGATCGGCACAAAAATCATCTGTCTCTGGTAGATAGTTCTGTCCAGTGCTCATGCAACACTTTAGAATACAATATGTTCAGTACTTGTAGGTGATGGACTCTCTTCCTGCAAGACTATAAGTGAAACTAGTGATTTCACTACTGATGAAGAAGATTGAGATTTTGTTTTCAGAACTTATGAATCTACAGGCCAAAAACAGAAAACCCAATACAACTTTGGATTAATTTATCTTTATACTCTATAACCCTATGATTACTGAACATTCTGTATGATAAAGCATTAGCATGCACACCAGACAGAACTATGAGTTCAAAAACAAAGAGATTTTTTTTTACCAATCCTCTTGTCACATATTAGGTAAAGTGGCCAATGAGCCAAACACCTGAAAATGTCTGTCTGTCACCTGATGTGATGTCATTTCCATATATTGATCAGACATTTCTCATCTCCCCCACAGGGAAGCAGAAGTGCTTCTCCAGCCAAACGCTGAAGTCCCTTCTCTACAACGCCTTCCAACAGCACAAGGGCAGATGTTCAAGAACAAGGGACTAAAGTGGCAAAAAGAGGAAGAAAAGGAGAGAATCTTGTTTTTCCCCCACCCCAAAACTCACCTCTCCCTGATAACATTCTAATATATGCTAAAAAAAGACCCAGAGAACCCCCCCCCCCCCAACTCCCCTTTTGGCTGGTAGATAGCGACACAATCTGTTGCCCCCGTCTTCCCCGTCGCCATGCGTTTGTACTGCGTCTCCGAGTCTGTGCAGTCATCATCATCGGTGTGAACCGTTTGCTGAAATTGATCCTGAAGCCGCTCACGTGTGCAGCCTGAATGACCCCTCTGCCTGTGCTTGAGTTTCTGTCGTCTGTGGTTTGTCTCTAACCGGGGTGGCTGAACTGGGGCAGAGTGACCTGGAGAGTCTGAATGTTACGGCCGGTGCGAGTCCGACTGACTCGACCGCTTGCCGCTTGGATGAAAAGACCAGGTTACATTTCTGCTTTAGTTAAGAACGGTTTTCTGTCCTCTCGTACTTTGTCTTTGTCATTTCCTCAAACCGTGCTTCCATTTCTGTAAACCCCTATGAACCATGTTTGACTATTGTTTTTAAATGGATTTAACACATTTGATGTGTTGTGAGGGCCATTTTGGTCATAATGTGTTTATTTCACCCTCCTTGTGTCCTTGTCTTAGCTGTAGATAAGTGTCCAGTCATGAATGTGATGTTGATCTATGTTGTAATTAGGGCCTAAGGCTGGCTGTGAACCTTTGTGGTATAAATTGAATGTATTAATCTTCTAAATTTATATATATTTTTTTGCAGTAGTCACTGAATTGCAATAAACAAGATACATTTGCCTCTTCTAATGTTTCAGTTCTTTTTCAGTCCATGAGATAATGGCATACACTCACTAATGTAGTGAATAAGGAAATGGAGCTCTCCCATCCGTACACATAACTCAATTCTTCTGTAGTGCACTGTTTTCCACGTTAAGAAGCAGTGATACTGCTCTGAATCTGAAGTGTTATGTTGCCATGGCAACAATGATGCTTCCAGCATGCCAGGTCCAGACCCTTCACCTATGGTTTGGTGTAGTCTAGGTCTCTATTCTCCGTCTTAAATGTTTCTTGCTTTATAGATATCTGCAGATGCAAAGTACACAAATCTCACATTCCAAACACCTGGCTCAAGAAGTGCCATTTTTTCTGACTACCAAAATTAAAGTGCTGTGTTTTCTTTATGTGGATATTCAAAACACAAACACAATTTCAAAATGGTGCTCCATAACTAACTGTAATGGATGTAAAGCACATTAGGAGATGGCTCTCTAGAGAATGTGGTGGCAAGGTTTATGAAGAGGTCAAGGAATAGCTTAGCACTACCATTTGTGCTGTTCAAAACTTCCATTTTCCAAATGGTTGCTTGTGTTAAAAAGCAGACATGTGTGATCTGTTCAATGCATCCCTGCTACTGTGTGTGTGTGTGTGTGTGTGTGTGTGTGTGTGTGTGTGTGTTTGTTTGTGTGTGTGTGTTTGAGACTTGTGCGAGTTGTGTACCCGTGTGTGTATTTCTTGTATGGGTCCTGTGAATGAATGTAAAGACCCTCATTATTGTACCTGTAATAAAAAATGACCAGCCACTTAACTTGAAAAAATAAATAAAAAATAAATCGTAATAAATAAATTAAAAATAATTAAAAAAAGAAAGTCTAGTGTCTTGTGTTTTTGATGGTTTGACCAGCATGTGTCAGAAAATGGAAAATATGGTCATTTTGGGTCAGGTCATGGCATCACATGAGACAACATGACATAGTATCTTCCATAACGACACAATTCATGAGTAGTTTGGTAATCAATATTCATGCAGCTTCGCAAGCTATTCATGATTGTCCAAGGCAGATGGACTGTTCTGGCTCAAATGTAATTGCTTTTACCCACTAGTTGCATCTTCATGTGATGTGTTAATTAAAATGGTACAAAGTCTGGAAATGGTACTGAAAATATGAACTCTTGATTCTGATTACTTGCCAAATCCCATCTCAATACATAACCAGACAGAAAATAGCATGTGCCCACATGTAGGTAAATTCACACTTAAAACAAATTGAATTTAAATTAGTAGAAAAACATCAGTTTTTATTTTCTTAAATACTTATGAACAATACAAACTCCCCCAGCTGCACAAAATAATAATAATAATAATCAAATCAAATCAAATCAGCTTATTGTCTGTACATTGGCGTAGCTTCATAACAAAAAGGAACATTATGTTACAATTCCATATTCACAACTAAACCATGTTATGGTAGTTAATCAGAAAATATAGGCATCTTTCTACACTATTTACAAAATGCAGTACAGTAAAAAAAAGAAAAAGAGCAAACAAGTGTAAATGATATGACAACGTTGACGTGTTGAGTCAAACCTTCGCACAGCATGAAACAATATCATCACATGCGGAATCAGTGGCCACAGTTTTCTTACAATTCACTCTTAAACCGTATGGTTTGTTAAACAATTTACACAGATTTGTAATATCTACGTTGATAACATCCAAGAGGGTATTTTAGGCCTACAGTGAGCCTGGCCATTACACACCGCTTGGCATAGCTATTTTTACATACTTATTTTTCTTATTACTGTATAATTGTTATATATATATATATATGTGTATTTCTGATTCTGATTTCTGTTATATTGCACTGTAAACAGCCATTAGGCACCTAGAACACATGTGCACCATAACCATTGATTACCGTAATCACATCAGTACTGTAGGTCTAATTCATGATCCGATGTGTGTTTTGGTAATCATGCTTGTAGAAGAAGCATGTTAATTAAATTGCATATGCAATTCTGTGGGCCGCTGTGGTGTCCCTGTTTGACGTTTTCAATATACATATTACAAATCCGTGTGGAAGGTCTGCGAATTCGAGAGCACGACTGACTAAAAGCCATGCACATGGAGCTGCGCACACTTTACCAAACGCTGCCTACGGATATCCACATGTATCTTTTTTTTCCTTACCAGGTGACTTCTGGGGAGCTCTGGAGAGGACAGCCAAAGCAATGGCATATTTTTATGCTAGATTAAGATTGTAAATTGTGAAAGACAGATCACGCTCATTGCTGTTGGAGCGGCAGCTGTAACTGTCATGTGCACATAGCAGCGTTGTGTCTGTGATTTATCTCATGTGGAAAGAGCAATTTCTTTCTGCTGGTTGAGGACACAGTGCAGAACAAACACCTGGCTGCCTTATTTTGTCACACCAAGTGTCACAAGTGTCAACACAAAGTGTTTTTTACTCCTGTCTCCTGTCTCCTGTCTGATGCGTGTATGTTTCTACAAATGCTACTTATTTTTCTACAAATGCAACTCTATTCCTTTTAAAAGTCTTAGCTGACAGACTGTTGCGCAGCTGATTTCACTACTGTTGACAAAATGTGGTATTGTAAGTCGCTTTGGATAAAAGCATCTGCTAAATGACATAATGTACAGTAATGTAATGTATCTTCACCATCTTTCATAAACTTTGTTTCCATATTTGAGCTGTGCAACATCACGGAATCGGTGCTACATTGTGATCAGTGGGGAAGCTCTGGGCTTTTCCCATGAAGACGCGGAAGTAATCCTGAAAGCTGTCCTTCCTCAAATGACCACTTGAGGCTGGACTCAGAAGACCCATCATTCCCTTTGTAACAGTGATCTAGCATCCTTACAGCCTGGACCCAAACACGGTTTTGGTCTATAAAGCTAATTTCACCTTTTCATAACAACTGTACTTGCCCGTTTGCAGTAAAATAGACAATAGAAAAGGGAGTGATTGACAGGTCGCCTGTCCAGTGATCGCGCAGCTTGTCGATCATGGACCAATTATAGCATGCGGAGCTGTGGCTCAGGGAAACCCCCATCTCACGTGAGCTGGCAAGGACCCCAAGATGGCGACAGACAACACTTTGCTGCAAAACGTAAGTCCAAAATATAGTGGATGGGTTTGTCCATATTATTTAGATCAGTGATTGCAATAGAAAGTAGCTTGCTGTTCAGTGGAGAAAACAGATGCTTGCATTCCATTGGAAATTGTTAAATATTGCTTTGCTTTGCTGAATATAATTGGCTAAAACACATCACAAACAAAAACCCACGTGGAGTGACCCCATCACAAACAAAAACCCACGTGGAGTGACCCCCCCCCCCTCGTCAAAAATGGTTTGTGAATGTAAAACGTCCAGATGCCAGAAATCTGGCACCTCGCCGGAGGCCTTTAAAGCCCCCCTCCAGCCAGTTGTCAGCCTGTGTAAATCCTGGGTGTACAGTGGAAAGGCAAAGCTGCATGAAACTAAACTACGTACTAATCTACGTCACCAGTCATCATTTGCACCAAATATCGTCTATTCGTAAGAACCGAAGGCTTATACCCGGTTCCACCGCAACATGATGGCTGGAGCACTGTTCGTTCCTGCCTTCAATATACAATCGTTGTCTCCATTCCAGGCAGTAGACCAGAAATGTATGGCTGCCTCTATCTCCGCAAAATGTCCTAGAAGCCACAATATTGTTATAAATATCAACAACCAGCCAACAGATATCAAAGCTGGTGACTTATATGGAAAATATATGGAAAGAGCGTAACTCGAACTGGTTAAAAGTGACTATCGCAGCATTTTGAGCCTAGTGAACACTTACTTAGCAAACATAGGCTAACACCAAGCTAATGGCAGATGGTATTTACTGTAGTATTAAAGTCCCTGGAAACCAAAATCCACAAAAACCTTCTAACTATTAAATGTAGGGTCTCTTGCTCTCTTGTTGTCTTTGTTGTACTGTTTTGTATTTTATCTTGCTGCAAAACCAATTTCCCCTAGGGGACAATAAAGTGAACTCAACTCAACAACTCAACTTATGTGAGTACCGTAATTGTGTGCCTCAGAAAAGAGAGAGAATGACTTTCAACCCTAAGCCCAAAAATCGACACTTTTCTACAAGGTCTGGATTTCCATTTCCTCATTGAAGAGAGCGGAGCGCGTGGTGCTAAAATGCATGATCTTATCACGTCATAAGATTTAATCGAATCACACACACGCATGCACGCACGTGCGCACACACACACTGACACACACACAGTAGCGCTGTGCACTCGCAGCGCAGCGGCGAGTGTGTTCGCCGAGCAACGCGCGAACACACACACACACACTCCATCTCTCTTTCCTTCTCTCTCTCTCTCTCTGTTAATGGAGAGAGAGGTCTCCTCCGAGCAGTCTCCTCTGAGAAAGAGAGGAAAAGACCTGCTGCAGACGGGACACGCCCACACAGTCCGCGGGAGAAAATACACTCTAAAATCTAATTGATTCTCATGACTTTTGCCATGACTGTCAAACCTAAATTTATATACTTTGCGACGTTCATCATCGTTCAAATTTGACTGGTGGCTTATTAACATAGGTTCCTGTGATGTGATGAACTCAAAATGCTAAATAATAAAAAAATAATTCTGGTTTCCAGGGACTTTAAATATTGTATTTGTCTATGACATGTCACTCCAGCACACGTTTTTAGCGCAAGACAATTTTTATGACTTTGAGCGCAAAATAAGGTTATTTGTCAACAAAGGGTTTAGGGAGAACACTTTAGCTAATCAGCAGGAAAAATACAGCTACACATGAATATCTTAAAAATGACAAAACTGACTGGAGGGGGGCTTTAAGGTCTGTCTAATTAAAACAAAATGTAAAACATCTTAAAGTACATTTCATTTCAGGAAAAAAGAAGAAGATATCTGCTTACACTGCTGCTCACAAAGCCTGATTGGCAATAAAGGTCTGTTCCAGCTCCCATGTTACTGCGAGGGGACCAGTACGGAGAGACAAGACACACACAGGTCTCTCAGGAGGCTTTGGCAGAGTATCGTCTCAAATCTCTTCAAAAGGGCCAGCATTAGAGAGATCTGTTACTCCTGATTGGTGGTGAATACTCTGGGATCCCTGCGTTTATTGAGCCAAACCTCTCCGGAGGTAATCCTATTGATGAGAATCAGACAGTAACTGAGAGCAGATAACAGCCATTAGGCCAATGACAGGCAACCAGACTCCGTTGGGTTCACTGCTAATCTGGAAAGAGCAGAGGGAGGCCACTGCTACTACAGTGTAAAAAAACATGAATATATACATGTAACAGGGCAAATCTAGAAGGTTCAGGGAAAGCCTTGTGTTGTTTTGAGCCAAACAACTCTTTTGAGAGAGGGAATAAATTGGGCAAGGTCCTAAACTTTTGTTACTCCTGCCTAGTGGTAAAAATATATCAGTGCTTAGCGTATTATGATCATACAGTGTTGTTGTTTTTGACGAGGTGCTGTACAGAGTTGATCTTGGGTAGAGGGGATAGAGGGGGAGTGGAGAGTGATACAGAGTTGATCTTGGGTAGAGGGGATAGAGGGGGAGTGGAGAGTGATACAGAGTTGATCTTGGGTAGAGGGGATAGAGGGGGAGTGGAGAGTGATACAGAGTTGATCTTGGGTAGAGGGGGAGTGGGGAGTGATGCTGACTCTTGGTGTTTGTGGTTAAGGGAAGACATTGTGCCAGTCTCCAGACGGCTCGTGAACCACTTCCAGGTCGAGTTCAGACGTTACCTCGACCTGGGGACCTGCTTCGTCTTGGCTCATTGTGACTTCCTGGATCTGACCTGGAAGGAGAGAGACATATAGGGGATGAGTGAGGAGAAGGGGGTCGGTCACATGATAGGAATACAGTGCTCCCCAGGGAATAATAAATAAGGCTTTGTGGACTGGATCTACTAAGAAAAGTACAAGAATAGCGTGAAATAGTGCTGCAGCATCAGGTGGAACAAACAAGCAGGAGCCTTTTTTTTTTAGACACTAAGATTAGTTTAGTAGCATATCTAATGTGACAGTTGACAAAAAGCAGTTTCTCCCTCTGCTGTTTAATATACAGTATGACATTTCATTTCATCACCTGTGTCATCACATTTGGAAAAACATATGGATCTTGGCATACATGTCTTCAGAGAATTCAGCCAAGGAAACACTGAACGAGAAAACAACATCTCAAGGTTTCATCAACATTTACTTTATGAACATGTCTACAATTATGTACAGTCGTAGACAGCTGACGATCAATATGAGCTGTTATGGTATCTGTACTGATGTCACTCAGCTTATTTCAAGAAGTGTTATATCTAACACAACACACAACTACTGTGATTCAAGACTTTTCTTTCTGTGTTCTGCACAACAATGTTCAAGTAGTAATTCTGACAGAGGTCAAGGGTGACAGCTACTCATTATCAGGTAGTCCAATGCCATAACGGATGACAGTTCATTCATTCTAACAAAGACAGGGCTGTCAAAACGATAAATGCTCTGCCAAAGAGAAACAGAACTCCAATAGCAGCCTCAGCAGACATCTCATTGATTTGCGTAGTCATGCTGCAGCCTTGCCTGGCCTACTAGTCTGTTGCTGCGGCAGCAGTCACCTGTCAGTTTACAATAATAATCTCAAGTGAGGTTTTAAGACTAAATCTCAAGCATGAAGACCATATCTGCAGCAAAAGCCCCAGGCTCTGTGATGTCTTACTTGCTGCTGTGATGTCATCTGTGATGTCATGCATGCCAAAGTATAAATAAGCCATAGAGAGCCGCAGGAATGAGTCCGGAAAACATCGATGCTAACACTTCCAGGTTCTTCACTGTTTTCGCCTAAGGGATTTTTGAATGGGTTTTTGGCGCGATGCTTCAAATGAGGTCTGTGGTTAACGCAAGCGTATTCAAACACGAACCAGTGTTCAAAAAACCGTATGCTGACGATACAGTTTTATATGCCTCCACTCCTTCTCTCCAGACTGCAGTAAATAACCTCCAAGCCGATTTCTCCATCCTCCAGCATGCCTTAATTGACTCTAAACTTCTTCTAAATGCGAGCAAAACCAAAGCCATGCTGTTTGCACATGGTAACACTGTGCCCTCCTCGCCTCCTCTATGTACACTTGATGGTGCACCCATTGAGTTTATTGAGTCTTATAAATACCTAGGCTTCTGGTTTGATAATCACTTTAACTTTAAATTGCATATTTCCACTTTGTCTAAGAAGCTTAAATTTACGCTCAGTTTCTTGTATAAGCTTAAAGCCTGTTTCTCCTTGTCTGCCCGTAAACGCCTGGTGGAAAGCCTTTTTATGTCTCAGCTAGACTATGGTGATATTGTTTACAGTCTTTCAAGCCCTACTTCCTTGTCTAAACTGGACCCCCTCTACCATGCCGCTCTGAGATATATCACAAACTCAGGTTACAGGACTCATCATTGCACCTTGTACGACCTGGTTGGATGGTCCTCCCTTGCCCTGCGCAGAATGTGACATTGGTACATGTTCATAAACAAGGCCATCCTGGGCAAACTACCCTCATATATCTGCTCTACGTTTGTAGCGATAAACAACTCCCATAATTTAAGATCAAATAGCTGGTTGAAATTCAAAGTGCCAAATATGCGAACTGAATCTGGAAAAAAGAGTCTCTCCTACTTTGGTCCCTGGTCATGGAACGACCTGCAGTCCCATTTAAAGCTTGTCTCTTCCATTCCTCTGTCCAGTTTTAAAGATGCTCTATCTGAAGTAGAGGTCTTCACGGGTCCAAAATTTCGGACCCGGACCCTATTGGACCCGTGAGAAATGGACCCGGATCCGATTGGACCCATCAAGTTAAAGAATATTTATGTACCAGACCCATTTTGAGATGTCTGAGAGAGACCCGAGACGGGTCTCGGGTATCTATGGACCCGTCCCTGTTCGCTCATAGAGAGCAGAGCAGCAGCAGCAGAGAGAGACAGAGAGTCAGCACGGCAGCGGCGCCGTCGCGCACAGCGCACTGAGTGGAAGAGGAGCTGTCCCTGCTGCTGAAAGAGAGCAGCGTCACAATCACATAGCCTGCTATAATGTTTATTAATGTTCCAGATGTATTTTATTTTATTGACAGTATTTCATTGTTAATATGAGCTGCTGATTGTAACTCATCAATTTCCCCTCAGGCCACGCGCCGTGCCGTGCAAGTCTACACAGTGGAGATGCAGAGAGCGTCTCTCTCTGCTCCATGCTGCTCGTCTCTCTCTGCTCCATGCTGCTCGTCTCTCTCACCGTCCACCACAGCCGCTGTTTTGTATTAAGTCTGTTAGTGTACACTCGCTGTTTCAAAGACTTCCAATGTTTTCGTGAGTTGTTCTTATTCTCTACTATCTTCTCATTGAAGAATTCTGTCAATAGCTTATAAATGACTTACTACTGAACGTTATTATAAAGCGTTACCTTCTGTTTTGGCTTTCTTTAACATTCGATTCACCTTATTATAAGTTTTATATATTGCTGCTCAACCCTAGATTTCCTATATTTGGTTAATACAAATTTCTGTACTTAATGGTCTTTAAAATATCAGTGTTGATCCGAGGTTGAATTTGGCCCCTCCTCTCGCCGCTGTCGTCTGCCACCAGGTATCCCACCCTGCTTTGGAAGGTGATTTAGATTTGTTTGGCATACATTGTTAAATAGGTGCACTCTATGATCAGGGATATGATCTAAAATAGTTAAAGTTATAATCTTGAAGGGTTCAGGTTTGTTGTCTTTGGCGACACCTATGAGGAACAGGGCTTGTCCAGCCTGTATAATGTGTGTGTGTGTGTGTGTGTGTGTGTGTGTGTGTGTGTGTGTGTGTGTGTCACACACACATCTGCATTGTCAGGCTCATTCTCAATACACAGTGGTGAGAAGCCTTATCTAGTGGAGAGCTACACACTCAAAAGGAGAGCTTGTGGAAGCTCTTTAGGGGAAGGCCAATTACCCTGACTCTCAGCCCCTTAATAGCCCAAGGTCACCATTTAATCAGGGATGTGCTGTGCCTTGCAAAAAGTTTATTCAACACTGTATAGGGAATATGGATTTATCTGGGGGAGAGAGAGGGAGAGACAGACAGAGAGAGGGAGAGACAGAGAGAGAGAGACACACAGAGAGAGAGACAGACAGACAGACAGACAGACAGACAGACAGACAGACAGAGGGAGAGAGAGACCCGAGACTCACATAAACACACACTAGTGGGTGGGAAAAGGGACTTAATTGAAAAATGTTTATCTGAAGTTGAAAGCGCCAAGTCCACCCACAAAAGCCCTTCTCTGAGCCACCTCCACAAATGGGTGTGATATTTTATAAATATCTGAAATAAACCAACAACTTTACTTTTTCTTAACATAGATCAAACTAGCTCTACTAGATATTAGACATTTGATAATCAGTACTGTAGATATAATGCATGCAACCTCATCCTTACTCAAAAAACTTGACACGTTCTGTAACAAGTGCAGGCTCACGCACTGACCATTGCCTTTATATGAAGCCTTGCTGCCACACTGATCTGTTGGGAAACGTACAGGATTACTAACAGCTAGATGTATGTCTGTTGTTTTATATGAAGCCTTGCCACACTGATCTGTTGGGAAACGTACAGGATTACTAACAGCTAGATCTATGTCTGTTGTTTTATATGAAGCCTTGCTGCCACACTGATCTGTTGGGAAACGTACAGGATTACTAACAGCTAGATGTATGTCTGTTGTTTTATATGAAGCCTTGCTGCCACACTGATCTGTTGGGAAACGTACAGGATTACTAACAGCTAGATGTATGTCTGTTGTTTTATATGAAGCCTTGCTGCCACACTGATCTGTTGGGAAACGTACAGGATTACTAACAGCTAGATGTATGTCTGTTGTTTTATATGAAGCCTTGCTGCCACACTGATCTGTTGGGAAACGTACAGGATTACTAACAGCTAGATGTATGTCTGTTGCTTTGTTTAGGAACATCAAGCTCTGGCAATCATAACACGACACCTCCTCCACTCAGTAGCATGCAACCTTGCCCTACTCAGGAGCCACATTGACAAAAAACAAACCTTTGAAAGAGCCACAATCCCAAAAATTCCCTTTCCTCCCTTAATTTTTTTTAAAGATTTTTTATTTATTTATTTTAAGTAGGACTTAACTCATTGAGTGCCAATGACGACAATCGTCGTCAATTGCTTTAGTAACGTAGAGTGCCAATGACGACGATTGTCGTCAATTGCATTTTTTGACGGTGGGACGTGGATCAATGCCCGATACATCTCCTGTACAAATATTGTAGCTATTGGAGGTCTATAACCTATTTTACAGATCCATTAGGTGGCGACAGTGCTCTCCAGATTAGAGGAAGATCCGGAAAACAGCATGAAAAACCCCCGTGATCAAAGAGAAACCGCTCATGCTGCAGCCAGAGCCATATAAATGGCTCTGACTGCAGCTTATGTTGGCTGCGAACAGCAGTCAATCCGCGCACACAACTGAGCCCCTCTGCCTCTGTCTGTCTGTCTGCATAGTTTCTTCACACGATTAGCCGCCAGAAAGGCAGCACCCGACGCCGAAGGGCCAAACCTTTCCCTGCAGTCCGGTTTGGCATTTCCGTGTCGCACGTAGAAATCGACAGAACACCGGCGCAAAAAAACGGAGCAATAGACTGGGTGCGTGTTGGCTGTGTGTTAGTGTGGGGAGGAGTTTGCAGCTGAGGGGGGGAGAGGGGGGTGGGGCACGCAGGCACCACACAACTACACCACGTCACTACATCAGAAAATATTATCTTCAGACTCAGTGAATGTGCTTGAAATGCTGCATTTCACAAAAGGCGGAATAACTCAGCTTCTAATTTGAAAAGTGTCTTTTTCCTCAAAACAGCCTATCTTCTCTGGCTCATAACTAAAGAACGGAAAGTGGGATCAATAAACTTTTTTTTGCAGATGATAGAAGAGAGTCTCATCGTTCTTTGTGCGTGTTCGGTGTTTACATAGTAATATCACACAATATTCTGTGGGCCTCGAGAAATCACTGAAAACGCTCTGAAACTCTGGCACTGGGAGCGTCCGTTCTCCAAAAGTGGCTGGCACTCAATGAGTTAAAAGAGCCTCATCTACCCATAAAGGAGCCGCATGTGGCTCTAGAGCCTCGGGTTGAGTATCACTGTCAGCTAAATACACGGTGATGAATCCATCCGCCCAGAAAACACTCAACCCCCTGTAATGTGCCACAGAGCTCGCTGCCCGGACAGAAAACACTCAACCCCCTGTAATGTGCCACAGAGCTCGCTGCCCGGACAGAAAACACTCAACCCCCTGTAATGTGCCACAGAGCTCGCTGCCCGGACAGAAAACACTCAACCCCCTGTAATGTGCCACAGAGCTCGCTGCCCGGACAGAAAACACTCAACCCCCTGTAATGTGCCACAGAGCTCGCTGCCCGGACAGAAAACACTCAACCCCCTGTAATGTGCCACAGAGCTCGCTGCCCGGACAATGAACAGCTCTCATTGAAAACAGAGACGTAAAGACACGACGGCCTCTCCACACCAGAGGAGACAAAAATCATTTGTTGCTTTTTATTTTCATTACATTGCTAGGAAAATTCCCCATTTATATCTCCAGTCTTTTATCCTATTATACCAGCAGATCTTCTAACTGGCTTCTTCTAAATATCCCCAGGGTGAACTCAGAGTAGGCTTGGGCGGTATTAAGGTAGCATTACCGTATACTGGGGTATTTAGAAATCCCGAAGGTATGATTTTCAATACCGTTTTCTATCTTTTTTGTATCCTTGCCGTTGCTGGGCTTTGCCCAAATAATTTTTTATGTATTTTATTCAATATTTGTAGGATACTTTTTAAACCTTATAATGAATAGGCAAGCATCATGTGTTGCAAGCAACACTATATTGTTAAAGACCACTTTAAAATGAACATGTTACAGGCTTGCCCATAATGGTGTCCATTCCGCTCATTTAATTGTCATTCTCCATTGAGGACATTATTCGTTAACAACATTGTGCATGTACATAGCTTTCTGAAAGTTGCAATTTTTTTTTATTGATGGACTAATACCGCCATATACCGTATACCGGGGTCTAATGTCAGTAAAGTATGATGGTATGAAAAAATAGATAGCGCCCAAGCCTCACTCAGAGTGTGGTAAAACCACTTTCTCTTTTTCTGCACCTTGGGCATGGAATGTGCTGCAAAATAGCCTTATATTAGAAGCCCTCCCTTCTTTGAATACATTTAAAGGTCTTGTATGGACTATGGACTGCTCTAAAGGAAAAGAGCAGCTGTTTGATGTAACCTTGATGTGAAATGGGCTGTGTTACAAATATCCACCCATTGCTTGTTGTGTCTCTTGTTGTTTTTGCACTCATATGCCCTGTTATATTTGTACTATGTTGTAAACGGAGTCCACAGCACAAGAATTTCACACGTGATACTTGTACCATGGAGTGACAATAAAAATCTTGAATCTTGAATCTTGAGCTAAGGCCATTTTACCATCGCTGTTTTGATGTCGCCCGGGAGGATGTTTTCACCCCTGTTAGTCTGTCTGTTTGTCAGCAGGATATCTCAAAAAGTTCTGAATGGATTTGCACAAAACTTGGTCGAAAAGCAGGTCATGGGCCAACTTAGAACTGATTAACTTTCCACGCCCACTGGCCAAAAGGGGGCGTGGCAATGGGCATGCCCAATAACAAAAAGGTGGCTAACTTCCAAACTGATTCATGTAACACCACACAAATTTGCAAAGGTTGATCATGGGCCAAGGACGAACTTATTAACTTTCCACGCCCACTAGCCAAAAGGGGGCGTGGCAATGGCCATAGCCAAAAGGGGGCCAAAAAGGCACTTAACTTCCAAACGGATTCACGCATCACCACAAAACTTTGTAGAAAGGTTAGTCATGGCCCAAGGAAGAACTGATTAACTTTCCATGCACACTGGCCAAAAGGGGGCATGGTACTGGTCATAGCCAATCACAAAAAGGCACCTGAATTCTAAAGGGATTCACCTAACTCCACAAAACTGAACCTGCCATGCTGCCTTCTTGGACAGGACTCCCTGGAAGAAGAGATCCTGTATCTCAATTGGACCTTCCTGGATAAATAAAAGATAAAAAAAAATATATATATAACTTTTTTCTTTTCTTTTTTTCACGACAATCACGGAGCATTGTGGGTAATGGCCGCAAAGGAGGCTAACAGCTATGGTCCAAAGCTGACTAAAACACTACAATTCTCAGAATCGAAGATGTAATTAAAATGGATGGGCTGGCACATTAACCTATAGTGTTGTTGAGGGATCAAGGAAACTTTTGTGTTGTTTTGTGTGTATGTGTTGTTGAGGTTAAAAATATAATTAAAATCGACAGTGAGGAAAATGTTTCAGCGATAACAGCGTCACTATGAATTCTGGCAAACTGGAAAAGCTAATATAAGGCAAATATTGCTATCATCATAAGCTGACTTGATTTCTCAGAATCGAAGGTGAAATAATTAAAAATTGGTACATTAACCTAATAGTACTGTTGAGTTATTATCAATGACAGCTTCATGTTATTGTGTTGGGCTCCACCAACAATGTCTCACTGAAATAAATGGGTGATAACAGCCTCCTGAACCTACTAGTAGCTAAGCAGCCCATATAATTTATATGGGACTGATGTGTGCTAATAACACCCATTATACCATGATACCATTATACCAAGTGAATACTTGTTTCTGATTGGCCGGCAGGTGTGCGTTAAAACCGTTTATAAAATGGCTCTCTCAAATGAAGCAATCTGATTGGTTCACAGCTGTAGTATATTTAGCGTATACCACAGCTAGAGCCATATCTCCGAAACACTCCGCCTTTGAGAAAACAAATAGCTAGCCTGCTAGCCTTGCAAACCTGTGTCACCATAATACCCAGAGTGCCTTGAGGTAGTGTTTACTGTCGTCTCCTGCTGGTGACGTCATCAGTATGCAACAGCTGAGTTAGCTAACCGCAAGCTAGCTAACGGTAAGCGATATTTAAGGCATGGGCGGGTCATGCCTTCGCCATCCTGGGAAAAAATATCGCTAACGGTAACGTTTGCTAGCTGCCTACCGAAATTGAAACATTTAGGGTTAACTGTTGAGCAGTGCCTACCGGACACGTTATCTCCAGAAAAAAAGCCACCTAGCCTCGGACCTAACGTTAGCACAAGCATTAGCCGATAGCTAAGCTAATGTAGCTGTTTGTCACCAAGCCTGTCTAGCTAGTAGCTGATGTTACGTTCAGCAAGTGTGTCAGTTGTGCAGGAGGGACTATTTTATTACATGGAAGAGTATGATTTATGAATAACAGCCATTTAAATTTGAAATCTGTTTTCACCCTCCGCCGTATAAGCATATACCATGGCCTGTCGTGAGTTAATGCTTAATTAATGCACACATAGTGTGGCTCAAGTCTAATCACATGTTGTAAATTCATCTGCTGCCCAATCTGCACAGCTGTTTAATCAAAAAGCACAGCTAACGTTATTCAACTCTCTACCTCAACTTCTAGGAGCTGAGCAGGCTACCTTACCTGCACTATACTAGGTCGTATCCAAGGTTCGCCCTATTTACTGAAACAGCAAACAACGTTTCCATTGAATGAGAAGCTGACGGGATGGTAATGCTTGTTCCAGGTATTAGTCAGCTCCCAATTGTTACTAGGTAAACAGAGATATGGCTTGTGAAAAACTATAGATTTTTCTTCCTAAACTTGCACCAAAAATTTGTGAATGCTTTTATTTTATATTGTTGGCAAATGACCATGGTATAAGCGGGATAATCAACTCCTAGGTGTGCGTTAAAGAGAGAGAGAGAGGCAGAGAAACAGAGGGAGAGGATTAGTGTTTGACAATTTGTACGCTTAAGTGCACAAACAGATGGGTGCAGGTACGTCTTTGTGTGTGTGTGTGTGTGTGTGTGTGTGTGTGTGTGTGTGTGTGTGTGTGTGTGTGTGTGTGTGTGTGCGCCTGTGGATCCAATGCAATGGCAATCTTCTACTCACCATAGCCGTGGGACCTCTTCATGTGGTGTTTCATGTTGCTCTTCTGTGTGAATCTGATGCTGCACACCTCACATTTGAAGGGCTTCTTCCCGGTGTGTTTGACCATGTGGACCTGCAGAGCGCTCTTCTGGTTGAAGGCCTTGTCACACTGCACACACTTGAAAGGTCGCTCGCCTGCAGCAAAACACACAAGCCGCAATGTATTTATATGTGTGTATATATATATATATATATATATATATATATATATATATATATATATATACAGTATATATGTGTGTGTATATATATGTATGTGTATATCTATCTATATCTATCTATCTATCTATCTATATATATATATATATATATATATATATACACACATGTATATATATTTTAAGCATAAGCAATGACAAGTCACCATTTGGCATTGTGGGCTATTCTAACTGGAACCATGCCAGTGAATGTATATCAGAACACAACAGCTGTGACATACACAGGAAAGCCATGATTGCATACATCAAGCAGACAGGTGACCCCAGGACAGTGAACTCTGGGGAGGGGGGGGGGGGGGGGGGGGGGTTCAATAACGAGGGTGAATGTTGGACACAGGTTCTAGAGAGTGTCGTTATTGTATTTGGCAGAGCGGGGACTTGTGAACTGTTTGGGTAGCATGGAGCTGATCAGTCGGTTTGATCCTTTAAAAGCCCATATTGATAAATACGAGGAGCCTGTCCCTCCTATCTCTCTCTGAATGTGTGTGAGGAATTCATACATCATTCTAATGGGACAGAAGGTGCTGGATGAAGTCATCAGTAGAGTGAAACTACCTGTAGGAAAGTACTTCTCTATCGGTGTGGACTCCACGCCAGATCTCACTGCAACAAAGGTGTGCAGGCCTGCATCAAACAGATCAACCCACTGGCAGAGTGGATACCCTGCATGGCGCATTATGTTCAATCTGGTGGGGGCTAACAGTGTCAACTGCTGCGAGGAGACGGAACAGTTTTCAGCTTTGTGCAAAACTGTTGAACTTTTCCCTCAAAGAGCACTTCACGCTGGCAGATGATCAAGGTATGGTTGCAGCCTCATGATGATAATCACCAAATAGCAACTTTAAAAACGCTTTTTGACACCAGATGGTCAGCGCATGCTGTTGCCACTAAAGCCCTATGTCCGAATGACATTGGTATCCAGCAGTCATGACTAAATATGATGATGAGCAGCAGAATTTGCAGAGCCTTCGCCATTGCTGCCCCAACCCTCTGGAATTCCCTGCCCCTTAACATCCGAAACTCTGACACACTCACTTCTTTCAAAAACCAACTCAAATCCCACCTCTTCAAGAAAGCCTACAATATCTGACTTCTACCTCCACCTTCCTTTTTCATTTTGCAACCCCCATATTTGTTTTTGTTCTTTATTTGTGTACGTTTTTATGTTATACTGTTTGTAAAGCGTCTTTGAGTAATTAGAAAAGCGCTATATAAGTCATATGTATTATTATTATTATTATTATTATTGTTATTATTATTATTAATTTAAGCACAAGAGAGGCCAGGATACTCCACAAAAAATAATAATAAACTGGAAATAGCTTTTATGTGCAATTCATGGAATGCCATTCTTCACTGCACTCCGCAGGCAGTGGAAATGACATGTACAATATGGTAGGCATGGGTCGATTTCCGGTTTTACCGGTTCGGGTCGGTGTACGAGCCCAAACCGGTTTGATCACGTGCGAACCGAAAAAAACTGAAAGAAAAAACAAAACAAATTTTTTTTTTTTTGTTTTTTTTTGTTTTTATAATCTTTGCCAATCCATTCTGATTGCACTATTTCATCGTATTAGCCTCTTCTCAAGTTGCACTAATATGAGTGGCAACTGTCAGGCTGCAGAAACGTCCATGGGCGCGGGAAGAGAGGTGCTGAGGGTGCTGCAGCACCCCCTATTGACAAGCTAGACCCCTGCATTTTGGCCTGAGCCCGACGGGGCCCGAGGTTATGAAAGCTGCTGTCTGCATGGCACGCACACACATGCCCTCATTTTGTTTGTTTTTAAACAGATTCCATTGGATTTCGCCTGAAGACTTGCCTGGATCCAGAACTTCGCCTCCACCAACTCCATGGAGTTGAGTGTGGCTGCTTCTGGTCTGGCATTGTCATGTACAAATGCCTTTTCTCCCGTTTTACCAGGGCCATCAAGCGGTTGTCAAGTAACATTAACAACAACAATTGCTGCAGCCACCGCCTGCTATCGAGGCTGTTTTAAATAGATTAAAAGTACCAATTACTTTGAAATCCGAATGGCACACTGCTTGGAAGGCACGTTCTCCCAACTGGATTAACTAACATAAAATTCAGGACTCTGGTGATTGGTTATGGAAAATGGAATTCACCCGGGGGGTTCCCCTAATAGAGGTTCGTTAATGTCAGACTAGAAGGTGGAAATGAGTGTAACGAGTTGACAATTCAGTCTGATATCAGGCTAGCCCAGGACCTCAGCTCAGCAGCATTGAGCCTTCAGAAGAAATACCACAGCGAATTGGAACACTGGAGGAAGCGCTACAGTTCAGGGAGTTTGTGTGGAAGGAGGGGGTGAGCAGCACGTCGGCAGTGGAGTTACTCAAAGTATTCATTGGCAGCTCAGTCTCGGGGAGACCATGCTTGTCGCTGGAATAATGTCTGCGTGTCACATCTACGTCAGCAGTACCTTTGCAGACAGTCTGACAGCAGGCATCATTGCTTTCCAGTAGTAGCCTGTGCATTTTTTTTTACAAATATTTTTGGGGGACATAATACATTTATGCCTTTATTAGATAGGACAGTTAGCAGACAGGAAAGATAGGGAGAGAGAGAGGAGATGAGGCAAAGGACCTCGGGTCGAATCGTAACCAGGGCGCCCCGCCTGTGCAGGTTTTAAATGAAAAATTATTGTTCTAGTGTTCCTGTGCATTATTGTAATGCGAAAAAATAATAAAATAAAAAAAGCGGTGGGGAATCGAATTTTCGATCCTTTTTCCTGCATTTATTTTGCGTTTTTGCTGATAGTGAAATGTTTTATGGTCACTCACAATTCTCTGGAAGACTGGTTGGCTTGGTTCGAGCCTTAAAACTAGTTATATAAGGATTTTTCGAAATGTCTATGGAGAAAATGAATGGGGAAAGAAATGTCACATGACTTGTCTCATGCCTTCCGGTTCTGCCCTTCACTGGCAGGATTCTGGGCCAAAATATTTGACTGGTACTCTAAGGCCTACAAAATAACCCTTCAGCCAGAGGCAGAACTCACCATCTTTGGCTGCTCGGAGTCCTCTCTGAACTTCACTACAGCTGTGCAACAATCTCTGACACTGGGGACAACTGTTGCCAAAAAACAAATTGGAATGGAAGTCCCCCTCTTCACCTTCTTTCCAATTGTGGTTGATGGACATGATCTCTGTTATACGGATGGAGAGACTCCTGAGAACCAACTCACTTAGAGAACATTTGGAAATATATGGGACCCGTTGTTAGCCTACCTCGATGAGGTTAGTCTACCTCGATGAGGTTAGTCTACCTCGATGAGGTTAGTCTACCTCAATGAGGTTAGTCTACCTCGATGAGGTTAGTCTACCTCGATGAGGTTAGTCTACCTCGATGAGTTTAGGGGGCGACGGGTGACTCGCCCAACTGGTTTCCTATAGAGCCCTTGTGTGAGATCTCAAGTACATCAGCACCTTACGTGGCTGGTAGCACCACTGTAATGTTGAATGTTCATTATGTTGTATGTTTGTTTTTCTTTTCTTTTCTTTTGTCTGAGCCTGTCTGTTTTGTTTTGTTTGTGTTCAAAAGAAAAATGAAAATAAAATATTGGAAAAAAAGAAAAATGTCACATGACTGTTGAGCTCTATTCTGATGATTGTCATTTACTAGGCCAGTGTTTTTCAACTGGTGGGTCGAGACCCAAAAGTGGTTCGCGGGGCGTTCTTCTACTATTTTTTTTTTTTTTTTAATATTTTAGTTTAGTTTTCAGAACGTGAAAACAGAACATAAACATAAAAACAAAAACAGGCCCATACACAGGAAAAATGAAAAACATACTACATTGTCAAAGTAACGACTCGGCTACCAGCAGCGTAGTGTGCTCATGTCCTCATGAGAGATGTTTTGCATGGGATCACATGCAAGGGGTCCATGAGCGGTCAGCTGGGCGAGTCACTCGTCATCCCAGTAGGCCAGAAACGGCTCCCAAATAGTGGAAAACTTCCCAAGTGAGTTGGTCCTCAGGAACATGAGGACAACTGAGACCATGTCCATCAGCCACAACTGAAAGGAAGGAGGAGAGGGAGACTTCCACTCCTTCAGAATAAGTATCTTGGCGACAGTCATCCCCAGAGTCAGGGACGCTTGCACAGCTGTAGGGAGGAGCAGTGAGGATTCCGAGCAGCCAAAGATGGCGAGTTCTGCCTCCGGTTGAAGGGTTATTTGATAGGCCTTAGAGTACCAGTCAAATCCTTTGGCCCAGAATCCGGATAGCAAAGGGCAAAACCAAAAAGCATGGGACAGTGTGCCCTCTGACACCTGACACCTATCACATAATGATGAGACAGAAGGGTAGATCCTATGCAACTTATGTTTAGAATAATGAAGACGGTGAACAACTTTAAATTGAATGAGCTGGTGCCTGCTGTTAATTGAGCAGAATTGGACCACAGATAGACTCCTGTCCCATATGACTTCAGATAACTCAATAGTTCTTCTACTCATTGAGGACGCTGGCGTCCGCGGTCAACATTACTGTCTTTCAGAGGCTGTAGCGGGCTAATTTTTAAAGCCAGAGTGAAGATACTGGTACCATATGAAAGTAGAAGACCTAAGGCATCCATTGGTACCAACATGCCATGCTAGCTTGTTGCAAAGGGGGCTAATTGACGCTACAAAATTAGGGTAAATTCTGAAAATTGGGTCGCAACTTGATGACTAAGGAGAAATGTGGGCCGTGAGGCTAGACCAGTTGAGAACCACTGTACTAGGCCATATGTCACTGTCCATGGTGCTGAATCACTGCGTTGTGTGTGTGTGTGTGTGTGCGTGTGTGTGTGTGTGTGTGTGTGAGAGAGAGAGAGAAAATTATTTAAAGGGCCTGCCAAGGCCAAAGGAACAAATACACTATTACTTTGATTTGTTGTTTATATGCTGCATGTTATTATTGGTGTTTTGACAGACAGGTTTTTATTTGGGTTGTGTGTGTGACACACATTATGTGTGACACATACGACTGGAGGGTTTCTGACCTGCTCAGCAGCAGCTTGCCATACTTAGCTGTGTACTGTGGAGACACACATCAAAGAAGAAGAGAAAACAGTGGAGACCTATAAACAACAGCAGTTACATCTAATCATGATAATGGTTCCTCTTATGAAAGATATGTCTCTCTCTCGAGCCAGAGAGAGCTTGCTGGGTCTCTTCTAACAGAATAGAGAGAGAGAGACCAGAGAGAGAGATAGAGAGAGACAGACAGAGAGAGAGAGACTCTTTTATACATCTTTATCACTAAACAAGGAGGCTGCATCCAGCACTGGGATTTTACAAACTATGAATTCAGAGCTGGCAAGTCTCCCCTTTTGAGCGTGAGTCACGCAATTTAACCTCTTCACACACTCACATGCCACACTTGCCTTCTCTCTCTCTCTCTCTCTCTCTCTCTATTGCGTTCATGCAGGCATGCACCACATTGCCTTCTCTCTCTCTCTCTCTCTCTATTGCGTTCATGCAGGCATGCACCACATTGCCTTCTCTCTCTCTCTCTCTCTCTCTCTCTCTATTGCGTTCATGCAGGCATGCACCACATTGCCTTCTCTCTCTCTCTCTCTCTCTCTATTGCGTTCATGCAGGCATGCACCACATTGCCTTCTCTCTCTCTCTCTCTCTCTCTCTCATCATGCGTTCATGCAGGCATGCACCACATTGCCTTCTCTCTCTCTCTCTCTATTGCGTTCATGCAGGCATGCACCACATTGCCTTCTCTCTCTCTCTCTCTCTCTCTCTCTATTGCGTTCATGCAGGCATGCACCACATTGCCTTCTCTCTCTCTCTCTCTATTGCGTTCATGCAGGCATGCACCACATTGCCTTCTCTCTCTCTCTCTCTCTCTATTGCGTTCATGCAGGCATGCACCACATTGCCTTCTCTCTCTCTCTCTCTCTCTCTCTCTCTATTGCGTTCATGCAGGCATGCACCACATTGCCTTCTCTCTCTCTCTCTCTCTCTCTATTGCGTTCATGCAGGCATGCACCACATTGCCTTCTCTCTCTCTCTCTCTCTCTCTCTCATCATGCGTTCATGCAGGCATGCACCACATTGCCTTCTCTCTCTCTCTCTCTATTGCGTTCATGCAGGCATGCACCACATTGCCTTCTCTCTCTCTCTCTCTCTCTCTCTCTATTGCGTTCATGCAGGCATGCACCACATTGCCTTCTCTCTCTCTCTCTCTATTGCGTTCATGCAGGCATGCACCACATTGCCTTCTCTCTCTCTCTCTCTCTCTCTCTCTATTGCGTTCATGCAGGCATGCACCACATTGCCTTCTCTCTCTCTCTCTCTCTCTCTCTCTCTCTCTCTCTATTGCGTTCATGCAGGCATGCACCACATTGCCTTCTCTCTCTCTCTCTATTGCGTTCATGCAGGCATGCACCACATTGCCTTCTCTCTCTCTCTCTCTCTCTCTCTATTGCGTTCATGCAGGCATGCACCACATTGCCTTCTCTCTCTCTCTCTCTCTCTCTATTGCGTTCATGCAGGCATGCACCACATTGCCTTCTCTCTCTCTCTATTGCGTTCATGCAGGCATGCACCACATTGCCTTCTCTCTCTCTCTCTCTCTCATCATGCGTTCATGCAGGCGGGCGCCACATTGCCTTCTCTCTCTCTCTCTCTCTCTCTATTGCGTTCATGCAGGCATGCACCACATTGCCTTCTCTCTCTCTCTCTCTCTCTCTCATCATGCGTTCATGCAGGCATGCACCACATTGCCTTCTCTCTCTCTCTCTATTGCGTTCATGCAGGCATGCACCACATTGCCTTCTCTCTCTCTCTCTCTCTCTCTATTGCGTTCATGCAGGCATGCACCACATTGCCTTCTCTCTCTCTCTATTGCGTTCATGCAGGCATGCACCACATTGCCTTCTCTCTCTCTCTATTGCGTTCATGCAGGCATGCACCACATTGCCTTCTCTCTCTCTCTCTATTGCGTTCATGCAGGCATGCACCACATTGCCTTCTCTCTCTCTCTCTCTCTATTGCGTTCATGCAGGCATGCACCACATTGCCTTCTCTCTCTCTCTATTGCGTTCATGCAGGCATGCACCACATTGCCTTCTCTCTCTCTCTCTCTCTCATCATGCGTTCATGCAGGCATGCACCACATTGCCTTCTCTCTCTCTCTCTCTCTCATCATGCGTTCATGCAGGCATGCACCACATTGCCTTCTCTCTCTCTCTCTCTCCCTCTCTCTCTCTATTGCGTTCATGCAGGCATGCACCACATTGCCTTCTCTCTCTCTCTCTCTATTGCGTTCATGCAGGCATGCACCACATTGCCTTCTCTCTCTCTCTCTCTCTCTCTCTCTATTGCGTTCATGCAGGCATGCACCACATTGCCTTCTCTCTCTCTCTCTCTCTCTCTCTATTGCGTTCATGCAGGCATGCACCACATTGCCTTCTCTCTCTCTCTCTCTCTCTCTCTCTCATCATGCGTTCATGCAGGCGGGCACCACGCGTCACCCCTCCTGCACTGCTCTCCTCTCAGTCTCCAAACTCACGTTTCATCACATTACCTCGCTCTTCTTCAGGGGGTAACAATCACCGTAATCGCTGTTATATTTGGGTTCCTCACAGAAGAAAATATGACGCGTCATGAGGAAGAACAGAATGGAGCTGTCACGCGGCACAGGGAGACATGCTCCAGACGACTTGCAGCTGCTTAATAGGCTACTGAGAGGAAATGAATGAGGAGGCATTATAATTGCAACGTCGCTATGATTATGGACTGGAAGGGCGATGTCCTGGAATACTGACTTTTATGCAATTTGTTGTGACAGTCTGGTAAATGGAGCGGAGCGCAGTAGGCCTATGCGTACGTAATGCCATGGTTTCTTGTGGAATCTTGTTTATTGATCATTATTTTGCAGTTAAGACTCAACAGTTTTGGCGTATTGAACCAGATGACAGATAACAACCAACATGATAGATAGCCTACTGTTTTATTTTTTCACCATTTGAGCAATATACCTGCGTGTGCCACTTGTAATAATACAAACTGTCACAGTAGTAAACCTCAAAAGAGGGCAAACTTAGGCTATTAACTTAAGCCTAATTAAAGGCATCCAAAACTACTTTGGTCCCAAAATTTAAATCCTGGTGTGATGGGTGTGTTGTTGTGAATCATTCTATCTGAATAGATCTTCCTACTGACATATTCTACCACTGTTGTTTGTTGTTTAGCATAACTTTGTAGACGGACCTCCAGGGCTGGCTGGGCCATTTTTGTCCAGGGGGGCTACCAAAAGTAGGGCTGGGTGATATGGTTGAAATCAATATCATAATCACAAGGAAATTATAAGAAATATAAATATTGCTATTGCAATATTGCAAATATTGATGGTTAAGACCAACATCACAAAAGTGTAATCCTGATCATTTAAAATGAGATAGGCCTATTCCTCGCTAAATCTTGCTTCAAACGTCAGTGCTTTTTAAGGTCGACTCCCTTCCCCCAAAGTCTCACTCTGCCAGGCAGAAGCGGCATCCCGGTGGATCTGGATAAAGCGGAACGAGCAGTGGCAGAGCCAACATGGTGACTGTCGGACAACAGCATAGCATTGAGTGGCGGACAGCGGGGCGGCACCAGGTCACTGGATCTACTGTCGAGCCCCCCCACCCCCCCCCGGGCAGAATCGAGGTGAGCCAGTCGCGATAAACCCTTATCATATTTTGCATATCATATCGATCGTAGGCCCCTAGATTGAATCGCATCAAAATCGTATTGTGGCAGACTTTGTGATATCAGCAAATATTGTATCATTGTCCAAAGCATTGATATAATATTGTATTATGATGCAACTTATTATTCCCACCCCTACAGATCATATAATGTAAATATACTTTAATTACATTAACATTGCACTTATATGTACATAACACATTGCTCATATTCTGCACATATTTACCAGCCACGACAACGATGGCTGGTATCGTTTTCACCTTGTGAGTGTGTGTGTCATTATGGCATAATGTGGAAACATGCAGTCACAACACTTTATAGGTATGTACTGTAATTGACACGGGTGTCACGGGTGTGTGGCTCAGGCTGGTGTGATCCCACCGCAAGATAGTCTCTTAAAACAGACTGTCTCATCTACATCCGGCGAATGCAGCTATACACAGTCTGTACGTTACACCCCCAGAACATGCACAAGGAAGTTGGGAAAAAAACCTTCAGACAGGAAAGAAGTTCGACGGAATCCGACCAATCACGACACGTGTGTCCACGAAAAATGCGGCATATTGGATTTTGATTGGACTAATGAGCGGAAGACCCGCCTTTCTGCGATTCTGATTGGACTAATGAGCGGAAAACCCGCCTTTCTACTTCCCATTCCGGTTGGTGCATGATTCTCCCCCACGAAGTTAGTCTCTTAAAACAGACTGTCTCATCTACATCCGGCGAATGCAGCTATACAGTCTGTACGTTACACCCCCAGAACAGGCACAAGGAAGTTGGGAAAAAACCTTCAGACAGGAAAGAAGTTCGACGGAATCCGACCAATCACGACACGTGTGTCCACGAAAAATGCGGCATATTGGATTTTGATTGGACTAATGAGCGGAAGACCCGCCTTTCTGCGATTCTGATTGGACTAATGAGCGGAAATCCCGCCTTTCTACTTCCCATTCCGGTTGGTGCATGATTCTCCCCCACGAAGTACAGACGGTATGGCGGAAGCATTTGAAAATTGCGGAAGCCAACTCGTCTGTTCTAAGAGACTAACTGCAAGATGGATTGATTTCCTATTAGCTTTTCTTTTGCCAACTGCACCTAGAGAAATCCCTTGGCAAATAAAGGGCTTTTATTTGGTGCAGTTGTCAAATAATAGTTTCTCAGTCAGAAACTTTCATTTGGTGCAGTTGTAAAAAATAAATAAAAAAAATAAAAAACTTATTTTGACAACTGCACCAAGAGAAATCCCCTGGCAAATAAAAGTTTCTAATTTGATCTCTAAAGCTATCCTTGGCAAGCTTCCTTACATCTGACATTATGCTCCACTGGTTTGCTGTTTTTAATGAGTTAGTGTTTTGGCACAACTTCACCCATAAGCAATGTGTATGGGAAGGGCAGGAAAACTGAATCTGAGGACTCCAGTTACACTTGCAGTTGCAGTACTGAGAAGAACAGTTTCTTCTTAAAACACTTCAAAACACATTGCAGTGCCGCAATGCGTTGTTCTTCTTGGTATTACAAGTGTGACTGAATCTAAAACCGACCATGTGCTGCAATGCGTTGTTCTTCTTGGTATTACAAGTGTGACTGAATCTTTTGATTCTGGGCTTTTTAATATTCCCAGGGTTTTCACAGATCTGGGGAAAACTGACTTTGTTTATTATGCACCCTGAACAAACAGAACACCGGCACGAACAGATCAATAGTCTTCTTGTTTATTGTGGCCACACATTGTGCCCAGGACACGCAATATGTGCCCACAATAAATCTTCACAATTGGTTGTGCCATGACTGTGCATGCGATAAAAGTGGATTTGGAGCTCACGCACTGCTACTTTTTATTTCTTCTTTTTTAATGTATGCAACCTGGGCATGGAATGCTCTGTAAGGCCAAATTAAACTAGACACACTACCTACCTGAGGTGGTTCAGGCATCTGGTAAGAGGATGCCACCTGGTCGCCTCCCTAGGGAAGTGTTCCAGGCACGTCCATCTAGGAGGAGACCACGGGGCAGACCGAGGGCTAGGTGGAGAGATGATATCTCCACGCTGGCCTGGGAATGCCTCAGGATCCCCCAGTCAGAGCTGGCTAATGTGGCCAGGGTTAGGGAAGTTTGAGGCCCCCTGCTGGAATGGCTACCTCCGCGACCTGACCCCGGATAAGCGGTTGAAGATGGATGGATGGATGGATGAATGGACACAACCTTCCCCTCAGGACTTTAAAAACCTTCAAGTCACTTTCCACTAAGTATGTCATTGCTTCTAATTCTAATAGACAAGGTTGTGTATTGTAGTATTTTGTACGTATTTTATCTGCTCTGTTTTACATGTTTGGCTGTGATTGTTATTGTTGAAGCTGCTGCCTTGGCCAGGATTTAGAGAAAAACATAAATTCATTCCTTCTTGAAAATGTTTTTTTTTTTTTTTTTTTTTGAATTATTTCTGATGGTGGTCATAGTTTACCAACTAGATCACTGGCAAAAGTAATTTCAAGTTATGAAAGACCAACCTGCCTAAATCTGACAAAAACACATTTGTATTATGTGTTACAGATGTACGATCCTAGGGACAAATGGCCTGCATTTATATAGCGCTTTTATCCAAAGCGCTTTACAATCAGTAGATAGTCTACATTCACCCATTCATACACCAATGGTGGCAGGCTACCACGCAGGGTGCCTACACACCATCAGGAGCAACGAGGGTTGAGTGTCTTGCCCATGGACACAACGACAGCAGCTGGGAGGGAGCGGGGATCGAACCGCCAACCCTTGCGTCATTGGCCGACCCGCTCTACCTCCTGAGCTAAAGCCGCCCCTGGGACAAGGCCATGTCAAATGCAGTTCTTTGGTTACCTTTTGGTAAATGGTAAATGGTAAATGGCCTGCGCTTTTATCCAAAGCGCTTTACAGTCAGTAGGTACATTCACCCATGGCAGCAGGTTACCACGCAGGGTGCTGGCAGACCAACGGGAGCAATTTGGGGTTCAGTATCTTGCCCAAGGACACTTCGACATGCAGACTGGAGGAGCCGGGAATCGAACCACCGACCTCTTTTTATCCAAAGTGATTAGTGGACGACCCGCTCTACCTCCTGAGCTACAGCCGCCCCTTTTCAGCCGCCGCTTTTCAAAGTGGCACAGAGACAAACACAAAGAAAGACAGCAGCATCAAGGGGGTTGCATGAACCAGCATGGAAGCGGTGTCACAATTTCCATTTATTTTTATGGCCTCGAGGCATTATGGTTTTGGGTTGTCCGTCTGTCCATCCGTCCATCCATCTGTCCGATGTTTGTTAACGCAATATCTTAGGAACGCCTTGACGGAATTTCATAAATTTTGGACTCAAGGATGAACTGATTACATTTTGGTGGTCAAAGGCTAAAGGTCAAGGTCACTGTGACCTCATGAACGCCATTTCCAAGCTCAGTAACGCCATATCTCGGTAATGCCTTGACGCCTTGAAGTCTGGACAGACATGGATGCCGGCTGCTCACTTGTTGGCAGAGGCATATGGCGTATGGTCATTCTAGTTCCATTTATTTTTTCCCCATGTGCCATTTTCTCCAAGATTCCTTTTTCTGGGTTTAGACTTATTGGGCCCTATCTTCGCAAAAGCGGTAATTTAGCATTTGCGCTTGTATAACGCCGTGTGAATGCAAATTGGGGGCGGGCACAAGCGGATGCCTGTTATAATTGTACTGGCATAGGTGTGCCACATGCCAAAGCAGGCGTTTCAGCGCTAAAATGTGGGGATAGATGGCATTATCCTATCGTCAGCAGCGCGCAATTACTTTGCGCTAAGAGCTTTGAAAAGGACCTCTTAGCGCTAAATACCTCGCTGCGCTGGAGTGCACTATAATCTCTGTGCTGCGCTGCGCAGTGCAAAGTAATTAATTCCTTTTGGATATGTCATTACGCACAGCCTTGCCACGCCAGGACATCAAATTCTGCTGCTAAAATTGAGTATTAGCAGATAATTCAGTGAGGCAATCAACTATAACTGAGAAACCTTTATCACATTGCAAAGAGGGAAATGGATTGAGAAAACCTTTTGGACAATGGACATAGGCTATTCACCTTCACCTATCCCATAACCCGGAGGGTCGTTGGCACCACAGACGATCTGTCAATAAGCTCTCTCTGTCCTCGCACGAGTGAGTACACTCTAGCATATTACATGCCTCGCGCAAACAGCCATTGCGAGAAGGGAATCTGATTGGTTTTGATTGACGTAATGCCCAGCATTGCCTGGCCACACCTGTGAATAATTCTGGTAATTCTGGCAGATGATTTTGGCACGGCTCTAATTTGTGCCTGCGGCACGTGCCGTGAACGTTTCCACATCCCCGCCGAGAATTGCATAATAATGGGGCTGTTTTAACTTAGAAATCAGGGAGGTCACATCTACCCAGACAATTATATCACTTTTAAACAGTTACATTTCTGTATAAATCAATACAATATGCTCCCGTGAGGTGGGGATGCTGCCGGGTGGGGGTGCAAAACTCGGCATAACACCTGGACAAATGCGCAAGGCAGACCGGTATCTTCCCTGCCTTAAGGCACGCGCAAACAGGTGCGCAAGAGTAAATAGGGGATATCGCCTGTACGAAGATAGGGCCCCTAACCTCCGCCAACGGAGTTGTTGGTCGGGTGGTTATGTTTTTGCCTGTTTGTCTGCAGGATATCTCAAAATGTCCTGAACTTATTTGCGCGAAACTTTGTAGAATTGCAGGTCATGGAGTAACTTAGAACTGAAAAAAGGGGGGTGGAAATGGCTGTGGCTACTCACATAAACGCGCCCAACTTGCAAATGGATTCATGCAACACCACAAAACGTTGTAGAAAGCTTGGTCATGGGCCAAGGACGAACTGATTAACCTGGTCAAAAGGGGGCATGGCCAATCACAAAAGTGCGCCCACCTTCCAAAAACGTAACACCACAAAACTTTGGAGAAAAGTTGGTAGAGTTATGCACTCTACCGAGTCCCCTCTAGTTTCACCTGTTTTTAGCATTGATAACTATGTGTAAAGAAAATATTAGAAAACGCTTCTTTGTTTTGGCTGTATTTATTTGACTAAATGCAGGCTTTACATGTAAGCTAGTTATTGTTTTTAGTTTTCTTATTTCCAGACAAATTAGTATGATGTTATTTTACCTGCTGACGGTTTCAGCTGTAACTACAGCCTTCTTCAGAGCTGCCATCTGAATTCCTGGTGATGACGTGTCTTATCAGCTGGTTGGGCCGGGAAACCTGTCAACATAGGGTTCCCGGCCCAGCCGCGCCCCACCTCTGCCCCAGTGCCGCCGGTGGAGGATGGTGTCCCAGGTGTGCGAGAGCATGTATGCTCCTTCGTCCCGGTTCATGGTGTTGCTCCCACTCTTCCTGATCTCAATAGATTCCTTAATCCATCTTTTGAATTTATTGGTCTCCGATGTAATGATCCTGCCCTTGTCCCAGTCCATGATGTGATTGTTCCTTCTGCAGTGATCTGTGATAGCTGATTTCTTATTTTCTTGTTCGGCTTTTTCTTTTTGTGTTCTTGTGAATCATCCTGCTGTCTCCTTCTCGCATTCGTTTTTGTGTTCTTTTTTCCTGGTGATGAATGACCGCCCTGTTTCTCCGATGTATGTTTTATTGCAAGATTGGCATGGTATTTCATATATTACATCGCATTTTTTGTCCGGTGCTATTGCGTCTTTGGGGTGTACTAGTAATTGGCGGAGTTTTCTGTGGGGTTTTATTGCTGTGTGGATGTGGTGTTTTCTCATGATGCGCTGTATAGGTTCTGTTATCCCTCTGATGTAAGGTATTGTTGTTGTGCCCTTGCTTTTATTGTCGGTCTCCTGTTTTTGCTTTGTTTTCTTTTCTTTCTGTTTATTGTCCTTTTGTGTGGCTTGTCGTTTTCCTTTGCTTATGGCCCATTGTGGATATTGGCAGAGTTTGAGTGCGTTCTGAATATGTTTTTAGCTGTTTTTAACACGTTGAGTGCCAGAGCCGAGATATCTCGTCTTACATAATCCAACGCTTGAGTGCCAGAGCCGAGATATCTCGTCTTACATAAACATTTTTTTTTTTTGACGGTGGGACATCAATCAACCCCTTTTACATCTTCGAGATCACTATTGGAGCAAGAGAATGTGTATAATCTATTTTACCGACCACTAAGTGGCGACAGTGCTCTCCTGACTAGAGGAAGGCAAGCATTTTTTTTACTTGTCACGCCATTCTCACCCCAGCCATTCTCATGAAAATGGATGGGGGAAAACGCTTTCGTTTTCGCGCTGATTGCTGGCGATGCGGGATTGCAAATTTACATAATAGATTACAGGTGGAACACACTTTGAAACACGCAGCATAAATATGACCAGAATCGCAAAAGCTTCTCTCAACCAAAACTCCAAGAAGCGAGCGAGTCCATCCCAACTTCCTCAAACAGCGGCCGCGCAGCCACAGGCACAGGACAGCAGCAAAGCACTGAGACTGGTGACAAGCTTGTGACGGCCGCTGCAGCCAAGAAGAACGCCCACGGAGGGAGGAGTTGAAGCAACTCTCCCTCTCGCTCTCTCCCTCTCTCTCTCTCCTCTCAGAGAGAGAGAGAGAGAGAGAGAGAGAGGAGAGAGAGAGAGAGAGAGAGAGAGAGAGAGAGAGAGAGAGAGCGCACAGAGTGGGAGACAAGGGCACCCATAATCACAGGCATGTGAGGTGGTTCTAAAAATCCATTTATCTCCAAACTCTCTGAAAATCTCTGAAACCATGCTGTACTCAACGGCTAATATCTACATAACTACTAACTCTGCAAACTAACTCTTTTAGACAGAGAAAGCACACATTCTATTAGTTATTTTTAGATGATTGGTGTTCACGAATTCTTAACAGAAAATAATCCTCGGCTCTTGTAAAATGAGCCAGAATCCTCAAAAAAAAACCTGGCACAACTTACCTACAGGATTGAAAAAATGGCTGGCACTCAATGTGTTAAAAACATAATTTAAAAGAAGACAAAATGAACCTAATCAATTTATTAAGCTAGTTATTGTTACGCTGGCCAACAGCTGCTGCCTTGATGTATATAAAATCAACAGCATACATGCAGCAATGGAGATTCAAGTTCAATCTTAATCTGATATTCACAACTTCTGACCTCAATAACACTACAGCAACAGCAACAGTACAAACTGTTCTCTCATGAAGTTAACATAGCACATTTATCAAAGACGTATTACAAGTTTAATAAACACGTAGCCAACATTCACAACTGCTTCATTACACATTTCCTTACACACACCGCAAACCTGTGCTTTTTATTTGGACATCTACTAGGCAAGCCCATTATAGACAGTTTTCACAGAATGGTCAGTCCTCCACTTTAATGTTTCGTTTTCTTTTCTGTCCATAGCTGACTGTTTTTAAAGCACTAAACGGGCTGGCACCACCATACCTCGCCGAGCTCCTGCCCCACCATACCCCATCCAGAGCCTTAAGGTCACCTGACCAGCTGCTGCTGGAGGTGCCCAGGACCAGGCTTAAGACTAGAGGGGACAGAGCCTTTGCAACAGCAGCCCCTAGGCTCTGGAATAGCCTTCCCCTCCATATTAGATCAGCCCAGAACCTAGAGGCTTTTAAATCCCTGCTCAAGACGCACCTTTCTTTCTCCCTGGCCTTCCACCGGAGTTGAGCCTGCCTCCTGGCAACCTAAATTGTTGTTATTTTGGTTTATTTTATTACTTGTATTTGTTGCATTATATATGCAACATAATATATAATATATAGATATATAATATATATATCTACCGTATATATTATATTGCACCTTGCTCGGTAGCAGTGTATTTTGTACTTGTTTTTTCTATATTTTAGTGTTTTTATCTGTGAAGCACTTTGGTCTGCTATTTGTCGTTGTAAATGTGCTCTATAAATAATGCTGACTTGACTTGACATAGCAAACACTGCAACAGGAAGTGAGCTGGGGTTCAATTTAGAATGTTTTTGTTGTCAAGTTAAAACCATCTATATAAACCTACCTGTGTGTGTTCGGTTGTGTCTCTCCAGCTGGCTGCGCTTGGCGAAGGCCTTGACACAGGAGGAGCAGTTGAAGACTCTGGGTTTCTGGGAGCTGGGCGATGGGCCTGGCTGGTGGACTCGTTCATGGTCCTATGGATGAAGAAGAAAAGGGTCAATCAATCAATCAACTCTATTGGAAGACGCATAGTCCATAAATGTTTATAACTTGGGAGGTCGCAAATTGCTACTTGCTAGTAGCAAAAATAAAATAAAATGCCAAGTTAATTTGGAGTTCCTTCTCACAAACTCAGGTATGATTTCTTAACCCCTAGTTGCTCCCATTTGGCATAATTTCAACATGGCCACCCACGACTGTATGAATTTAAAAAGACATCTTTGGCACATTTTTCTTTTCTTTTCACAATAGTAAGCTTTCAGACGAATCAGCATACCAATACAATAGTTGGTTCAACCCATACAATTAAATGTTAATGTTGTTATTAGCTGTTAGCTTAGATGCTATTAACATCCATGGTTATGTGACTTGAAGCCTTGAAGCTCGAATGCACGTAGGTCGAAGATGACACGTTTGCCACTTGCCACCTCAGGCCATAGACGAACGCAGCATAAGAGTGCACTCCACTGTGCATTTCCATATACTGTAAATGGAATTTGTGTCAGAGAGTGTGTGTGTGTGGGAGGGAGGGAGGGGGTATCCTCTTATTCTATCAGACATAAATTGTATTCATTCAATAATGACAAAAAAAAATCATTAGGACTTATTTAGATTCATTCTGTAATTAACAACACATCACGTAGGTCACATATCACACCAGTGTTATTCAATATACACTGCTTACCCATAGAATGCAGAATTGATTTTAAAATGATCTTAATTACTTATAAAGCACTGCACGGGATGGCCTTAGTTTATTTCAATCATGAGAGGCCAGTTGGTAGGATTTAACAAACTTTATTTAGCAATCGGCATGCATGGCAAATACTTTGGCGCATGACTCCATTAGCCAGTGGCGCTGCTCTTGAGGCAAGAGGAGGGCATCTGCATAGGCTAGGAGATCCCCCCCCCCGTGGGGGATCAGGAGTCACGACTCGTTGGTGGCGGACTGGGGAGGTGGGTGGGGCAAAACAACGCTTCAGAGGACGGCTTCAGGGGAGATGGACTGCCGTGAAGCTAGCTGCTGTTATGATCGGCCAGAGAGAGAGAGGTGACGTAGAACCCTTGCTATATATATGAGGATTAACTGACGTCATATCTGACGTCATTACAGACGTCATACTAAGACTTTGACTGACCACGTCATACTAGAACTTGACTGACGTCAGGGGTGATCGGATTAGATTATGCACGAATGGCCTTCTGCTTGAAATATGGTCTAGAGACCTCACATGTCAGAATGATTGTGTCCCCTGGCCACAGTTAGATCACTGAGGTCCTTCTAGCTGTTCCAAAAACTTATAACCATAGGGGACAATGCTTTTTCATTCGTTGCCCCCTCCCTCTGGAACCGCCTTCCATAAAAACCGCTGAAGCAGTCGACAGTTTCAGGAAGCTGTTAAAAACTCACCTGTTTCATAAGCACTTTGTCCGGTAACGTGTGATTGCCTGCTGTGTATCTTTTATTGTTTTTGCTCCTGTTGTTTACATTGTTTGTGTATCTGACCTCTGTTTATACTCTCTGGGTAGTTTTACTGTTTTTTTTTATCTATTCTGTTGTTAACTTCCTATTTTGTAATGTTACTTTGTACCCTTTATAAATAAAATGTACTTCCTTCCTTCCTTAGGGTCTCATTATGCTTTCCGCATCAGCGAGGAACGCGAGTGTCCGCGCGGAAAAGTGACATCAAATCAGCAGACACGCCCCTCCGCAAGGCTCCGTGCGGACGGTTTTCGACCGGCTGTGCGCACGCCGAATTTTGTAACTACGCGGACGCGGACGCGGCTGGGCGGACAAAGTGGAGTTTTCAAGACTCGCGCTCAATTCCGCCTGCAGAAACCCACAGAGTATAAAAGCTCCACACGTTTCATCGTCAGGATTCCGTGTCTCTCATTTCCGTGCGGCCGGCCAAAGCGTCAAGCATAATCCAGGCTTTACTCCCCGTGTTACCTCCGGCTTGGTCGGGCATTCATACAGGCATGATTATCTGTGTCTGCGGGTGGGAAGCCGGATTGGGGCTATGTGTCCTGGTCGCTGCACTAGCGCCTCCTCTGGTCGGTCGGGGGCACCTGTTCGGGACGGAAGCAGTGGTGTAGTCTACGTGCAACGCAGGTAGACGCAATCTACACACTGCGAAATTACTCAGATTTGCGTTGGCGCACTGGGAAATGCGCTATGATACGTATCGTTTTCAATTTCCATTCATAAAATTCACCCTGTGCGCTCTGTGTGTTACCCTACGTTCACACACAGCACCCAAGCATTGCCTTTACCCACGCTTTTAAAGGCGTCCTTTTTAGTCAATGAGGCTGTGTACACAGGGCGCCTCAACGTGAACCTTCTGTGTACCCACGCCTCGCCTGAGCTGCGCCGATTTTTACATGAGTTCTATTTTCAAGCCGACAAGGCGCGTGAAGGCAGACTTTTTCTGTCAAGCCAGGAAAGAAAAACGCGACAATATCCGCGGGAAATGGCAAAGTCAACTGAATTTCAAAATAAAACGGTGTTACAGCGTTGAGCAGAGAGAGAGAGAGAGAGAGAGAGATTGACGGGTGGCTATCACGTGGGGCTTTCTCCCCGTCGGCAAACAAATCTTCAGGAGACAGAATAGCGACCGAAGAAGCAAGATGAAGCCCTCACAGTATACACAGTATACCCTCTGAAAAAAGGTAGACTACACCACTGGACGGAAGGGAACTGGTGGGAATAGCGGGATCCTCCCACGTGCTACGTCCTGCTAGTTGAAGCTCCCTGCTGTCAGCTGAAAAGAAGCAGCTGGCAACTGCGCATGTGTCGGAGGAAGCATGGTGCTAGTCTATGGCTCTCCCGAGATCAGCAGAGGGTGGAGTAGCGACCACGGTAGCAGGGGGAAATTGGCCAAGTACAATTTGAGGAGAAAATCAGAAAGAAAAAACATACTTACTTGTCCTCGGGGGTCCCATGGCTCCTCATTAGTTAGCGAGGAGGAGTCAGATGTTGCCTTTAGATTTTAGATGAGGCCCAGCAGTTTTAAAGATAAATTAGTAATACCGGTAATAATTTTGTTGTGTTGGCCTGTGAATTTGATCATTTAATTAGAGCAACAACTAAAATGATATGTGCTCATGCATGTTCTTTTTATATGCTATTAATCTGCTTGTGCTTTTCTTCTTTTATATCCTCTTGTCTACTTATGTCTTCTGTACTATTGCATGTGTTTGGTAATGTTTCACATATAACATCAACCTGCCAGGGACTGCAGATGAAAATGAGCCTATGGCTAAATCTGGCACATTTACATGATGGACTCACGTGCTCATGTTAATTAATGTGCATTGTCCCTTTTCTTAAATAAATAAACAAACAAACAAAATCATGACAATTAATGATTAAGTTGGAATTTGTTAGTTTTGGCATTTTTGGATGATAAGAAATATTAAAATGGTTTTGGCAGCATCAATAGATTTATTACGGGGGGAATCAGTGTTTTGCTGTTTTTACTGACGGGAAGACGCTATAGAGTCCGTGCAGCAACCAAGAACATTTACAAAAAATCGTTGATACCAAATGCAATAACTCAGCTAAATTCATAAACATCATCGACATTGGAACCATGTCCATTCTTGTTGTCTGTACTGTGCACATTTCTGTTCTGTTGTATATATTGTATATTGTGCCGTTTGTTGTGCTCTGGTGTCCGTGTTTGCTGCATGTATTGTGACTTTTATGTGCTCAAACAAACCTGTGAAGCCAAAGACAAATTTCCTCATTGTCGGCAATACAGTATAATTGAATTGAATTTCACCACACATCCCTGACAGCAAGTTGTATTGATGATAAGCTGTATTGCCAGTAAACAACTTGGTCTGCTACCTTGCAAATAACATTGTTGTTTTACTCTTTTGCATAATTAATTTAGCTCTATGTCTCATGAGGTCATTCAGTTCTAGTCTCTTGAAGCTGCTTTTCAGAGAGTTCTCTAACATATGGTGAACTTGTCTGGTCTTTTTGGCCTGCATGTAAGGGTTAATCAAAACAAAACTTTTATAAACAGTGACTGTTTTGTGCAAAACTTCATTTGGACAAAAAAAAAATGTCCGGAGGAGCAAAACTATGGAACTGTCTACCTACTGAGCTGAAAATGCAACATCTTAAGTCATGGTTAAAAGAGAAACAACATTGTTCTCACACATAATACCCCTGTAGACCTCTGTTGGTAGTCTGTGTATTTATGTTTGTATTTCTGTGTACGTCCTTGTCAATGTATTTTTGTATGTACTTTTGTGTTTTGTATTGTAGGTTGTATTTTTGGGTATGCATGTCTGGGTGTACTTTAATGTAAAAGCCTCCTGTGGACAGGTGTTGTAAATTAGCGTTCCGCTACAAACACTAAACACAGTGCATTTGGTCCTTACTGTAATGTATGTCGCAGTTCTAATGCTTCTGTGATGTCAAAATAAAATAAACTTACCGGTACTTAATAAATGCTTTCTGACTTCACATAAGTAGAAGTATTACAGTCTAGCAGCCGCATTTTGGACCATTTGGAGCCTAGACAGAGAGGAGCCAAGCTTGGTCACTTTCAATCAGCAGCTCCATCTTTCATGCAGTTTAGGAGACAAACACTGTACCATGCAGCTTTTACTTAGTTCCAGATGGGCTCTGGGATAATAAAATATAGAAACATGTATTCTGTAAATGAGATGAGGACGCTTTTTAATGCCAGATGTGTGCAAACTGCGAATCAGGAAGGAATAATTTATTGCTCTAATCTTCCTCTTTTGTTTTGATTAACCTTTGCATGCAGGTCAAAAATACCAGATTTCACCATATGTTAGCAAACTCTGAAATCCAGCTTCTCAACAGAGAAAGAGACAGAGCTCAAGGCAGACACTAGAACTGAATGACCTCAAGATGAGACCTAGAGCTGAATTCATTATGCAAAGAGTACATTTTACTCTTAAAAGCAAAACAATATGATTTGCAAGGAAGCAGACCTAATTGTTAACTGCAAAACAGCTTAGGCAAGCTGAAAATAGATAATCATAAATACAACTAATTTCCTCCCCCACCAAAGGGTTGACCTTCGACCCCGCTGAAATTCATTACATTATCTGATCTTTGACTTATACCCGTGCCTGCTTCTAATATTTAAATGAGCTCAATCTACCCAAACATTCTGAGGAGGAAACATGTTTATTGGAGATGAGCCACTTCCTCTAGACCCTTTTACAGCCAACGTCACAGGGGTAGTTGCGCACGCATGGCGGTATGCACAACTCCACGGAACTCAAGCCCAAACGAGGGAGATCCCCGGAATACAGGGAAAAGATGTCTTGTGTCGTATGCGTCTAGACACTGGACATTCCCACTAGGAATATGATGATGTGCGGCACTGCAACTTTGGTGATGCATTGGCTCCTAGACCCATCCTGACAGTGAGTACGGGTCAAGAAACATCACCCCATTGAAAGTACACTCTTGGAGATGGAGAGAAAGCTCCAGGCATCAATAGAATTCCTCCTAAATTTACTCAAGGACCATACTTGGACCACTAAGTCTGGAAAAAACTAGATCCACTATTGTAAAAGGACACTTCCATTCTGAGATAAAGACTGTGTTGATCTCTCTCATCCCAAAAATGGAAAGATCCATCAAATTTGGCTAATTAACCTTTTTCACAGCAGCCATTTTGCGTCAAAAAAAAGGGGGGGGGGGGGGGGGGGGTAAACACAGGTGCAACCAAAACATTAATGATGTTTTCCAACTTACAAACCATTAGGTGTTCCAGTGCTGGGGCCCTCATTAATGTCTTGGTTGCACCTGTGTTTACCCTGCCTTTTAGACACAAAATGGCAGCTGTGACGGTCATGGTGTTTATGTCAAGTTATTTAGGAGCTACCATTGGTCAAATAAATGTAAAGTCATAACGTCCCCATTTTGGTGAACGGATAAGCAATTTGGGCGCTTTAGAATGTTTTGGGCTGTGATTGGCTGGGAGCTTGAGAGGGCGGGCTCCTGGAATCATTTCCCGTGATGGAAGCTGTTACGTTCCCAAGTGAACCGGGGGAGAAAGGATGTAACATATAAAAACACAGCAAACCGGGGGACAAAGGAGACAGAGATCATTCACAATAATCAGGTTTTATTACTAAAATAAGGCTAAATAAAAAAGGTACAAATGATCAAATAGACAGTTATTTATCATCTCATAATCTACTATATGAATTCCAATCTGGCTTCAGGAAATCACATTCAACGGATTCCTGTGTTTACTCTACCTAAACGATTACATCAGACAAGAAGTAGACTTTGGTAAGTACTGTGGGATGGTCATGCTGGACCTCCAGAAGGCCTTTGATACAGTGAACCACAACATCCTCCTGTATAAGCTCGGGCCTTGGGTTTCAGCAGCACCTCCCTGAAATGGGTGGGGTCCTACCTGAGGGGCAGAGAGCAGGTTACTGAGGTGAACGGCACCCTGTCCTCCCCTCTGCCCCTACGCTGCGGGGTGCCCCAAGGAAGCATATTAGGACCACTTTTCTTTTTAATCTATGTAAATTATATGAAGTCAGCATGTGACTGTAACCTGTTTCTATTTGCAGACGACTCGGCCCTCCTGGTCTCCCACAAAGAGAAAGCGCAGGTCGAACAAATCCTCAGCAATGAACTCCAGAACGTCAGCACATGGCTGGCAGACAACAAGCTATCACTTCACCTCGGTAAAACTGAATCAATTCTCTTTGGTTCAAATGCCAAACTCAAAAAATCCCCCGGTTTCAACATTGTAGTCGGCAACATCTCTGTTGAAAACAAAGAGGAAGTAACTTATCTCGGATGCATCCTGGATAATAAAATATCCGGTGAGAGTATGGCTTCAAAAACCATCTCCAAAGTAAACCAAAAAACGAAATTTCTGGCTAGACTTTCCTCTTTTCTAGACAAAAGCACACTACTAATACTGGCGGGCGCTCTTATCCAATACCACTTTGATTATGCTTGTACCTCCTGGTACACTGGCATTACTAAGGCCCTCAAAAATAAACTTCAGACATCCCAAAATAAACTAGCAAGGCTGCTACTCTCTCTCCACCCCAGGACTCACCTTCTCCCGGAACACTTCTCCAGCCTCAAGTGGCTCAGAGTGGAGGAGAGAGTTAGACAGATAAAGTTGTGCTTGGTCCACAAAATCATGCACAATGCGGTCCCTAAATACCTCCAAAAATACTTCACCAAGGTCAGTGATGTTCACAGCTACTCCACCAGAGGAAGCTCCCACAACATTGTCCCTGTCAAATTCAAGAGCTGCATGGTTAAAAACTCCTTTCTATACTCAGCAGCTCTGCTGTGGAACGGCCTACCTGATAGCCTGAAGCTGACTAACTCCTTGAGCACTTTTACTGTAAGTTCACCCTAAAAAACTGGCTTATGGCCAATTGCACATCAGGGTAAATATAAATGTATTCTTAATTTATTTTAGACAGTCTGATGGTTTTAAGTTTTTTAATTGCATGTTATTTTTAGGATTGGTTCTTTTATTTAATTTTATATTGCTTTTGATAAATCTGTTTTTAGTTTTTAAGTAGGTAAAATTTTTCATAAAGGACGGTATGTATTTTTATGTATAAATGTCTGTTTTTATGTTGTTTGAACTGTATGTCTGAGACCAAGGACCACAATGAAAACAAGTCCTCGGACTTTATTGTGTTTTTATCCTTGATGTTGATGGCTGCATGTATTTTATGTCCCATGTATTCATCCAAACATTGAATAAAATCAATCAATCAATCAATACAAATCACAAATAGGTTTGTTGGCTTAAACACAGCTGGGGATTGAACCCGCAACCAAGGAGCAAACTAAACTGAAGAAACACACCCAAACAGGGTAAAGGTCACACTCTCAGAGAGAGTCAAGGTTACCGGTAGGCAACACGGTTTGGGAAGCCCCAACACACAGCACCAAGCTGTCAGGATTTGGTATACACCAACACACAGCACTAAGCTGTCAGGATTTAGTATACACCAACACACAGCACCAAGCTGTCAGGATTTAGTATACACCAACACACAGCACCAAGCTGTCAGGATTTAGTATACACCAACACACAGCACCAAGCTGTCAGGATTTAGTATACACCAACACACAGCACCAAGCTGTCAGGATTTAGTATACACCAACACACAGCACCAAGCTGTCAGGATTTAGTATACACCAACACACAGCACCAAGCTGTCAGGATTTAGTATACACCAACACACAGCACCAAGCTGTCAGGATTTAGTATACACCAACACACAGCACCAAGCTGTCAGGATTTGGTATACACCAACACACAGCACCAAGCTGTCAGGATGGCCCACTGGGGCTGACTGTCTGTCTCTCCATGGTTTTAAGCTGCAGCCTCTGATTGGCAGAGTGAGTACACCTGTGCTCTCCTGCACAGGTGCCACAGCACAGGGGGGAGGGCCTGGAGAGGAACAATCAAGCACAGACACGCCCACGTAACAGAAGCTGACTGAAGGAATCCTGTGAATGGGACAAGGAGCACATGTAGGAAATGTTTGGGTGCAAACTTCTGGTTAAAGCCCTCAGCCACACGCATGAGAGGCAGAACTTCTGGTTAAAGCCCTCAGCCACACGCATGAGAGGCAGAACTTCTGGTTAAAGCCCTCAGCCACACGCATGAGAGGCAGAACTTCTGGTTAAAGCCCTCAGCCACACGCATGAGAGGCAGAACTTCTGGTTAAAGCCCTCAGCCACACGCATGAGAGGCAGAACTTCTGGTTAAAGCCCTCAGCCACACGCATGAGAGGAAGAACTTCTGGTTAAAGCCCTCAGCCACACGCATGAGAGGCAGAACTTCTGGTTAAACCGAGAGGCAGAACTTCTGGTTAAAGCCCTCAGCCACACGCATGAGAGGCAGAACTTCTGGTTAAAGCCCTCAGCCACACGCATGAGAGGCAGAACTTCTGGTTAAAGCCCTCAGCCACACGCATGAGAGGCAGAACCTCTGGTTAAAGCCCTCAGCCACACGCATGTGAGGCAAAACTTCTGGTTAAAGCCCTCAGCCACACGCATGAGAGGCACAGACCTCAGCCACACGCATGAGAGGCACAGACAGTACTGTATTTGGAGTGGAGCGTCTGGATGGTTTTGCCATGTGGACTCTGATGGAGATCTGGAGTAATGAATGACACTTTTCCCCTTTAACTGAATGCAGTGGATTTACATGTTTGTGCGACTGGACCTACAGTACTGAGATCCTCCTTTGGTGTTGAGTTTTCCAGCACAGCATAACAGATGGTCGAGCAGGGCTGAGACATCCAGTCTATAGAACCGAACAAAAGTGCAAAGCAAGGTCCAAATCCAACTCCTCTGAAAAAGGCCCAGGATGAAGACATCCCACAAGTAGAGTACGCACCAATTCACCCTGTCGTGGCTGTGTGCCCGGACTCGAATACATGTAAGCCAAGGTAAAAGCCTCCACAACCCAATGTGAAAAGGCGTTGCTTGCACAAGGCACGGAGTAGGCATATGGCCCATTTTTACCGCTGGTATCAACGCGGCCCCGCACAGCTCGTCTCACTTTTTAGTCTCATTCCACCGATCAAAAACGTGGACAGCCCGGGTTGAGCCGTGCTGCTTTTGGTCCCTGCTCTGTTGAGGTTCTAGGGCTGTGGACCCGGTACCATACGGTGACGTGAAAACACTGCAGACGACTGATTGGTCAGGCAGAATCGTGTTTACTGTAGGCATCTACTGTCAATGCTGGATACCAGTTTAGTGGGGCTTACCTTCTCTTCTGTTATTTCCAGAAGTTATTTGTTTTGTGTTGCTGCCTTCGGCTCTGGTGAAATAAAATCGATCTCCTTGCTCAGCTTTAACATGACGGTGGTTTTCAATTGTTTTGAGAGAGAAAAAGTCCGCTCCTCGGGAAGTCCTTTGTAGTTGGCTCCGCTAGGCCGCAGGCAGGGCTTTAGTGAAGCCGTGGTCTTGCCTGGTGAGTTGCCGCTGGGGTTCTCCCCGTAGCGCCTCTCCCGTCCCCCGCGCAGTGCATGCATGGGATATCCATTCTCCTAGCCGATTGTCACATTTGCCCATGTACACTGTAGGTCATTTAGAGGCACCAGTATTTCATAATCAGTTTAAAAGTTCCGTGTATGGATTTAATTTTAACGTTATATTCGGCTACGAGCGGAGGGCAGATATGCGGTCGCTATGACGACCAGGTGTGGGCGGAGGCGAGTAAACTTGCTATGGAAACAGTCTATATCAAATACAGCCGAGTAAGACCAGATCGAGTAGAGCTGTACTGTGCTGTTATATGTGGTGGAAATGAGCCAATAATCTTTTAGCCTGTTGCTCCTCGGAAGAAGGAGTGAAGCCTACCAGATGAATAGGGGAACACAAGCCCATAACCTTAGGCACAGAGGCTGCATTAGGGATCAGAGTCACCCCTGGAGGGAACTGAGTGCACGAGCGGTGGATCAAGACCAAGCACGTAAATCGCTGACTCTATTGGCTAAAGCTAGAGCCATCAACAGCAGTCTTTAAAGATGGGCTCGAAAGGGGGCCTGTTGAGCCCATCTAGAACCACAGCCAAATCCCGGCACCAGGCACCATAGTGAGATACCGAGCAAATATTGACAGATAACCATGGCTATAGCACCCTAGCACACTTTCAGCTTGCCAGGAACACACTCGTCAAGTGTCAAGTCGATTGGATGAACGGTTCTCGAGATATGTGAAGGACAAACAATCATACATACCTAGATGCATACATACATACAGACAGTCCTCCATTTATAGTTAGATGACACATGGTGGAGAAAGATAAAGAAACAAGGATTATTCAAGCTAGCAGGTCTAGAGTTGGTTATTAACAATGAAGCAGCTCTTATTTAGTTCCGGATGGGCTCACATGATGCAGCGGAGCGTTTAATTCTGTAAATGAGATGAGGACTTGGGATCGTGTATTGCCGTCATTGTGACTGACCGTCAAACTCAAGTGTCATAGCATGTGTGTCTGACAGTCAAACTAAGTGTCATAGCATGTGTGTCTGACAGTCAAACTCAAGTGTCATAGCATGTGTGTCTGACAGTCAAACTCAAGTGTCATAGCATGTGTGTCTCACTCATTGTGACTGACAGTCAAACTCAAGTGTCATAGCATGTGTGTCTCACTCAGAATAATCCATGTGAGCTTTACGGGATCCCAATGTGCCCCTTACTCTTAATATGCATCTGTCCTCTCATTCTTATCCGCAGACTACAATGGCGTTCACTGGAACCTTGGGACAGAATATAATGATATCTGTTATCTTGGGTTATCAGGCATGAGTTTGCAGCGTTAGCGTGTATAAACCCAGATATGAAGCTTCCAATCTGAAAGCTCTCTGTGTGTACGTGCTTGAATGGTGCTGTGCTATTGAGGAGGATCTCCATAAATGCAGCAGTAAAATGGGGGGGTGCCTCTGAGTGTTTTGTTTTGTTGTGAAAGTTCAGGAGGGTCCATTTAGGAGAGTCCATTTAAAAGCCCACTTGATGAAATGCCATTCCTTTCCTTGAAATGAGATAGAAGTTAAAGAGAAGTTGTTAGCTTTAAACTTTTCTCTTTCCTCACAAACTGTATGAAATATCTATTATTAGGGCCCGAGCACCGAGCAGTGCGAAGGGCCTATTGTTTTTGTACGGATTTTCATTATTCTTATTGTTCGAGCACAGTTTTGAGGGGCTAAACATGCTCGGAAAGTTGTGAAACTTTGCACATGCCTCAGAAGTGGTGAAAAATGTAATATCTTATGGGTCTTGGGCATGGGTGTGGCTCGATAGTGCCCCCTAGAAAAATTAAACAGAGTAGCCTCGCTGTACGTTTAACGTACATGTGCGAAATTTGCGGGGCACATGTATCATCATGTCCAGTCTGACAAAAAAAGATCTTGATGCCATGACCTAAACCGAACAGGAAGTTTCAGCCATTCCCAAGGGTCGTATTATAACCAACTCCTCCTCCTCGGATCCGCTCCAACCTTGCACAGCATAATACAAGAGCCCCTAATGATGAAAAGTGATCAAAGGTTTTCGTTGAACGGCGTGGGCGTGGCAACACAGCGAATAATGATGTCTCGCCATGACACACGGCGTTGCTGTAACTCGACGGCACATTATCCAATCTGCTCCAAACTTGTCATGCTTGATAAGTGTCCATGCCTGAACACATCTGCATATTAATATTCGGTTATAGTCATAGCGCCGCCTACTGGCAACAGGAAATCACATGTTCTACACTTAGATTAATTGTTTGTAGAGGGTTGACCAGATCTACCTCAAATGTGGTCAGATAAGCCTTAAAAGGGACACCTCACTCTAAAATCCAAAATACATATTTTCGCGCTCTCAGCTGTTGTGCTGATCGTTTTGGTGTGAGTTGCTGAGTTTTGGAGATATCGGCTGTAGAGATGAATGCCTTCTCTCCAATACAATGGAGCAGGAGGCGCGCTGTACAGGAAGCTGGGGAAAAAGGGAGGGCTGTCCCAGAGTCTATTTTTCAAATAAAAATAGAGACTGGGTATCCCAGATTGCGCTGCGTCTGCGACACACCCAGACGTGCACAAACTGCGAGAGCCCGTTCAAGGCTGCTTGCAGCTTTAATTTTCCATTATTTTCCAGCCAGTGAATGCACTGATGATAAAGCATGAGAGAGTTTCTTGAGAGTTCATTCCTTCCACTTGCTCTTCCAAAAACATGATATCGAATAGCTAATAATAGCTAATAATTCCTCACTAGAGAATTGGTGTAACTTCAGTGTCTCGTGCTCTAAATGCTGTTTCAAAAGATTTTTCACCATAACAAGAATAAAATCCAGGGTAAAATACTGAATTGACATAATCCAACATCAGACATCGGCAGCTTCAATTCAAAAACACAACAGCTGAACCCATGCCTGCTCTGTACAAGTGTGTGTTCATACCTTCAGGTGTGTAGCTCTCTTGAAAGCCTTGCTGCAGACGCTGCAGACGTGGCATCGCTCCTTGCCGTGGGCTTGCCTGCAGTGGCGTCGCAGTGAGTTGGCGTTCTCACACATCTGGTTACAGTAGTAACACTGGTGCCGATGATCAACCTCTGCCTCTATCTCAGTCTCTACCTCAGCCTGTCCGTCCTTCACACCCTCATGGCAGTCGTTAATAATCTGAAACACACACACACACACACACACACACACAGATGAAATAACACACAATTATTCACAAATCCACAGGCCTACATAAGCACTGCAAACGTAAAAATAGTTTTTATAATGATCATATCTATTTATAAAGCACATAAGGGAAAATGCACATAATGCAACAATTAAAACAATAAAAGCAGGCTAGACTAATAGTTCAAGTGTATTTAAAGGTGTTCATAAAAGGAGGACACTGAATTGGCAGGTAGTTCCAGAGTTTACAAATCTCCATCAACCTTAATATACGACATTATATAGAACATATATCATCCGATATATGGTATGTATGTATGTATGGTATGTAGTAGGGTTGTTCGATACCCAGCATTTACACATTGTCATATGTATCCATAAATCAACCAACAGCATACCATTTAGCAGTGATGTAAATAGGTTTTCAATGCAGCGAGTCCCCAGGACCTACAGGTGGTCATTTGAGTACGTAGGGAAAACTGTAGTGTTTAAATTGTGTTTGATGTTGTATGCTTGTAATTGGTTGATAGGCTACTACTTTACAACAGTACTTACATAACTAATACATGAACTGTTTTTGTGTGTTTTATTTTATTTATTTTTCCCAGTTATATATATTTTAACAGCTTATATATATATATATATATATATATATATATATATATATATATATATATATATATATATATATATATATATATGTGTGTGTGTGGTCTTGACTATATTTCAATCACGAAGACTGACTTCTACAGCATAATTTAGTGCACCCCATGCTGTACACGCCCCTTGTCATTCAGGGTGTGTAAGTCCTTAGTGACATCACTGATGACATCACAATTGCTCGAGTGACATCACTGATGACCTCACAATTAGGGATGGGAATTGATAAGATTTTAGCGATTCCGATTCCATTTTCGATTCTGCTTATCGATCCGATTCCTTATCGATTCTCTTATCGATTCTCATTGGGCAAGGGGAAAAAAAAAAGAGTACAAACGGGTTTATTAACATTAATTTTCTTTTAGATTATTATTATTATAATTATGTATTATTATTCAGCTCTGAGATCAGATTGCTCTTTTCAATCCCATACCAAGCAGGGATCAGTGTGTCTGTTAAACTGGCTCTGTTTGGGGGTTTGTATTTTGGGTTGAGCATCTTTGTCATCTCCCCATAGAAAATATATAGTGGGAATGAATGAAACAGAACTAGTGGTTAGAATGACAACATGCAACTTTGGACATTTTACTTTAGCTGGCATGTCAGACAAACTTAGTCACTGCTCGGGGACATTCGTTTACCCTCGCCTCGGTCATTTTACTCTTCCCAGCTGCCTGGGTGAATGGAGGGGCTAGAGGCTCTAGCCTAGAGCTGCACAAGAAGTACTCGCTGCAGCCTCTGACCCAAAGCGACTACCAGCCCCTGAACCAGTCTGACTCTGAACGTCATCATCCTCTCAATTAAATGGATGGAAATGGAGTATTGGTGAAATCTGGTTTACACAATAGACAGGGTCTGGAGGAGTTTACTCTCCATATTAACAGATGACGCGCTAACGTTAGCTGCTGTAGCCGCGCTGCTGTTAGCCATGTTATCGTCACTCCGTAGCACATCAAAAACGTGACATTCCTCCAAAATTATTGCATGCTGTGTGGACAAATGTTTCTGCATATTGCTAGTATTTCCCCCCTTTGACGAAATAGAGGTTTTGCAAGCATTGCAAGTGGCACTGTGGTCATCGTTTTGCTTCTGCCTAGAGCCATGGTGGCTGGAAACAAAACAAGGCTGCGTTGCGTGCGTGTCGCAGCGTGTGACGTCATCGCGCATGGAATCGATAGTGGAATCGTTCAGGACGTTGGCTAACGATTCCAAGGAATCGATCCACTGGGACCCGGTTCTCAACAAGAACCGGTTCTCGATTCCCATCCCTACTCACAATTGCTCGAGTGACATCACAACTGCCCTTCTCCATTTACCAATATCCGATCAGATAAGGACATCTGTCTCTCCTCATCCGCTGAGCCAATCACATAAGCGGTGGTGGTGGTATATAGAGCCCTTGCTACTACGTCATTACTCGCATTCGCCATCACTTCATGAAAAAACGCCATCACTTCATAGAACTGCCTCGCTATCATGGGTCAGCTAAACAAGAAATGGGGGGGAAATAGCGTGCATCCCGCAGAAGCAATGATAGTAAGTTTCCTTTCATATTTTAATACATCAGGGATGCAGGATGCAGACCTATTTACATCACTGATATAGTAGGATAGCTAAACTAGTAGTTACAGTTTTAGAGAAGTTCAAATCATGATTAGTTCTGAAAGTTATTGTTGTATCCCTAACTACAGTGGTTAATGTGTATAGACGGTTTTAACCTGACAACAAAAACATTCTAAATTGAACCGCCGCTCACTTCCTGTTGCAGTGTTTGCTATGGACATAAAAGAAAAAAAAACATTCAAGTGCAGGACTGACCATTCCGTGAAAACCGTCTATACAGCTGAGCAGCGAAAACAAAAGTAACGATGTCGAGTGAATATTTCTGCAGTTTGCCGAATGCTGAGAAAAAGGAAGTGCTGTGGGGTTGCGCTCTGGTGAAAACAGTCTATATACAGTACACTGTAAGCACAAATACTTCAGTGGTGTTCTGAGCCTGTCACTGCTAAAATATTTATAGTTGTGAGAGACTTCTAGCCTTGTAGGAGGCAGCTGACTGACAGGCTTGGTTGAGGGAGTAAAAGTCCATCAGGTGCATGGGGGAGAGGCTGTCCATCAGTAAGCTCATCTCTCCATTTGGAGAGATGAGCACAAAGATGTTTTGCCTATAGCTGTGCTCAAAACACACACACAACAAAATAGCCTCAAACCTTTAACTGCATGACAACTTAAAGGAGAATTTCGTTTTTTTTTTAACCTGGACCCATCTCCTGGCATTAATTATGATTTGACCACTCACCGAGCGATGTCCGCGGCGTTTCTGGCCGTCCTAGCGTTGTTTTGAGATCAATAGCGTCCAAGTCAGTTGTAAAATGGAGCTGATTTGGGGCCAAGTGTGAGCCTGTCTTTCCTGCATCTAAATAGCTATTTTTATTCCCGTTTTCCCCAAATATCGTCATAATGTGATCCCTCAACATCCACCAGAGTTATATTTCGCCCCAGGCCATTTCCTGGAGTCGCACAGGGATCAAATTACCTCAAACGTGATCTCGGTCACCAAGTCTCGTGAAGTCCCGCGATACTTTCCTGCCGACTGGCCAACTAACAGGTAGGACGCTTTGCGTGGTGGTTTTAGCGTAACCTATGTGGGGTTTGGCCTAACCTATGTGGGATTCGAAATAACGAAGGTTATGCCAAACCCCACATAGGTTACGCTAAAACCACCACCGCAAAGCGTCCTGCCAGCCCTGCCAGTTGGCAGGAAAGTATCGCGGGACTTCACGAGACTTGGTGACCGAGATCACGTTTGAGGTAATTTGATCCCTGTGCGACTCCAGGAAATGGCCTGGAGCGAAATATAACTCTGGTGGATGTTGAGGGATCACATTATGACGATATTTGGGGAAAACGGGAATAAAAATAGCTATTTAGATGCAGGAAAGACAGGCTCACACTTGGCCCCAAATCGCTCCATTTTACAACTGACTTGGACGCTATTGATCTCAAAACAACGCTAGGACGGCCAGAAACGCCGCGGACATCGCTCGGTGAGTGGTCAAATCATAATTAATGCCAGGAGATGGGTCCAGGTTCAAAAAAACCGAAATTCTCCTTTAACACATTCACTGCCAGACGTTTTTTTTTTTACTGTAGGTAGGTTCTGCCAGAGGGTTTTTTTGAGGATTCTGGCTCATCTTTCAAGACCCGAGGATTCTTTTCTGCTAAGATTTTGTGAACACACAATATCTCAAAAGAACTAATAGAATGTGTGCTTTCTCTGTCTAAAAGAGTTAGTTTGTAGAGTTAGTAGTTATGTAAGCATTAGCAGTTGAATACAGCATGGTTTCAGCGTCAGAAAAATTATTCAGAGATAAACGGCTTTTTGTGAAATTCGATAGAACAGTCACTTTAACCATTCATTTTTGGCATCAGTAAGACGTCAGACATCTAAACAATAGTTTTGAACAGTAATTTCCTCCATAACAGCAGGAAACCCCCCTCTGCTTCCAACTCCTCCCTCCGTGGGCGTTCTTCTTGGCTGCAGCGGCCGTGTCACAAGCTTGTCACCAGTCTCACTGCTTTGCTGCTGCTGCTGCCTGTCTGCGGGCCGCTCTTTGAGGAAGTCTGGATGGACTCGCTCGCTTCTTGGAGTTTTGGTTGAGAGCTTTGATGAAGCTTTTGCGATTCTGGTCATATTTATGCTGCGTGTTTCAAAGTGTGTTCCACCCGTAATCTATTATGCAAATTTGCAATCCCGCATCGCCAGCAATCAGCGCGAAAACGAAAGCGTTTTCGCCAATCCATTTTCATGAGAATGGCTTCGTCACACTGCTTTTTGCTTGCCTTCCTCTAGTCAGGAAAGCACTGTCGCCACTTAGTGGGTCGGTGGAATGGGTTGTACACGTTGTACACGTCCAATACTTATATAAGAGATGTAAAAGGGTTAGATGCACATCCCACGGTCAAAAAAAAAAAAATTCATTTTTTTGACGGAGTAATACGTCACTGGCAGTCAACCGTTGGATTTTTTTTGACGGAGTAATACGTCGTTGGCAGTGAACGTGTTAAAAGGAGAAAAGGCTCTTCACTCGCTGCTTCTTGGTAGTGGTGTGTGTGAGCGCCCATGTTTCTGTGTGTGCGTGCATGTGTTCCTCTTATTCAATGGTGTTGTCTTTGGCTAATGCGTACACACACACAGAAAACTCCACATCACCACTTCATCAAGTCACATCGACACTGACACAGCCTAACATCAATGTCCGATGACATTGTACATTAGCACAACCCAAATTCTTCAGCCTGTGGATCGATCATTCAAAAGAGTGCTGTCTAAGGATTTCATAGCAGGTTAAAAGCTCGCTTAAAATGTGCTAAATACATTCTAAAAAACATCCTAAAATAGCGTACTACACACAGACACACACTAACAGTGTAGCCGTTGTCAGCTGCTCCGTTGGTGCCCTGGGAATGGTGGCTGACCAGTATGACCTGTTGGCCCGAACTGGCTGGCTGCCCTGATAGACCTGGGTCACTCAGCACCGCAGGAAACGCCTGACCCTAAGGAGAAAAGACACTGTGGTAAGGTTGGGGACAAACCCTGTGAAAGAAAAGAGTAGAAAGCACACACTGGCATTTGCAAATAATTTTTTTCGTTATGTCATTACAGAGGCAGACACACTTGAAATTGTACTTGATGCTGAGTTGGATTTGTGTACACTGCCAGTCAAAAGTTTGGACACACTGCATTTTACCTTTATTTTGACCAGTCTCCACATTTTAGAATAATAGTAGAAATAATACAAATCAAAACTATGAAATGACACATGGAATTATGCAGTGACCAAAAAAGTGTTAAATGTCCCATATTCTACACTTTCCAGTGTTTTATTTAAAGTCCTTTTTTTAGGTCCATTCTAAAAATTATTGTTCTTAGCTTATATTGCAGGTCAAATGGACCTTCAACAGAGGCAATTGTTCTTAGCTTGCAGGTTAAATTGACCTTCAACAGAGACAATTCTTGTTCTTAGCTTATATTGCAGGTTAAATTGACCTTCAACAGAGACAATTCTTGTTCTTAGCTTAGCTTGCAGGTTAAATTGACCTTCAACAGAGACAATTCTTGTTCTTAGCTTATATTGCAGGTTAAATTGACCTTCAACAGAGACAATTCTTGTTCTTAGCTTATATTTCAGGTTAAATTGACCTTCAACAGAGACAATTCTTGTTCTTAGCTTATATTGCAGGTTAAATTGACCTTCAACAGAGACAATTCTTGTTCTTAGCTTATATTGCAGGTTAAATTGACCTTCAACAGAGACAATTCTTGTTCTTAGTTTATATTGCAGGTTAAATTGACCTTTAACAGAGACAATTCTTGTTCTTAGCTTATATTGCAGGTTAAATTGACCTTCAACAGAGACAATTCTTGTTCTTAGCTTATATTGCAGGTTAAATTGACCTTCAACAGAGACAATTCTTGTTCTTAGCTTATATTGCAGGTTAAATTGACCTTCAACAGAGACAATTCTTGTTCTTAGCTTATATTGCAGGTTAAATTGACCTTCAACAGAGACAATTCTTGTTCTTAGCTTATATTGCAGGTTAAATTGACCTTCAACAGAGACAATTCTTGTTCTTAGCTTATATTGCAGGTTAAATTGACCTTCAACAGAGACAATTCTTGTTCTTAGCTTAGCTTGCAGGTTAAATTGACCTTCAACAGAGACAATTCTTGTTCTTAGCTTATATTTCAGGTTAAATTGACCTTCAACAGAGACAATTCTTGTTCTTAGCTTATATTGCAGGTTAGATTGACCTTCAACAGAGACAATTCTTGCTCTTAGCGTGGCGGAGGCAACAACAAAGACTACTGTAAGAGGCAAATAAGCAGATAAAGGTCAGTGAGGTCCAGCAAAGGATGGAGGAGGAGGATTCCCAGTTGAGTCCTACCCACCACAGCACAACAGGTGGCGCACAAAGTTCTCTACCCCGATTTTAATAGAGGGTATGCACGTGATGTCACAGAGGCAGAAGTCACTGTGGGGTCACGCCCACTGAGTCACAGCAAGACTGAGCTTGAATGCAGTAATCAGCCTTGATAACTGACACCTGCTGCTCAGGGAGGAATTTGACACTCAATTTGACACTCATTCCTGATTGAGGGGGCGTCTTCCAGTGGGTGTGCATACCCTCCATTGGTTGGCCGGAAAAAAAGTGACTGATGAGCAGAGAGCGGGTTTCATTGATCAAACTGTGCTTAGGATCCTTACTAAGGATTAACTAAAAGAATGACTCATCTATCCAGTGACTGTGCGCACACCTGCATGCAATTTCCCTGTTCAATTGATAATCAGGCTCATTTATGGTACTAGAAATCTCACGCGCTCAATTCCTAGGCTCGCCCACCCAGACAGAACCCACTTACTCCCTTTTATATAAGATATAAATTATGTGGTAATTTCCATTGACCATTTATGGTTGGATTGGGGCGGATCCACATGCGGAATGTCCCAGTTGGACTGTGATTGATAACAGGGTAATTAATTGCCTGCAGCAGGTGTGGGTACTTGTCTCGCAAAATGTGCTTAAGGGGCAGAATGTACTTAAATTATTGGCCGAAATTCTCTTTGTTTACTTTATAACAGTGTAATTAATTATTATTTTTTACATCACTACTTACGTATGCGTGGAATACCTTTGCAAGACGACACTAGACTGTGAAACAGATTGGGTCACATAAACAGTTACTGGACAAGTTAGTCATAGTTTTAGTAGGGATTAGAGGTCGACCGATATGGGCTTTTAAATGGCTGATGCCGATATTTAGAGAGCAGGGTGGCCGATGGGCGATATATAATGCAGATTATCTTTTTTTTTTTATTAAATTTTTTGGCATTCGATAAAATACAATGATTTAAATATAATAATGAATGAGAGCATTTGGGTAAAAATACAAGTAGCCTATAATTCCATTATCCATTCATGCACATTGAGAATCTAATATAACAAATACATCTAATATAAGATGGTTATCTTAGCCAGTAACATGCTTTAGATTTTAACAGAGTTTGGGAGACGAAACTCTCAATATTATTACAAAAGTGTGTGGGCCTGAAAGTCGGCGTAAGATTGTGGGAATCGCGCATATTTTCAGGAATTCCAGCATATTTTGAATATATAATGCGGGACTAATCCTGCATCTGTTTGCCGGGGCCGATGTCTATGCATGTAGTAATCATGAACATCAAGTATAAATTGTCACGCTACTTGTTTTTACCCTGCCGTAATAATCTGCTTTGTGAGCGCAGGCAGCGGCCGATGGCCATTAATTAAAAATGCCAATAATCGGGGCCGATTAATCAGTCTACCTCTAGTAGGGATTCTAGGCACATATTGATAAATGAGCCCCCAGCTGGTGTTTGTCTGTCCTCAATACGACATGCCTGTTTATCAGCAGTGAAGCACTTTGAGTACCATGGACAGCTCAGTTCTGTGCTGTAGGTATTTGGTATCTGATGCCTGCAGTGCACTATAGCTGGTTCTGTGCTGTAGGTATTTGGTATCTGATGCCTGCAGTGCACTATAGCTGGTTCTGTGCTGTATGTATTTGGTATCTGATGCCTGCAGTGCACTATAGCTGGTTCTGTGCTGTATGTATTTGGTATCTGATGCCTGCAGTGCACTATAGCTGGTTCTGTGCTGTAGGTACTTGGTATCTGATGCCTGCAGTGCACTATAGCTGGTTCTGTGCTGTATGTATTTGGTATCTGATGCCTGCAGTGCACTATAGCTGGTTCTGTGCTGTAGGTATTTGGTATCTGATGCCTGCAGTGCACTATAGCTGGTTCTGTGCTGTATGTATTTGGTATCTGATGCCTGCAGTGCACTATAGCTGGTTCTGTGCTGTAGGTATTTGGTATCTGATGCCTGCAGTGCACTATAGCTGGTTCTGTGCTGTATGTATTTGGTATCTGATGCCTGCAGTGCACTATAGCTGGTTCTGTGCTGTAGGTACTTGGTATCTGATGCCTGCAGTGCACTATAGCTGGTTCTGTGCTGTAGGTACTTGGTATCTGATGCCTGCAGTGCGCTATAAGAGCACAAATTGACACGTGTCAAATGAGGCGCGTTATTGTGCATTTGGGGCTTTAGTGTACCATTAGTGTGTATTATACCTGTGGATTGAGGTTTAGAGTGACACCATCCAGCATGCCCTGAGCATCTGCCAGGGTTAGTGTCACACTGCCATCACTGGCCATGCCTCCCGGTGACATCACTAGGCTCTGGGACATCACACTGTGTGATAGTGTGGTGCTCGGTGGCAGGCTGGTAACTGACAGGTGAGAAAGAGTAGAAGGGTTACACTAGGGTGAGTCCAATATGAATTTTTAAAGACGATTGAAGACTTTTTTGTTTTGTTTAAGCTGCTGTTTTTGTGATGATATTCAATAACTTTACAATAAAAAATGTAGGGGTTAGTGCTTCATGCAGAATCTCTATATTGGCAACGTGCAAACGCCTCTGAATAAGCATTTAGACCATCATGGCACACTAAACTCACCATTACTACTAATGAAATAATAATAAAACATTCATTAGCTGTGGTCAAGGAGTAAATTCCATTATATCAGAGGTAGACGACACTAACTGGCCAATATCCAATTTTTAATAAAAGGTCTACAGTATATTGAACCCATTGGGTTGATCTATTTAACCTATTGGTCAAAACTTACAGTACTTTGAACTCTATTGGTATACAGTGTAGTGTAGTGTAGCTTCTCAGGCTAATCAACCAAAGCAGTGATGCCCTGAGTATATCTGTTTTGCAGTAATGTTTTCCACTTGAAGTTGAAAGAGGGGAGTATTGAAGAGGTGGGACTGAAAGTGCAGAGTATTGAAGAGGTGGGACTGGAAAGAGGTATGCAGGTACACATGCATACATGTGTACCTGCCATGCCAGGCCTAACCTGCCATGCCAGGCCTAACCAGCCATGCCAGGCCTAACCTGCCATGCCAGTTACACATGCAAACATGTGTACCAGCCATGCCAGGCCTACCCTGCCATGCCAGGTACACATGCATACATGTGTACCAGCCATGCCAGGCCTAACCTGCCATGCCAGGTACACATGTGTACCAGCCATGCCAGGCCTAACCTGCCATGCCAGGTACACATGCATACATGTGTACCAGCCATGCCAGGCCTAACCTGCCATGCCAGGCCTACCCTGCCATGCCAGGTACACATGCATACATGTGTACCAGCCATGTCAGGCCTAACCTGTCATGCCAGGCCTAACCTGCCATGCCAGGTACACATGCATACATGTGTACCAGCCATGCCAGGCCTACCCTGCCATGCCACGTACACATGCATACATGTGTACCAGCCATGCCAGGCCTAACCTGCCATGCCACGTACACATGCAGTGTACCAGCCATGCCAGGCCTAACCTGCCATGCCAGGCCTAACCTGCCATGCCAGGTACACATGCATACATGTGTACCAGCCATGCCAGGCCTAACCTGCCATGCCACGTACACATGCAGTGTACCAGCCATTCCAGTCCTAACCTGCCATGCCAGTCCTAACCTGCCATGCCAGGCCTAACCTGCCATGCCAGGTACACATGCATACATGTGTACCAGCCATGCCAGGCCTAACCTGCTATTCCAGACCTAATCTGCCATGCCAGGCCTAACCTGTCATGCCAGGCCTAACCTGCCATGCCAGGTACACATGCATACATGTGTAACAGCCATGCCAGGCCTAACCTGCCATACCACGCCTAACCTGCCATGCCAGTCTTAACCTACCGAAAACAATTACCTACTGAAAAATAACTTACTGAATATATATATATATATATATATATATATATATATATATATATATATATATATATATATATATATATATATATATAATAATTACCTAATAATAACCTACCGAATAACCTACCGCAAACAAATACCAAATCGTCGTGTGGCAATTAAAGTTATATTTTATTCTAACCTGCCATGCCAGCGTTGGTGGGGCTCTGAGGTAGCAGGTGGTCGTTGGTGATAGTGAGAGTGGCGTTGGTAGGCTGGCTACTCAGTGGTGAAGCCAGCCTGATGCCGCCATTCATCTCTGCACCACCGGGGGTGTTATGCTGGGGGAGCAGATCCTGACCTGTAGAGGGATGGAGAGAAAGGATTATCAAACCAGAATTCAAGAAAAAGTATAGTATATTTCATGATTTTGAGGTATTTTCAGATTAAGTTAGAGGTATTTTCAGAGGTTTAAGATAAAAAAAAATAGATGAAGATTATGATTTTATTTTTATTTTTTGCTTCAGTAGAGTTCCTGGTCAATCTTTCAAGGGATAGTAAACTAGAGCCAAATTTAGCCAATAGCTCAAAACGATTTGAGAAGATTAGTGTAGAACCCCTGCATTGAATTCAGTCTTCCGCTCTGCACCTTTCTCAGCGCCAGCCCGGCAGTGCCCCCTTCTACGGAAAAGTTTAAATAATTCATTGGTAGGAGAAAGTTTCAATAATTCAGGCTGGAGAAATCTTTTCGTGCAGATCTCCTGAGCACTGGTTTATAGAAAGAAAAACAAAAAAATTAAGGCTTTTGGGCCAAGTCTTTAGGATTTGAATCATAACACAATATAATGCACTGCTAAGTGAAAGAGAGATTGAAGAGTGCTCAGTGGCAATCCTCTGACTGCTCCAAGCAGCACAGCATCAAAGCAGAAAGGATTGATCTGGATTACCACTGATGAAGCAGACAGGACAAACCACACTGGGAACAGAGCCACAAGCAGGGCTTGTGACAAGCAGGTGAGACCCTCCCAGGGCACAAACCTGGTGCAGGGGCCAGTGTTGTCTTATTTAGTCTGATGTTGGTCATGACATTACATTTTGTGAATTATTTACTGATGCAAATTGCCTATGATTTTTATAATAATAATAAGAAGAAGAAGAAGATATGTAAAGCTTATGCTTATACAGTAGATACTTCCATCACACAAAATAATACTACAGCTAATCTCAAAACATTCAGTGCTGTAGATCTGAATAGCCAGGAACCTGGGTCAGCATACCTTCAAACACTGAAAGAGCATGTTTGACACACTGAATGGAAAAGTGAATGGAAAACTCTTAACCATTGGTCCTCTGAGCTGCAGATTCTTTCCTCACTTCATCATATTTTCGCCAATGCCTCAATAAAAAATAAAATTCCAAATACATCAGGGGATAGAATATTTACTCATTATTGGCTTGGTTGACAGAATTGCAAAAAGCATTGATGAAGCGAGCAGTTTAGTCATTCATTTGCTAATGAGATTAACACTGACAACTCCCGATAGGGAGGATTTGAATCTGCATTGGTGAAGATTAATGGGTTTTAGATAAAAGACAGGGCTGTGACTCATCTCTGGGTGTGTTTTTGTGTTTGCCAGTCTGTGCCTGCAGTGTCTGAGCCAGGAAATCAATGTGTTATTGATGCTGCAGTCTGTGCCTGCAGTGTCTGAGCCAGGAAATCAATGTGTTATTGATGCTGCAGTCTGTGCCTGCAGTGTCTGAGCCAGGAAATCAATACATGTATTATTGATCCTTCAGTCTGTGCCTGCAGTGTCTGAGCCAGGAAATCAATAAATGTGTTATTGATGCTCCAGTCTGTGCCTGCAGTGTCTGAGCCAGGAAATCAATACATGTATTATTGATCCTCCAGTCTGTGCCTGCAGTGTCTGAGCCAGGAAATCAATCAATGTGTAATTGATCCTCCAAGGAAATTTGACTTGATTGTGTTTTTCTTCCTTTATGGCTCGTACACAATACCTGACGGTTGCCAGTCATCAGTCGCTGCTCTTTTCACACTACACAACTTGCGGTCTTGTAATCTGGAGTTTTTATGTCGTTGTAGTTCTATTTCACCAGGAGAATCCTGGTCCACCAGGAGAATCCCCGACGAGTCCACAAACACAGTCTCACACCAGCTTTATTCTTTCTAAACACACGCTCTGACAATATACGAGTCATTCTATGCAATTGGTTCAAAGTAATATTGATTAAGTTATTGCGTTTCTTGCTATCTCAAACATTATTTTGGGTTTCAATAGATAATAGAATGATCTTATTTTTTTTTTATTTTTTTTATTAAGTTTATTTGTCAGGGACCATGTGCAAAAAATAACATTGATCTCAAAGAGAAAAGATGTTTAGCACCAGATTATAGCAAATTGCTATTTTCCATCTGCAGTCCCAGGGCAGGGTTGCCAGCACAAACAACAATACAATATATTATATTACAGGGTACATAACAGATATCATCACATCTTCGTTATACAGATTATACATATCACTATAAATCATACACACATAATCACAATTTATATACACTACACAAGGTATAAATATCACATTATGCAGTTCTGAAAAGACGAATTAGTAATAAAGCAGACTAATGTGGGCATTGTTGGTCATTTCTTAACTTCACGTGAAAAAGTATTAAAATCTGTACAGACTTTCAGGTCAGTGGGGAGTTTGTTCCAGTCCTGTATAGCTTTAAATGAGAAGCAGGATTGAGCAAAGGCAGAGCCTCTTTTTGGAACTCTACACTCCCCCCTTGAGGTCGACCTTGTAGTTCTGCTGCTGGTCTCAGAGCAGAGTTGCACAAAGGTCTTTAGGGGTGGGGGAGCAGCATTATATATGATCTTAAAAACCATACGGATATTGGAGTACATAATTGTATTTTGAAAAGTTAACATTTTATATCGGGAGATTATATGGCAGTAGTGATATTGTCGTGCTTTCTTATCAAATATTTTCAGGGCTTGTTTGTGGAGTGACTCAAGTGGCTTTAGGGTTGTCTTATTTGCCTGAGACCAACATAATATACAGTAGGAAAAATGAGAGAAAATCATTGCGTTTAAAAAGATCTTGGATGCCACAGTGGTGAGTGAGTTTCTAATTTGTCTAAAATTGGCTAGATTATATTTCAGTGTCTGGCTCATTTTCCTTATATGCTTTTTAAAGCTCAGAGTGGGATCCAAAATGATGCCTAAGTATTTAAACTCATCAACATTTTTTATTTTTTGTCCATTTACAAAAATGTCAGGACAATCACCATGTCTCTGTTTGTTAGAGAAATACATGGTGACTGTCTTTCCAACATTCAAGGTTAGACAGGAGTCCTTTAGCCACGTTGCCACTTTGTCCATAGCTAGTGAGAGTATTAAACATCTAAGATTTGCATAGCTACTTATTTTTTAATTTTTAATTCGTGTTTTTGGTTGTGGGACAGCAGTTTGTACCAGTTTGTAAGAATGGCTTCCTCCATTAGACCACTTGCCTGTTTACACCATTGACTGTATGTTTGTACCCTGCAGACAGCACACATCACCCGGCCCACGTCTGCCTATATGGTCTGTTCTCCCGACATGAGCAGATATTTAGCAGTTCCCCGCTTGTTTCGTTGAACAGTTCACACTTAACAAGTGAGCGCCGATTTGCAAGCGCCGAGCCACCATAATGTGCCTCTAATCTGGGGATGGGGGTTGTCAACGAGCACCAAAAACATCTTGCCAAGAGCGCCTATTCTGAACTAGGCTTTACTTGCTTAAGAGACATGAGTCCATTTCTGAGTATGTTATTAATTTTCATTTTACTTATTTAATTTAAATTTTCAAGTTTGGATGTTTTTCCTGATGGACCTGCGTTTTATCAGTGGCTCTCCGTACCTGATATGGTGAGGGTGATTTCGTGGGGGTTTCCTGCCGTGGTGTCGGAGCCGGCAGCTGAGGCTTGGGCGTGGGCCTGGGCTAAAGCCTGGGTTAGGCTGGAGTTGTTGATGGTCAGTGTGATCTCCTGGCCACCGGCCCCTCCGGCCACCAGCCCAGAGCCGCCCATCACATGGCTCAGGTCCTGAGAGCCTGCAGGAGGTGTGGGCAGGCACAGCATGGCAGTTAGAGACAGTTATTCATCTACTCTGTCTTTCTCTACCCAGAGAAAGACACTTATGTCAATAGAGAGATAAAGTGACCGCCTACTTCCTGCTTCAGCACTGTACCAGAGATTTTCATCCGCTATATATTTTCCCATAGACATTTCGTAAAATAAGTTAGTTATCCTTTATTTATCCCCATGGGGAAATTCATCCTCTGCATTTGACCCATCCTCTACTAGGAACCTTCGTAGAACTAGGAGCAGTGGGCAGCCGCAGTGGGCAGCCGCAGTGCAGCGCCCGGGGACCAACTCCAGTTCTTTTGCCAGTGCCTCTGTCAGGGGCACTGAGAGGAGTATTAACCCTAACAAACATGTATTTTGGTGGTGGGAGGAAACCGGAGCACCCGGAGAAAACCCACACGAACACGGGGAGAACATGCAAACTCCACACAGAAAGGACCTGGGACAGACCGGGGTTCGAACCCGGGACCTTCTTGCTTGTGAGGCAACAGTGGACCAAGAGTCCAAATGCTTATAAAAATAGTTTTACTTGTTCAAACCAAACGGTTCAGCTATATTTAGAAACAGGAGAGTCCACATAACATTTCACTCAGACCAAAACGTAACAAAATTGCGGATTTAAAGAAAATATTTTTTCAATGTTGTTTTTTAAAGTTTTGGTCCGAGTGAAATGTTCTATGGTCTCTCCCGATTCTAAATATAGGTGAACCATTTGGTTTGACGAAGTAAAACTATTTTTATAAGAATTTTACGAAATGTCCATGGGAAAATAAATGATGGAAGAAAATCTGTGGTACAGTGCTGAAGCAGGAAGTAGGCGGTCACTTTGCCTCTCTATGGAGTCTAGTCTAGTTTATTTATATCACCCTTTATCACAAGCATGTCCCAAAGGGCTTTAAATAGCATCCTATACAGTACGTCATATATACTCCATCATATACATACGACATATACTATATATACATACGATACGATACGATACGATATACTTTATTGTCAGTTTACACTGAAATTGGTCTTGCAAGACAGCGGCAGTCCCATGCACAAACACATGACAAAGAGAACAAAACCAAAAATACAAAGATACATACACACATACAGCACACAGAGACCACTGGTCACTGTCCACATACATGTTCTACACATACACCCTATACTACAACACAATTAACTACATCATATACAAACCATACATCATACGTTGTATACATAATTTTAGATTACGGTATATACATACAGTACATCATATACCATACTACACACAAACTACACCCAAACACAAACACTGTTGTAGAGGTCTGGCAGGATGAGGATGATCGAGTCCCACCGAAGTCCTCATTTGTTCGATTCGTTGGTTAGAGAGGTGGTCCGCTGATGTTCTTCGTGAAGCTCACGGTCTCTGGTCCGCTGGAGCTCGTGGTCTCTCTCAGTGGTTTGTTTAGCTTGTATTGTCTCAGATACGTCTGTCAGAACGTAGTCAAGGTTCCACCTTCTTACCCACTCTTGAACCAGATGGTCTGGTCCTAGAACCCTCTGCTCTATCATTACCTGCTCATCTGATGTAGTGCTGACTGGTTGCCACTTTGCACCTCGCCACCAGTTATTCCTGTTTTGTCTTTCCTGATCGTACTCCTGGATCTTCTTCCGTATCTGATGCCTGTAGGCATCAGGAGCAGCTCAAACATCGCTGACATGGAGCTTACTTCATTGATCAGTGATGATGTCATGCTTGAATATGACATCATCGGGCAAGAACATCAAATCTCACATGATGTCACACATGGATGTCATCGTCGCAGTGATGATGTCATCACCGAAATGTCATCCAGGGATACCTCCTGGGAGCTAGCTGGATCCGAAGCCCTGGGTCAGCCCCTGGTGGCGGCCATTGAATTGGTGTTGATGCGAAAGCTTTGTAACAAACACATTCATGCCTATGCCAATTTAGGGTCTTCACTTCACCCAAAAAGGGCCGGGGGGTGGGTGGGATTTGAACCCCCTTCTTACTAACCACTGAGCAGCAGTGGAATGGAAATTGAAATTGTCGTATGGCTTAAAACAGTATTAGCTGTAAGAAAATAAAATTACTGTATATATATTTAAAAAAAATCATCTTTACTCTGCAATCATGTGCCTGTCAATACGCATGTTAAGACATTTTGACCTAGACTGACTAACTTGTTTCTATGAAATCTTTCCCTGCCGACAAAACAAAAACAAATCAACCAAAAAACATTTGGCTGAATAGGATGTAGAACAAAATGGAGGGGAGGTACATTTTAAAAAAAGGAAAAAAGAAAAAAAGAAAAAAAGAAAAAAATCTCAAGAATTTCCATTGGCTATGTTGTTATTACTCATTGGTGTCATGTTGGTCATGCTTCATGCTGACTGAAGACAAAAACAAAGAAATGCAATTTGCTAGCACCTTACAACCATGATGACAGGTGCTTTATTGCATGGGAGCAACAGCACGTGTAACACTTTTGGGAGGTTGTTGTGGACAGACTAAACATGTCTCCTTACTTATTCAACTAAGGGGTTATGCATAAAAAATCTTGCAGGGAAAACCCAACTCATACCAGTGAGTGCGTGTGGTCCATGACACATACCTGCAGCATCCTGATCCCCCAGGCCGCCCATGCTGACCTGGGCGGAGGGCATGGTGGAGGGCTGCAGGGCCAGGCTGGTCAGGGGGTGGATGACTACGTTGGCTGGCACTGAGGGGTCACCGGCGGTCATCAGGTGGCTACCGGAGTGGGAGACGAGGCCAGTGTCAACACTCAGGGCCTGAGAGAGCAGACCCCCCTGTTGGAAAGTCTGCTGGAGGAGGGCATGGTCGATCTAGAGGAGAGAAGTACAACGTCAGAAGAAAGAGGAACCGGGTGTTGAAGAGGAAACGGGAAATGGAGAGCATGACTGTAATATAGGTGGAACAACAGGAGAAGAAGGGGAGGCGCTCACAAAAACAAGAAGACTTACTTTATTGGTCCTTAAAAGGGGAAAAAAATCACCCTCAAATGTAGTCACTGTTAGATAGCAATCTGTAATGTTCAATGCATCCCAGCAGTTATTTTGTGATCAAGTGTTGTAATTACTGTCACTTTTTTTGGTGTACCCAAGTAACACGTCTGGCCTTATTGAATTTAGCTGTGGGTTTTATGTAGGTGGAGAGAGCAACAGCAATATATCACAAAGGGAGAGTGCGAACGACATTCTCACCCCTTACTGAAAGCACAGCATGTCTTGTTGTGGCTGTACTGTATTATGGTTTATTAAGGCTAAAGCTGAGGGATTAGGTGCTTTGGGACCAAACAGTTCTGGGGACTCGCTGAGAGGACCTGCCCGCTGGGGAGGTTCCCCCAAGAACTACAGACCTTCAAGGGCTTTTTTCTGTTTGCAGTCGCCCCGCCGCCAATCGGAGCCATAGGAACGCTGAAGTGAAGTAGTTCAGCCGCTCAGCGTTTCCTCCTAACGTTTGAAAGTTGGTCACCATTCACTTGAATTATTTAGGAGAATTCTTCAATGGTGTGTTTCTGTGAAAGTCCATGAATGTTTCTATGGACTACAAAACTTCACCCATCCTTCCATCCCACTCACCCATGGGGGTGGTACCATCAACTAAAAGGGGACTCTCAGACAGCTATAGATTTATTATGAAACATATCAAATTATGTCACTATTCTAACTGATTAAACCTTGAAATGACATGCAAAAGGGCCTAAAACACTTCACAAATCATTTTCAATCTATGACCCCTGTGCTCTAGCAGAGTTTAGCCTGCATGCGCTCAGCACTTGAAGCAGACTCCCGAGTGGAGTGGAGGCACACACACACACACACACCTTCACAGGGAAGCAGTAACTTCTCCAGGTAATGTGGTGCAATTTGACACAACATCAAACAGTTTAACAGCGTTGTCAGGGCGCATTTCAAACGATTTCAAAGGGGAAAAAAAGAAAAATAAAGCAATCATTTTACTTTCACTTTTGTTACTTTCAATGCTTTCATGTTTTCCCATCACATGGACTCTCTTGTTAGCTCCCCCCTGCCACCCCCATGAAAACAGAGAAAGAGAATGATGATGATATGAGAAACAACTGCATTCAATGAAGAGTGTCAAGTAGTAGCCTATTGTCAGTCGGTCAGACAGACAGCAGAGATGGCAGAGTAACAGAGTAACAGATGTTTGGAAAGGTAGGGAGAATAGGTCAGATAACAAACTGACAGGTTTAATAACAGAATGTAAATATTGCTCTGATATTCTGCTTAAAAATAATTGGATTGATTAACTGCTTTCAAATTAATTCTTGAATTATTTTGTTTAGTAAATATTCTTAAGTAAATAAAAAGTATCTACAGACTATTTTGCATGGGAATACAGGTGTGCCTTGAGATGTTGGCTTGCGTGTGCCTTGGCCACAAAGGGTTTGAAAGCCACTGCTCTAATGCAATGTCCCTTATGGTGTAACAAAGTTCAGTCTAACCTGAGCCTGCTAGATGGAAACACAATGTGAAACAAAGCCATCCATCTGGCAGCGTCAGGTTAATGGCAGCTGGCTTCGGCTGGGGGGGCAGCAACTGAACATTTCTGCCACTGCAGGAATCATTTGAAAAGTGGGGGACAACTGAGTGGGTGGTGGGGGGCTGGTTAGTCTCTCCCCAGACTCAAATATTACGTTATTACTTTGGCCAGTCCTTCGTGCCAGCGGCCATCAGGCTCCATAACAAGAAGTGAGACCTGTTTTAGTCACTTTATGCATTTTTGCACTCGCTCATTTGCGTATGCATTTTTGCACATGGCCCTGCACTTTACAAAACGGACTTTGCACATAGACTAACTTATTTTTTTAAATTGTATTGTTTTTATCTGTTTTTATTTATCTCTATTTATCTGTCTGCTCTGTATTTTTTAACCCCTGCTGCTGTTGCTGTTTTTAGATGCCTGAATCTCCCCTCGGGGATAAATAAAGGTTTCATTCATTCATTCATTCATTCATGAATCGCTGCGCTCCGCATACTACATAAGTGAGTCTGTGCCAGTTAACAGCCACTGCTGGTTTTGAAGGCGGGCTGGAATTGAATGAGTGACAGGTCGTAGCACCGATGAGAGAGCAAATGGGCTGCGCCTCCCGTGTTGTCTGATCGCAAAGTCGTTACTGATTGGAGAGGACTGAAGCCATCACTGGCATATGACTGGCCAAGTGAACGGTTCCCTCCCATAACCAGCCATCTGAGGGAAAGTGTCCCAGACCCAGAGAGAGCTCTGCAGCATGCAGTGATGTAGTGTATCAGAGCAAAAACTCTCATGGGTCTGGCATCGAGACTAGGGGCTGGTTGTTTGCTGTGTTTTGATGCATTTTTTTCCATGTTGTACTCCAAATCTAATTGAGGTTACTAGTGCCAAAAGCGCATTATTAATCATTGTTCATTTTAGAAATTTCATCCAGAAGCAATCTGTTTCATAACACGCACAATCTCAAAGGCTAAATGCCAATATTATGCCAATAATTTCCATATATTTCATTTCCATTATTTGCTCTTCGTGTAGACTCACCTAACCTCTCATGCTTCAGTTCAACCCTGACAGCGTGTTTTGCAGAACACTCACAGATGGGAGTGAATACATTGGCCTTTTTCATACCTCAATCTGCGTGTCATTTAATTTTGTTTTTTTTCCCCAAGAGAACATACTGGCACCGTTATGATTATACTGTGTGTGTCGTGTTTTGCAAAACAATTTTTATCATAGTTTTCAAAGACTCGCATATGCCCCAAGGTTTCTATATAGAGGCAAATTGAACGTCACTTCCTACCTTTCTCTCGGTACCAGCGTCTGAAGAAATATGAATGGGGATGAATGGCGAGAGACAATACTTTTTTGATCCCGTTTGAATTGTGCCACGGGGTACACATGTCAATTTTGTCAATTTAAAAGATAACTATGCATGTCAAGAAAATCACAGTTTGTTCTGAAACTGAAACGTAAGGTTTAGTTTTGTCAATCAACTACATATCTCGTGTCGCACAATATACAGTATGTCACACCGTCGGCAATGTGGACTGGCGGGAGAGACGTCACTTATGTGACTGCTTGTGCGTAGTTTTTCTGATTTATAACTTATAGTTAAGCAATATAGCATGAGAGCTAGTGTGTTGTGGCAAATATATCCCGCTGATCAGTTGTTATCCCACGAGGCCGCAGGCTCGGTTTCCAAGTATGATAATATAAATATAATAATAATACTATAAGTCCGACTGGCATGGTATTCTGATAGAGTCAGTTGAAACACTACTGTAAGGCGGGACCTCTAGCAAGAAGATAGACGTGCGGCTGATTTGATTGGATCGTTCTGGAGACTGAAGTTGACATTGGCCAATCCTGGCGCTTGCTGAGAAGCTGAGAGCTTTCTGGAAAGCCCGACAGGCAGCTCGAGCGCAGCGCTGCATTCTCAGCGCTTGCTGAGAAGCTGAGTGCTTTCTGCAAAGCCCCACACCAACTAACGTTACGGGGTTAAATGCGGGGTTAACAGCCTTTTTTTTGCAAAGAAGACATTAGCCCGCATCTATTCTTGTACAAAACATAATTTTCTGCGAAGTATTAGTAAAGTTATAAGCGAAGATCGATTCACAAGGATCTGACAGCTGTCTCCGCCATTTGTTTTTTTTTAGGTAACCAAAGGCTTTTAGTAAGAGAGTGGCCACATGGCCATGGGTTATTGGAGTGGGTTATTGGATTTATACAATGGCTGTGAACCAATCAGATTGCTTGATTTGAGAGAGCCGTTTTATAATGCCAGTTTTACCACAAACTGTGACTTTCTCGACTTGCAAAATTATCTTTTACATTGACAAACATGATATGTGTACCCCGTGGCAAAATTCAAACGGGATCAAAAAAGTAATGTCTATCTCCGTTCACCCCTTATATATTTTTTCAGATGCTGGTACACAGAGAAAGGCAGGAAGCAACCTTCACTTTGGCTCTCTATTGCAGTAGTGGGAGAGGGCCGGACAGGCGGAACAGGTGGCTAGCCAAGTTATGCTTTGTACATAATGGAAAACGTGTTATTTGGGCCAGGGTTCAAAATAACAAAGTATTCCTTTAATGCAGCGGTTTTCAAATTGTTAGGCGCACCTCCCCTGGGGGGCACGAGAGAGCTTCAGGGAAGGCGGGACGTAAAAAAATCAGAGAAGAAAAGAGAGGGGGGGAAAACTCGGGTAGCAAACTTCAGCCGTGGGGCAAAATGTCACTGGAACGTTAATATTCAGTACCTACAGTGAGAGAGGAGACAGCGTATGGTGCGAGCAGAAAACTGAGAAAGTATGACCCTGATTATTTAGCGTTTGGATTTGGTACATCGTTTGGTCCCGAGGAGGCCATAGTGTGTGCTCTGCAAACAGGTGCTAGGCTAGCAAATGACAGTATGAGACCATCATACTCAACTCCAGCATCATACTGAGACCAAGCAGGCCACAGGAGTTTTTGCATAGGAAGTTACAAGAATTTGCTGTCACATAAGAAAGTAGTTGAGACATTTAGCACTGTAAATACGAAGGCTACCGAAGCATCATATCGTGTGGCGTTACGCATAGGCTGGTAAATCCCACAACATTGGTGAAACGTTAGTCCTCCCTGCTGCTAAAGATATGTGTTCAGTAATGATGGGAGAAGCTGCTGCCGCCAAGCTAAATGTCATCCCCAAATATCTGACAATACAATCCAGCGACAGTGACATGAAAAAGCAACGCGCAGTGATATTGCTGAGAGTGCACATAAGGATTTACACACAATTGGTGAGATATTTGACTAAGTAAAACATAGATATACAATTATGTTGAATTGAGGTTATTTGAAGGCAGGGCTATTGTTGAGTCCGTTTTCAATTTAGTTATTGGACTGCAGGGTTACATTATTTCATAAAGGTGTTTAAAATGTTTAAAACAGAAATTTGAAACAAGAAGGATAAAGATGTTTTGAAATCTTAAAAAAGTAAAGATAAAGAGGTTTACAACATTTTTGTAACAAATGTTTATGCCTGAGTGGAACATGCAATAATAGTAACAATAGCAAATAATAGTAATAATTGGGGGGGGGCAGCTCTGTTCTCTGAGGGGAGGCTCACTCTCCAACACTTTGAAAATCCCTGCTTTAATGCATCCTCCTTTTTGTTGTTATTACTCATCATAATGGGTTTTGATGGAAGGTAGGATATCCACTCTACAATTGCCATTCGCTGATCCCCTTGTGGCAATTCTTTTGCTGTTTATTTTTGTGACATATGGTGAAAGTACGGCTTTGTATAGCTTTGTTTATGCTGTACAACTGTTGTATAAAAGCAATACCACACTTGAGGTCGTGATGTTATACTCTTATCGTCACGGCTGTGACTGAATCACAGCCGTGACGATAAGAGTATAACATCACGATCTCAAGTGTGGTATTGCTTAAATATTACATCCATTCTAAAATAAAATAAAAAGGCTGGGTTAAAGGAGGGGTTAATTAAAAGAGAGCCAGAAGGTTGATCCTTGGAGCAAACACACAAATCAAGAGTATGACTCAATGAAACTTCCACTCCTTTTCCACAACAAGGTAGGTAGGCATGACAAAAATACAATATATTAGTCATCAAACGGAGGAGTGGAGGCTACAGCTTTGTGCTCTGAAATTGCCCAGGCAGGGAGGCAATATGAAAATATTATTTACCACCTCTGAAAGTGGAGGGGATCATATTAGCTATTTTGTAAATTAGCTATAAGAAATTAAGAAAGTTTTCACATCACAGTTTATGCCTCCAAGGAACCAGCCTTCTATAAGCACTTGTTAGCAATGCGAACACAAGTCAATGGGATAAGAAATTATTATTCTTGAATCAATGCAAGCCACTAAATGCATCTTATAGTTTAAGTATTCACCTCATGTAGAAGAGACAGTCTGGCTTGAGAGACCAACAGGAAGCGTAAACAGAATAGGAAGTTCTGATTATGTTTACATTTCCTGTGACTCATAAACCTAGTCTGACTCCTATGTGAGACAAACTAGGTTTGACCAGGTGAGTCAGACTAGTTTCGTCGTGACACAATGGGTCAAGTGGGCGGGGCTACATAAGGTGAATAGCCTTAAGTATACAACTGTTGAGAGAGAGAGCGAGAGAGAGAGAGAGAGAGAGAGAGAGAGAGATAGACAAAGTCGGGACAAAGTGATGGTAACACATTTGTATCACTTGGACACAGACACACATGGATGATAATAATAAGGCTTGGAGGGAGGTGTGTTACCTGGAGTGTGATGTTGTTGATGTTGCTGGTATCGATGCCGGAGATCTGGACGTTGGGGCAAACCACGTTGGCAGACGTCAACTGCAAGTGGATGCCTTCCAGTGTGGCCAAACCATCTGATAGAGATACAGTGAGGTCTCCCCCTGCTGCAGCACATGCACGCGCACACACACACACACACACACACACACACACACACACACACACACACACACACACACACAAAATATGTGTCTTAAATTAACTTTTTGGTTCTGCCAAGGGCTGATAAACTAAAAAGAAATCACCTGCAATGTGACAAAAAACATTTCCAAAGGAACCCCAACTAATAAAATGCGTGGGTCCCTTAAAACCGGTAGGTTGGCTTTATTGTAGGTTATGTTTATTTACAAACAGCCACTGTTGAGTGGCTGATTATATACCCGGGTGACATATTATAAAAAAAAAATACAATATTGGCCAGATATAGAGTACCGCAGGGATGACGTATTTTTGTAGGCTTAACCAGAAATCGTCGCCATGATGGTTCTTAGGGACAAAAGGCTATGGGGATTTTAGAATGGGGCAATCTGGGAACCCAGAGTCTATTTCGGCACGTAAATAGACTCTGGGACAGCCATACCTTTTTTTTGGCTTCCTGTACAGCGCGAATCTTCCACCCGGGACTTCCGCCTCGGCACAGTGTTGTTGTACCGGCGAATATAAGAGTTCCGGTCCCGAACGCTAGTGAATATACTGTATAAGAATTTTGATGTTTAGCATTCAAAATAAAAGCGACGCAATGTATGTTTTTTAACACATTCACTGCCAGCCGTTTTTTCAATACTGTACAGGGACGGCTGGTATCAGTGGGCTAGGGGGGCTAAGCCCCCCCTATCATTTCCAATAAAATGAGAACATTATTATTATTTATTCTCTACTTAAATTACATTAAACAAACTTAGAATTGGTTGTTTTATGTTGGTGGAACCTATTAGAGCAGCAACAGCGCCATCTATAGTCACAAGAAAATCATTGCAATGGGCTAGTTTTGGTGAGCCCAAACTCACTCCCCTCAGCCTTCAATCACCTTCGTTATAAGTGATTGACAAGTGTCTGGCACGTCCCCCTTGAGCTGCGGCCATCTACGGGCCATTTGGGCTAAACTCGGACAGCCCATGGTTCAGCCCACCAGGGCCGACCTGCCACTGACTTGACAACCAATGACAGCTCGAATATGACATGCACACACTACAAGTGAGAATCAGGAAATGGCGCTGATCTGGACTACTTTCTCATTCATTTTCCTTGATCTCTGACGGGGGCAAATTATAAGTGAAGACTCCAAGGAAAGGGACAAAGACAAAATCGTAAGTTTTGTGTTACGTGGGCACTGGGCACAACAGCTGTAGCTCGTTAAACATCAAAGGGAAAAGACGTGAACAGCTCTCTCTCTCTCTCTCTCTCTCTCTCTCTCTCTCTCTCTCTCTCTCTTTCTTTCTTTCTTTCTTTCTCTCTCTCTCTCTCTCTCTCTCTCCTCTCTCTCTCTCCTCTTGTGGTCTGATAAAGACAATCTGTTTGGGAATGTGTTGGTTTTGCATATCTACCTAAGAGAAGGTATTGCTCAGTCTGCTATTATTGGTAGCCGCTTGATATGGAGAAGGCGCTGCTTTTTGTATTCTTGAAGTGGATACTAACCAATATCTTGTATTACAGTATAACTGTATTTGTCAATTTGCCACTGCCATCACCCTGTGTGGTGTTCCTTTTTTTGTACACATTATTGTGGCAGTTTTGTAACTGTTTCCCAGCATCTGACTGCATTATTAGTGTTTATATCCTTTTGTACTCTGTATTTATGTGGACATAAATTAATCATTTAATTGTGTGTGTGTGTGTGTGTGTGTGTGTGTTGTGTGAGAGAGAGAGTGATAGCCTACAGAAAGTTTTGCATCAGGCAATTCTTATAGCCTGCTACTTAGTGTTGTTTGTTGCTGTAATTTGGTAATTCGGAGGCTGCTGTTGCTGCAGCAGCATGAGCTATTGGTGGTTATAATTTTTTAGCCCCTCCACCCAATATCACCACCAGCCGTCACTGATACTGTAGGTAGCTTCTGCCAAGTGGTTTTTTTGAGGATTCTGGCTCATCTTTCAATAGCCGAGGATTATTTTCTGCTAGGATTTTGTGAATACAAAATATCTCAAAAGAACTAATAGAATGTGTGCTTTCTCTGTCTAAAAGAGTTAGTTTGTAGAGTTAGTAGTTATGTAGACATTAGTAGTTGAATACAGCATGGTTTCAGCGTCTGAAAATTTAAGCTGAGATAATTGGCTTTTTGTGAAATTCGATAGAACAGTCACTTTAACCATTTATTTTTCGCATCAGTAAGACGTCAGACATCTAAACAATAGTTTTGAACAGTAATTTCCTCCATAACAGCAGGAAACCCCCCTCTCCTTCAAACTCCTCCCTCCGTGTGTGTTCTTCTCCTCCCTCCGTAGCTCTGCATGCAGCGGGCGTGTCACAAGCGAGTTGCTGCTGCTGCTGCTTCTGCCTGCCTGCCTGCGGCCGCTCTTTGGGCGAGTCTGGATGGGCTCGCTCGTTTCTTGGGGTTTCGGTTGAGAGCTTTGATGAAGCTTTTGCGATTCTGGTCTTATTTATGCTGCGTGTTTCAAAGTGTGCACCCAGTCTATTTTTGGAACCCCCCACCGTTGTGCGCCACCGTTGTGCGTCAGCGCGAAAGCGAAAGCGTTTTCGCCAATCCATTTTACAGTATGATAATGGTTTCCTCGCGCTTTCCCCTGCAGTTTTGGCTCTGCTTTTTCTACTCTGGAGAGCACTGTCGCCACTTAGTGGGTCGGTGGAATGGGTTGTACATGTTCGGTGGCTCCCATATTTATATAGGAGACGTAAAAGGGTTAGATCCACGTCCCACCGCCAAATTTTTTTTTTTTTTTTTAACACATTGAGTGCCAGCCATTTTTTCATCCTGTAGGTAAGTTGTGCCAGGTTTTTTTTTGAGGATTCTGGCTCATTTTACAAGAGCCGAGGATTATTTTCTGTTAAGAATTCATGAACACCAATCATCTAAAAATAACTAATAGAATGTGTGCTTTCTCTGTCTAAAAGAGTTAGTTTGCAGAGTTAGTAGTTATGTAGATATTAGCCGTTGAGTACAGCATGGTTTCAGCGTCTGGAAATTTATTCAGAGATAAATGGCTTTTTGTGAAATTCGACAGAACAGTCACTTTAACCATTCATTTTTGGCATCAGTAAGACCGTCAGACATTCTAAACAATAGTTTTGAACAGTAATTTCCTCCATAACAACAGGAAACACCCCTCTCATTCAAACTCCTCCCTCCGTGTGTCTTCTCCTCCTTCCTCCTGGCTCTACAGCGGGCGTGTCAGAAGCGCGTTGCTGCTGCCTGCCTGCCTGCCTGCGTGCCTGCCTGCCTGCTTGCCTGCGTGCGGACGCTCCTTGTGCGAGTCAAGATGGGCCAGGGAATGCGTGGGCGATGGGCAGATGTTGATTCTGGCCTTTCTGAGGTGTTTCAAAGTGTGTTTCACCTATAATCTATTTTGCAAATCGCTCTCCGCTCTCTGTGTGCGGCTGCCTGCGCGGCCGCTCTCGGGCAAGACAAGTGTGGAATGGATTACTGTAAAATCGCCTCGCCATTTCCTTGAATGGCTTGCTCCCGCGGCAGTTTTTTCTTTGATTTCGCTCGTCTGGGGGAGCACTGTCAACACTTAGTGGGTCGGTAAAATAGATTATACACATTCTCTTGCTCCAATAGTGATCTCGAAGATGTAAAAGTTGTTGATTGATGTCCCACCGTCAAAAAAAAAAAATGTTTATGTAAGACGAGATATCTCGGCTCTGGCACTCAAGCGTTGGATTATGTAAGACGAATTATCTCGGCTATGGCACTTAACGTGTTAAGACGAGATATCTCGTCAACGGCAGTCAACCGTTTTTTTTTTTAAGACGAGATATCTCGTCCACGGCAGTGAACGTGTTAAAAGGCACCACTGCACGGAAGTGGAAGTCCCGGGCCGAAGATCCGCACTACAGGAAGCCTAAAAAAAAGGTGCGGCTGTCCCAGAGTCTATACCAGGGGCAGTTTTAGACCCTTTTTGGAGCCCACCCTGAGATAGTCTCAGCCCACCCTGGAAGATAGAGTTTTTTTTTTTTTTTTTACAAAAATAAGAATAGCTGCCCCCCCTCTATTCATCTCTCATTCATGCTTTAATAATAATGTGATTGGTGTATGCAACATACAACCTTTATTTTGAAAATATGGTTAGGTCTAGAGGAAGTTACTTATCTACACTCCTGGAAAATTGATCACCCAGGAAATAAGGAAGTGTTCTATTTCTCCTTGAGAGCCTCAGACTGACAACAGAGACCACCAGCAAGCCAATGTAGATTAAGTCTCTTTTCTATAGTGAGTAAGGTGTTAAACACCATGATCATTGAGTTGGTTGAAAAACGAAGTCTTTATTTTAAGTTATATTTTGTAAATTAACTTCTTCATTAGTCAACCAGAGTTGACTATGAGGTGACTGGGGGCAACATCATGCATCTAATGTATTGGGTACCTGTGATCATCATTGTGGGGCTACTGAGCTGAGGTGTAAACTAGGCTACTAGTGCTAAGCTGTTTGTTAATGAGTCTGTTGATATGCAAATGCACACTAGCATAATGCTAAGTGGCCAGCCATTTTGGTAATGTGTTAAATCGTAGCCTATGTTTAGAATAGCCACTGATATGCCTGTTGCAGTGTTGCTTGCTATGTGTGAAGGTTAGCTTTATTCATGGTTGCCATACAGTTTATAAAGTGAATTCATTTAACTTATTTGGTTCCTCATTAACCTCAAGTCACTCTTAGATTATTGTTTTATTGATTTTGTGTGGAGGTGGAGAACAGAGGAACTGTGAGAAGAAGCTGCTAAGAAGTACACACACACACACAGAAGAAGAAGAAGAAGAAGAAGAAGAAGAAGAGTGAATCTGATAAATTGATTAAGCTTTCTTCATAGATCTAGTCTCTTCATCGGGGGGGCATGCCCCCGGGCCCCACTAGGGGGTCTGCGGTCCACCATATACATTCTTTGGGGGCTGAGCCCACCCAAAGGTGTCATCCTAAAACCGCCCCTGCTATTTACGTGCCAAAATAGACTCTGGGTTCCCAGATTGAGAATGGGAATTTCAGTTAAATGCATGATATAAGGTCTGTGGTAACACAAGCTTATGTGAGTGGTAATTTGTGTTCAGCAGGATCATCTTCACAAATGTGGACCACTTTTATTAGTTTTGAAGCGTTTTCTGAAAATCGCGCTTAAAAAAACGCTTTTACGCTTCAGTTATAAAAGTCGTGCACGTTTGTGAAGATTATCCTGCTGAACACAAATTACCACTCCCATAAACTTTTGTTCACCACAGACCTTATGCATTTAACCGAAATCCGCATACTAAAAGCCCATTCACTTTCCCCCTTATCAACCAAAGTGCTACTTCCTGCATTCCCGCACAATCCTGTGCACCTTAGCTCACTAACTTAGCTAATTTAGCTCGCTCAGCTTCTAGGATGCCCGCACCGTTTCTCTTTGAACAAGATTGTCATTGCAGTTAGGCTGGCAAATGAAACAATGAAAACAACAATGAAAGCTGGGTCTGTTCAGGGGGCACTGCCTTCAGCGTGCTCCCACATGATAAGACGAGAGGTTTGGAAAGAGCTTTCCTCATTATCTATTGTGGACTCCTCTGAACAGCGCAGCGGCAGAAAGTGAGCAAGTGAGAATGTAAGATGGTGGAGTCGTGAGACTGCAGAGAGCAGTGACTGGAAACCATTCCTCAGCTGTCCCCCACCACCTGTCAACTGTCACACTCCAGGAGCTGAGATCGAAATTAATTTCACGGCTGCTGTTTTCGACAGTCATCCGCCTCCGTCTACAAACGAGTTCAGTCGACGCATCTGATTTCAACTAATCACGATGAGGACTTCTGAGAGGAGAACCACATGCTGCTGGATTCCAATTCTTTCTAGGTCCAGAACCATTGGCAATTAGCCATGTCAAGACATTATCATTTCCCTTAACACAATCCTACTGACATATGGGAGAATTACATTAACATCTCAAGTAGAGGTAGACTCCACTGGTCATGCGGGGACATACATCACAGTTTTGCGAAATCAAGGTAATGTCATTATGTGAGACCTGAGATAATTTATATTGAAATGAAAGTTAACTTTATTAGTAAATGATGAGCATGATAAGGTTGTTGGTTATAGTATGGCATTATTAATGCATAAGACTGAAGATAACTGCTGCTCTGTGACGAGCTATGGGAGTGCTGGCACTCAGTGCACTCGACCAGGAGAGGGGCAGCCAGCCATAAATGTGCAATAAACTTCAGATGTTCAGTTCAACAGTTATCCAGTTTCTAATCAAGTCAAAGATTGTTTCTTTCCGATAGTGTCGGTTATCGGCTTTCCCCCCGCTTTAAACTATCATTATTATACCTCTAATTTCAAGCACACACAGCAAAACCTAGTAACATGCTCAGGTGATGCTTAGTGTGAAAGCCAATCACAAAACATCATTGTGTGCTGCCTATATATTTTCAACTACCTCAATAATCCCCTGGACAATAAAAATAATAAGTGAAGCAAACAAACCGTTGGTTGTGTGAAGACGCACACTACCTTTGCACAAACTGCTATCTAAGTTGCAGCATGAAAATAGATTGACCGTATCTTGAAAGCAATCCGTCTTGTTACCCTGTTAGCCACTGTTTTCCCAGGCTAACAAAACTGGATGGCCCATAAAGTGGGGTCTGTGTTTTAAAGCAGGACATGAGGCTGTGGTGATAAAGTATCCCCCGTCCAGTACTGGCCTGAGTCTCATCAGGCACCATGATATGATTTGCCCTGTCCTGTAGCAGTAAACATCATCAATCACCTCAGAAGCTACCAGGCCCTGTGTGATGAGCACTAATAGCCAATGTCCACCAGACAGTTTTTGATCCTTTTTTGGATGTGTGTGTGTGTGTCTGAGCTGGCTCGGGGGCCGGGGAGCCGCAGTGTGGGCCCTGCAAGCAGGGACAGAATGTTGTTTCAAAGGTGGGGGGACACAATTAGTACAGGCCCAAATCCTCAAAAGGGATTTTGTTTTTGTTTTCAGAAATGCTTAGTCCGGTTCTTTGGTTTGGACCAGATGCGAGAATGATTGTTTTGTTTTTCAGCTGTTTCGGTTCGGTTTCACAGCCAAAAATCAAACGGTCCAGATAGGGCTGCCAGCCCTCCCAGATTGGCCAGGAGACTCCAATAGTCTCTCGGGATGGAAAATGGCTGGGTTTCCCAAAACCTTCTTAGCGCTAAGAAGCTTCTTTTACCCTTCTTAAGGCCCCCTTAAGAAGCAAACGCCTTTCCCAATTGCTTCTTAGCCTAAGGGCCTGTGTCCACCTAGCGTCTTTTCATCAGCTCCGGCGTCTATTTTCAGTTGTTTCCAATGGGGGGAGAGCGTATGCGAGCGCACACGGACGTCTAGAGAAAGTGCGCTGCGTCCAGCGTCTATTTTCACAGCGCTCTGGCATTTTTGTGCGCCCGACTCCCAGCGCTCCCAGCGCTCCAAGCTGAAAATATTTTAACTTTTCAGAAAGACGCTGGTGTCGGGTGCTCCTTTTCTGGCAACTAATCATATGGAGAAACTATCGCAACAGAGACAGAAAGGCTCAATTGTGGGAGCAGATCGGCTAGACACTTAATATTTCTGGTGAGTGTTGAGCTAAATCACTGTATGTGTGTTGTTTGCTAATGTTAGCTGTCAGTTATCAAGCTACTACCGCACTGAACTAACGTTACTTTCAGACTGCTTCCTTGTTATATTGTGCGCTGGGATCAGCATTCCCCAGCGCACTCCCAGCGTTTAACGTCGGAAAAAGACACTAGGTGGACACAGGCCCTAAGATGATCTTTCGTTACGAAGGCATGCATTTCCCAAAAGCTTCTTAGCGCTAATAAGCTTCTTTGACCCTTCTTAAGGCTCCCGTAAGAAGCCAACGCGTTTCCCGATTGCTTCTTAGCCTAAAATTATCTTCCGTTAAGAAGGCTGCGTTTCCCAAAAGCTTCTTAGCGCTAAGATGATCTTTCGTTAAGAAGGTTTTGTAAGAAGGGTCTGGGGCATTCTTAACACCTTCTTAATGACAAAACACTGGCAGATCCAGCCGCGTCAGGCAAAAGGAGATACTTGTGTCCACTGTTCCTCTTGTGTTTTTCCCTTTTTCCTTTCTTTCATGCACCCTTTAGTGTTTAAAATTGGGGAAAACTTGGAAAATCTCCCCTGTATGTATGGTTACTTGTGTTTTAAATGTTTTACTGTAGGCTATATTCCTCTAATCAGAATGGATTCCTTTTATAATAAGAATGTTGTGGATTTATATAGCACCTTTCACAGAACCCAAGGTCGCTTAAATTCCGTAGTGTTTCTCGCAATTTTGTTGTATGCTGTGTATATAAAGCAATTTGAACTGCAGTCCATGTCTGAATATAATAATGTTTAATAGAAGAAGTTCTTGTTTAACATGACCACGATTAGGTTATTCTACAACAGTGTTTCTCAACCACTGGGTCGTGGCCCACTGGTGGGCTCAGAGTGCCATCTAGTGGGCCGCAGAGGACCTCTAGATGACCTCTACTAGCTGTCTGTTTGCCATTGTTTTCCCTATAATTCTGCTTTCAGAGGTAGTTATTAAGTATTAAGTTATTACTAAAAACACAATAATAACCGAATCAGAGTCTCAGGCAATTATGAAATATTATAACACGTAGGCTAGATAAATTTATATCGTGTTACATTTACAACCGGCCCTTTGAGGGCAACCATAATGCTGATGTGGCCCGGGGTGAAATTGAGTTTGACACCCCTGGCAGTGTTAACAAAGCAAACAAAAAATCACAATAAATTGTAATATCAAATTGCAATACTTGTAGAATCGGAATACATATTGAATCAGCACCCAAGTATCGTGTTAGTATGGAATCAGGATATAGGCATATCATCCTAGCCGTAATATTTATTGTGCTAACGTTACAATTTCAGTTTCCCAATTTGACTAGGGCCGTTTCACACTGGTGCGGATCTTCGTGCGAATAATCGGCACGGACATTCGCAAAAAAATGTTTTAATTAGTTGTAATTGAAGCTTGCACACCATGGCCGAACATTCGTGCGGCATTTAATTTTTCCGGATGGACATTGACGTCCACGGATTTCCGCTGCGGAAAATATATATATATATATATATATATTTTTTTTTCATATTTTAAATTTTTATAGAACACAAATAAGACAAAACAGACAAACAGCCTCAGACACAGGGGAAAGAAAGGAAAAATAAACAAAAAACAAAACAAACTAGAACGACCGCAACGCAGACTTATGCCTCCGCCATTAGTTCATTCTGGAGTCCAAATCGCCATTTGAGGCAAATTGGAAGAGATTCCGTCAAGGCGCTCCTGTGATGTTTGCGTTACAGAGCTTGGAAATTGGGTGTGTGAGAGGTCACAGTGACCTTGAACTTTGACCACCAAAATGTAATCAGTTCATCCTTGAGTCCAAGTCGATGTTTGAGACAAGTTTGATTAAATTCCGTCAAGGCATTCCTGAGATATCGCGTTAACAAGCTAGAAAATGGCGTTCCGAGAGCTCACCTTGACCTTTGACCTTTGACCACCAAAATCTAATCAGATCATCCTTGAGTCTAAGGCGATGTTTGAGGCAAATTTGATGAAATTCCGTCAAGGCATTCGTGAGATATCGCGTTAACAAGCTGGAAAATGGCGTTTGAGAGGTCACAGTGACCTTGACCTTTGACCAGCAAAATCTAATCAGTTCATCCTTGAGTCCAAGTCGATGTTTGAGACAAGTTTGATTAAATTCCGTCAAGGCATTCCTGAGATATCATGTTAACAAGCTTGAAAATGGCGTTTGAGAGGTCACAGTGACCTTGACCTTTGACTTTTGACCACCAAAATCTAATCAGTTCATCCTTGAGTCTAAGTAGATGTTTGAGGCAAATTTGATGAAATTCCGTCAAGGCATTCCTGAGATATCGCGTTAACAAGCTTGAAAATGGCGTTCGAGAGGTCACAGTGACCTTGACCTTTGACCACCAAAATCTAATCAGTTCATCCTTGAGTCCATGTCGATGTTTGAGACAAGTTTGATTAAATTCCGTCAAGGCATTCCTGAGATATCGCGTTAACAAGCTTGGAAATGGCGTTCGAGAGGTCACAGTGACCTTGACCTTTGACCTTTGACCACCAAAATCTAATCAGATCATCCTTGAGTCTAAGTCGATGTTTGAGGCAAATTTGATGAAATTCCGTCCAGGCGTTCCTCAGATATCGCGTTAACAAACATCGTACGGACGGACGGATGTACAGACGGACGTACGGACGGACAACCCGGATCCATAATGCCTCCGGCCTGGCTATCGCCGGCGGAGGCATAAAAATATAATCAACATTACATAGTGGTCCTGCCAGCCACCTAAGGTGCTTATGTTCTTGTAAACGATATACCTGGGATCTCACTCAAGGGGTCTATGGGAAGCCAGCCGGGTGAGTCACCCGTCACCCCTAGCCTCGTTGAGGTAGACTAAAAACGGGTCCCAGATAGTTATACATTTTCTAAGTGCATTGGTTCTCAGGAACCTAAGTCTCTCCATGCGTATAACAGAAGTCGCGGAAAATACGTTTGACCAATGAAATCCTTTGTTTACAGCTGATGTCATACCTCCACTACTCTTGCCAAGCCCGGCTCATCAATTTGGTTTCTCAACATCCAATTTTATATGACAAACACCATGACGATCAACACCAAAATCAAGGACAATAGATCTTCAGGTCGCCCAGCAGCTGGGATCCACTTAAGATGGTAATGTAACTGTTATGTAACAAATTCCTACTTGCTAACGTTGTAAACCACTGTTGTAAATGTATGGCGCTAACGTTAGCCACTTGTATCCAAGTGTTAAGTAGCAGGTTAGCATCAAATTTGGGGTCCGCTGCTACTGCCTCCATTTTCTCTTCTCATTGTTTTTTCCGCTGATGGAAATTTCACTGGCTCCAGTTGCTTTTCATGGCTTGTCTCACTGCTGTGTTTGTCTGTCTGACGTTAGCCGACTAGTACAGCTAGCTTGCGGAAGTATGCGGTGCTGTCCTACTCAGTGTTGGGGGTAACTCATTACAAAAGTAACATATTACATGTAATATATTACTTTTAGGAGTAACTCAGTAATATAACTTATTACTTATAGGATTTCAGTAATATTATACCAGTTACTTTGTCAAGTAACTCAAGTTACAAATAGATTGCTTTTATTTTTGATCAAAGCACATATTTAAACAAAGATACAATCATTTCCTAATCAAACTGTGTGTTTCTATGCAAATAACCACTATAGATGACAATAACAAAGGAAAATAATAACATTTCGAATTTTGGATGGTTTACACTGACTTCAAGGCAGTTGAAATTATCTTTCGGGATGTTCCGGGGCGGCGATGTCATTCTGCCGCTGCTGGCGTTTTGGTGAAAGTAATGCAAAAGTAGTGTAATAAGTAACGAGTTACTCTACACAGACAGTAATATTGTAAAGTAACTTATTACTTTCAAATGAAAGCAACTAGTAATATGTAGTATATTACATTTTGAAAGTAACTTGCCCAACACTGGTCCTACTAGACGGGAGCCCGGGAGGGACACCAACTACTGGTTACACTGAACACTATTTTTCCGCTGACGGAAAATGAACATGGGACTGCGAATAATTCGCACCGGACCTGTGTGTATAGGTTGCAATGCGAAAAATCCGCACAGAATTTCGTGGCGCATTCTGCCTCCGCACCACATCTGTGTGAAACAGCCTTTAATGTTGACTTTATATGCCTTTTTATCTCAAGTTGCTCTGTAGCCAATTTCATTGTTTGCTCTGTGTCAATGAATATCAAGTGAAAAAGACAAAAAATATATATATATTAAGTATCCTCTTCATTACCTCCGCAACGGAGGACTGGGGTTATGTTTTCACCCTGTGCATGAAACTTTGTGGAAATGTTGGTCTTTGGGGAAGGAAGAACTAATTATCTTTACACATGGATGGACTAAAGGGGTGTGTGGCAGCGGGCTTCTCAGAAAAATGCATCATTTCAAAATGGAATAGATTCACACAACAGCAACACCATGAAACTTTGTAGCGTTTGTGACAAACCCTCCATTATTTCCCCAATCAAACTAGAACGACGGATATAAACAAATAAATGACTGACTCCCGAAAACAAGTCAGCATTCGACATGCATGTCTGTCCAGACTTTGACGTTTGAGCCAAATGTGAAGAAATGTCGTCAAGGCGTTACTGAGATATTGCGTTGAGCTTGAAAATGGCGTTTGTGAGGTCACAGTGACCTTGACCTTTGACCACCAAAATGTATTCAGTTCATCCTTAAGTCCAAGTGGACGTTTGAGCCAAATTGGATGAAATTCCGCCAAGGCGTTCCTGAGACATTGCGTCAACGAGGTAGAAAATGCTGTTCGTGAGGTCACCGCGACCTTGAACTTTGACCACCAAAATCCAATCAGTTCATCCTTGAGTCCAAGTGGACGTTTGAGCCAAATTGGATGAAATTCCATCAAGGCGTTTGTGACAGACCGTCACTGCGAGGTCCACCTCTCACACACATAAGATGATGGTTTTGCATGTTCTAGGTATTGGTTATTGATCTGGGGCCGGTTGCACCAACTGGTCTTAACTATGCCTGGTCGTAACTCCTACGTCGGTCTTAGTTAAAACCATGGATTTACGCCTGTTGCACCAACACGGCTTACGTCTGGTCTTAACTATGCTGGTCGTAGCAATGCGCGTCCATGTGAATTGCCAGGGAATGCACCCTGATTGGATGATGTTGCAAAAAATGTGCCTCGCGACCTGCTTGGAGCACTGTGCCACTACGCTCTCTCAGCCACTACTGTAAAACACCCTCCCTCCTCCCACCCTCCCTCGCTCCGGGGGGAAAATGGCTGCGATTGAGCCAGAAAGACAGTCTGAATGAAATTTAATGTAACGTTCCCAATTCTATGTATTACATTCTAAAAAATTAACGGCAACATTTTGGAAGGCTAAGCCACACAACTAGTTAGTTATAATCTAACGTTGTGCTTCTCCGCGGAGATCTCTGTTAAAGGCAGGCTCTACGCCTCCTCCTGACCAGGCGTAGGAGTTACGCCTGGTCGTAGTGAAAATAAGGCTTAAGCCGTCTTGGTGCAACCGGCGTAGCTGTTAGGTCGTAAAGTTACGACCAACTTAGCTTAAGACCAGTGTAAGACCAGTTGGTGCAACCGGCCCCTGGGCTGTTTCTATTTTGTTACTTGAGAGTTGGGAATATTATGTATGGTAATTTTGGCTACAGTTATTCTGTCAGAACGCTAGGTGGCAGCAGTTGTGTGTCTAATCAGAGCCTTATTTAGGAGCGGCCTAGGTGGCGCCGCTCTCTCTCTCCCGGAATGAAAGAACGATGTTGTGCATGGCTAAGCTAGTTGAAACACAGCCTTTAATAAGAGATAGCTCAGATTAGAAGAAGTAGCCTTTTCCCAGTGCATGTTTGTGTGTGTCTTTCCTATTTTGATCTCACTTTTGGGATCGGCTTGAAAGATCACAGTTCCTATAGCTTGGGCTGGCCAGAGAAATAACGGCCTGAGAGCATCAGCCGCACCAGATGCTGGGTGAGTTCCCGCCTCGCATAGTAACAATTCAGCCCATAGTGAATGTAATGTTCTTGCACATACTATGTACAGTTCAGCTGGTAGCCTAGACAACGCAATAAACACGAGCAACAGTATTTCGTACCAGCGATCTGCTACAGCGTTCCTGAGATATCGCGTTAACGAACATGTGCTGCCTTCCTAACCATAGCCGAGGTGTGTTGATGGATCTATAATCCTTACCTGACATGGAGGCAGGCAGGATGGCCTGTCCTACCAACCCTTGTTGCAGCAGATTTGGGTCAAACTGCCCCGTCAGGACTTGGTTGGCTGGGAGGTAAATGTTAGCGTCTGAGTTGGATGTCTGGAGTAGACCCACTGGCTGGAGCGCCTCTGGAGCCACCTGCTGCTGCCTAGGCTGGCCCGGGCCTGGAGCCTGCCCCGTCTCTGGGTCTTGACCCCGGCCGGCCTGACCAGCAGACGACGTGGCCGACCGCTTGGACTTGCGACTGTCATTGTTGGGCCGGTAGTGGCACTGGATGTGGGTTTTGCGGTGGCCAGAGGTGCGGAAGCGGAGTTCGCAGAAGGGGCACTTGAAGGGTTTGGATCCAGTGTGGAGGCGCATGTGTACCTTCAAGCTGCCCTTTGTGGAGAAGGAGGTGTTGCACATGTGACAGTTGAATAGTTTCTGACCTGCAAAGACAGGAGAACGTGTCAGGAAGAGGAGCACAACTCACCCACCTCGTACCAGGATCACACATGCATACATTGTGCACTGTGCAGTTAAAATGTTCACATGAAGGTGATCATACATTGGGAGTTTTTCTGCTTCTGTGTTGAACTAAACTAACTAAACTAAACCAAAGTTTGTCCCACTTTTGCTACCTTTCCAGTATTTGTTTTGTGATGAAAAGATTTTGGCAGTGAATCATAGCCGCAATGAAAGTTTGTTTTGTAGTATTCAATCAATAATCACATCCATCTCAATACGCTTGAGTCACAGAGTCCACATAGCTTGCAGGGACACATGCATTACAGATAAAGTGCCATCCTGGCTTTAGAGCCCAGTTTTTGCCAGTGATGATGGGCAACCATGGGCATGAAGGGCCAAGTTTCTGCAAGTTTTCATTCCAGCCAAACAAAGAGAAGAAACTCATCAGTGAAATCACCTGGTGGCATATTAGTTAAGGTCCCTGGTCTTATCATTTATCTCGCAGAATGTGTCTGCAAGGAGGTCTGCGGGCGGACCGCACGAATTAGGTGTAGAAGTGTAGCGTGATAAGAGCTCAGCCTCTCTAATGATTACATTTTCTCTGTCATCTCTATTCAAACATGGCTATATTTCAAAAATTGTTAGACACTTCAGTCCCTTGGTGAAGCAGAGATGAGCAATCATGTCCCATGGAGGGCAGAGAGTCTGCTGGTTTTCACAGAGAGGAAGAAGTAATCAGTGCAATCAGCTGGTGTAGTGGGTGGTTGGAATGAAAAGCTGCATTCTCTTGGCCCTCCACCGTGCGACTGAACCATCCCCACTTTACAAGGATGTGGCAAAAGAGCTGCATTTACATAATGACTCTGGAGCTCAAAGAGGAGCTGTAAACTCCTGCCCAGTTGGACCAAACATTGAGCAGAGAATGTTTACCACAGTGCGTGCAGGCAATTTGTCAGCAAACGTTTTCAAGTCAAGCACCCTCAAATATACATACATAATATGCCACAGAGGGGATATTTTGTCCTAAGGAGCCCCATCTGAGAAGATATTTTGTTGTATGTCAGCTATTATTTACTATATGACTACTATAACATTTAATTGTGAAGTGAAATATTAGGGTATTGAAACTATTCCTCGGTTTACCAGGGTACTCTCCTGTATCGATAATAACTAAGTTGGAGTGCTTCCATAAACTAAAAACATTTTCTTCCTTCCTGGATTGGCAATCCAGTCCAGTTGTGCTGAAAACACACCAGCTAAAGCAACGAATGATGTGTAAATGTATTCCTGTGTAAACTGACTACAGACTTCACCATACAATTGATCAAATTCCCTGACTTTCCCCGTCTGGAATATACCTATAATTAAACAATATTCCAGAAATTCCATAAGCAGTGGTGTAATAGTGAAAGCCAATTCATTCCTCAACTGCATCAAGCTGCTGATGAAGGGAAGCGGTAAGTTCCAGCACTAACCTGTGTGCGTCTTCACATGGCAGTCCAAGGTCGATTTCACTGTAAAGCTCTTCCCACATTCATCACACTTGTAGGGCCGTTCTCCTGTATGGATTCGAATGTGCCTAGGAAATGAGACAGATTGAGAGAGACAAAGATAGATGGATAGAGAAAGAATAAGGAGCAGGTGAAAAAGCGCAAGAGAGAACAATTTGTCACTGTTAGTGGGAAGAAAAGGGAGAAGTGAAATAATGGGAAAATAAACGGTACAATATCACAGCCTTGTCAGTGTTTACTATCTATAATATGTTGTCAGCCAAGGTCATCATTCTCCTTCCTCTCCATGCTCTCTGTTTACATGGGTTTCCAACAACTCTGAACAGGATCTAGCCAGTTCTAAAGTGAGAGATGAAGTAAGAAAGTAATTATTTTAGGGATGCATGATATTATTTTTTGCCGATATCAATATGCAGATATTTTCCAACTCTTTTTGGCCGATTGCCAACACCGATACAGAGATATATGCATGATTCTCCCCCCCACACCTAATGAGATATGACGTTTATTGGTTTCAAGGTAATTGGAGCCTATACTGATATGTCCTTCTTTTAACCTCAGGTATAAAACCTGCCTTCTCCCACCACCCACCACCTCTCTCCATCCCATCCTTATAATAAATTGTCTATGATGGAAGGTTATAGCCTATTTATCTTTTGATATGGATCTTGTATTATGAAATTTGATATTGATGGAGGTACTGATGATTTGTCATATTTTTGTAACTTTTAAATATGTATTACTCTAGTTTTAAATTAAGTGTAAGTTAAGTTTAAAAATCTGCTTGTTACCTCCTCCCTTTTTCTCCAGCCTGGGCTGGATTAGTCCTAATTGGAAGGCTATTTAAAAGGGGAAAAAACATTGTTCTGTATGATTCTGATGAAGACGCACTTGGCATCGAAACGTTAGTCCTCAATAAAAGTATATTCTACAAGCTTGATCCATGTGCTCCAGTGCCATACTTTGGTTATCTGAAGTCTCTCCTGCACTTTCAGAGGCATTTCCACCCTGGCTATATACATACATACATATCATTTATTTATTCATTCATAAATAAATAAAGGGGTATGTATGTATATATATATATATATATATATATATATACAGGCCTGCGGCCTCGTGGGATAACAGCTGAGCAGCGGGATATATTTGCCACAACACACTGGCTCTCATGCTATATTGCTTAAATATACAGTATATGGAGTGGGCTCTGTTTGTTTGTTTAAATGTTTGTCCCAGAAGTGATGTGACACTGGAAGTGATGTCATCAGTGATGTCACTTGAGCAATTGTGATGTCACTGATGATGTCACAATGTCTATGACATCATCAGTGATGCCACTCGAGCAATTGTGATGTCACTGATGATGTCACAATGTCTATGACATGCGAAGTTGAGCAATTGTGTGCTGAGTGACATCACTCGAGTACTCCATGATGTGATCAGTGATGGTCACTCGAGCAATTGTGATGTCATCAGTGATGCAAAGTTGGCCAATTGTGCGCTGCGCATGCCAATAGAGCAGGCAAGCACACGCAGCAGCCGAGCAGCATAGCCCGCACAGCGGCTGAGGCCGCGTATCGGGCGAGCCCAGGAATTAAGCGCGCGTAGCGCGTGAGATTTCTAGTATATATACATACCGTATATATATAGCCACGGTGGAAATGCCTCTGAAAGTGCAGGAGAGACTTCACACACACACGTGTGTGTGTGTGTGTGTGTGTGTGTATAAATTCAAAAATATTGAATATAAAATATTGACTATCAGCAGCTGTAAATGAAGGAGAAATAAAACCTGTGTCTGAAGGAGAAATAATCCTTTCAGAGCTCAGACAAGGTTAGGCATCTCTCTAGTGTCCAGCCAGAGAAGGGAGAGAGGAGCCTCCTGCAGACAGTGAGATACTCTGTCTGCAGCATGTTGGGGCCAGCACTGATGGGAGGGTCTGCTATTATGGCTGACAGTGAGCGCAAAACTGCTGAGAAACAGGCTCATTAGAGTGCTCTATAACGACAGGACACCTCTTATGATGGGAAACCATTGTGGCGAAAGTGGGGGTGAGGGTACAGATCTCAACTAGTCTCTTCTATGAAGAATACAGTCACATTTTCAACATGGCTTATAGTATATTACATACATAGAAGCACGGCTTATACAACAACATGGTTTGTTATGAAATGACTGTATAGAGGAGGCCTTTCAACTTATATTCACACTATTCCCTTTGAAAGCCTTTACATGCGCAGGTGGTGTGCAGCTCCTCGAAAATGTGACGTATAATATAATATAGATGGGGAGATAACAGCAGATAGTGAAAGCTATTACCAAGTACATGCACTCCATTCTCTCCTTGGACTAACTTCTAGTCATTGAAATCACACAATTTACTAATTTATTTTTCTGGGGACTCGCCGGCGACCCCTCATCAAGCTGACGTTCGAGTATATAGGTCTAGTTGCCACCGCCAAGGCTCCAAGTCGAGGCTATCGCACAAGCATGTTGTCCGCTTTAATTAGAATGTTCCTGAATGGATCTCCACACCACAACAATCCACCTGGTTGCTAGGAGATTTGTGACACTACTCCAAAGCCAACGTTGGCAGCATTGTCCATTGTCTCGCCACAATGCGGCTTCACCATGCAAATGAACAGATACAGAACCCACAAGTGCTTTCAGCTGACATCATGTATTTGTTGTATTTGCCTCTGAAATAGAAGATAATGGGATGAGTGCTTCTACTGAATAAAAGAAAGCCATGATTTGTAGAAAATGAGGAGTGAACGGTTGGTTTGCCTTATAAAGACCACAACGAGCTGGCAAAAACAACATCTTTCATCTGTGCTAGAACAAAACAGGCATGACATTTACCTGACGAGGTCGCTGGGCTTTTTGAAGCTCTTGGGGCAGAAGTTGCAGCAGTTGGCAAACTTGGGTTCCGTTTCCAGTTCCACAGCCTTGTCTTTGATCTCACTTATCCGATCCCTCTCAGCCGCTGACTGGGCGAGGATTCGCTCCGACACGGTGGCCTCCTCCCCGGGATCCTTGGCCAGTTCGGCCAAGCTCAGCTCGTTCAAAGTGATGATGTTCAGAATCCTCCTTGGTGTCCTCTGCTCCCCTTCCTCGTCATCGTCCTCCTCGTCAACATCCTGACTCTCCATACCTATAACTGCAAGAATTGGAGTCCATTATCATTACGTGACTTAAAGCTGCACTACGCAAATCATATCACCTGTGATATCAGCCCAGAGAAGAGCCTGTCATCATCTCAGTTACATGATCTCACTGTCAAACGATTAAAGAATAAAGAACTATAAACCTTCTGTACAATCAGTTCACTGAAGATCATAAGCAATAGTATTGCATATGGATAAACCTTATGTCAGAAATATATTAAAAAACTAGAACGACCGCAACGCGGACTTATGCCTCCGCCATTAGTTCATTCTTGAGTCCAAGTGGATGTTGGAGCCAAATTGGAAGAAATTGCATCAAGGCGTTTCTGTGCAGAATTGGATATTTGAGCCAAATGTGAAGAAATTTAGTCAATGTGTTACTGAGATATGGCGTTACTGAGCTTGAAAATGGCATTTGTTAGGTCACTGTGACCTTGACCTTTGACCTTTGATAACCAAAATGGAATCAGTTCATCCTTGAGCCTAAGTGAATGTTTAAGGCGAATCTGATGAAATTCCGTCCAGGCGTTCCTCAGATATCGCGTTAACAAGCTTGAAAATGGCGTTTGAGAGGTCACAGTGACCTTGACCTTTGACCTTTGACCACCAAAATCTAATCAGATCATCCTTGAGCCTAAGTGAATGTTTAAGGTGAATCTGATGAAATTCCGTCCAGGCGTTCCTCAGATATCGCGTTAACAAGCTTGAAAATGGCGTTTGAGAGGTCACAGTGACCTTGACCTTTGACCTTTGACCACCAAAATCTAATCAGATCATCCTTGAGCCTAAGTGAATGTTTAAGGCGAATCTGATGAAATTCCATCAAGGCGTTCCTCAGATATGGCGTTAACAAACATCCGGACGGACGGACGGACATCCGTACGGACGGACAACCCGGATCCATAATGCCTTCGGCCTGGCTTCGCCGGCGGAGGCATAAAAACATAATGTAGGCATACATAAGAGTTCTGTTTTTCATTCCTCTTTCTTAATCACTTTAATTTTAGTAGAATGATACCTCATCTATAGCACCAACAATGCAATGGAATGTTTATGACCTTGTGTGTCAACTGCCATGTAATGAAAGATCCAGATAGTGTTTGTATGTGTTTCCGGTGTCCAGGTACTATATTCTTACTTCTGTCCACTACTTAATGAAAGATCCAGATAGTGTTTGTATGTGTTTCCGGTGTCCAGGTACTATATTCTTACTTCTGTACACTACTTAATGAAAGATCCAGATAGTGTTTGTATGTGTTTCCGGTGTCCAGGTACTATATTCTTACTTCTGTCCACTACTTAATGAAAGATCCATAATAGTGTTTGTATGTGTTTCTGGTGGCCAGGCAGGTACTATATCCAATTATCCATACTTCTGTCCACTACTTAATGAAAGATCCAGTGTTTGTACGTATGTGTTTCTGGTGACCAGGTACTATATCCTTACTTCTGTACACTACTTAATGAAAGATCCAGTGTTTGTACGTATGTGTTTCTGGTGACCAGGTACTATATCCTTACTTCTGTACACTACTTAATGAAAGATCCAGATAGTGTTTGTATGTGTTTCTGGTGACCAGGTACTATATCCTTACTTCTGCCCACTACTTAATGAAAGATCCAGATTGTGTTTGTATGTGTTTCTGGTGACCAGGTACTATGGGCTCTATTCTCACCCTGGCCTTAGGCGCTAAAAAACTGCCTACCGCTGCCTGCCTACCGGGAAGATAGCGTCATGTTTTTAGGCCCCGAAATGTGATTCACGCTGAAGAGGCGTGGCGCAGTGCCAGAATAGGCCAGAATGGGCGTTTCGGCCTTAAATACCAGCCTAAAGCGATCTTCCCAACCGGGCGTTAATTTTGTGGTTAACGCTTTTCAAAACCAGGCCTTATTCAGTGTGCCGGCCCTGGGGATGCACCCACGGCGTTATTCAATCACTCTTTCTGCCGCTATCTCACTCTCTCTCCCGCCTCGCTCTCTCACTCCCTCTCTCCCGTGCGTCTATTTCTTCCCCTATAGATCTGAAATGTAGGCTACACCACAGAATGACAGAACCATCACAATTTTGGGGGAAAGTCCACTAATTTATATGTAGGCACTAGGCAGGCACAATGACCGATGAAAAAAAGTTGTTATACCGTAGTTTTGAGCCCGTCATTCAGGGGCTGTTGGATCATCCTACCTGTCTGCCGTGCAGAGGGGGAGAAGAAAAGGCAGCGAGAGAAAACAATGTCCAAACTTTCACCAATCTAATCTCATCATGACATCCAGGGATAGGCTATATTTTTTCTAGCCGATGCGTTTAGAACATAATTATCACTTTGCTCTTGCTATAGTGTAGCGTATTTACATGCTTGCTGTATTTAAACTGCTGTGAGATTTGTTTGAGGAGCATATGGAGACAGACAGGGAAGAAAGTTGGCAGAGAGGGAGGGGGGGGGGAGCTCAGAGTCCTTTGGTCGCGGGCGCTTTAGGGCTTTTCTGACTGGACTGGATCGCTCCGTGGAATCGGAGCTTGAAAGGGAAGAATGTGATGAATGTTTACTGCACATCACCAATGGCCACAGTTGTGAATAATTCTAAGCTTAAAAAGGCATGGTTAAATGGTTAGCGCCGGCTTTAGCGCAGAGGAAAAATTAGGGATAATCAGGTCGCAGATAGTTGAGAATATTTTAAGTGAGTTGGTCCTCAGGAACCTGAGTCTCTCCATCCGTATAAATGAGACCATGTCCGTCAAACCCAGCTGAAAAGAAGGTGGAGGGGGGGGGGGTACTTCCATTCCTTCAGAATGAGTTTCTTGGCGACTCTCAGAGACTGTTGCACAGCCGTAGGGAGGAGCAGAGAGGATTCCGAGCAGCTGAAGATGGCGAGTCTTCTGCCCACTACTTAATAAAAGATCCAGATAGTGTTTGTATGTGTTTCTGGTGTTGGGCGTTCTGGAGGAAAACGGCCTCCAGATAATAAATCCAATTGTTTTGTTGGGGAAAATTTTCATTTTTAAAGGTAGTTCCCAAACGGACTTGAATTTTAAAGTGTCTTTAAAAAGTGAATTTTAAAGAATTGCAAAGTGTCTTTAAAAATGTAGTGAGAGCCCAATTTCTTTTGGAAAATATGATGTCTACAGACAGCAGGATGCAACATGACGTGAAGTGGGAGAGGGTCTGTCTGCTCCAGAGAGGAGTGGGACAAATATCCTACCAGACTGAGCTGTGTTGCATCGTCGTTGGTCACTTTATTTATAGTTTTTGTCTTTATTTTCTCTTTTTTCCTTTTGTTTGTATGAGGATGTATTGTGCTGTCATATGGTTGTAGTGTCTGTTATGTGTGAAAAAAGATTTAAAAAAGAAAGAAAAAAAGGTCCAGATAGTGTTTGTACAGTATGTGTTTTTGGTGTCTAGGAACATGTACTATATCCTTACTTCTGTCCACTACTTCGTGCTCCTTCTTCATATGTTTTCTACACAGCAGGTTGGTCCTGAAGCTGTCGTCGCACATGGAACATTTGAAAGATTTGATGTGGATGATACTGTGACGATTCAGGCTGCCGTTGGTGGTGAATGAGGCGTCGCAGACCTTGCACTTGAAGGGCTTCATTCCTGTCATTGACAGATGAAGAGAGATAAAAACAAAGATTTTTCACAGGGTGTTTGCTGGTTTCAAAAAGTCAAATGCAAGACTTTAACATGTTTTTAATGCAAGTAAACAAATAAAATATAACAAGCTGGCAAAACCAGCTAATTTCAGATTGAACACAATTAATAAAAGAAAAAAGACAACAGGAAATAGATTGTTTAAAGAAAATGCATAAATTATGTTTCATAAAGTAGATTAATGTTTCAAATACACAGGATGTGATGTTAATTAATCCATAGTGCCACCTCTTAAATTCCCGTGCTCCGTGTGATGATGGAAGGCTTAAGCACTGACCTGCGCTACTCCGATGTTGAGAAGAGCTAAGCAGACACGTCATTGGGGTTGTCAAGTGGGCTCCCACTTAAAAAAAGTGTTTTGTGTTTTGCATATTGTGTTTAAGACATGTTAATACATGTTAATGTTAACACAAATTCATATGTAGGATTTCAGATTGAGAATTTATTCTTACACATATACATTTAAAGACCCACGGACACCCTCTTTTCCCTTTGTTATACATATTTTTTTGAATATTCTGAGAATCACGCCTTCACACTGATATTCTGACTAGCTTGAGACTGTGCTGATTTTGCATCAAGAAACAGCAACATTTCTAAGACTTGGACAAGTGAATGCAGGACACTGAGATGGTGTATTTAATGGTGTTCAGAATGTAGATAATATAGACTTTTTTCACGCCCTGCGAGGCTGCGTACACCCTGGCATAAAGCGAGCGTACCTGTGTGCGTAAAGCGAGCGTACCTGTGTGCGTATTGAGATGGGACTTCAGCACCCCGCCTGATATAAAGGCTCGTCCACAGAGATGACATCTGTACGGTTTCTCTCCAGTGTGGGAGCGCACATGCTGCTTCAGATGGCTAGACTTCTTGAAAGCCTTATTACACCAGCTGCACCTGAAGAGAAAAGAGGCTTTAGAGTTATCGTTGTTCTTCTTCTTCAGCACAATATGGAGACACAGATTGATTTGTGAAACAGAACCACAACATGTAGAAAGTAGAAAAGTGCAGATCTCTGCCAGGCAACGCCACACCTAACCTTGGCCAAACCCAAACCCAGCTCCGAAGAGAAAAGCTAGCAGATAACAAGGCAACGTGAACATTGTTTCATCTAGTTTGGCATATGGCCAAGAGTGAACGGCATGTATCGTGTTTATAGCCTTATTATAGTCTTACAGTAGCATTTATTTCAACGGGTGCATTCGTCAATTCACTCTGACCATTTGATCTCAGATCAGAGTACTGGGCAGAGCCTCCAAGATTAGACTAACAAAATATAACATGAAATATGATGCATTATTATTCATTAAATTAGCATTATATAGGAATGAAAAGCTCCTACCACTGCCATTATTAACAGTCCAGTCAGAGCATTACGCTTTTATGTGGACAGGTCTAGGGGGTACAGGAAAAGCAACCAGCTTTTTGTATCCTGGGGATCAGGGCCCCCTTACGCAGGGGCCCGCCTGACGTGCAAGTGTCTATCACACTGGGTGGTGGAGGCCATCATCCTGGCGTACGAGAGCCGTGGGCTGAGACCTCCTGAGGGCCTGCGGGCCCATTCCACCAGAGGCATGGCCACCTCATGGGCCCCTTTTCAGGGTGTCGCTGTGAGGGACATAATGTGCCGCTGCAAGCTGGGCATCCCCACATACTTTCATGCGTTTCTACCGCCTGGACGTCACAGAGACCTCTGTGGCTCATTCGGTCCTGAGTGTGGGGTCTGTGTTGACTGTGTGCTGAAGTCACAAGATAGGGATCGGGGATTCAGACCTGTCACAAGATATGGTCATGTGGGCTTCGGAGCATGCAATCCGGGAGTGGGCCATATCTCCCATAGAGTGAGACACTGAGCGAGAGATGATATAGAACGTAAGGCTACTTGACATAACCCCGGTTCTATGAATCTCGAGCGAGGTGTCTGGGTCTGTCACGCCGGGGCCATTCCCATAAATTGAGACACCTCGCTCGAGATTCGTAGAACCGGGGTTACGTCAAGTAACCTTAGGTTTTCAGTACATATGAAACACAGACAAAAAGGTGCAAAATGTATGTAACTGAACTCTGGGGCTTTGGGAAACATGAAAACATCTGCAAAGGGGGAAAGGATGGTAGGGAGTGTTTTTATTGGATTGTTGCATGAACCTATCACACAATCTCTGGACTGAGGCAAAAAAAGCTGATATCTCGATATGCCTCTCTGAAATGTTGCTCTATCTGGAAGCGAAGAAGTGAAATGAAACCCAGACGTTATCAAAAGCAGTCATTCTGAACGCTGTAAACACTGCCTGCAATTTCCCTCAGCGAGAGTGTTGACTTGATGATAGTGTCTGTCATTAATCTGCAACACCGATCCGCGGAGTGTGAGCTTGATATTATTAATCGCACAAACACCATGCGAACACTGCAATGCAGAGAAAATTAAAACTAAGCCCCATTAAAACCCATACATAATAGGGGTGTAACAATACGCATATTCATATTGAAGCATTTAGGTATGAGGCTTCAATACACATTGCACACTGAACGAAGTCTTCTACAAGGATATCATGGTAAACTAAAACAGACGAAAAAGATGAAAGGTGTTAAATTAAAAGAATTGGAGTAAGATTTTTTAACTAGACTGTGGAAATAATAAAATAAATAAGTAAAATTAATAAAAATAAAAATATTTATAATCAAGGACATTTCTCTGGCATTTTTGTTTTTGCTGTATCGAAAACGTACCACTGTCTATATTGAACCGAACTGTGAATTTTGTGAACCGTTACATCCCTAATACATACACAAAATACACACACACACACACACACACACACACACACACACACACACACACACACACACACACACACACACATCACACAGACAACAGAGGTAAGTGAGAAGTAAACCTGTGGATTCTCTTGCTGTTGTCTTCGCTGTCGTCCTGGTATTCCTGTGCCTCAGTCGTCAGCTGAAGCTCACCTTGGCTGTTCTGTTGAAGAAGGCCGCTTGTCTAGATTGACAAAGACAAATCAACCAAATACACTGACCTTAATACAGAAACAAATACATTGACAGGAGAAATAAAACCCATAGCATCAAATGACTGGGGGTTGGGGGGGGGCTCATGTTGATATGCCACACCTGTCAGGTGGATCAACCAGCACTTTGTGTTGAAAAGTGGTGGGCACATAACCTATGTCGTAATCACGTCATAACCATGTTGTAACCACAAGCTCAAGTTCCATTTGAAGGAGCAGGCAGTTAAACATTTGATCCATTTGAACATAATGAATAAACATAATGAATAAATTATATATATATATATATATAATAAATATTATTGTTTTTTTTGTTTTTTTTAATAAATAAGAATACTGCTGAATAGACAGCGAGCCCCTTCCTCACGGGTGAAACACCTGCACTGATGGGAGGTGGCAGTATGGAAGCGCCAGAAACGTGATGGCTCTTGTCTTTTCATGTTCTTTTCTCTTAGTCCTTCCTGTGGTTTCTCTTTGCTTTTATTTCGCCATGGTTTTATGCTTCTATGTTTTTATGCTTTTATTTATTTTATTATTTTATTATTTACATGATAGTGCAATAAGGGTCAGTGTAATATGGGCGGGTGCAATTTTTCTTGCCTAAACAGGCACCGCTTGTTCCACCCGGGTTCTGTGCAGGTCTTTGTTTAAATACCACTGTTGTCTTGCTGTTATGTTGTTGTTTTCTTTTGTTGGTGTATGTTACTGCTGATGGATATGCTGTAACGCACTTGTTGCCCAAGACGAATTTCCCCTCGGGGACAATAAAGTTGATCTGATCTGATCTAATCTGAATAAAAAATGACTTGGAAAAAAGTGAAATAATTAAAGTTTCACAGCGTCTGTGCAGCCTTGTTTATTCACTGTGTTCATGGAAACAAGGATGATCGCAACAATAAAGGAGAATATTGTCCGTTTTGTTCCTGATAAGTACATCACTGTATAACTCATAAATGTTCCGACACGCTTAATATTTGGATATTTGTAATGCTAGGTACTGTATATATCCAATTCAAAGATATTGCTGCATTTTCTTTCAAACTAATTTGGTTGTAGATGTTCAGGTTTGGTAGACTACTACAGTTAGGGCTGCCCTCGACCAAATATTTTCTTAGTCGACTAATAGTGGTTAGGTCAAGCGATTAATCGATTAGTTGATCAGTCATCGCATGTCCTTGGTTCTCCAGCAATACACCCACCAAGTGTGAAGTAGATCGGTTGTCAAGATATGCTCAAACTAGGACAAGGACACACACACACACCACACACACACACACACACACACACACACACACACACACACACACACACACACACACACACACACACACACACACACACACACACACACACTCAAATTCTCACTCCAGCCAGGTACACAAAGTTGGCAGCCCTTAAGGCACAGCTCCCCAATGCGGAGTGCAGCACAAGGTGGCAAATTCGAGCGTTGTGCGACGCCAAGGGTAGTGCTGCCACATAGTTGGGAGGGAGCGCTCTCCCATACTGTAGGAAACAACGGGACAGTGGGCGCAGAGCTGTTTTACCGCGGATCATGTGTGGGGACTTAAGACTCTTCTCATCGACTAATCCAGTCATTCCCAAACTGGCTTACAGACTACTGGGCACATGGAGCAGGCTCTGGGGGTGACTCACCTCACTGCTGGGCACATGGTGCAGGTTCTGGGGGTGACTCACCTCACTGCTGGGCACATGGTGCAGGTTCTGGGGGTGACTCACCTCACTGCTGGGCACATGGTGCAGGTTCTGGGGGTGACTCACCTCACTGCTGGGCACATGGTGCAGGTTCTGGGGGTGACTCACCTCACTGCTGGGCACATGGTGCAGGTTCTGGGGGTGACTCACCTCACTGCTGGGCACATGGTGCAGGTTCTGGGGGTGACTCACCTCACTGCTGGGCACATGGTGCAGGTTCTGGGGGTGACTCACCTCCTCACTGCTGGGCACATGGAGCAGGTTCTGGGGGTGACTCACCTCCTCACTGCTGGGCACATGGAGCAGGTTCTGGGGCTGACTGACCTCACTGCTGGGCACATGGTGCAGGTTCTGGGGCTGACTCACCTCCTCACTGCTGGGCACATGGTGCAGGCTCTGGGGCTGACTCACCTCCTCACTGCTGGGCACATGGTGCAGGTTCTGGGAGTGACTCACCTCCTCACTGCTGGGCACATGGTGCAGGTTCTGGGGCTGACTCACCTCCTCACTGCTGGGCACATGGTGCAGGCTCTGGGGGTGACTCACCTCCTCACTGCTGGGCACATGGTGCAGGTTCTGGGGGTGACTCACCACCTCACTTCTGGGCACATGGAGCAGGTTCTGGGGGTGACTGACCTCACTGCTGGGCACATGGTGCAGGTTCTGGGAGTGACTCACCTCCTCACTGCTGGGCACATGGTGCAGGTTCTGGGAGTGACTCACCTCCTCACTTCTGGGCACATGGAGCAGGTTCTGGGGGTGACTGACCTCACTGCTGGGCACATGGTGCAGGTTCTGGGGGTGACTCACCACCTCACTGCTGGGCACATGGTGCAGGTTCTGGGGGTGACTCACCTCCTCACTGCTGGGCACATGGTGCAGGCTCTGGGGGTGACTCACCTCCTCACTGCTGGGCACATGGTGCAGGTTCTGGGGGTGACTCACCACCTCACTTCTGGGCACATGGAGCAGGTTCTGGGGGTGACTGACCTCACTGCTGGGCACATGGTGCAGGTTCTGGGGGTGACTCACCACCTCACTTCTGGGCACATGGAGCAGGTTCTGGGGGTGACTGACCTCACTGCTGGGCACATGGTGCAGGTTCTGGGGGTGACTCACCACCTCACTTCTGGGCACATGGAGCAGGTTCTGGGGGTGACTCACCTCCTCACTGCTGGGCACATGGAGCAGGTTCTGGAGGTGACTCACCTCCTCACTGCTGGGCACATGGAGCAGGTTCTGGGGGTGATAGCTGGAGGACAGGGCCTGAGACTCCAGGGTGCTGGAGTCCTGCAGCTGCTGGACGGTGGAGAAATGGGTCTGGGGAGTGTAGCCTTCAGTGATGGTGAAGCCTGGAGGGAACCACCAGAGAATAGTCAGTCTTGCATACTGACTTAACAGATTTAGCTTGGGTTATAGTTTGGATTTAAAAGCAGACTATGTTTGCTGCTGGCTATAAAGCTGGCTGCAAAGACAATTAAATAATAATGATAATAATAATAATTGATCACCTCATTAAAATCTTGATAGTTTTAGGCTACCAAACTTTCAAATGACAATTGTATGAGTTTACAGGTAATTAAATTGTTAAATAGTGCACTTTTGTAAGTGGGAACTTGAGATAAAACCTGAACTGAATGCAACCCTGAAGGAGCAGATGCAATGAAGCTGAAATGAGGTGAATCTACAACTCAGCAAAGAAGGCATTTGAAAAGTGATAAAAAGCATGAATTTGCCGCTCAGCAGAAATTCTGCACCTTCTGCACAACACAGCAAAATAACAGACAGAAACTGTGCCTGCTAGCTGGCAGGATGACTTTCATTGTTTTTAAATGACTGGACTTTCAGCACTACACTATCATTCAGTACAACTCTCAACTGCCTACAGTCATGATTGAGCCCAATTTATTTGGATTGGATTAAGACATACAGCAGAAAGATGTTAATGCTACAGCCTTAAGCCTTAAGATCTGCAGCCTTAAATCTCAGATCAGAAACAACATCGCTCAATAGATAGATAGATACTTTATTGATCCTTTGCAGGAAATTGATATGTCACATGATGCAGCTACATTCAACAGTCAGGACAACGACAGGAGACCGTTGCTAAGAGTACTAATAAAATGTACTACGGCAATAGAAAAATATGCATATCTATATACATATAATTATTATTCTGATAATGTATATGCAAATCGGCTTAGAGACAAACAAACAAACAACAAACCAATCCACAGTGAGTGGTGGTTCTGGTCAATTTGGTTGTGCTACAGTGAATTTCGGCAGTGAATTTCCATTCTCTCTCCTGAGGGAATGGACAAACCAGATCAGCTCAGCAGATGCTTGTTGTCAGTATGCTATGTAGGCTGCAGTAGCTGTCCAAATGCCCATTATCATGACTCCACAGAGCCAAAGGTTGGCAACACAAATCAGTTGGCATGGTGGGAACTTGGCACGGTATTTGGCAGAGTTAAAGCAGTAACCATATGTTAGAGAGCACTATGCACTGTGTCCTACAACAGAGGGAGGGGGAAGATGGAGACAAAGAGAGACAAGACGCTTTCACACATGGAAGGTGTAACATGGCTGGATAACGTTTCTGCCAACAGTTAGGCCGAATTCAGACACAATCTGTCGAGACGTATAGTAGTCCGGCTGTAGTCCGTCGGGGTGGGCGGATCTCCCTTCACCGCCCCTTTCTGCCTTCTCTCCTTCAAAACAAGCATGTGTGCGAGCGAACCAGGAAAAGATGAGTGCTGAGGCAGGCAGGCTTTCATTGACAAACTAACCGGAGGATTTTTATTGTAAAGAGAACAGATATACAGCCACAAATGTTTTTGAGAGAGAAGAGAAGAGACTAGTGAAACAGAGCAGTGTGTGTGTGTGTGTGTGTGTGTGTGTGTGTGTGTGTGTGTGTGTGTGTGTGTGTGTGTGTGTGTGTGCAATGCGAGCACATGATCCTGTGTGAACTCAGCCTTACGGGTCTGGTGCCAGTCGGCCCTATACGCTCGGTACGCAGCTTGCGTAAGGCCCCCACACTGTAAAGGGCCTTGCACATTTTTTTTTGCAAAAGAACTTACATTGATCAGAAAAAGTGACAACTAATCGATCCATTGCAACACCCACTCCCTGGAGAAGTGGGTAGAATGTAATTTACCATTCTTCTTATTCTGCATTTTCAACACAAAATGGCCCCCGTGAAAAGGGTCTATTGGATGACAAGAAGCTATTTCAATCAAAGCCCATTCAGAAGATGGATTGGTGTTGCGGTGCATCCAGTACATCAGAGCCCTGAATGCTGACGCCCAATAGTACATTTGGAAATTTGGCAGAGCTAAGCCACCCCTTTTTGGGGGTTTCTGTAAGTGTTTTTTGCCTATATGGGATACCTTGCCATTCCAGATGAAGTCTAGAATCAGACGGTCTAGTTTTGTGAAAAAGGACTTTGTAATAAAAATGGGCAAACATTGAAACCATAAACTTAGGTAAAATATTCATCTTCACTACATTAATTCTCCCAATTAACGAAAGGGGAAGGAGTTTCCAATGGGTAAAAGAGGATTTCATTTAAAGCATTAGGTTCTCAACATTGTTAAGGAAAAGATTGGAATATTTCCTGGTGACACTTGATACCCAAGTACCGTAAGTAAACTAAAGACCACCCTGAATTGGAAGGAATTCCATGGAATCTGAAGGGCAGCCATATTAACAGGGAATAGCTCACTTTTGAATAGGTTTAGCTTGTAGCCTGATATCACACCGAACTTCTTGAGAATTGAGAGCATTTGTGGGATTGAAGAGTGTGCGCTAGATAAAAAGATGAGAAGGTCGCCGCATACAACGTCACGCTCTGTGAAATCCCCCTGATGTTCTGCTCTGAGCGAAGGGAGACAGCAAGAGGTTCCATCGCTAGCGCGAACCTACAGTACTACACTATATTATCCCTAATCCTTGACAACTCGCCATTCTTGATACATATAATGGTTTTCTTTTCACATATATCAACACAGAAGTTTCAAAGAGATGTTGCTGTGTTTTCACATGAAAAACGCAGAAAAAGTATTTATGGAAAAGGCTGCATGTGTGAAAGGGATTAGAGAGAAATTGTTGTGTGTGTGTGTGTGTGTGTGTGTGTGTGTGTGTGTGTGTGTGTGTGTGTGTGTTTTGTTTACCTTGTGTTAGCGCTTGCTGGTCAAAGGCAGGCTGAGGGAGCGGTGGTGTCTCAAACTGGCTGATATTCTGAGGCAAAGCATGCTGGGTAGTCACATAGGAGTCTGTAGCCGCAAAAAGAGAGAGGGCAATCTCAGCAATACAGCAGGTTTGAAAAAATGCAAATAGCTTTCACTCATTATTGAGCAATACATAGAAAGAGTATTTTCTGTTGATGAAGTTTGCGTGTCTGTAGGTGGCGCTGTTTTTTGTTGTCTGTATCTCAGTGATCTGTACAAGAAGGCATTCATTCTTGTGAGCCAGAGGATTTTTGCCAGGAAAAACCTGCCCGACACCAGGTGTTTAACTGGTTATTCTTTTTACTCACTTTTGTGTTCACTATCGAAGAAGAAAGCAGTGAAAGAGACATTTATCTCTGTGAAAATGACATGATTATGACTTTACAGAGAAGTGAAACTGGCAGTAAGCACTGGAAGATGGAAAAGAGATTAAACTCTGAGAGAGGTTCTTAAGTCTGGAAGGATTCAGTCTGTCACCTAGTGATGGTACAGTTTGGCTTTTACCTTTATAGTACAGTCAAAGTAAGTGTCAGATGTTTCACACTTTACAATCTGCAATTTGCAGCAGTGAGAGTAGGCTATAGCGTCTTTTGGGAGCTGACCAAAAGATAACTTTTGCTCAAAGGTCCTCTTGGATCACTTAAAGAGATACTCAACACTGGAGAGCCAGACAGAGAAGTCTGGGTCAGATCATGTCAGTTTTTTAAAAAAGGCGGGTAGTTTTCACGCTTTCGAATCCGCCCACTCCACATTTGGATAGGATGAACTTTTGTGAGGCGGGCAAATTTCAGAACCAATGGCAGAGCTCTGTGCATTTCCTGCTCACGCATGTGTAGATTCAGTTAAAGCCAGCTAGCGCTGTGAATGGATCTGCTGCTGATGTTTCTCCCTTCCACCACCCCCTCGCTTCCTCCTGTCCAAACTAGGCTCTCTCAGTCCAAACACCAGCATACAGTTTTACTTCATCGAACCAAACGGTTCAGCTAACGCTATAATCTGGAGAGACCATAGAACATTTCACTCCGACCAAAACTTATAAAAAACATAAAAAAAATATTTTCTTTAAACACGCATTTTTTTTACGTTTTGGTCCCAGTGAGATATTATGCAATCTGCCCTGTTTCTAAATATATCTGTACCGTTTGGTTTGAACCAGTAAAACTTTTTATAAGCATTTTACGAAATGTGTATGGGAAAATGAATGGCGGATGAAAATCTCTGGTACAGTGCTGAAGCAGGAAGTAGGCGGTCACTTTGCCTCTCTATTGTTTGGATATTACCCAGAAGGCTTTGAGGCGGCTTTTGACTTTTGACAAGAAAACCATCAAATCTGGCAAAAAAGTTAGATAGAAATAATACTTATTTGTAACACAAAATGCAATTCAGGAATATTTGAATATTGGACAAAATAAAATAAAATAAAATTGCAACCCTAAGAGAAACACACATCCACCGGTGGGGTGTATATATACCCCTCGCAAATACAACGTGAATAGGGAAATGGGTAGTTTGTAACATGTAACGTAACATGGTTGCACACTGTGATATCCACATCCACTACAACAACACTTGCTTACTTGACGCCACTTTTTCAATAAAAACACATTTATGCAATGACTTTACATAATGTATATTTATGTCGCATCATTTAGCCTGTGCTGTGATGTACAGGAGCAGCAGGTAAAAGTTACAAAACTAAGCCTGAATGAGCCTTGTTCATTGTTTGTGAAAGTCTAGTGAGTGTGCTGCGGGGGTGTTCGACTTGTTGACGCCTCGCCTGACTGTGCTCGCCTGCTCTCGTCTGCTTTCCAGGCGAGGCGGCAGTCACCGATAGTTACAGGTGAGCGTACAACCTTTATCTGAAGGTAGTAGAAGTATATGGATGCATCGGGACCACTGGGGGAGCGAGCCAACACCAGTCAAAGCTGTCGGGGCAGGACACTAAACCCGGAAAAGACACACGGCAGACGTGCTGTGTATTTCTGATATCATTTTGTTTAATCCTGCCTTCCTCTGACGTGAATAGATCAATAAAATGTTTTCCAGTTATTCCTAGGCTGCAAACTTGTTTTAACATGCAAATCGGAGTGGTTTCTGACAAAAATAAAGTAACGTTAACATTACGTTATGTCAGACTGTTCTCGTCCCCATGGCAAAGCCTTCCCCTCGGCCATGGCTGCATGCGCCCCCGCGGCCCGGAGCTTGCGGCTCGTGCATGGGCAGAGGGGAGGCGGCCATCAGCGCCTGACTGGCCGGGAGAGAGTGCTTCCAAGTCGGACTGATAATATTCATAGCTTTCAAGGGGCGTTACGTAGGTACAAGGAACGCCCCTTCTGGCAGTCAAAACTCAAAACAACAATGGCGCTGAACACTGACCAGACGCAGCTGGAGCAAAAAGCGGTCTTTTTTCCTCCAGTTTCCAGTCAGGAATATTTAAACGCAGCACAGCTCTGTTTCATTAGTGACATACTGACACGGTGAATCGATTCACTTTGCACCGTGACTCCAGTGTCTGCTTCATATTGGAAACGCAGCACAGCTCTGCCAGTAAAAAGCAGTTCCCTCGTAAGGGGACTGGTGTGGGTGTGTGTGTGTGTGTGTGGGTGTGTGTGTGTGAGTTTTCTTTCTCCGACGGCATTCTGTAAAAGCACAAGCCAGGCATGTCTCCTCGTCGGTTAGTGCAACCGATAGCACAACAGGTATCCGGCGTTTTGGCTGAACAAACAGCGTGAGAAACTAGTGACTCGGCAGGCACTGCGGAATGAACAAGTTTTTTTTTGACCGCCAGGTGGGCGTTCCCGGCAGAACGTAACGCCCCTTGAAAGCTATGAATAAACAACATCATTTGAGCTTATCCAGGTAAGATATTAATAAAGTAATGACACATTCAGCGGGAAACTAACTATAATTAAGACAAGCTGGAGAGACGGTTGACGGTCGGAGAGACGGCATCCGGTACGGGATGGGTTTAGCACCCCAGCCTGGCTCTCTCGTGAGGGAGAAATCCACAAACGCTACGGATTAGCCTCCGGAAAATCTGTGTAAATATCGGCGCGGCCTGGGGTCCTTCAGGCTAGAGCGAGGTGCTCGGCGCAGCCGAATGACGTGCAACGCACAGGCCTTCTTGAGGCATCCTCTCTGCCACTGGATGCCTTTGCCCCGGGAGGGCCTGGTGAGACGAAGGAGGAGAGCGGCCGGGAGACAACCCATAGCGCCTTAGAGCCTCCATGCACCGAAGGGTCTTGCTATGCTGCGATGTACCACCAGCTCTATTGCAGCGGATTGGGCGTGATCGGCCCTTCCGCAGGCAACGTTGCAGACAGAGTAGGAGGGCTGATCCGTGTGCGGCTGCTTCTGGGATGCGGGTCGGGGTCTTAATCGGCCTCGGCTGGGTCTACTGGGCGAGGGTGTATGATGTTGAACAGACCCGAAACACCTTACGACCAGGGGCGGTTTTAGACCCTTTTTGGGTGGGCTGAAGCCCACCCTGAGATAGTCTCAGCCCACCCTGGAAGATAGAGGGTAAACTTTTTTTTTTTACAAAAATAAGAATAGCTGGCCCTCCTCTATTCATCTCTCATTCATGCTTTAAAGCCATACAAATAATAATAATAATGGTATTGGTGATGGGTGTATGCAACATACAACCTTTATTTTGAAAATATGGTTAGGTCTAGATGAAGTTACTTATCTACACTCCTGGAAAATTGATCACCCAGGAAATAAGGAAGTGTTCTATTTCTCCTTGAGAGCCTCAGACTGACAACAGAGACCACCAGCAAGCCAATGTAGATTAAGTCTCTTTTCTATAGTGAGTAAGGTGTTAAACACCATGATCATTGAGTTGGTTGAAAAACGAAGTCTTTATTTTAAGTTATATTTTGTAAATTAACTTCTTCATTAGTCAACCAGAGTTGACTATGAAGTGACTGGGGGCAACATCATGCATCTAATGTATTGGGTACCTGTGATCATCATTGTGGGGCTACTGAGCTGAGGTGTAAACTAGGCTACTAGTGCTAAGCTGTTTGTTAACACATTCAGTGCCACAGCGCTTCAGTAAAATTGTCTGGAGCCTGTGCCAGATTCACTTCCATTCAGTTGAAAACAGCTATAGAATTTTTTCTATTATGGCTATATTAACGGGGCTGGACTTTAATGAAAGATTGAACACTCCTGCTTCTTCCAAAGAAGAAATTTTGTTTCTAGACAGTTCCATTATGAAATTACAGCCTCTCAAAAAGTGCACTTTCAAGGGTTTTCTGTCGTTTTTTTTTTCTTTCCAAGATATAGCCCCTTTTATGAATACCTTTTGCACTCTAATTTCGAGCACATTCACTGACTCTGGCTGGTGTTTTCTGATGTGGTGGCGTGTGGTGTGGTTTCTGTGCAGCCACACACCCCTCTCCACCTCTGAGCTGCGGGCTCCTCCCACACGCACAGAGTTTGCTTTCTCGACTCGTTTTTGCCCCGGACAGATCCCAGCTTTGCTGCGCGCATCATTTCCTTGATGGGCATCAAGGAAATGATGCGCGCTGGCAAACGCGACTGAACGAAAAGGCTTGGCCCGTTCGGCTTCGGATCGTGTGGAGATAGATAGAAGCATAAGAGCTCAGTTGTGAGCGCGGATGCAGCCGAGCCCACTCTCGCTGTAGACGGAGCAATATATACGGCTCTAGCAGAAAGCATGCATCGGTTTCCACGGCTTTCTCCGCTGTCTCCTGTACAAAGTAAAGGATCTGAGGTGGGTGGAGCAGCTCCTGTGACGATGTTTAAGGTGGCGCCGTGTGATCCCTTGAAGGGATTCATGCTCACTGGCTGGGTACGACCTTAAACAGCAGAATTATGGAATAATATGAATTATGATTTTAGGACGTCCACAGACGTCCTTGGCACTGAACGTTACTTTTTTTTAGGACGTGCACAGACGTCCTTGGCACTGAATGTGTTAATGAGTCTGTTGATATGCAAATGCACACTAGCATAATAGCATAAACATGGAGGGCTTTTAAGGCACACCAAAAGCAATGAACCCCGGGGTAAGTTGAAACCTCTCCAGCTCGTGTGTTGCTTGTGCAGAGTCTCCATCTCTCCCGTTTGAAACTCAGTCTTGTCCGACACTTTTCATAAGTCGGGTGACACTTGTCTAACCATAAAACAGCCTTAGGCGGCGTTCACACACAACGCGCTCATTTGAGCTGCCAGCGTCTTTCTGCAATTCATTCTCAATGTAAGGACGCGCTAAACGCACAAGTTGAATATTTGGAGGAAAAGCACGCTGCTCGTCTTTTCACTCATCCTACCTCTTCTCCTCCCAGAGGGATCGTCAACCTCCGCTGCTGCCAGAATTGGCAATAATCTGGCTTTCATGTTGAGAGTCAACAACATCAAACAGACAAAACCAGCTGGCTACCGTCCGTGTGGTCGTTGTGTCCTGAACTGTACTGCACGCGAATGCAGGGGAAAACAAAACTAAGCACAAAGAAAATGCTTCGTGCGCTGTGTTTTGTGTACAATGGAAGCGCTCTCAACATGATTTCCATAGCGTTCTTACTGAAAAAAGTGCGTTGGTTGTGAACGCCGCCTTAAACCTACTGATCATAGGGCATCTAACTACAGTATCTGAAGCCGCTATTCTGGAAACATAATTCATTACTCAGATATTCAAACACAATAGGTAATTATTATTAATAGTTGTATGAAATGCTTCTGTAGCACTTATTGAGCCTATTTGTTAGGCTACACTTCTCTCTTCTACTTTTATACTCCTCTACTTTGTAAATTTGTGGTGTTTTCATGTGCCAACATGCAATTTATCATTCTCTCATCATCAAATACAGTATGTACCCTGATTATTGTTTTTTTCCCCAATATTTTATTGACTGTTTTTTAACATTACATGAACAAGACAGATGAACAGGCTCAGACACAATATTGCGCGCTTTGCGTGCTCATTTCTAGCGTGCTTCACACGCTCCCACAGCTCTCACGCTTCACAACCTCACCAATGTGTCCCTACTAGGGATGTTCATTTTGAAAATTTTCCAAAATCGATAATCGGTGAGAATTAACGATCAATTATCGATTATCGATTTTATTAATACTTAGAAAATTTTCAATATTTTCATTTTTTTTTTTTTTAACAAAATGAATGCCTATGGCAGAAAATACGAAAGACAACGTGTTCTCCTCAATGAACTCTTTATTTCAATGTGTCTCCTCTTCAACACTGCTGTCCCCGGCGCATGCCGGTGTGAATTTCTCATGTTTAAAACAGTTTTGTTGGCACAAAGGCCCATGCCCAGCCAGAAAACTAGAGACTATATGAAGCTCCACCTCACGTTAGTCGGCTGTGCAATGGAGTGGGGCGAGGAGGAACGAATTCCACCCAAACCTAGTCCAAAAAAAAAAAATTTTTTTTTTTTTTTTTTTTTTTTAAATAATTAAAAAATCGATCCAAATGCCACAGGATCGATTCCAATCCTTAACGATCGATTATCGATTTTCGATAATTGATGAACATCCCTAGTCCCTACCAATGTCAAAGTCAAACCTACGCCCTTGACGCAATGACGACTGTGACAGAAGACTGTGATTTATCCTCTGGCGTTAAAGCCTGGTCTCCACTTTATGATATAAAAACTTATCTTTGTAAGTGTCCCAGCATGTCTGTCACAGTTGCACAGCGGGGAAGATAGTGGCAACATCGATCCCACTGCGATAGATCAACAGTGGTGTTTTTACCTGCCATTCTCTTAAACGAGAAACTGACTTTGAGAAAGATAACTGGAGCAGCGTAAGAAAAAACAATTATTTTGTCACAGCATGGGTAACGGCTTCCATTTCAAAACTTGTTGAAAAATATTCCAAGGTTACCTATGAAATGACAGTGACACCTTTTGGCCGATAGGACAATATCAACCTATCATATCAACACACACACATATATACATGTATGTATGTATGTATATATATACATATATATACATATTATATATATGCATGTATATATGTGTATGAGTGTGAATGTGTGTGCGTGTGTGTGTGCGCGCGTTATGGCTCTGGTTGAAGTTCCTTCCCTTTCAAACCTTTCAATTGCTTAATGGGTGGAGGCAGAGCTGTATAATAGAAGAGTTACATTACATTACATTACATTACGTCATTTGGCAGACGCTTTTATCCAAAGCGACTTACAATAACACATTTTTGTCAGCAATAGAGCGATCAACTATGCAACACAGTCTATGACAACTACAACATCTGAAGGAATAGTGGTAAAGTTAAGTTAGTATTCCCCCCCCCCCTTTTTTTTAGAGAAAGAAAGAAGTTAGTTCAAGAAGGGCCCAGATGGAGCATGAAAAGGTGTGTCTTTAGTCTTTTCCAAAAGATCGGCAGTGATTCAGCCGTCCTGACTGAAGGTGGAAGCTCATTCCACCATTGAGGTGCCAGGGACGAGAAGAGTCGCGATCGGGATGAGCGACTTTTTAGCCCCCGCAGCGAAGGAGGGGCGAGGCGTCCTGCACTGGTGGAGGAGCGGAGGGAGCGGTGAGAGGTTTGGAACCTGACCATAGATTGCAGGTGAGCTGTCTGGTGAACTGCCCTGTAGGCCAGTACCAGTGTCTTGAATTTGATGCGTGCCGAGATGGGAAGCCAGTGAAGGTCCCGGAAGAGGGGAGTGACATGAGAGAATTTGGGTTGGTTGAATACCAGACGGGCTGCAGCGTTCTGAATGAGCTGAAGCGGTCGGATGTCGGCGGCAGGTAGGCCGGCCAGGAGCACGTTGCAGTAGTCCAGGCGGGAGATGATAAGTGACTGGACCAGGAGTTGAGTCGCTTCCCTTGTGAGAAAGGGACAGATTTTTTGGATGTTGTAGAGGGAGAACCTACAGGAGCGTGCTGTCGCAGCTATGTTGGCCGAGCAAGACAGCTGGTTGTCAAGGATCACCCCAAGGTTGTTAGCTGTTTGGGAGGGAAGCACAGTGGTATTGTCAATGGAGATGGGCAGTCTTTCCCTGGGAGGAAGAGTAGCTCTGTTTTACCAAGGTTGAGCTTGAGGTGGTGGGCAGACATCCAGTCACCAATGTCTTTGAGGCATGCAGAGATGCGAGCCTCGATTTGGGTGTCGGAGGGGGGAAGGAAAGGAAAAGCTGGGTGTCATCAGCATAGCAGTGATAAGAAAAGCCATGAGATGAGATCACATGGGCAAGAGATCTGATATAGAGAAGGAAAAGTAAGGGGCCCAGGACTGAGCCCTGGGGGACACTGGTGGTAAGAGGGCAGGATCTGGAGAGGGACCCTCTCCATAAGACCTGGTATGAGCGGTTAGAGAGATAGGAAGCAAACCAGGAGTGTGCAGAACCTGAGATGCCGAGGTCAGACAGAGTGGAAAGAAGGATTTGGTGGTTGACTGTATCGAAAGCAGCGGACAGGTCAAGGAGGACAAGGACAGAGGAGAGGGATGAGGCCTTAGCAGTGTGAAGGGCCTCTGTGACTGCAAGAAGAGCTGTCTCAGTAGAGTGAGATGCCTTGAAACCGGACTGCAGAGGGTCCAGGAGGTCATTCTGGGAGAGATAGAGAGAAAGTTGGTCGGACGCTGCTCGTTCGAGGGTTTTGGAAAGGAATGAGAGAAGAGAGACAGGTCTGTAGTTGTGAATAGCAGTAGGGTCAAGCGAAGATTTCTTAAGCAGAGGCTTGACTCTTGCAGTCTTTAGAGCAGGCGGGACAAGACCAGAGGACAGAGAGGAGTTTATTAAGGTAGTGAGGAAGGGAGATATGTTAGGTGAGATGGTTTGGAGGAGAGAGGAAGGGATAGGATCGAGGGGGCAGTAAGTGGCTCGGTTAGAGCTGATGAGTTTAAGTACTTCCTCAGGAGAGAGGGGAGAGAAGGAAGTAAATCCGTGGGCAGAGAAGCAGGATTGGAGTCGGGAGTGTTAGTGAGGGTATCTGGAGGATGGAAGGAGGAGCTGATGTCATCCACGACGTGCCCACGACACATCATGTTTCCCACAATAAAAAAAACATGCATACTTGTGGGGAATCCAATCAATTATCTCATTAGAATCAATTCAAGTTCAGGACTTCCCATAGACAACTAGCCCAGTATTGAGATACATTCTTCAACACAATTGTAATGTATGTGTCATCCAGTGGACGACACAGACTGGAGCTGCTCTGATCCCCCCCAATGTTTCATTTAAATTTTGTTCTTAGAACAATACACGGGAGGGGGGGGCATACATATATTATCGACATTCAATATTACAACGTGGTGCTACCAGCCGCATAAGGTGCTTGTAAGAGATGTTCTGCAGGGGATCCCATGCAAGGGGTCCATGAGAAACCAGCCGGGCGAGTCACCCGTCGGCCCTAACCTCGTCAAGGTAGGCTAGAAACGGGTCCCAGATAGTTGAAAATCTTTAAAGTGAGTTGGTCCTCAGGAAACTGAGTCTCCATCCGTATAACAGAGATCATGTTCATCAACCACAACTGAAATGAGGTGAAGAGGGGGACTTCCATTCCTTCAGAATAAGTATTTTGGCGACAGTGTCAGAGACTGTTGCGCAGCTGTAGGGAAGTTCAGAGAGGACTCCGAACAGCCGAAGATGGCGAGTTCTGCCTCCGGCTGAAGGGCTATTTTGTAGGCCTTAGATAGAGGGACCTGATCTTATTTTTTATATTAAATTAACAATAATAATTAATTATTAAAAAATCTGGCTTTGTGTGTGTAGTCACAGACAGACTCATGTCTATGGATCCATTGCATCGTGCTGAATGTGATAGAATTGTACCGGTAGTTGGTACCCCAGCCAATAACAGTCCGATATATCTGCTAAGCCTACTAGAGAGTTTAAGCAGCTTAAAGTATTCTTACCCTCTCCTTGTACCAGCGGCTGGTCTGTCAGCGGTGCCTCCAGCGTCACCTGTTGGCCACCACTCACGACCTGCGTCTGGCCCAGTCCCAGCATGCTTTGCTGCTCTGCTGTGGTAGGGGGTGGTTGCTGGAGGGTGTTGCCATCTGTCTCCACCTGCATATCATGGGCCACGTTGGTCCCTCCCAGGGGGTCTTCTGTGGGCTGGGTCTGCAGCTGCTGGGCTAGTTCATACCTGTCAGGAGGGACAGGGTGAGGAAGAGGCAGGACCTACACTTGAAAACGCTGAGGTTAGTATTAGTGGCATTAGCTAGGTGTCCAACCAAGCATTTGTATTCAATATATGAATAAAGAGGTTCCTGCACACTGGCTTGCCTTCTCTGGAGAAATATTTTTTATTGGCTGGATTGCATCCGATAAAAAAAATATTTCTCCAGAGAAAGCGAGACAGTGTGCGGGAGCTTCTTTATTCTATTGGTTGCATTGTCCTCCGACGCACCTGTCATACACTTAGGTGTGCAGAGACTTTATTCACTACGTATTCAATATATATGGAAAACAGTACAGTAGAAAAAGGCTGGTAGAAAAAGGCTTTTTGTCAATAAATAAGTTCCACAAGAAACAATGATGGAAATGCATTTATGCGTTGAATAAATAATAATATGGTGACGTCTGCAGCTAAAGTTTGTCTATAAAAAAATATTCTATCTGTCTAGTGCAGGGGTGCCCAAATTCTTTCCCATGAAGGGCCAAAACTCAATCTGGGTGGCGGGCCGAGGGCCAAAAATAAACGTTGTGGAATTACATTCAAATGTATTGTGTTTTATAGAAAATTAACATTCTAAATCTAAAATTACATTTCAATATAATAATCTACTTTTTATCTGTTTGAAAAAGCGAGGGCATGTTTTGTTTCGTAGTGGCGACGTATATTATACTCTTTCAAAACAGCCACTCTCTGTCTGCAAATGAGACATACCGCTGTTGAATTTACTTGGGTAAAAAAATACTCGTCTTGCCACTCCGTCCTAAACTTTCTTTTGTCAGTGTGCCACTGCCGTGATGATGATCTGTCCATCTTGCTGAGCTGGTGTAAAGCCACTGTGACTGGGAAGGGATCAAATATCAGAGCTCACCCCCCAACCAGGTGATTCAGCCAACCAATCAGGAGCGATCAATCCTCAGACAGCAATGCCTCACACCGTGTGATAGAGTCAGGGAGAGAGAATACCAGCTGCACAAAATTAACGTTAATAAAAAAAAAATCATATAGGAACCCCCTTCACCAAAACATGCAATATCCTGGTTGCTAATGTGGTTCCTCCTCTGGTCGTTAATGGCGCCTGTTCGGAGGGAGGGGAACCGGTTGGAATAGCGTGAACCTCCCACGTGCTATGTCCTACCGGTGAAGCTTCCCCTGTCAGGTGAAAAGAAGTGGCTGGCTAACTGCCCATGTCTCGGAGGAAGCATGGAGCCAGTTTCGGCTCTCCCCAGATCGGCAGAGGGTGGAGTAGCAACCAGGATAAATAAAAGTAAAATTAGCACTAAGGGGGATAAAAATTGGATAAAAAAATCGGGAAAAAAATATTTAGAAAAAAAAACAAAAAAAACATTTTTTTTCCCAAATCCGTGGCGGGCCAAAACAAACAGAGCGCGGGCCAAACTTGGCCCGCGGGCCCCAAATTGGTCAGCACTCATCTACTGTCACTATGACCTCCAAGAAACATCATAACTGCTGTCACACCCATGTATAGACGGTTTTCACCAGAGCGCAACCCCACAGCACTTCCTTTTTCTCAGCATTCGGCAAACTGCAGAAATATTCACTTGACAGCGTTACTTTTGTTTTCGCCCCTCAGCTGTATAGACGGTTTTCACGGAATGGTCAGTCCTGCACTTGAATGTTTTTTTTTCTTTTATGTCCATAGCAAACACTGCAACAGGAAGTGAGCGGGGGTTCAATTTAGAATATTTTTGTTGTCAAGTTAAAACCGTCTATAATGTGACCATCAGGGTGTAACGTATCAACTTGGGATCTCGAGGCTTCTGGAGACTTGGATTAGGCCAGACCATTGACTGTATAAATGATCTGGACAATGCGAGTGTGACCAATGATTTTTGAGACACGGTTTGAAGCCCCAAATCAGTTGATTCCAGGTAGTAATTTCCTGGAGCATTCTGGGTAATCCGTTCGAATCTGGAGCCGAAATGTGCGGGAAGCATGTGTCACATGAGTTGGGTCTAACCGAGTCCAGCAGAGTGCAGTCCAGCCGATCGCCATCTTGTTTTGTCCGCCTGCCTCCGCCCGCCTACAAAAACGTTGCTGTTTTTCTCTGTTTCCTTGGAAAGCTCTAGCAATGTTTTTTGTGGACTAAGAAACCTTCCACCGGCATGGGGCTCAGTAGATAATGACTGAATTTTCATGTTTGGGTGAACTTATCCTTTAAGTTAACACATTCAGTGCCAAGGACGTCTGTGGACGTCCTAAAAAAAAGTAACGAGGAGTGCCAAGGACGTCTGTGGACGTCCTAAAATCATAATTCATATTATTCCATAATTCTGCTGTTTAAGGTCGTACCTAGCCAGTGAGCATGAATCCCTTCAAGGGATCACACGGCGCCACCTTAAACATCGTCACAGGAGCTGCTCCACCCACCTCAGATCCTTTACTTTGTACAGGAGACAGCGGAGAAAGCGGCGATCAAAGTGGAAACGGATGCATGCTTCAGCCAGAGCCGTATATATTGCTCTGTCTACAGCGGACAGTGGGCTCGGCTGCATCCGCGCTCACAACTGAGCTCTTATGCTTCTATCTATCTCCACACGATTTCCTAGAAAGCCAGCATCCGAAGCCGAACGGCCAAGCCTTTTCGTTCAGTCGCGTTTGCCAGCGCGCATCATTTCCTTCTTGATGGGCGCTGGGATCTGTCCGGGGCAAAAACGAGAAAACAAACTCTGTGCGTGTGGGAGGAGCCCGCAGCTCAGAGGTGGAGAGGGGAGAGGAGGGAGGGGGGGGGGGGGAGAGGGGTGTGTGGCACACAGGCTTCACAGAAACCACACCACACGCCACCACATCAGAAAACACCAGCCAGAGTCAGTGAATGTGCTCGAAATTAGAGTGCAAAAGGTATTCATAAAAGGGCCTATATCTTGGAAACTAAAAAAAAACGACAGAAAACCCTTGAAAGTGCACTTTTTTGAGAGGCTGTAATTTCATAATGGAACTGTCTAGAAACAAAATTTCTTCTTTGGAAGAAGCAGGAGTGTTCAATGTTTCATTAAAGTCCAGCCCCGTTAATATAGCCATAATAGAAAAAATTCTATAGCTGTTTTCAACTGAATGGAAGTGAATCTGGCACAGGCTCCAGACAATTTTACTGAAGCGCTGTGGCACTGAATGTGTTAAGTATGACAAACCCTTATGAGGTGAGTTGAACATTAGACAATAAGGCAATCATGACATGACACCAAGGTCTCTGTTAAACGAGTGCTGATGAAGACCAAACCTGTGTGTCTTCATGTGCTTCCTGCAGTTGGGTGATGACTTGAAGGTTTTCTGGCAGTAGGGGCACATGTAAGGTCGGAGGTCGCTGTGCGTGGTCATATGGCGTCGCAGGCTGCCGCTGGTGGTGAAAGTCGTGTCACACATGAGGCACTTGTACGCCTTCAGGCCTGAGTGAGTCCGGATGTGAGCCTTCAGGACCCCTGAGGAGGCAAAACCCCGACTGCACTGCACACACTTGTAGGGCCTTTCCCCCGTATGAGACCTGGGTTGATGGTGACACAAAAGGAGAACAAAAATATACTCAATCAGTATTCAGTAATTGTTTATTTATTGTTTATATTTATTTGGATCCCCATTATGCCTACCCCACACTACAGGATAATTTGCAAGATTATGGCCAAGATTCCCCCCTCCCGATTTTATCTGCCCGATTTGAAGCGCGTCGGGCAGATAATCTTCCCAAATGATCCTGTAGTGTGTGGGGTTCAAAGATTCACAATCGGGAAGACTGCCTCTTCCCGATTGTGAATCGGGCATATCTAACATGTTAGATATTTACAACCCGACAGGCGATTGCATCTTGAGCAGAGAGCCAGTAGTAGCTGCGTTTCCATTACAGTTTTTCGCAAAATAATCTGGTCCGCGTCCGCTCGCAGCCCCGCACAGAAACAAAGAACGAGGAAATTGTCATCGAGGTGAAATACCCGTGCGTCTTTGAACGGGACGGAAAACTAAATGCTATACTGCAAAGCATGTAGCCTACAACAAGCGCTTAGGTCTCCGCTTCCCGCATTGGCGAGTGTCCGCACGGAAAAGTGAGTCAAATCAGCAGACGCGCCCCTCCACAAGACACCTGTGCAGACGGTTTTCGCCTGGCCGTGCACAGTAGGCCTACACCCCGAATGGACGCGGCTGTCCGCGCAAATATTAGTTAAACAAATCCTTTCAGTGCAAATGCATTATAAAAACAAAAAATAAAATTTGTTTAGAAAACGAAATGACACTACTACACCCGGTGCGCACACTGAATAGGCATTTTAAAAGTTAACATCGAGCCCTGCTTCCAAGGTGAATCTTCGGCATAATCTTCTAGTGTGTGGGGTTGCGTTTGAACAGACGCGATTGTGTGTGTGTCCCAAGATTGAAATGTTAAAAAATCAGCTCTCTCTGTCCTGTAGCGTGTGGGCTCTCAAGATTTTTATAATCTTCAAGGATTTGAAAATCCTGTAGTGTGGGGTAGGCATTAGTTGTAATAAAGACTTATTATTATAATACATTTTTAGTCAAAAATAATAAAGGGGGGGTATTTGACCAATACGGGTTTTTGAAGGCAGATACCAATGTTTTTGGATTTAAGCTACAAGCAGATATTTTGTACCAATACTCAATCTTTAGTTAAAATTGGCTAAGTGGGTGGTGTCTGTGGTTGGCAGCGGTGTCTGTGGTGGTGGTGTCTCTCACAATTGTGATGTCATCAGTGATGATGCCATCAGTGATGTCATCAGTAATCATGTGATCAGTGATGTCACTTGTGCAATTGTGATGTACCGTAATCAGTGATGTCATCAGTGATGTCACTCAAGCAATTGTGATGTCTGGCTGAGGCTATATAAGTGGCGGGAGTATAAGTATCATCTCCAGAGTAAAGGTCTTTGCACATAGTCCGTTTTGTTCGTATGCATTTTGAATCCATCATCTGGGAAAAAAATCGTCATGCACAGACACATTGCACACGATGGGTTTTATTAATAAGTTTGTCGTTCTATTCGCAATGCGAGACAAATATTCGTCGTATCCTGTATGCACATTACAACATGACTAGGTGAGAGGCAGCAGGGATGACTGCAGCAGCAGTGATGTGGACCGGAGAAGGCAGATCATCAGGTTGGGGAATTGTCACAGTATCACACTGGACAGGGGCTCCGTGCTCACCTTCACCTCGCCAAAGCTGGCTGTAGTGCGCCATGGCCGCAGCACCGTGCCCCGGTGGAAGGGAGAAGAGAGGGGCCAGTGAGTGGAGCGAGCAGCATCTCTCCAGCTGCCTCTCCACTCAGCCGCTCCTCTGTCTCTCTCTCCCTCCCTCCCAAACACAGACACACACGGGTCAAACAGCTCGCAAAAGGCTTTTGACTGATGTGAAAAATGCAGAAAATCGAACCTGTTACGAAAACTTTAATGGCAGCTGAAATTGACGGACTCAGTGTGTCAACAATGATTGACACAAGTGATTTTTTTTTGTTACGTGCATCAAGTTCGGACGAAAAAACTGACTTGGTGTGTAAAGACCTTAAAGGGGGACTAAACCCCCCAGATTTCTGGCAAAACAGCCAGGCAGTTCCCCAAGCCCCAGTGGCCGGTGATTTCTCCACCTACTGGCCCCTGGTCTACCGGTTACTTTATACACTGTAAAAAAAAAAAAAAAAAGTTTTTACAGTGCACCTGAACGCAACATACAAGATACGCGCTGAATAAGTGTCCATGTTCATGTCATATGTCATTCTGGCCAATACTCCACTTCTGTTATAACATTTCAGTCTGGAATATGGAATATCTTTCAATAATCTTTATGACTAAAAGGCTAAAAGTAATCTCATGTGTAAGAAATGACTGTTCTATATTGAAGTAAAAATGTAAATAATTAACTTGTTGGTTTTGGATTTATTTAGCTTCAAGAGTGCATTGTTGTTTGTGTGACCCTCAACACAGGCTTTGAGAATCCCGGCCACTTACTAATACTTATGCTTAAATTAACCTACTCATATTCTGGTTTATTTCTAGAAAAACATTTTGGCTAGTGGAAATTCTAATTGGCTGGTAACTTCTAGCAGCCATATTGGCAGGTGGTCAAAAAAGTTAATTTCAAGCCCTGCAGGGAGAGCAAGTGGTGACATAGGAGTGAGTGAGAAAAGGATCAAATATTGGTGTTTAAGACTGAATAATGACATCACAACTGTTAATTTAAAATGAGTTATTCCTCTAAACCTGACTTTTCCTGCGCCGGCGCCGTTCGGCCCTCAACCCTCAGCAAAATCTGGCCCTCTGGTAGGGAGGACATTTTTTTGTGGTCCTCTCTATCATCAAAGTTCCTGGGTTGCGGACTTGCGGCATGACAATATTTGTTTGGCCCCCGGCAACAATGGGTTTCTCATGTGGCCCCCCATGAAAAAGAATTGCCCACCCCTGATCTAGCCTCTTAAATTGGTTCTCAAAGTGAACCAGATTCATGCATTTTAGTTTAAAATGTACACTTTTTTCTTACAGGGGGCATGCCCCCCCGAAACCCCCAAGAGGGTCGAAGCAAGGTCTACCCAACACAATCTCTCCAAATCCTGTGGGAAACATACAGTAAAGTTATTAGTATTTTCTTTGTTCTTAAAAATATACATTGCCTGTTTGTGTTTTGCAATATGGATATTGTTTTATTTATAATTAAATTGAGCATTGGGCCTTTATAAGAATGTTTATTTGTATTATTTCAATTGTCACACTCATGGATACATATTTGAGGTTTGTTTATTAATTGGGAAAAGGACCACTGGAACAAACGCCTGGAACGCCTGGAACATGATCCGGCTACTTTTTCAATCTGACTGGCTACTCAAAAGTTTGGGGAACTCTCTGAACAGCATTCTGCTTGATTTGAAAATACAAGGAAAGAGGCAGAAGAGCGTCTCCTCTTGTCTCACCATAGTCTTTGGCTGTGTTCAGAAAACTGAGCTATATTAAATATCAGACCAGAAAAATGACCCGGAAACGGCGCCAGGACACCCTTCCCCGCATAGAGGAAAAACGTTATATCAGAGTGTATCAGAGACAGAGTACGATATAAATATAGCCCCGTTATAAACAACTAACCAATGCTGGTGGTCCGTATGGAAACAGTGTTACTCGAAATGGTTAAAAGTGATATCAATTTGGTCATTCAGTGGTGTTTTACTCCCATGTAAAATAACTAACGTTAGCCGCTAGCATTAGCCACAGTAGCCGATTACCCATAATGCCATAGGTTATCCCAGCACCCAGGAACGGCTCGCGCTTCTTTTAATGCATAAAATAAAGCTGATAAAATATACAATTGATTCACATTGAAGTACACCACGCGAAAAGACCACCGTGACGTAACATTGTACCAAATCGGCCATTAATTTGAGCCCCCCCCAAAAGGGCACTTTTGCTGCTGAAAATGATACAGTTTATACAATTGTAACAGTTTGGTCTCAAATTTGGAGATTTTGACCAGAATCCTTCACACACCATCCCAAAAGCCATATGTATTGGTTAAAAGCTGTTAAAAGCTTGGGGTTTAGTCTGCTTTAAGTGGTGGGAGCACAAGTAGGGAGAAGAGCGGAAAAGTGGCGCATCATCTCCACCCTCCAGTGCGCGTAGCGCACCAGATTCCTAGTGTCTTAAAATTTGACCATTTTCATGCCATAAATTACAGTATTCAGTGTTTCCCCCATAATTGCATTTTTGTCAGGGTGGAAAAGCCTCTAAAACTGCATTTAGAGCATGGGGCATGAAAGGTCTCCATTGTAACCCAAGATAATGTCATAAACATTATACACACTCATATTAGCTTCAATTCAGGGGCTTCCCACTGATTTTTGGAAGAAAAAAAAGGCCAACATATCAGCAATATAGACGGATTTCACAGAACTGTGTTGCTAGGGAACAGTTTGGAACCTAGCTTATGTCCTGTCAGTTATTACCTCCGACAAGGAGGTTATGTTTTCGGCGCCGTTTGTCAGCAGGATTACGGAAAAACTACTGGGCCGATTTTCATGAAACCTGGTAGGAGATTGTAGCATGGGCCAAGGAAGAACCCGTTTTTGGTGCTTAGCCGATCCGAGACGGGGCAAGGAAGGGGGCGGGGCTAGGGAAAAGGGGCTGTAACTAGGGATAGGAAGGTTGTATAGAGTCGGGATTCGAGGGGTGGGTAGGGGGAGTGGCTAGGTCTACCTGGATCGTGGGAGGGGGTGTGGGCAGGAAAGGGCGGAGCCAGGGAAAGGGGACCGTAGCTAGAGATAGGAAGGTAGAGAGTCGGGGTTCGAGGGGTGGGTAGGGGTAGGGCTGTCAAATAATATTCTACATTGAAATATATATTCGAATAAGTAAGCTGGGGGCAATTTAGAATGTTTATGTTGTCAAGTTAAAACCTTCTATACCAGTCTAAAAACAATACCTCATTAGTATTGTATAATATATGGAGACAGAAACGTATGAAAATGGGTAAGTATACAGTGGCACTGGGTATGAGATTATTATTTAGCTTGAGTTTCTATCCGTCAATTGTAAAACCTAGCAGAATAACAAAGGACAGTGCAACACTGATTGACAATATTTTTACAAATGTAATTGATCATAAGATAAGTGGACTATTAGTGACTGATGTAAGTGATCATTTGCCTGTCTTTACAGTGTTAGAATTGAACAATAAGTTAAGATTAAGAGAAAATAGCCACACTAACAATTTGGTTAGAATAAAATCACCGGAGGCAATTTTGGCTCTTAAGGCAGAACTTTTGAGTCATAATTGGCAGGAAGTTTATGTAGAGGATACTAATGAAGCTTACAATGCATTTCTGGAGACATTTCTGTCACATTATGACCGACATTGTCCATTGAAAGAGTACAATCCTAAAAAGAGGGGGAAACCATGGTTAACCAAAGGTTTGGAAAAAGCTTGTATAAAGAAGAATAGGCTCTATAGGGAATTTATCAAGCAACGAACTAAGGATAAGGAGGACAAGTACAAAAACTATAAAAACAAATTGACATCTATTATGAGATCACAAAAAAAAGACTATTATAATCAGTTATTGCAAAAACATAAAAATAATATCAAGGCTACCTGGAGTGTGCTTAACTCATTCACTGCCAGTTTAGGACTGCCAATATTTAGCACAGGCCAAAGATTTTCATAATTGTTGGTCATCTTTCAAAACCCACAGTAAATTATCTATTAGCACCAGAGTGATTTGCAATACCTCAAAATGAAGATGTACGTCTCTGGGTTCACCAGGGAAAAAAAAGTGAGCTTTTAGCATGTTCTGTACTCTACTTATAGCCATTTATATACACCCTGTTTTCCCCCAAAATGTCTCTCTGAGAAAAGAAATAGCAGAAAATGGCATTTATGTATTTATGCACACAATCTCATGCAGAACTCGCTCTCAATTCTTTTATTTTGAACTGTATTGACATCAGACATGTAAATATTATTCGTTAGGACACAAATGACAAAAAAATATATATATATATATATATATATACACATGAAGTGCTTTTTTTTTACATTCAACAATACAGTTTACTCGGTGTGAGTGAGTGTGCAGACAGACAGACAGACAGACAGACAGACAGACAGACACACCGACAGACAGACAGACAGACAGACAGACAGACAGACACACACACACACACACACACACACACACACACACACGATCCCCCTTTTAGATTTCTAACCCCACATATGATAAGCAATAACCACGCCCTGTGGCGCTGGGATTGGCCAGGAGCAACACTGGAGGGCACGCAGCCCAGCGATTACATGAACCAACTGAATAGCTCTTGAGAAAGGACAGCGGGCTGCTCTGACTCCCGCTTCTGCCTTGTGCCTTGCTGTTGTGTGTTTATTTTGCACCCTTCCTCGTCCATGTCTCCCTGTCATATCCCCTGCTATCTGATCGTTCCCGTTTTCCCCTCGGCTATTCAACACGTCCTCACCGCCCTCGCAAACTGATCGATCATTTCCTCATTCCTCCGATGATCAAACACATCTCTTGATTACTTTCTCCCGGCTGGCACAGAGGAAGGCGACTCCAGCTCGTGCAGCGCGCCGAGGCGCGTTTCAATGGCGTTTCTCCTGTCTGCACAAGGAAGCGTTACCAGTTTTCTGCTTTTCCTCCTGCTCAATTTCAAAACAACAGCTGCGGTATGTGTTTGTTCACGTGTTGTCTTAGATGATAGGGACCTGATACCATGTGACAGGCTGGGGAAGTGTTTAAACTACGCCCTGCAGTAATAAAAACAAAAACACGTCAAACACGTCATTGGCGGGGAGGGCTATTTCTGATAACACGTCAAAGACGTCATTGGCGGTGAATGAGTTAATGACATGATTAAAAATCGTAGTAAAAAGGACTTTCCCACATATTTTGTAAAAAATGACAATTCAATTATTGAAACTATAGAGGAAATTGTTAATGAGTTTAATGATTTTTTTGTTAATGTAGGCCCAAATTTGGCTAAGGAAATTAACTTTCCTACAGATGAAGGCAATCATATTGATTTTGCACTTAACAACAGCAACTCAATGTTCCTTGGTGGAGTTTGTGAGAGTGATGTGTGGTTAGAAAGTTTAAGAATAAAAAATTCACTGATGATAACACTATTGATATGTCAATTATAAAAGAAGTTTTTGAGTGTGTCCTCGAACCATTTACTTATATATGTAATAAATCCTTTTTAACAGGTATTTTTCCTGATAAAATGAAAGTGGCCAAGGTGGTTCCAATCTATAAAAATGGTGACATACATACTGTATCAAACTATAGACCTGTATCATTGCTTCCTCAATTTTCAAAAATACTTGAAAAACTATTTGTAAATAGACTTGATGGCTTTATTGAGAAATATGAGTTATTGAGTGACCATCAATATGGGTTTAGGAGCAATAGATCAACATCTTTAGCAGTGATGGATTTTGTGGAAAATATAGCAACAGCAATAGATAAGAAACAACACACTATAGGTGTATTTATTGACTTACGTAAAGCATTTGATACAATCGATCACTCATTACTTTTACAGAAACTGGAACGTTATGGGATAAGAGGTGTCATTCAACATTGGTTAAGAAGCTATTTAAATAATCGGTTTCAATATGTAAAAATTAACAATACCGAATCAGATCTTAGAAGAGTAACCTGTGGTGTTCCACAGGGTTCGGTATTGGGACCTAAGTTATTTATACTTTATTTAAATGATATTTGTACAGTATCTAATACTTTGAAATGTGTTACATTTGCTGATGATACTAATTTATTTTGTTCAGGGGAGGACATGAAGAAATTATTGTTAACAGTAGAAAGGGAATTGATCATGTTAAAGAAATGGTTTGATAGGAATAAGTTGTCACTAAATGAAAACAAAACAAAATTTATGGTGTTTGGTGGTGTTATGGTTGACTGTGAAATTAAGTTGAATCTAAATGGAGCTGAAATTGAACGAGTATATGAAACTAAATTCTTGGGTGTAATTATAGATCATAAACTCTGTTGGAAGCCACATATAGAATATATTAAAAGTAAACTAGCTAAATCTGTTGGTATTCTGTACAAAACTAGGGATCTGCTGAATATGAAATGTTTGCATATATTGTATTTTTCACTTATAGTGCCATATATGTCATACTGTGTTGAGGTCTGGGGTAATGTATATAAAACAAATATAGATCCTATTATTAAACTACAAAAAAGAGCTATTAGAATAATAAATAAAGTTGGTTACCTCGAATCAACCAATCTATTATTCATAAGGTCCTGCACCTTAAAATTCGTAGATATTGTGTATATAAAAACGTTAGAAATTGTTTTCCGTGTTAGGAGTAAAAGCCTTCCAGTTTGTATTCAACATTTTTTTAATTTAAGAGAAGGAAATTATAATTTAAGAGGGTTATGCATTTTTAAAACAGGAAAAGCGAGAATTAATGTCAAATCTCGATGTGTTTCAGTTTTGGGAGTTAAACTATGGAATAGCCTTTGTGATGATTTGAAATTGTGTACATCATTGTTGAGGTTTAAAAAAGCCTTAAAAAGTAAAATAATTCAGGATTATAACTTACAGTAAATTCTGTCTTTCTTTCTATTTTTTATTTTGTTGCAGATATTCTGGGTTTTTCTAATGGATTATACAGGATAGGCAAAAAATAAGCCTTGGCTTCAGCCTATTCCTTTTTTCGGTCATTGACTGTATAAATTGTATTTGTGTGAAATGGTCTGTACAGGTATGATGATGTTCTCTTGCTGTATATTCACACAAATTGTTACATTTGTTTGTGGTTCATTATAACCTATGACCGAAAATAAACCATTCATTCATTCATTCATTATAAGCTCAAGGACAATAGTTCTGGTGTTATTAAATCCTAATGAAAATGTCAAGACCATCAAAAGTGTGATGAACAAAACGGATAAGGGAAAACAAAAACAAATCAACAGAATGCCAAATTTCTCAAAACCCAAAAGATCAATAAGGTCCGATTATAATAATCACTGGTGCACAAACATTCAGTAAAAAATACTGAAACCCATATGGCTCAAACCGTATGAGAAAAGGTGCATGACAAAGTGTCTTAGATACGCATTACCTGACATGCTGTTTGAGGTGGCTTGATTTCTTGTAGGCCTTGTTGCAGAACTGACACTTGTAAGGGCGGTTATTGTCCACCATTTCCAGGTACTGTTGGAAAGCCAGGCGAGGGTTCTGGGAATGGATGTAACCTGTGCAGCAACATGTGGCCCTCCATGTGAGTAGACTATTCATTTTGTACAACAACACATATGGTACGTAAAGAAACATCTATGTAGTAAAGAAACATCTATGAAGTAAAGCAATCTATAGCGAAGAAGGTAATCACTTCGTTCCAAGGACATACGAGTGTGTGTTTGTGTATATAGGAACACAGACATTTTATTATTGTTATGTACTGTATGTAAGCATGCGGCTGCCTGTGTGTTCTTCTCACCAAGGTCGGTGATGAGAATGGGCTCCTGCAGGGGAATGTCAGGCAGAGGTAGGTTACTCTTGGACACTTTGGTTTTGTTGGTTTTCCTCGGGAACTTGTGCTTCTTCTGCTGTAAGCTTTTGAAGTGGGAGGCAATGTGTGTTTTTCTGTGGCCCGACGTACGAAAGATCTTGTCACAGTGAGGGCAGGCAAAGGGACGCACACCTGTTGAGAGTTAACAAAAAAAAACATCAATTTCAGATTCAGATCAAGGCATTAGTTGATCAAACACAGCCAGCTGCTAAATGCTGAAAATAAGATGATGCTCAGTTAGGCCTTTGTATAGGCACATCAAATTATTCCATAGATATGCCACAGAAAATCCCTAAATACCAATTTTGTAATAATGCAATTACACAAAGCTCTACTTAATTAAGCTTTGAACATCAGCTAACTATCCTTAAACCTTAAAGTCCCTGGAAACCAAAATCCACAAAAACGTTCTAACTATGTTATTTAGGGTCTTATGTTAGTAATTTTGTGCCTCCGAAATTATTATACATTACTTTCAACCCAAAGCCTTAAAATCGACACTTTTCTACAAGATTCTACAAAGTACTTCCTCATTGAAGACAGCAGTGCGCGAGGTGCTAAAACGCAGGAGCTTATGACGTCATAAGCTCTATATAACCTTTGTACACACGCGCAATCCGCACCCACCCTCCCTTTGTCCGTTCTTTGCCCCCAGTGACAGCGCTCCCTCGCTGTCCGTCTCCCTCCCACTCTGTGTGCCGTCGTGCCAAGCGCTATGCTTCTCTCTCTCTCTCTCTCTCTCTCTCTCTCTCGGGACTAGTGAGAGAGAGAGCACAGAGAGAGACACACAGGCTGGTGACGCGAGGTTACTCTCTCTCACACACACTATCTCTCTCTCTCCCTCTCCGAGCAACGAACACACACACACACACACACACACACACACACACACACTCGTGCTGACAGCACGAGTGCTGTGTTCGACACACAGCACTCTATCTCTTTCTCCGTTTCCCTCCCCCCCTCTGTCTTGCGCTCTCTCTCTCGGAAAACCTGCTGCAGACGGGACACGCCCACACAGTTCGCGGGAGAAAATACACTCTAAAAAATAATTGATTCTCATGAGTTTTGCCACGACTGTCAAACCTAAATTTATATACGGTACTTTGCGACGTTCATCATCGTTCAAATTTGGCTGGTGGCTTATTAACATAGGGTCCTGTGATGTGATGAACTCAAAATGCTAAATAATAAAGAAATATTTCTGGTTTCCAGGGACTTTAAGCCTATTTGTGTTGTATTATGCCTCAAGGAAAAATGTGACGAGAAACTGCACACTGCTGGGGAAATATTTAAACGAACATTTAACACAACATGTATTTTGTCATTATTTACTCTTGATCTGCTGATGTTAGGTTGCATTCACACAGGATCAGGCAATGCGGCCAAAGCACCAGTTCTCCTGTTGATATTAACAGGGGTAGTGTGTTTTAGCTGTGGCAGTGGGAGAAACGCAACATGACATCATGCTGCGGTGGCCAACATGACATCATGCTGCGGTGGCCAATCAAGCAGTCGGTGATCAGAACAGGAAACGACCACAGGAAGAAGAGCCTTGTTTACCATGTAGCATCCCGCTGTTTACCGAGCAACTGTGAAGATGTAAGAGAGACTGATTGCCGCCGCCACTGGTTATTATCCTATCGTAAATGACTGCATGATTCTGGGAACATAACAGGAAGCAGTGTCTGTGTGCTTCGTTTCAGCAAGAGCTGGCATCAGAACCATAGGCTAAATGAGCCCCAAGTGTGTGTGTGTGTGTGTGTGTGTGTGTGTGAGAGAGAGTGTGTGTGCGTGTGTAGAGACACTCCCACACAACCCTCCACTAATCGCTGCATCAACGGATCATGTGTGAATGCAGCCTTACCCTGATCCAAAGACGATGGAATTCAAGCAAGACGGCCCAACTTCAACTCACTTCCTGTCATTTTGTCACGTGGGTTTTGCCCATGGTTTTCCACAGACACGCCCACTTTTGGCTCATTTCCACCACATATAACAGCACAGTACGGCTCTACTCTACCTAGCCTTACTCGTCTCTACCTGATATAGACTTTGCTTCCACAGCAAGTTTACTCGCCTCCGCCCACACCTGGTCATCATAACGACCGCATATCTGCCCTCCGCCCATAGCCCAAGTAGGCTATAACGTATAACGTTAAAATTAAATCCATACACTGAACTTTTAAACTGGTTATGAAATACTGGTGCCTCTAAATGACCAATAGTGGAAAAGGGAGCTTCTTGGTTACTTTTTAGAGAAAAATGACCTACATGGGCAAATGTGACCATCGGCCAGGAGAATGGATATCAATTTGTTGTCATTTACATGCATGCGCTGCGTGGGGGACGGTGGTTACGCTACGGGGAGAAGGGAAGCCACTACCTCGGCGGCCACTCGCCAGGCAAGACCGCGGCTTCACTAAACCCCCGCCTCCGGCCTAGCGGAGCCGACGTAACTACAAAGGGCTTCCCGAGCAGCTGACTTTTTCTCTCTCAAAACAATTGAAAACCACCGTCATGTTAAGGTTGAGCAAGGAGATCAATTTTATTTCACCAGAGCCGAAGGCAGCAACACAAAAGACTGATGGAAATAACAGAAGAGAAGGTAAGTCCCACTAAACGGGTATCCAGCATTGACAGACACAGTACACACGATTCTGCCTGACCAATCAGTCGTCTGCAGTGTTTTCACGTCAGCGTATGGTCCCGAATGGAATCTCAACAAAGCAGGGACTAACTAGCACGACTCAAACCCGGGCTGTCCAGGTTTTTGATCGGTGGAATGAGACAAAAAAGTGAGTCGAGCTGGGCGGGGCCGCGCTAATACCAGCGGTGGAAATAGACCATTAGGAGACTTTCGGCAGGTCTGAGTCAATGGTTGACCATGCCCATTTAGGAGACTTGCTGCTACCATTTGTTAGAATTGGCGGAGCCTGCGGTGACCCATCTATAGTAATATAATATCTATGCCTGATCTGATGTCAGTTAAACACAGAGGTTTCTGTCTTCACATAACACACAATAAGTTAAGCGACTCACCATGGCTGCTTTCTTCAAAACAACTGAAGAGGGCATTTGGGTGAACTATTACTTTAATTTTCCAAGTTTCAAAAGTTAATTAAAGTCCCTTTTCAATACTTGAAATAGAGAAACAAAACAAACAACAAAAAAACAGCAAATGAATTTAATTAAATCAGACGGAATTTAATTAAATTGATAAGACTGAAAAACAAATACCCTTTGTGATGTTTTGTACTGAAAAGTGAAAAATGAAGGCCCTTTTTATCCAAAACGCGCACACTCACACACACACACACGCAAGCACACACACACACACACACACACACACACACACACACACACACACACACACACACACAAAGGTAAACACCTGATATAACCTATCAATTAGAAAGATTAAGACTAATACACACATGCACATTATAATTAGAAACTTAACAGGTTTGTATCAAATACTGACATTTCATGCATAGCGGCAGATAACTTAAGCTCATCTCTCCTAACAACAAACAGACAATAATCCAACAGATTAATACAAATGACGGCCCTGGCTAATGGCTTCAAAGGCACAACTATAATTACAAAGGTCACATTTTGGCATCTCACCGAGAGATCTAAGTAAATACCTTAATGGAGGCCGCCAGGGCAAAGTAAACGAATGCTGACATGACACGTACCCCAACACCTAACGCCTATATTGATTATGCCATCTTAATTGCGGTTGATTGCATTGGTATTCAAGAGGTGTAAGTGACGTGGGTTTGATATTTAGTCACACAAGCCATACGTAACTGTCTGACACTTTTAAAACAAGGTATACATTTCACATTATTAATACTCGTGCACTGCAGTATTCAATATTTTCCCAATTTTGTGGCTTGAATGTCAAATTACCGTATTTAGTTTAAATGAGTAAATAAAACAAAATTAAACTGCTTTGTTTTTCCATTCTACTTATTGTTATTTCGTTTTGAAACACCCAGAATACATTCAGGCGGTGTCTCGTCGTCATAGAAGCATGGTCAATGGGTCAGCATGGGGGAAATCCTCCCGTTTTCCCCCATGGCTACACACACACACACAGACGTTACCGGAAGTAACGTGACCGACTCTATCTATATACGCCAAGATAATGTAATGCAATGCTCTTCTGTTCAAGAATAGTCTCTAAGGCGACATGGTCTCTGCATAAAATAGCAAAGTGTTGTTGCCTTCTGGCTTTTGGTTCCATGTTTATGTGAGAGAAACCAGAGATCATCTCTGGTCAAAGCTAGTGACTCACTGGAAGCAGGCTGTGGGGATAAGCTCTGTCACAGGCAGTGTAAACACAATCTGTTCCGATTGTGTTGACACTTCCTGTTAGTCTCTCAAGCCAGACTTTTGCATAAGGTGAATAAAAGACACCTCTTTGCAATACTTGTCAGATGAAATGCATGTATCTGGTTGTTAATGTATGGTAATTAATTAACAGTGTTGGGAGGGTTACTTTTAAAATGGATTCCACTACACAATACTGAATACATGCCCTAATGTAATTTGTAACGTATTCCATTAGAATACTCAAGTTAAGTAACCTATTCCGAATACTTTGGAATACTTTTGGAATACTTCAAAATATTGCTGAGTCCATTTGTCTGGGTCACTCTGAATGTAGCTAACACTTGTTTACTTATAGGAATGGGCTTGTTGTTACTGTCTTCAGAGGAAAGGTTATGCAAGTATGTAAACACAAATGTGGTACGTTTTGTCCTGCAAGTGACACTGTTTAAAGAAAAATGGAATCCATCGGGGAACGACGAAACGTCTTCAGTTTTGCTTTACCCCTTCTTTAATTTCCACAGCATCAGGTAACCACAGCAAAGAGCATCTAGTTGATGTAAAAATCTTTTAGATTAAAAAACATCAGACACAAATATCAAAATATAGCAATGTGGATTTACTCTTCACTAGAACACAAACTCGATCTGAAGATAAAGATAGCAAAATATCTGAAGACTTGTCTTTTTAAACTATGCTCCCAGTCCCAGACATGTGTTTATTGTTTGGTTTGTTTGTTTGTTTGAGATAGGTTTAAAGCATTACATCATGTTAAACATGTCAGGAGGCAGGTACACTGCGCTTGCACAATTTGCAAGCTTCAGATGAGTTTGAGAGCAAATGAAACAAAACAAACAAATAGAAGAATTTCCTTCAAGTATTCTCTTTTTAAAGAAAGTACGGTAAGCGTATTCAGAATACCACCAATTTCAATTGTAACTGTAGTGGAATACAGTTACTCATTTTGTATTTTGAATACTGTATTCTGAATACATTTATTCAGTTACTCCCCAACCCTGTTAATTAATATGCGCAAACGTAATAGTGGGCATTTATCGCCCATTGTATTTTTAGCACCTCGTTTTGGCTCGTTAACAGACTGGGATGATAGTTTCATGATAGTTTGTTGAGTCACTTCTGTCGCTATAGACCCCTTATACGACTACGTCACACTGACATGACGCAGCGTCGATGCGCAAGACGGAGGCAGAAAGACAGACTCCACGCAGCCCTGTCAAGTAGTTTTCCAGTGGCTGGAAAACTATTCGAGCAAGACATGTCTTCGTGTTGTGCAGTGGGATGCCACAATCGGAAAGCTATTGTAGCAGAGTATTCGGGTCCGCCTATTCACACTTGGTTAATAAAATAATAAACGATAGAGCCAGGCTGTAACGTTATAACAAGCTTCTCCCCACATATCCTGTTCTAAGGCAACTCGAGGGAACATACACAGTCTCGCACACACGCAATAGAACACAACACAACACTGAACAGTCTGTTACACTATCAACAAAGCAAGGACTAAAGTTTTACCGAATCCCGTCAACTCATACTGCTTTTAATGCTAATCGTAGGTGTCTTTGGTTGCAAGCCGAAAGAGGAAATCGTTAAAAATGCCCGACTATGCAGTGCGCGCTCATTTCATATCAGGTAAGCTGCCTGAAGCTGTAGGCTGCTCAGCCACGTTGCTCGGTTAGTTAACGACCAAGTAACGTTACATAATGTCATTATTGAGTTGTGTGCATTATCAACATAACAATATATCTTTGCAAGTTACAGAATAATTATCTACGCTATCCCCAGTTATAAAGGAATGCACGATATGTATTGCCGGCCACTAGGCTTGGCCAATTTACAGCGCCAGTGCGTATGGGTCTGTAAGACATATCCCATTAACCAACGTTAATTTCAATGCATAACATTGCTTATCACTAGGCGATAAGCTGTGGTAGTAAGCCGAGAACTGCATTTTAAAACTAAAATCTAACTGTTTGTCGCAGATGGGCACAGAGCAGTCCTGACAGCGGGGCTTTTACACAGTTCTCTGTGTCTGTCAATGCTGGGCTCACGGCTTTTTGCCTACACGATGCGCGCGCAGCTCCAATGTTGACAGCTGTATAAAGGGTCTATATCATTGATAGTTGAATGTCCTTATTTAGGTAAATCCTATTGTCTTTCATTGTCTTCCATGCGTGGAGCTGTGTCGTCATGGTCGTCACAAGAATTGCGTGTTTTTCTTTGCCAGCTTACACGGCGACGATAAAGCTTAATTTATACTTATTAGAAAGTGTCGCTCAGCACATGGTCGCAGACGAAAAATAAAGTGTCGCTCATGTTGCTGCATTTATGCTTCTCTCCGCGGCGCAACGGTCACGTGACGCTAGAGACAGAGGGAGGCAGAGAACTAGTGCAGTGCAGACAGGCAAGAGAGGGAATGCTGTCAGTGAACCCACGTCGGAGGCAACATGTAACTGCAGCTGCATATAACGACACACAACCACACAATCACCTCCTCTCTCTCTGGGAAGTTGGTCACGGTGTTCTTTGTGATTTTCACAAAGTCATACATCAAGGACATGCTGATAAAAATACCGGGGACACGCTCATTAATTTCATTTCAGCGAAAACTAAAACAAAGAAGTCGCGCGTGCCCGTCTATATAGCCAATCACACTTGCGCGACATTATGTGACGTAGTCAGCGACACTAGACATTTCACCAGGTAGCAGACACTGCTCGCAGACACTTGAAAGTGTCGACTCAAGTCCTCATTTCTGTCGGCGACCGTTTCAAAAGTGTCGGCAGACGAAGCATAAATTGGGCTTAAGGGTTATCAAAGAATTCCACTCTGGAACCTGCTTTCACTTTTTTGCATTTTCAGGCCCCAAAAACGCTGTTGTCATGGAGCGTTGTTGTGTAATGGAATCATCGTTTTCTGTATTCTGTATTATTCTGTATGCCTACTGGTACGCTATGAAGTAACCACTAAAGATGCAACATTTTCAATAATATATGAACAAGAAAATAAAAAAATATATTTTTGGCATTTATTGCTAAATAGGTGCATGTCATGCTATTTTCAATTATTTCCCTGTGAAATAAAATGTGAAGTGCCACTCTCCCGAGGAGTTGATTGCTGCTCACCTGTATGGAGTCGCATATGAACCTTCATGCTGCCTGAGGTGGAGAAGCATTTCAGACAGCACTGGCACTCAAAGGCCTTGATACCCGTGTGCGTTTTCATGTGAGCGGTGAGGGTGCTCTTCACAGCGAAGGCTCTGAAGCACTGCTTGCACTTGAAGGGCTTCTCGTGGGTGTGGATGCGGATGTGGCGAACCAGATCGCTGGGCTTCTTGAACTCCTTGGAGCAGTATGGGCAGCCATGCCAGCGGACGCCGTTCTCCTCCCTGATGGAGCCTGGGAAATAAAGCAAAGCGAAGTGGGTGTACAGAGTGACATAAATTTGATGGAAGAGCTCGGCTGTTAGTCAAACCATCCTTCATCAAAACAGCATGGTTTTAAGGCTGCAAGTAATGATTCATTTCATTAGCGATTCATCGGTCTATTATTTTCTTGACTAATCCATTAGTCATTTGATCTGCAAAATGGTGATGTATGTCAAAATGTCAATCACCTTTTCCCCAACAACCTTTTGATTAACTCATTCATGGCCAGTTTAGGACTGCCAATATTTAGCACAGGCCAAAGATTTTCATAATTGTTGGTCATCTTTCAAGACCCACAGTAAATTATCTATTAGCACCAAAGTGATTTGCAATACCTCAAAATGAAGATGTACGTCTCTGGGTTCACCAGGAAAAAAAAAGTGAGCTTTTAGCATGTTCTGTACTCTACTTATAGCCATTTATATACACCCTGTTTTCACCCAAAAGGTCTCTCTGAGAAAAGAAATTGCAGAAAATGGCATTTATGTACAGCACACAATCTCAGGCAGAACTCGCTCTCAATTCTTTTATTTTGAACTGTATTGACATCAGACATGTAAATATTATTCATTATGACACAAATGACAAAAAAAAAATATATATATATATATATATATATATATATATATATATGAAGTGCTTTTTTTACATTCAACAATACAGTTTGCTCAGTGTGAGTGTGCAGACAGACAGACAGACAGACAGACAGACAGACAGACACACAGACAGACAGACAGACAGACAGACAGACACACACACACAGACACACACACACAGACACACACACACACACACACACACACACACACACACACACACAGAGAGAGAGAGAGAGTTCTGTCCACAGCTGCTGCTAGATCGCACCTCCTTCCCCCGCACCTCCTTCCCCCTCCTTCCCCATCAGCGTTTTGCCTCCTCTGCCTCTGCTCGTTTTCCTCCTCTCGTTCGGGCTGGGACGAATGCTGCGACACACACAGGAACGGGTCCGGCTTGGCTTTGGGACCAGGCGCTGCTGGAACCGGATCGATCATGTTCGTCACGGGTTTGACTAGGCAATCCAGGTTCGCCCTGCAGCAAGGCAGCAGTGCAGCGCGGCGAGGGGGGTTTCAATGGCGTTTTTTCCTCTCTACAAGGAAGCGCGTTTCTCTGTTTTTCCTCTTTCTTCCTCGTTTCAAACAACAGCTGCGGTATGTGTTTGATCGCGTGGTGTCGGCTACCCTTTGAAGGCAGGGACCTGTGTCTGTGTCACAGGCTGGGAAAGTGTTTGCTGCACGCGCTGCACTAATAAAACCAAAAACACGTCAAACACGTCTTTGGCGTGGATGGCTATTTCTGATAACACGTCAAAGACGTCTTTGGCGGTGAATGAGTTAACAGTCCACAATCCAAAGATAATCAGTTTAATGTCATAGAAGACTAGCTGGCTGTGGGTGCTAGCGGAAACGCTGGTCTGAACGATTAATCAATTCTAAAAATAGTTGGTGATAAATTATCTGTTAATCGACTAATGCAGGGGTTCCCAAATTTAAGAATTCCGGGGCCACTTTGAAATCTGAAAATAATTTTTTGTGTGTTTGCCAGTAGGTGGCGCGATGCCAAATTGCACAAAATTTGGCAGTGCACTCCATCACACCCCCCTAAGCGCACTCCCCAAGTTTGAAGTCGATCGGACAAACGGTTCTCGAGATAAACCGATTTGTGTTTGCCAGTAGGTGGTGCTATGACGAATAGCACAGAATTCAGCACTGAACTCCATCAGGTACCCCTAAGTGCACTCCCCAAATTATTTGAAGTTAATCGGACAAATGGTTCTCGAGATAATCTGCTTTTTGTGTTTGCCAGTAAGTGGCGCTATGCCAAGTCTGTGTGTGTGGGGTGGGGTGGAGGGGTGTCTGTGTGTGTGGGTGGTGCCATGGTATCGGTTGGGCGGGGCCTTCGGCCCAGCTGACGTCACAAAAGTGACATTGTGACGCAAAACGTGACTTACAGACAGACAGACACCGCTACCCGTCCACCTAGGCAATTTTATTATAGGTGTACATTCTTTCATAATAGGTATTGTAGATTTGGAAGCAATTTAGACAGGCCTTTAAATTTAAAGATATTCCTATTAACACACCTATCACAAAGAACTATGCTTTCCCTTCTTCTATTTCTGATAGTACTTTTGTACTTTGGAGACTGAAGGGAATATCCACCCTTGAGGACCTATTTATTGAGGACACCTTTGCATCTTTTGATCAGTTCTCCGTTAAGTTTAATCTACCCCCGTCTAATTTTTTTTTAGATATCTGCAGATTCGTGACTTTTCTCGCTCCAACTTGTGCCACTTTCCAGAGCGTCCACCGTATCCTTGGACCGTATCCTCAAACTGAACCTGCTGTAAAACTGAACCCTGCTGTAAAAGGATATATTGGTATGCTTTACTTTATAATTAACACTCTTGACCAAGTTCCACTGGAACCCCTCAAAAATAGATCGGTGAAGGATATGGAAATACCTATTCCTGAGGAAGCATGGGATTTAGCAATCAAGAGAATACACTCTTCTTCAGTATGCCCTGAGGTTCGAATATGAGCTGCTTCCTTCCGGGCTCCGCCTTCGTGCCCCCATAGTTAAAAAGAACAGATAGAGAAATTCCTTTGTGCCTGTCTCTATCAGAGCGATGAACGCTGCTGGGGTACAAATGTAATGTCTCCCCATCTGCCGTTGCTGTTATTTTATTTATTTTATCCTTTTATTTTTTTATCCTTTTATCTTTATTTATTCTTAAGGTCCTTACACATCAAGAGCGATGCGAATATACGGCACGAAATTGCGATGCGAGTTTTGACCCACCTGTCAATCACAGCCACAGATGTGTACACGTCGGAAGCGAATTTCTGAAAAATCGACCGTGGTTCGAAAAAATAAACACCGCAATAACGCTCCGCGAAACTTCGCCGTTGGTATGCACGGTTGCATTGACTGATATAGGTTCGGAAAATATTATTGACGTGCGAATTAATCGCACGAAAAAAACGTGCTCGGTGTGTAAGGACCTTTAGGGGTACAGTATATCTGTATTATATACTTTGTCTGCCCTTTGGTCTGGACCGTGGTTTTCCTTTGTGCTTTAATACAATGATACATTGTAGCTCTTTCTTGTTATATAAATGTGCTGCTGAGAGTGAAGGCAGTCACTCGCCACACTGCACTTTGCTACTACGCACTTTATATCTCTACTGTGCACTTTAGATCGTTGCTACTGTTGTCATTTGCACTTTACCTGTTGTGTTGCACTTTAACCTGCTACTCTAGACTGTTTTTATAATGTCTTTATTGTCCTATTTGTTTTTATGTATGTACTTTGTACTACGCTTTTTGCAATCCAATTTGCCCTTTTGGGACAGTTAATAAATCTTGAATCTTGAATGCTTGAGACATTGTGTTATTCAGTTTAAAGTGGTCCATCGCCTTCATTACTCAAAAAAAACTGGCTAAAATGAATCCAGAGCTAGACTCAACTTGTGATAGATGCAAACAAGCTACCACCAGTCTTTGGCCCAATTCCTATCCGCCCCCTAAAGACTCAAGCCCTGTTCCCTCACTCCCTCTAATGGCCGCCAGCGGAAAGTGGTTGAGTCATCAAGTGTGGAAGGGATCCACATTGGATAAATAGAAGGATTGGGACAGCAGAGCCCTTTGCACTTGACAAGATGATGTTGACTCTGGCAGGTTTGGGGCTCGCTATATATTGTTTATTGTCAAGACACCTAAAGTGTTTGAGGGATAGACTCCCTGATGAGTCTGTTCTCATCCAGGCTCTGGCTCTACAGAGTGGACAACAGGTCATTTAAAAATAATAAATATAGCCTACTGCAAAATCTGCAATTGATAACTGTGTAGGCTAATTATAATTAAAATAAGCTTAATAATGACATGTCACCCAACATTATACACAATGTCAGTACTGTACAATACAGATTCGGTAACACTATTTCTCATTTATCAAAAACGTTGTGGATTGCAATTGTAATAGAAATGATAGATGATTATACTAGGATTGTGTAATATAACTACTTGCATTCCACTGATATAATATTTTTGTCTAATCTAAAATCCCTATTAATGTAATGTTTCATTGTCAATTTACGCATTCCAGCGCACCCCGTACACGCGGCTCCTCGGTCTCCTCGTTCGTTTCGTGCGTGTTCTTTTTTTTTAACAGATATTTGCGCCCTTCCCCGGTAACCCCGTTTTATACGTCACAACGCTATGCATTGTGGGCAATTCCCTTTCCGTAAGTGGCCACAGCTGCTCCCTTACGGTAAGGGGGCAGAAAGGGCTCACTCCGAGCCCTCATTCACTTTGTGATTTCACCGTGGGACATCCCTAAGCCCTCGCTCCCTTCACGTGAATGTGCCTCTAAGGGCTTGAGTCAGTAAGGGGGTGGATTGGAATTGGGCCGAAGTCATATGTTCTGGTCCTGTCCGAAATTAGCTCAGTTTTGGCAACTTATTTTTGAGGCCCTGGCCACTGTCTTGCAGTATCATTTAGAACCTTCTCGTTGGAGTGCCATTTCTGGGGTGGTTCCAGCTGGTGCACACCTAAACGCTGCTCAGTTCAACCTAGTAGACCACACCACTTTACTAGCTAGGAGATTGATACTGTTCAAATGGAAAGATGCCTCCCCTCCCACTTTTGCACGTTGGATTAAGGAGGTTATGCAGTCATTAAAACTAGAAAAAGTCAGATATACCATGAGAGGATCAGTATCCAAATTCTACTCAACATGGAGGTAATTTCTTGACTTTGTAGAGGCTTTAGATGCCCAGCTGTTAGCCTGGATTGATTAGTATATGTATACAGTTTTTGTTGTTGTTGTTTTCTCTTTTTGACTTTCTTTTTTACCCCCCCTCTTCTTTCCTTCTCTCCCTCCCCATCGTTGTGTGTGTGTGTGTGTGTGTGTGTGTGTGTGTGTGTGTGTGTGTGTGTGTGTGTGTGAAAGTAATTCAATGCAAACGTTTTTGAGATGTTTCTTGCCAAGTGGGGTGGGAATATGATGATGTTTTTTTAAAGAGTTTGTGGGGTGAGAGGGTGGTGAATGGGAGGGGTACTGGAGCTATGAGCCCAATGCTCAGTTCATGTTGTCTTGTAATGCCTTGCTTTTACTTTCAAAAATTTAAAATACCGTAAATTCCGGACTATAAGCCGCGGCTTTTTTCCCGTTTTTTGGCCCCTGCGGCTTATATAACGGTGCGTCTTATCTATGGATTTTTTCAGAAAAAAAAAAAAAAATACAAATAAAATCTCTCTTTTTTAGCACTCTTTCTAACTATAAATCCACTTCTGTTTTAATTTCCTCTCTTGCCCTCTTTTCACCACACCGCGGACACTGTGTGCACTGTAAAAATAAACAACGGTGGTGTTGTGTTATGTTGTTTTGTTGAAATGTTACGGTAATACGGTAAATGGGAGCTTCCTCAAACAGCCATCTCTTTCCCGACAATCCCCTCTGTGCGTGACCACTTACATATGGTAATTACGGTAAGCAAACGGCCACTCGGCCATCAACTCCCTCCCCCGACTACCAGGAGAAAATCACAAACTTCGGCGAATTCACACAAAGGAAGATCAAGGAATATTCCATCGAACCGGAGCAGATCATAAATATGGATGAAGTGCCTTTGACGTTCGACCTGCCACTCACTCGGACTGTTAACAAGAAGCGCCCTGGAGGATTCTTTCACCAAAAAAAAGCTTTGCTCGTTCTCGACAGCATGAGAACGAGCAGTAGAAGCAACACTCTCACTTACCATGGGGAAGGTACGCAGAAATTCACACGACGCAGCTTTCAAGTTGAAAGCAGTCAATCTCGCATTAAAAGAGGGAAACAGAGCAGCCGCGCGTAACCTGGGCATCGATGAGTCAATGGTGAGGCGTTGGACGGTGCAGCAGGAGGAACTGTCTCAGCACGGAATATTATAGGAGTGTGAAAACATCCACAATCACCAACGGGTTCCAAAACGCTGGACTGCTGCGGGATGAAGAGGATGACGCCGCCACAGCTGGCGCTGAGGGCCGTCAGAGGCTGTTCGATGCCGACAGTGATGAAGAGGAGTTCGTTGGTTTTGAGTGACAATGAAGGAGAGAGGAGAGTGGTTGACGAAGCCACCCTGAACCTGTTCGTTTCCGACACTGAAGATGAGGACTTTGGTGGTTTCAGTACGCAGGAAGAAGAGGAAGACGAGGATTAGTGACTTGACTTCTCTGGTTACAGGTTTGCTGCACATATAGCCTATTGTTGTGTGATTTTGTCTGGGGATTAGTGACCTGACTTTTGTTTTGTTTTGTTGAAATGTTAATAAATGGGAGCTTCCCCAAACAGCCATCGCTTTCCCGACATTCCTCTCTGTGCACGAACCCTTTCATATGGTAATTAAACATCAAAACACCCGCGGCTTATAGACCGGTGCGGCTTATAGAAGAAAAAAATAGTCAATTTTGGTCCCGCGGCTTATAGACCGGTGCGTCTTATAGTCCGGAATTTACGGTAAACCTTGTTTAAAAAAAAAAAAAAGTATTGTCGCTGTCGGTGGGAAACGTCCTATCTCCAAAACGGTAACTTTTCAGGAAATGAAAAAAACCCTGTGTTCTTAAAATACTGAACACCACGTCGTCAAAGTTGGCACACGTCTTCATTATAGTCAGTTTCTTGCTGGATGTGTCATTACATTATTGACATCTTACCTGAATAAACTCAAATGATGTTGTTAAATGTTAAATGATGTTACAGGATTATCAGCCCGACTTTGAGGCACTTTCTCCAGGGCGAGCAGCCTCCGCAACCCTTTTGGAGTGCACGGGCGGCGATTCCTCCGGCGGCAGCCGTGGGCCCGCTCCCAGGCCGAGGACGAGGACGCAGTCTCGGGGGAGCACAGCCTCCCACTAACGGTAACATTACTCTCGTCAGAAACCACTTTGATCTGCATAGTTTAAATGAGTTTGCAGCCTAGGGATAATTCGAAAACATTTTATTGATCTAAATTATTTACGTCAGACGAAGCCAGAAACAAACAAAACAAATACACGGCGCGTCTGCCTGTGTCTGTTTTCCGGGTAATTGTGGATTACAGAAGGAACCCAGCCCTACCTTCCCCAATCACCCTTTCATTTTTTGTATGCAATGTGAGTACTATACGAGGGATCAGCTGATCCGCATTTTGGTAAACAAACCGCATGACTGGAAACGGCAATAGGACCCTATGGAGCCTGAGCATCCCACTCTAGCCGGCTGTGCTGTTTACAATTTAAAAACGGCGACAGTTCACACAACTTTAACACGACATACATCAAACTCTTGAGCTACTTCTGCTCTCACTCAGAATGTCAAAATATAAGCGATGTGATGTATAGTTTTTGAGATATTAACGTTTGTTTGGCAGAATTGGCACAACTCATACTAGTTAACTACTGTGGGGTTCCGCATTTCTGGGTGGATGTGATGTCACGCTGATCCCTTGTATTAGAGCAAAGCAAACCGGAGTCTAATTCCTTTGATGTGCACATACTTGGCAAATAAAGCTGATTTCTGATCTTCTGACTTAACTTAGCAAACAAATGTACAATATTTTAGTAGGTCACATGTGAATCTTCTATGAGAGCCACTCTACCTGGCATCTGTACAGGTTTCTTGAATATGCTCCTCTTCCTCTCCTTGGCTGGTTTATCTGGGCCAGATACTTTCTTGTTGTCTGCAGTGGCGCCCTCTGTGGACTGGTTCTGGGACTGTCTGATGCCGTTACTCTGTGACTGGACCACACTCAACCCGCTGTTCTCCAGAGCTTGCTGCAGAAGCAGAACATAAATCTGTTCACATACCAGAACTCTGATAAAGTAGATAAACACTGTCTTCCTATACAATTAGAGTACATTCCTCCTTACAATGCATGCAATAGACAAGATTTCAACAACATAATTTAACCTTCAGCGCAAACTGCAGTCAGGCCAATGCTTGTCAAATCTTACAAGAAAGAGGATTTCTTTTCTCACAGATTGACTTCTTGGATCAACATGAACCTGTTATCATCCCAAAAAATATGTTATGCAAGAAGATTGATGCATGAAGGGGGTAGTGAATTTCACGCTAACCATAGCTCAGTGAGAATCATTGCCTTTTGTGTTGGAGAGGAGAAGCTCTATTCAATTCTCCAGCGGTAGTCATCTATAAGCCTTCCTGGGGAGAATTCATTATCATACCATCTCTTTACTCTCTTGGATTCTGTTTGCACTACTGTAAAACATTTAGCCTTTCCCATACCAAAGGCAAGGAACCTGATGGAGCAAATAATTTGGTATGAGGTGACATTGTTTGAGTGTACGGTCAGATTGCCTCAGCATAAAGATGAGCGGTTATACAGTATGAGTTGACATTGTTTGAGTGTACGGTCAGATTGCCTCAGCATAAAGATGAGCGGTTATACACTATGAGTTGTAGTGATGCGCGGGTCAGGGTTTTTTAAGGCCCGCCCCAACCCAACCTGTCATTGGAGCCAGCCCGCCCCGCCCAACCCAGCAGCCCGCAACGGCCAATTGAACACGTTCACTGCCGTCGACGAGTTATCTCGTAAAAAAAAAAAAAAAAAAAAAAAAATTGACGGTGGGACGTGGATCAAACCCTTTTACATCTCCTATAAAAATATGGGAGCCACCGAACGTGTACAACCCATTCCACCGACCCACTAAGTGGCGACAGTGCTCTCCAGACTAGAGAAAGCCGAGCCAAAACTGCAGGGAAAAGCGTGAGGAAACCATTCTCATACTGTAGAATGGTTTGGCGAAAACGCTTTCGCGCTGGCGCACAACGGTGGCGCACAACGGTGGGGGGTTCCAAAAATAGACTGGGTGCAACACACTTTGAAACACGCAGCATAAAGCCCAGAATCGCACAAAGCTTCATCAAAGCTCTCAACCGAAACCCCAAGAAACGAGCAAGCCCCATCCAGACTCGCCCGTGAGGGGCCGCCAGCAGCCAGGCAGCACAGACAGGCAGCAGAAACTCGCTTGTGACAAACGCTGCAAAGCCACCAGAGACACACCCACGGAGGGAGGAGTTTGAAGGAGAGGGGGGTGGGGGTGCTGTTATGGAGGAAATTACTGTTCAGAACTATTGTTTAGATGTCTGATGTCTTACTGATGCCAAAAATAAATGGTTAAAGTGACTGTTCTATCGAATTTCACAAAAAGGCATTTATCTCAGCTTTCCTTTTCAGACGCTGAAACCATGCTGTATTCAACTGCTAATGCCTACATAACTACTAACTCTACAAACTAACTCTTTTAGACAGAGAAATCACACATTCTATTACGGTAGTTATTTTGAGATATTTTGTGTTCACAAAGTCCTAGCAGAAAATAATCCTCGGCTCTTGAAAGATGAGCCAGAATCCTCAAAAAAAACCTTGGCAGAAGCTACCTACAGTAAAAAAAAAACTGTTGGCAGTGAATGTGTTAATGTAATATGTCTCCGGACTCAGGAGGAGCACAGCAGAGCTTCCAAGGTGTGCAAAGTAGCTAATAACTCTGTCTCTCTCCCCCCTCTCTCTCACACACACACACACACACACTCACATGCTGCCGTGCGCGACAGCAGTTGTAGCCTACTGCTCTGGATGAAATGCGCGGCTGCTTTCATGTCGGCCTTTCTTCAATTAATCCAAGGTCTTCAAATGGAGGTAGCAGGTAGAGGTAGGCTACAGAAACACTTCTTATTCTTCTCCATTTCTTTTAATTACCTCATGCGCTCTCAATTGGTCACGTTGCAGTAGTACTAAACGTAGTAGTGCAGCAGGTGCGCACACGGCTTGCAGATATGGCTTCAGACTTGCGGTCTATCTGATTTCTTTTAATTACCTCATGCGCTCTCAATTGGTCACAGCCTACTCACGTTGCAGTAAATTTGACAAATAGATCACAGTCGAGTCCACAACAGAAAATCTGCGTGGCATTAATTTTATGGACACTTCAAATAATAATTACAGCGAATAATCCTTCCAAAATGTTTGTTTTGAGAGCACATAGGCTACCTCATTGAAGCGTTTCTTTACTCCATGTATGTAGGCTATAGAGAGTGCAGCAGGAGTCTGTCTGATTGTGTGTAGGCCTACGTGTGAGAGAGAGTTCACCTCTTAAGGTTAATTACTCTGCGTATTTCACTGCTCTAAATTATTTAATAATGTTGCTTTGTCACGTTCTGAGCCTGCCCTGCCCGCACCCGCGATATTTTCATAATTTGCCAACCCAGCCTGCCTGCGGGGCGGGCCAGCCCGCGGGCCCCGGCGGGTTCTGGGTGACCCGCGCATCGCTAATGAGTTGACATTGTTTGAGTGGATGAAACATTGCAACAATGGATTCATTAATAAACATCATGGCCAGTTCAAGTATTATTTTGAGTTGACTGGTTTTCACATTTTCACTATGAAAGGAGGATGTCATCAGGTTGTGAGATAGGGTGCCATCTATATAGCTGTTAGGATGACGTCATCATTCCTACTTTGACGTCGTCATTCCTACTATGATGTCATCGATCACTGATGATGTCATGATTCATAGGCGTCTTTCATGCCTTTCGCCGGTGATGTCATAACACAGGTGATGTCATATTCACATCTATAAGGGCCTGTTCCTGCAGGCTCTCGCCAGTGATTCATAAATTCACATCAAGGATCATACCAAACTCTGCAACGTCTGCAACCTGCAACTTCTGCAACCAGCAACTTCTGCAATCTCTGCGACCGTTCCCAAACCTCGAACTGTGCAGCCCCAGCCATCAAGTTCCACAACACCCCAGCTTCTCAAGACCTACCAAGTTTCCCGTGGCCCTAAACTACCCGCGAATAGATCCACATGTCCAACACCGATCCTGACTGTCAGGGTCAAATGCCGCCGTCTCCGAAGGCAGAGCCGCAGGGGGATCTGACACAGCGAGGCCTGCCCTCCCGACCTGTAGTTTGGGGAGGTCACCCACCGTCTCCTCCTTTAAACGCCTCTTATTCTTGATTCTTGCTCTTGACCGAGGGCTGACGACACTACGGGAACCTCCCAGCATGAAGCTGGAACCTACGTGTGGGTCAACGACAGGAATTGGCTGCTGCTGGGGTACGGGTTCAGACTCGGCGAGGGGAAGGCCCACAGGTTGCGCCTCAGGTACGGGTTCAGACTCGGCGAGGGGCAGGTCCACAGGTTGTGCCTCAGGTTGTGCCTCAGGGCCAGCAGACTCGGGGGCCCCCTGCGGGGGGACGGAGCCGATCTGCAGGCAGCGATTGAACTTCCCAATGAGACGATCGACAGTCCTCTCCAACTCGTTAACCCTCTTGGAGACACACTGCCACTCCTGGGTCCTGCAGGGAACGCTGCCCAACCGTACAGATTCTTCGGCTGGACACGTAGAGTCTTGATCCACTGAGAGTACCACGGGCCGGCGAGCGGTGGGACCACTTACTGGACGCCGGGAGCAGGAGGAGAGGTAATGCCCGGCTCGACCACAGTACAGGCAGCTCCGGGTGTCCAAACGGCGCTGCCTCTCCTCTGGTGTGATGCGAACCCTGCCGGTCAGATCACGGTACAGATGGCTGCTGGGACTCAAATGTGGGTGCCCCTGCTCTGGAATGACGCAAACTCCCCCCCAGAATATGCCCTTAGCAGCTGGGGGCGGCCGAGAGGCAGAGCTAGAAGCAACGGCCGCTGTGGACGGGGGAGTAGCAGGTCTGGAAACCTCCGGAACGGCGGTGCGCTCGAAAGCTGGGGCAGGAGGGGCAGAAGGCTGCGGAATGGCACCCTGGGGGCCTAGCCCGTCGAGACGATCTAGCCGGCCAATCAAGAGGGCGTGCCGATCAGCGGCTTCGGAAGCCAGAGCCTGGATTGCTTTTTCCTGCTGGGCGTGCCGATCAGTGGCTTCGAAAGCCAGAGCCTGGATTGCTTTTTCCTGGTGGGCAATCAGGCGTCTTGACTCGAGTGCGAGGTCTTGCAGAGGCTGCGGGGTGACACCCTGGGGGCCTAGCCCTTCGAGACGATCTAGCCGGCCAATCAAGAGGGCGTACCGATCCTCGGCCTTGGAAGCCACAGCCTGGATTGCTTCCTCCTGGTGGGCAATCAGGTGCTTAAGTATGATCTGGAAGTCTCCGAACGTGATAGGACGAGTGGAGACATCAGGATGAGTGAAGGTATCAGGATGAGTGGAGATATCCAGCTGACCACCTGGTGGGTCAGCTGAGGCCTCTTTGATCGGTGGAAATCTATCCGCTAAATCCGTTTCGGAGTGATTCATACTGTCAGGATCGGTGTTGGACATGTGGATCTATTCGCGGGTAGTTTAGGGCCACGGGAAACTTGGTAGGTCTTGAGAAGCTGGGGTGTTGTGGAACTTGATGGCTGGGGCTGCACAGTTCGAGGTTTGGGAACGGTCGCAGAGATTGCAGAAGTTGCTGGTTGCAGAAGTTGCAGGTTGCAGACGTTGCAGAGATTGGTATGATCCTTGATGTGAATTTATGAATCACTGGCGAGAGCCTGCAGGAACAGGCCCTTATAGATGTGAATATGACATCACCTGTGTTATGACATCACCGGCGAAAGGCATGAAAGACGCCTATGAATCATGACATCATCAGTGATCGATGACATCATAGTAGGAATGACGACGTCAAAGTAGGAATGATGACGTCATCCTAACAATAGCCAATCACACTATGTGACGTAGTCAGCGACACTAGACATTTCACTAGGTAGCAGACACCTCTCACCGACACTTGAAAGTGTTGACTCAAGCCCTCATTTCTGTCGGCGACGGTTTCAAAAGTATCGACAGACAAAGCATAAATTGGGCTTTAATTCCTAATAGCTAAGCTAAACCAACCTGCTGAGATTTCCCACTAGTTACCAGTCTGGCTTTGGCAGAACTTTCTCCTGCTGAAGGTTCCATGTATGACACTCACTTCATCATTGTTTACTGTGGTCTTACAGCCCAAACACACCAGACGCCTATCCTATGCTGAAGCAATGCCTGGCAGAGGCACTTTCATTTCGGCGTCCTTGTTAACAGGGGAGAGCGATCACACCGGCCGCAGTGCGTTGCCTCACCAAAGCGACACTGCATGCGTGCTGCAGCGATAGTTTCGACGTCTGGTCAATTTTTCATGCGAGCAGCCAGGTAGAGCTGTCACGATTCCTCGAGTACCTCGAATAACTCGAATAATTAAATTGATCGAGGCCAAAATGATTCGCCTCGACACGCATCTGAGTAATAGAAGAGAGTGGGTAAAATAGAAATTCCGACGGAACCTTAAGGCAACATGTGAGAGCGCGTTACGTCAGTCCGTCACTCTACCTGAAACGTCAACAAACGGGACCACCCGAAAATGTGGCTACACTTTCCCAAGATAGACTCAGACAACACTGGTTGCAACATTTGTGATGTGAATTGCAAAGCTGCCCAGGGAAACACCTCAAACTTGAGGAAGCATGGTCAAACACAAGATATATTTACAGTAGCTAAATGCTGAAGACTGTAACGTATTACTAGATAGGCTGAGGGTGAATGAAGCAGGCACCGCAGCTAATGTTAGCAGCACCTCCTCAGCTGTAACGTTGAGAGAGGCATCGACTACAACATCAGGTAACGTTATTTAATTAGCTAGCGTTAGCTGGATAAGTTGTTTCACGGCAGTTGTAGTTGTTAGATAACGGGGCTTTTCACTGTCTTCACAACCACTGCAAAACAGAGATCGCTAACGTTAACGTTAACGCTAACGTTGCTGCAGTAATTGTCAAGGGTTCAACATAACGTATTTCCTCAGCCTGTATAGTAGCTATCAACATGAAATAAAAAGCATTTGACAGCTTAAACCCGTGGCTTTTTATTTGGAAGGGTTACATTTGCCGTAATCTTTATTAACATGTCTTAAAATGCATTAGAATCTTTTTATTTTTATTTTTTGGGGTTAAAGATTTTTAAGATTTTTTTTAATGAACATTAGAGCAAATATAATACGAAAAGCCAAAGGGTTAAGCTCTCAAATGCTTTTTATTTTATGTTTCTATGTACTACAGAGCCTGAGATATGAAGGCTTTAGTGAATACCGACCGCTCTCTCTGAGAAGTTTGGACCGTTTTCTGTGAGAAATACAAAGCTCAACCTAACATTAACGTTAGCGGCTAATTTAACAGCGTTTTGTGTGTGTGTGTGTGTGTGTGTGTGTGTGTGATCACACTAGCCTGTTGGTGTGTGAGAGAGAAAGAGAGAGTGAGTGTGTGTGAGAGAGAAAGAGTGTGTGTGTCATGCAGCTGTAAGGTAAATGAAGGATGTAAACTAGCTAGTAAGCCATTCATTCATATTATTTAACGGTTGCTGTACACTGGAAGAACTCAAACGTCAGGTTGAAAAGATGAATGGTGCCACTGCCAGTTCTATGCAATTTAAAAATCAAAATGTTGTTTTTTCTAAGAAAGAAACTAATGTAGTTGTTTATTTGAAGAGATTTATCTTATTTTTTGGTGTATATTTACGATAAGCCTTTGAAAACACAAAAAAGGGTTCTTATCCGATTACTCGATTAATCGATGGATTATTCGGTAGAATACTCGATTACTAAAAGAATCGATAGTTGCAGCTCTACAGCCAGGTATGAAGTCAATACAAGTTGTGACCAGCGCGGGGCAAAACAGAGCGCTTGTGTGAATGGCAAGGCTCCTGCTCGACGCTGCTCAATGCTTCCGTGACGCAGTGCTTCTGAGATGCTTTTGGTTTGAACCAAGCGTTACCCCGGCCCGTTGGACATTTCAAGGTGGGCAGCAGCACTCTTAAGCCTCGGCTTTGAAGCAGCAGTCCGCACGGAGGCAGCCAGCTGCTCGGTTCTGTGGGGATCCCACTCGCGTAGGGGCAGAACACGCTGAATCCCACTGGATTTGTGGGCAGAACACGCCATACAAGTGCCAGGATTGGCCTACCTACGTCAATTCCAGTCCCCAGAACGGTCAAATCAAATCATCCACACGTTATGTCCTGCCTTTCTACCCTGTTCCAGTCAAAGCAATGATTTTTCAGTTGGATACGTCATCACAGACCCTGAGATGTCATTTCAGCTTGTCTTTAATGTTAGGACCCTGAGTGCCGCTGCTTTCATGCTAGCCATCTGAAAGGGACTGCTTTAGACCTGGAAAGCCAGCTGAGTGCAATTAACTACCTGCTCCCACAGAAAACCAGCAGTCAGTCCTCTGGACAATAAGAAGGTTGTCACAAGTATAAAAACATTTGTGTGCCCGCACATTTGTGTGCCCGCACTTTGTGTGTGTGTGTGTGTGTGTGTGTGTGTGTGTGTGTGTGTGTGTGTGTGTGTGTGTCCTATGCAAACCTGTAAGATGTCCTGGTTGATGGCAGTTTCCATGGTAATAGCTGGTTCTGGCGGTTGGGTTTGGGTTGTCTCTCCAGTGACCTGCTCAGACAGCTCTAGAAGTTGCTGGATGACGTCTGTCACCCCTTCGCCGCCCTCAGACTCCCCCGCTGCCTGACCTCCTGCCTCTGCCTCCTATGGGAGAAGAGTGGGCGGACAAGAGGAAGAGGAGGTGTGACAAGCAGATGGGGGCCGACATGGCAAAGAGGAGTTCACAATATCACCACAGACCCTAATTTCAAAGTTGATTGATTTTTAATAGACGTTCCTCAGAGCATTTAAAATGTGCAGAGCACTGAACATCGTTACACAAAATGAAATGCTGAATAAGGCCTGTTACTGAATCGTAGATAGTTTCAGATGGACCATACACCATGCCAACAAAGTCAGTAGAATGAATACTATTAACCCAGCTATTGGACATACCCTGGTTAAAGTAGCTAAGTTCAGATGAATTATGATTAATAGATACATTAAAAAACATAAATATTTGTAAAGTTATTTTTAAAAAGTTTGTTATTCAAGCTTAGCACCATAATTTGCAAGCCACTACTAGCACACTCCGCAAAGAGCAATGCTTCAAAAGAACAATCAATAAGATAATTTCACCCTAGTGAATTACAATGGATTCAATTCATATTACAGCTAAGTAAAAGTAAAAGTAAAAGTTGGGGGAAATTTGTTCAGTACACTGGCAGTAGCTTGATAGCTCACAAGCTAATCACTGGTGGCAAGCTAAAGTTAACCTATGGCTAAAGGCCTAAACATGGTCGTCCGTCCGCCTCGAATTGGAGCCGTCTCGCCGTCTGGCGGCGCCAGCGAGCCCTACATGCTCGGACGCCACTACACCCTCCCTCCTCCCACCCCCCTCCTCCTGTGGAAGCTCCGTGTGAAAATGGCGGAGATTGTGTGCCAGGCAGTCTGAATGAAATTGAATGTAACGTTCCCAATTCTATGTATTAAATTCTAAAAAACGACCCTCAACATTTGGGAAGGCTAAGCCACACAACTAGTTCGTTATAATCTAACATCATGCTTTGAAAGGCGACTTTACGACGAAGAGCCAAGGCAACGGCCAATCACAACTCTCCTGCAGCTGACGTCACGCACGTATCGTCGCCGTGAAGTCACATTTTCGAGCAGCCCCCGTCAGCCCCTCCCCGTAGGACGGCGCTCCACCCGCCGTCCTACGGGGAGGGCGGGGCGAGGCTCTGACGGACGACCATGTTTAGGCCTTAATGCGGTTTCAGTCTTACCATCCACTGGATGGACCTTACAAATCAGGTCTAATGTTACAGGCAATTGTACTTTTATAAATTGACATCAAAATGTACCCATAATGCTCGGCAAGTCAATTTGCACGGAAAATGAAAACCAAGAGTGAAATGAGTAGGAAGTGCCAGGCATCTTAATATGGTTTCCCTTAATCAGAGTATGACATTCACTGGGTTACACTAATCTAGTTATGTTTCCAGGTGTCAAGTGAAATCCAGCTTACCTCAGTAATCAACTTCTATTTTCTGGGCATGAAAATGTAGCCACTGATGTTTTTCTAGTTCTGATACCCGTTGGAGCACTGTCTCTGTGTGTGTGTGTGCGTGTGCGTGTGTGTGTGTGTGTGTGTGTGTGTGTGTTTTGTGTGTGTGTGTGTGTGTGTTTTGTGTGTGTGTGTGTGTGTGTGTGTGTGTGTGTGTGTGTGTGTGTGTGTGTGTGTGCGTGTGTGTGTGCGTGTCACCTGCTGGCTGTTGTGGGTATTGCTATGACTAATTGGCTGTTTTGACCATTTAATCAGTCATTATAATGACCTAATTCAAAAATCTGGCCGTGTCAGCGTCTGCTTGGAACCTCTGCCAGTACCCGTGCCAAATATGAATGCTGTCAGGCTGACAGTGTCTGAGGAACATGCAACAGAGAACGGACATACATACATACTGTACATACATACATACATACATACATACATACATACATACATACATACAGAACAAGCATACACAGGGAGTTCCCCAAGCCCCGGCAGCCAGCTATTTCTCCGCCTACTGGCCTCTGGCCTACCGGTTACTTTATCCACTGTAAAAAAAAAAAAAATTACAGTGCACCTGAACGCAACATACAAGATACCCGCTGAATAAGTGTCCAAATGTTCATGTCATTCTGGCCAATACTCCACTTCTGTTATAACATTTCAGTCTGGAATATGGAATATCTTTCAATAATCTTTATGACTAAAAGGCTAAAAGTAATCTCATGTGTAAGAAATTACTCTTCTACAATTAAGTAAAACTGTAAATAATTAACTTGTTGGTTTTGGATTTATTTAGCTTCAAGAGTGCATTTTTGTTCGTGTGACCCTCAACACAGGCTTTGAGAATCCCGGGCCACTTACTGATACTTATGCTTAAATTAACCCACTCATATTCTGGTTTATTTCTAGAAAAACATTTTGGCTAGTGGAAATTCTAATTGGCTGGTAACTTCTAGCAGCCATATTGGCAGGTGGTCAAAAAAGTTAATTTCAAGCCCTGCAGGGAGAGCAAGTGGTGACATAGGAGTGAGTGAGAAAAGGATCAAATATTGGTGTTTAAGACTGAATAATGACATCACAACTGTTAATTTAAAATAAGTTATTCCTCTAAACCTGACTTCAAATGCCCAAATTTTTCCGCGCCGGCGCCGTTTGGCTCCCAACCCTCAGCAAAATCTGGCCCTCTGGTAGTGAGGAGATTTTTTTGTGGTCCTCTCTATCATCAAAGTTCCTGGGTTACGGCATGACAATATTTGTTCGGCCCCCATCAACAATCTGGGTTTCTCATGTGGCCCCCCATGAAAAATAATTGCCCACCCCTGATCCAGCCTCTTAAATTGGTTCTCAAAGTGAACCAGATTCATGCATTTTAGTTTAACACGTTCACTGCCATTGACGAGTTATCTCGGCTTACAGAATCCAACGGTTCACTGCCAAAGACGAGTTATCTCGGCTTAAATTTTTTTTTTTTTTTTTTGACGGTGGGACGTGGATCAACGCTGCTCCCCACGTCTTCTATAAAAATATTGGAGTCAGCGAACGTGTACAACCCATTCCACGGACCCACTAAGTGGCGACAGTGCTCTCCACACTAGGAAAAGCAGAGCCAAAACTGTAGGGTAACGCGCAAGGAAACCATTCTCTACTGTAAAATGGATTGGCGAAAACGCTTTCACTTTAGCGCATTATCGCGCTGGGAGCTGGCGGTGGGGGATTCCAAAAATAGACTGGGTGGAAAACACACTTTGAAACACGCAGCATAAAGGCTAGAATCGCACAAAGCTTCATCAAAGCTCTCAAACCCAAGAAACAAGTGAGCCCTATCCACACTCGCTGCCAGGGAGGGAGGCTGCTCAAACTCGCAGCAGCAGCAGCAGCAGCAGAACACTCGCTTGTGACAAATGCAGGCTGAAAGCCACCAGACACGCCCACGGAGGGAGGAGTTTGAAGGAGAGGGCGTTCAGAACTATATTGTTTAGATGTCTGATCTCTCACTGATGCCAAAAATAAATGGTTAAAGTGACTGTTCTGCCTGTTTGATTGAATTTCACAAAACTGCGATTATCTCAGCTTTCACTCTCAGACGCTGAAACCATGCTGTACTCAACGGCTAATATCTACATAACTACTAACTCTACAAACTAACTCTTTTAGACAGAGAAAGCACACATTCTATTAGTACTTTTGTGAACTTTGTGTTCACAAAGTTCAAGCAGAAAATAATCCTCGGCTCTTGTAAAATGAGCCAGAATCCTCAAAAAAACCCTCTGGCAGAACCTACCTACAGTAAAAAAAAAAGGCTGGCAGTGAATGTGTTAAAATGTAAAAAAAAATCTTACAGGGGGCATGGCCCCCCGAACCCCCCACGAGGGTCCAAGCAAGGTCTACCCACCACAATCTCTCCAAATCCTGTGGGAAACATAGTTACCGGTATTAGTATTTTCTTTGTTCTTAAAAATATACATTGCCTGTTTGTGTTTTGCAATATGGATATTGTTTTATTTATAATTAAATTGAGCATTGGGCCTTTATAAGAATGTTTATTTGTATTATTTCAATTGTCACACTCATGGATACATATTTGAGGTTTGTTTATTAATTGGGAAAAGGACCACTGGAACAAACGCCGCAAACATGATCCGGCTACTTTTTCAATCTGACTGGCTACTCAAAAGTTTGGGGAACTCTCTGCATACATACATACACTATACATACATACATACAGAACATACATACATACATACAGTACATACAGTACATACATAGTCCTTTTATGTGTTACATATTAATTGCAACAAGCCTGTTTCTCATGGTTCTCTGCATGACAGGTGCTCTAGTGCAGTGTTTCTCAACTGGTAGTTCACGACCCCCCCCAGAGTGGGCCGCGGGGCCGTTTTGAGTGGGCCGCGGATGTGTGCATGAAAAAAGGTTCGGGCATCCACGGCCGACATTACTGTCTTTCAGGGCTGTAGCAGGCTCAGTTGTAGCTAGAGTATCATATGAAACTAGAAGACTTAAAGCAGGGGTTCCCAACCTTAGGTTTAGGACCCTAAGTGGGGTCGCCTGGAATTCAAATAGTGTTGCCTATATATATATATATATATATATATATATATATATAAGAAAGTTACTCGTGCACATCCAAAGTGAGGTGCAGGTCACAGCAAGATAAATCCAAGGAACTAAATAAAACATCAGCTAGTCAGGAGCAAGTCCATAATGTAGACCGCACACTCCAACGATGATGACAAAATTTGTCAAAAAGACTTGATTTATTAAGAACGCGTTTCGCAGACGTGCTTCACCAGGTTATATATATATATATTCTGTATATATATATATATACAGAATATATACATATGTATATATATAAACATATATAATATTATTTTTTAAGTTCTGAGTTTAAAGTGATAATCTCTAAGATTTCTGTTTTGTTCTCTTGGGTAAGACCTATGGCGATGAGTGGTAATTGCAGGTAAGATCCAAACAGTGTTGCGAGTGACTCTTATTTGTATTTTTTTGAGATTATAACTTTAAATCAGAATTTAGAGATTAAAGTCAGAATTCTGCAGGGAAAAAGAAGCATACTATGTGACATCACTGACGATGTCACAATGATATTATCGATGGTGTACCGGAATTTGAATGTCTCGGGTCCCTAGATTTTTGTGACATCAAAATAGGGTCACAAGCCATAAAAGGTTGGGAACCCCTGACCTAATGCGTCCATTGGTACAAACCATTGATTGCTTGTTGAGAACAGGGCTAAATAATGCTCAAGATTTTGACACATTTTTTCACAAGGCCATTTTCAAAGGGGTCCAAATCTGAAATGTGCGTCACGACTTAATGACTAAGGAAAAATGTTGGTTGTGAGGCTAGATCGGTGGAGAACCACTGCTCTAGTGTCTCAGTAAGCCTACATTGCTGAAGATACTCAAATTGGGTGGTGGGCTGAAAAAGTTCCTGCACTGTTTTGTTGGTCTTCTCTGCATCCTATCTGCTCACCGAAGTGCTGGAGGGCTCCTCGATGACAGAGATGTGCATCTTGCTGATGTGGGCGTTCAGACTGCCCAGCTTCTTAAACACACAGCTGCAGTCCATGCATGGGAACAGTGGCACTCCCTTAGTCTGTAAGTGCACATGAAACACATACTGTATGATTCATCCCTGTACCCTATGCGCCTGTGTTGCCAAATTCATTATTTTACATATCTACGTAGTACTACCAACATTTCATAAAGATATGTTAAGTATTAAAGGAACACTCCACCCATTTTCAACCAGCTTTGTATCATTAGAACATCAGTAGTATATCAGAAAACTGTAAACGGTTTTGATTAACTCAAATCAACTCTCAATAACTGTCAAACTATTCATCGTTCATCTAGTTTGACAGTTATTGAGAGTTGATTTGAGTTAATGAGTTATTAATTTGAGTTAGTGTGCACCAGTGATGTCACTGGTCCACATTTTAACACTCAATAACTGTCAAATTAAATGACAGACTTCAAAACCGTTTACAGTTTTCTGATATACTACTGATGTTCTAATGATACAAAGCTGGTTGAAAATGAGCGGAGTTTTCCTTTAAGTAATAACACAATTCTTCTGAGCACTCAGTGTTTTAGGGGGCACCTGAATCTGTGATAGGGGAAGCAGTGGGATAAAAATGTATATGCAGATGTGCCAGTGTCTCTCCTAAACCAACAATAAGCAAACCATTGATTGGATTGATCCCTGATGACTTTCCTCTCTTGCTCAGTACGCTCATGAAGTGCATTACAAATAACATCTGACCATAATTTATTCATAGTCTGTCAGTCATAAGGACAAACCCTCTCCGGAAAAGGAGGCTGAAGAACACTTGTGAAAATTAGATGCATTATTCAAATGGTCCTGCTGGTTGGCTTTCCACAACTAATTCAATCAACTGGACCATCACAGGCACTTAGCATGGAGTGACATAATCATGCTAGTGAGGAAGAAAACTAACGGTTTCACTTCTTTCAAGCCTATCTTGTTTTCATGGGGGGGGGGGGGGGGGTAAAAACCCATAAACACATCAGTTGTAAATGGAGGTGAAGCTGGCAGGCCACCTGATTGAATTGGCCACTCAAAGAATAGAGATGTAACATTTTCCATGTTCCATATAAACACTTTCCTTCCAGGGGAACTGTTAACACTGAATGGATGGGGCTAAGACCTCCCATCAAATACACACTCATGAGTATTAACTGAACATGATTGCCCAACAAGATTGATTTAAATATGAGGCTTTTTATTCAGACTCATTGGCTCTCTTAGAACACCCTCAAAGCACCCTGATGTGAAGAAGGGGAAAACATGTGTAGGTGAGGATTTGTCTGTCAAGCCAGTATCTTATAAATCAGTTATTTTTCAACAGATGACATGTGAATCAGGAAGAGAAGGATTATAAACCACATGAGTAACATGTCAACCTGTCCAAGACATCTAATGAGGTAATCGAGATTTCAGATATTCACTCTAATGGCCTATGTACACCAGCTGCGTTACGGGTCCGTGCAGCTGCCTGAACAAACCCACACCCGTGTAATCTGTAAGACACATGCGGGATCCGATAAAAACAGAACAGGTGCCAAGGGCGTCCAGGTAGTGCAGCGGTAGATTACCCTGGGTGCAAGGGTGCAAACACACACATTTTCTTTGGTCCAAACCATAAAGGAATTTTGAAGGTTCCTTTGCATTTTTGTATTTGGTTTGTTTAGGTTTGCACCAATTACAAGTGTGAACCAGGGATTGTGAACATAATACGTCACCACATGGACTCGGAAATAGTTTAGGTTACCAGTTTTGTTAACCTGTCATGCTGCAAGGATGGAGATTTGAGTGGAATCCAGTCCTTGAAGCACAATGTATTTGTCTGTACTCGTCGTTGCTGTAATTTCCCTTCTCTGGTGCGCACACCAACATGAAGAAATTACTAAATATGAGCATCAGTGCAGACTGCAGCTTGTAACAGCTGGCTATCAGATGTCAACATCCATCTCCTTGTATTTTGAGGTCATTTGGTTTGGGTTAGGTCTGGATTATATACTCAGAGTATGGGGGGGTTAGATGTGATAACTGACGTCACATGCTAATTTACATATCATCAATAACCTACAGCAGTGGTCTTCAACAGGGGCTCCGTGACCCCCAGTGGGTCTGCGGGGGCACTGCAGGGGGTCCGCCAATTTTTGTCAAAGTAGTTTGTGAACATTTTGAAAGTATATTTTAGACAAATACTAATAATATTTTGTAAACTCTAAGCATTAACCCATTGATACCTGATGCAGCATTTGCGTGTATATCCCTTTAACACCGAAAACGGCGGGCGTGTCCTTTTTACCTTTCATCCCGGCTACAACCTACATGCGTGTATATCGTTGTTTCAAGACATGTGACCGATGAAATGCATCATGATTTGCTGAAACAGACGTGGCGGAGGTGAAATGCATTGTGGGTTTTGTAGTTTTTTCTTTTTCTTTTTGCCTCGACGGTGTGGAAAGTTTTCCAAAGATGAACTACACGGCAAGGAAGCGGCATTCCAGACGGACGATTCCCCAATCAACTCTAGTTATTATAGAGGATGAAATTAATGATGCTGGCGTAATTTCAGATGTATTTATCTCATGTTCCAATCTGCAATAGCCTCAAGGTTTTACTGAACGTTGGAAATTCTGCACGTTCTTCTGCTGCACGGTGGCAATTCTGCATGGCATTCGTTTCAGACAGTAAAATAAGTGATGACCTGAATGGAGTATGACTTACTTTGAAGACGAAGACATCAATGAATAAGAAGATTCCAGACACAGATTATGATGTGACTGTTGACACGCAAGCCAAGGCTCATTGGGTGAGTGACATTTTGGCGAATTTGCCGTTGTATTTCAAGACGACTGCAAAACGGAGATCGCTAAACGTTACTTTTGCTGCAATAATTGTCAAGGGTTCAACAGAACCTATTTCCTCAGCCTCTATAGTAGCTATCAACATGAAATAAAAAGCATTTGAGAGCTTAAACCCGTGGCTTTTTATTTGGAAGGGTTACATTTGCCGTAAACCTTATTAACATTTCTTCAAATGCATTAGAATATTTTTATTTTTTGGGGTTAAAGATAAAATAATTTTTTTAATGAACATTAGGGCAAATATAATACGAAAAGCCAAAGGGTTAAGCTCTCAAATGCTTTTTATTTTATGTTTCTACGTGCTATAGAGCCTGAGATATGAAGGCTTTAGTGAATGCCGACCGCTCTGTCAACTTGAGCACAAAACGTCAGGTTTACAGGGGGTGTTTAACGTGCAGTAGGTTTAGAGTGCCGCTCTAGAGAACGTGCTTAAGTATCAATGGGTTAATAGGCAATACTAAGCTACTTTTTGACAAAAATGATTTACAAAGAGAATCTGATGAAGCAATATGCGAAATACATTGTTCACTGCTTGCTTTTTTAATATAATCTATTCATAAAAAGAAGTGGCAATCCTGATATCCTGGTGTGCACTGGGTTGTAAAGGTTATTATAGGCCAGGCTTAAAATGCAACACAAGTTTATTTATTTATTAAATCGCAGGGGGGACCTGCTCTGTTTCTCTATCAACCAAGGGGTCCTTGGGCTGAAAAAGGTTGAAGAACCCTGACCTACAGTCTCCGCTCGCAACGGAGGGAGGCTATGGTGTGTGTGGGAAGCGCTGTGAACTCCAATTTAACTACCAATTTACTGGCCAATGCTTAGAGATTCAACACTATAACATTGCTCTCCATGGTCAGAAAAAGTCAATATGATGGAGAAGCAGAAAAACAGCAGCCTGGCTGAACTACTTCATAGAAACAAACAAATTGAATTCATTGTGTATTCACACATTGTGTATTCACATTGAGTTGAAAATAGAAAAGAATGCTGTTGAGTTAATTCTTTATCAACATTTTCATAACACAAGCTGTGCAGCTCAGAGTCAACAGTCTGCTTCTCATTTGAATGTGCATTCGGTTCTATAGTTTGCCCTGTTTAAAGGGGAACTAAGCCACCAGAATTCTGGCAGACCTGCCTCTACTTGGGATTTAAAAAATGCAAATGAGTCTAGCCCTGCTGGGGAGTGGGCGGGGCTTAGACTAACTCTGGGTGGGAAACAGGTTCTTGATGATGTCATCGGAACTGATTATTAGCCTCTTAGCAGACCCAAATGCAAAAGTGGGGTTCAAGCCCTAGATGGCGCTCTCGCTGCGTGAAAATTATACAGTGTACTCTCAAATGTGGAGATTTTGCCCAGAATTCTTCAGCAACACTAGTCAAAAGCCATATATTGGTTTAAAGCTGAAAAAATGTGTTTTAGGGTTTAGTTACCCTTAAAGCACCGTGATTGGCGACACCTCAATAAGCATTACTGAATTACTGCATGAGCTGATTTGGCATGTGCTGAAAAAGAACAAACTTGAACATAGTGTGGTTGCTTGCTATCTGCCGCAGTTGGCTTGCCACTGTTGCGGTTATTGCGACAGTAAGAAAGTAGTCGGCTGGAAATGTTTTAATGTCCAGCCATTCGGCTGACAGGTGGCGCTTAGGGAAAACCCTGCTGGAAACATGCTTGGTGTGAGCGCGCCCTAAACGGGCTCATCTTTTGTGCTTCAAGATTTTGTCCCGTGTGTTCAGCAATGGGGAACATCCATTACTGGAGAGCCTTTGCGCCTCCCATCATGGGGATCATTGCTTGAAGTGTTGCTTTTCATTAGGCGTCCAGAGAACTGACCCACACATAAGACTACAGCCAATAGCCAGGAGCTATTCCCACCGCTATCAGTTCATCCATTAGCAGGTTTTGCTAATGAATCCTACATTATGGACATGGATCATTCATGATCTGTCAACAGACATCTTAGCACCTAGGGAGGACTTTAATGTGCATGCTTCTTTCAAGCCTTCACCTCAGGGCCAGCGCTAAAAGGGAAAGTGACCTTGATGACAAAGCATTGTTGGAAACCCAAGTCTTGACTAAATAATTAGTTTGGATGAATCAGGAGCTCTCTCTCTCAAATGGTCTGCTGTGTGCAGCTTACAAAGGAGCAGAACCAAATGAGAGACAAAGAGCTGCAATTTCACCTCATTCGCTCTCCACCAAACTAAAGATAAGGCAAGGAGTCTTGCTCCATTGAATCTAACAAGGGGTGAATAGGGTGGCCAGGCAAATGAGTGTGTGAGTGATTGAGGAACTTAATGATGTGCAAAAGAGGGAAAGGAATAATATCTTGAACATCAATGATAGAATAAAAGAGAATAATGAATGATCCAAAAAAGGGCAAATTGAAAGTGGTTCAAGTACCGGTACTCAGCTGATATTTCCTCTGCATGGTAAATATTAGCCACATAACCAATTAAAATGTGCCTGTTCCCTCTCCCAACTCCATGACGTTTATTTTCGTTAAGGTTTGCTGAAGGTGTATAACATCAAGCAAATCACTCTATAGTAAACAGTCTGTTGCAAGTTGCAAGAATTCTGACATAGAAAAACCTTTGTTTGATTGTAAATTTCAAAAGGAAAAATCTAACCTAAAACATTTTAACACTGTTAAAAAAACATTTTGTTGTTTGATGGTGTATTGTTCTTATTCCCCTGGATAACAAGCAAAACATAGATGTCATAGACGTCATGTTGATGTCAGGTCTCTTACATTAATAATTCCTTATGTAACATTGGTATATGTAAAATTGGTACATGTAAAATATTCTAGATAAAATTCTAGATGTTTGCTACCTGACAATCTACACCTGATGTGTTTAGTCACATGGGTTTGTAAATTAAAGGTATTTAAGATGGCGGCTCTCTGGTTATATCAGAAGCAGTCTTGAGGAAGAGCTGGTGCTCGAAACATCACACAAATAAAATCCTTCAAACGGGAGTTGTTTGGTGTGCGCAGGGACAGACGCTAATATTTTCACAGGTCACCAAGCCCCTAAATTTGGTGGCTTATGTAAATACAAGGAAAAGGCAACTTAACGCAACTTTAACGCAACTTAACACAGCCTTCCTTAACTGTGACACTTCAATAAATGAAAATTTGTGAAGAGAATGAAAATATATAATTATTTAGTGTAATAGAGTGGTCTTGTTTGCCACCATGTTGGGGTGGTACTTCATGGTTGGCCGGCAAATAAGTGTTTTCAAGCTTCGCCAACTGTAGAAATCGAGATGTTTGTGTAACTGTGACGGTAATCTCAGAAGGTTGAACGTCTTGAACATTGCGTTGGTGAAGGCTTGCAGTGTGGTGGCCACAGCAGACCAACTTCATGGGATATTTGGTGGCCAAAGAAAGAGTAACTTTTTGTGGCCCCGGGTCATAGGGCCATGGGTAATGTCGATCCCTGGTGCGTATCCTTCTTTCTAAGGTATCTTTTGATCCAGCAATCAATCCTAGAGGGCATTGTGATGTGCATGTCTTTCTGACGATTTGTCTTCTTTCTTGACTCACCATTTTGCAGACATTCAACAATCGTGCAGTGAGAAACCCATTGTAGAATACAGTAGTCTACTACAGTAGTCTCAATAAACCAGAATTCATTGCAGCAACAAGACTGTGTGTTTTGCATAAGAAACGTGGAAACAATTATAGGCATAACTCCCAGCTGAATGATCATACTTTAAAGCTATTTATATGCCCATGTGCCCACCTTTGATTTAAAGCAACAAGTTTGTGCCCATTCTCTGGGGGTTGTTGAAAGTCATTCTGGGAAACGCAGGCAATCAGACAGACGAGGTAGGATGAGGGAAAGTGGGTACACCAATACATTAATCCTGGAATGCATTGAACATCACAAATTGATAATATCTACCAGCCTTAAAGTGTTGAGGGTGGATCTTTCCTAGGACATAGGTGACCAAGAACATGAAGAACATGAAGTCTGTTTATCCGCCTGGCAAAGGGAGGGGCTCTTACCTCAGAGTGAACTCTCTGAACGTGGGAGTGAAGGTTTCCTTTCTGGGAGAACGAAGCAGGGCAGAACATGCAGAGGTGAGGTTTCTCCCCCGTATGTCTCACCATGTGGGTCTGCAGCACCACCTTCTGGTTGAAGGCCTTGCCACAGTGGCTGCACTTGAAGGGTCTCTCCCCTGAGGTAGGGTCAGATCAAACACCAGGTATTCAAACAAGGGCTGCTCAAAATATCAATAAATATGTGGATTATAATGTCGACAACTGTAATTTCCAGATTGTAAGACAATGCTGATTTTCAATCACAGGTGAAACCTAATGGTCTGCAGCCTCATTACATCACAGTCACAGGCGTCATTTGTGGCATTCTTTAACATGTCCTGTCTGCTCGTGCTATTCTCAAAGTCATATTACAGTACTTTAAATTGCCATGATTGGGACTTTTTTTAAGTACAGTAGTAGGATGTTTTTGTACAGGTTTTCTATTTTATAAACTATTCCACATAAAAGTATGCCCAAGTAATTGATCAATCAAGTGTTTTGAGACTTGAGAGTGCAGTTTAGTTTTGGAATGTTGCACCACATTTTTTCTTACTTTGGAACGCCAAATCCCCAAAAATGTATTGAATTTCAATAAAATATGATTGGTCAAATAAAACAGAATATTGTAGAATAAACGTTTCTGTGACTCTTTTTGTTAAGGGGGGAGGGAATGCACTCCATGCATAGACTGTATACCTCATGTCATTTACCCATATGCTGGCTGTGGATACTGATGGCAAACAAAAGTTACATACAGATCTGTGAAAATAAAAGTCAAACACAACAATTCCTATGAATTAGTACCCCATGAGTGCTTCAGTATGTTTAAGAGAGAAAAATGCCATGACACCAAGACACAGGGAAATATAATTAAGACTTTCTTTTCAGCAGTAACTCCGGTGTATGTTTGTCAGAGAGAAAGAGAGAGATGCGTGTGTGTGTGCGTATGCATGTGTGTACGCGCCTCAAAGTGGTCCTTCACCCCTTCCACTCCTAATAGCTGTTTGAGATTCTGTGCACAGAGGAATCAACTCCATCCTCCATTAGTCACCCAGCCGGACAAGCAAACAAATTAACATGTGGACAATGTGTGCACATGTAGGCGTGACCTTGCAGGAGTATGATCATTTAAAAACTAATTAAAGGGATAGTTCGGTTTGTTTGAAGTTGGGTCCTATCAGCTAGTCACATACACTAACGTAATTAGGTACAGTGTTCTGGACGCTGAGCGCAGTGTCTAACGAGATCCGGCACCCAGAGGAGCAGCCTCGCGCAGCCTCACCAGCTTTTTCTCTCTCAGTACTGGGGGTCAACAACTAAAACTATAACTGTAATTTAGCCACCTAAAACAACGCCCACCTAAACAAATCGATATCCGTGTACATGCACGCTCTATTTTGACAATTTTCAGCGCTTTACTTTTCCGCAAAACAGCAGTTTCATTCGGCACTGCTTTTTCTCCAAACCGTACAACTACCGTGTTCCTCTGCTAAAAGCCAGGTCAGAGCCGCAGCACTGGATTACTCCGCAGTTATTTGGGGGTAGGCTATTTTATTTCTCCCGGTTTGAAGACACAACAAATAGAATACACGGACGAAAATATGAGTGATTTTGATAGCGAGGATGATATGCCATTCACCTTGGTGACAAGAGGATACAATTATGAACCAGAGAGAATACAGAAGAGGAACTTTTGCAGAGAGTGAACAGGCAGAGAGATGCGCCTGCTGTCTAAATGCCTGGGTGCCCTGGCTGCAAACCTTATTCACCATTCCCAGGATAAATTGTGGAAAACGACCCAGACCAGAGAGGCCAGGTGACTTGTTGTCTCTAAAGTAAGTCAGTGTTTTATCTCTCTTCTTCCTGTTTTGTAAACCGCGGCTCTGTGCTCTGTGCTGGCTTTAGCGGAGGAATACGGTGGTTGTACGGCTGGGAGAAAAAGCAGTGCCAAATGAAACTGCTGTTTTGCGGAAAAGTAAAGCGCTGAAAATTGTCAAAATAGAGCGTGCATGTACACAGATATCGATTTGTTTAGGTGGGCGTTGTTTTAGGTGTTTTAGGTGGCTAAATTACGTTTTAGTTGTTGACCCCCAGTACTGAGAGAGAAAAAGCTGGTGAGGCTGAGCGAGGCTGCTCCTCTGGGTGCCGGATCTCGTTAGACACTGCGCTCAGCGTCCAGAACACTGTACCTAATTACGTTAGTGTATGTGACTAGCTGATAGGACCCAACTTCAAACAAACCGAACTATCCCTTTAAAGTCGAGCTGAACCCAAAAATGACTTATTTTCTTTTGGTTCAAATACCTGGGTATGCAGTGCACCTATTTAATAATGTATGCAAACAAAATCACAACAATATAATTTCTTTCGTTTTTCACACTTTTTCACATCAAATGTTCATTTTTCAAGATTTCATTGATAACAGTAATGTACAGTTTGCTGACGTCACCTAGTACTATCAAATTTCTACCCCATTTCAACCAATCATATCACGACATACAGCTGTCAATCAAATCTTAATTTCAGGATCATTTTCTCTTCCAAATGAAGTAGAAAATGGCACCTAGTGCCTGGCATCTGGCAGAATTCGTATCCCATAAACTAACTACTAACTTGGCCAATTGATAGAAACATGAACAAACTAGAACGGCCGCAACGCGGACTTATGCCTCCGCCATTAGTTCATTCTACAGTCCAAATCGCCATTTGAGGCAAATTGGAAGAAATTCCGTCAAGGTGCTCGTGAGATGTTGCGTTACAGAGCTTGAAAATTGGGTGTGTGAGGTCACAGTGACCTAGAACTTTGACCACCAAAATGTCCTTGAGTCCAAGTGGACGTTTGAGGCAAATTCTAAGAAATTCCATGAAGACATTCCTGAGATATCGCGTTAACAAGCTTGAAAATGGCATTCGAGAGGTCACAGTGACCTTGACCTTTGATAACCAAAATGGAATCAGATCATCCTTGTGTCCAAGTCGATGTTTGAGCCAAATCAGAAGAAATTCTATCAAGCCGTTCTTGAGATATTGCGTTAACGAACTTGGGAATGGTGTTCATGAGGTCATAGTGACCTTGACGTTTGACCACCAAAATGTAATCAGTTCATCCTTGAGTCCAAGTCGATGTTTGAGGCAAATTTGATGAAATTCCGTCAAGGCATTCCTGAGATATCGCGTTAACAAGCTTGAAAATGGCGTTCGAGACGTCACCGTGACCTTGACCTTTGACCACCAACATCTAATCAGTTCATCCTTGAGTCCAAGTCGATGTTTGAGGCAACTTTGATGAAATTCTGCCAAGGCATTCCTGAGATATCGCGTTAACAAGCTTGAACATGGCGTTTGAGAGGTCACAGTGACCTTGACCTTTGACCTTTGATCACCAAAATCTAATCAGATCATCTTTGAGTCTAAGTGGATGTTTAAGGCAAATTTGATGAAATTCCGTCAAGGCGTTCCTCAGATATCTCGTTAACAAACCTCGTACGGACGGATGTATGAACGGGCGTACGGACGGACGGACATACGTACGGACGGACAACCCAGATCCATAATGCCTCCGGCCTGGCTATCGGCGGCGGAGGCATAAAAACAAAAACTATAATCTCTAAGAGTGCAAAGAAATGTAACTGGCTCGTTAAAACGCGCATTCCAGGGATATCGTATTTACAGCAGCGATAATAATAATAATAATAATAGCTTGGATTTATATAACGCCTTTCAAGGAACCCAAGGCCGCTTTACAAAAGTACAAAAAGATGACGGACACACATAGAAGATAACAAAGAACAACAAAGAACAGAAGAGACTAGTTGCCGAAGGCTGTGTTGAACAGGTGAGTTTTGAGTAGAGTTTTGAAAGTAGCCAGTGATGGGGCGTTGCGGATTTCGGCTGGGAGAGAGTCCAGAGGGTGGGGGCCTGCGATAATGGCGCGCGCATCCGAGAGCTTGGTTGTTGCAACACGAAGGCAGCTGGCTGCCTGCGGCTCCACTCAGCCACTACCCTCGCGTCACCAGGCTCTTCCCGGGGGGAGCGCCACAACACACTGAATCCCACTCGATTTGGAGGCGGAACATGCCAGGATTGGCCAAAGCCCAATCCAGTCCCCAAAATTGTCAAATAAAATCATCGACATGATACTATGACCCGCCTCTCAACCTGTCATCTTAGACAAACTATGTTTTCAGTCTGAAACGGACTCATATGTACGTGACAAACGGGTTCAGCTCGACTTTAACATGTGGACAATGTGTCCACATGTAGGCGTGACCTTGCAGGAGTATGATCATTGAAATTAACATGTGGACAATGTGTCCACATGTAGGCATGACCTTGCAGGAGTATGATCATTTAAATTAACATGTGGACAATGTGTCCACATGTAGGTGTGACCTTGCAGGAGTATGATCATTTAAATTAACATGTGGACAATGTGTCCACATGTAGGCGTGACCTTGCAGGAGTATGATCATTTAAATTAACATGTGGACAATGTGTCCACATGTAGGCATGACCTTGCAGGAGTATGATCATTTAAATTAACATGTGGACAATGTGTCCACATGTAGGCGTGACCTTGCAGGAGTATGATCATTGAAATTAACATGTGGACAATGTGTCCACATGTAGGCATGACCTTGTAGGAGTATGATAATTTAAATTAACATGTGGACAATGTGTCCACATGTAGGCATGACCTTGCAGGAGTATGATAATTTAAATTAACATGTGGACAATGTGTCCACATGTAGGTGTGACCTTGCAGGAGTATGATAATTTAAATTAACATGTGGACAATGTGTCCACATGTAGGCGTGACCTTGCAGGAGTATGATAATTTAAATTAACATGTGGACAATGTGTGCACATGTAGGCGTGACCTTGTAGGAGTATGATCATTTAAATTAACATGTGGACAATGTGTCCACATGTAGGCGTGACCTTGCAGGAGTATGATCATTTAAATTAACATGTGGACAATGTGTCCACATGTAGGCATGACCTTGCAGGAGTATGATCATTTAAATTAACATGTGGACAATGTGTCCACATGTAGGCGTGACCTTGCAGGAGTATGATCATTTAAATTAACATGTGGACAATGTGTCCACATGTAGGCGTGACCTTGTAGGAGTATGATAATTTAAATTAACATGTGGACAATGTGTCCACATGTAGGCGTGACCTTGGAGGAGTATGATCATTTAAATTAACATGTGGACAATGTGTCCACATGTAGGCGTGACCTTGTAGGAGTATGATCATTTAAATTAACATGTGGACAATGTGTCCACATGTAGGCGTGACCTTGCAGGAGTATGATCATTTAAATTAACATGTGGACAATGTGTCCACATGTAGGCGTGACCTTGTAGGAGTATGATCATTTAAATTAACATGTGGACAATGTGTCCACATGTAGGCGTGACCTTGGAGGAGTATGATCATTTAAATTAACATGTGGACAATGTGTCCACATGTAGGCGTGACCTTGTAGGAGTATGATCATTTAAATTAACATGTGGACAATGTGTCCACATGTAGGCATGACCTTGCAGGAGTATGATAATTTAAATTAACATGTGGACAATGTGTCCACATGTAGGTGTGACCTTGCAGGAGTATGATAATTTAAATTAACATGTGGACAATGTGTCCACATGTAGGCGTGACCTTGCAGGAGTATGATAATTTAAATTAACATGTGGACAATGTGTGCACATGTAGGCGTGACCTTGTAGGAGTATGATCATTTAAATTAACATGTGGACAATGTGTCCACATGTAGGCGTGACCTTGCAGGAGTATGATCATTTAAATTAACATGTGGACAATGTGTCCACATGTAGGCGTGACCTTGCAGGAGTATGATCATTTAAATTAACATGTGGACAATGTGTCCACATGTAGGCGTGACCTTGCAGGAGTATGATCATTTAAATTAACATGTGGACAATGTGTCCACATGTAGGCGTGACCTTGTAGGAGTATGATAATTTAAATTAACATGTGGACAATGTGTCCACATGTAGGCGTGACCTTGGAGGAGTATGATAATTTAAATTAACATGTGGACAATGTGTCCACATGTAGGCGTGACCTTGTAGGAGTATGATCATTTAAATTAACATGTGGACAATGTGTCCACATGTAGGCGTGACCTTGCAGGAGTATGATCATTTAAATTAACATGTGGACAATGTGTCCACATGTAGGCGTGACCTTGCAGGAGTATGATAATTTAAATTAACATGTGGACAATGTGTCCACATGTAGGCGTGACCTTGCAGGAGTATGATCATTTAAATTAACATGTGGACAATGTGTCCACATTTAGGCGTGACCTTGCAGGAGTATGATAATTTAAATTAACATGTGGACAATGTGTCCACATGTAGGTGTGACCTTGCAGGAGTATGATCATTTAAATTAACATGTGGACAATGTGTCCACATGTAGGCGTGACCTTGCAGGAGTATGATCATTTAAATTAACATGTGGACAATGTGTCCACATGTAGGCATGACCTTGCAGGAGTATGATCATTTAAATTAACATGTGGACAATGTGTCCACATGTAGGCGTGACCTTGCAGGAGTATGATCATTGAAATTAACATGTGGACAATGTGTCCACATGTAGGCATGACCTTGTAGGAGTATGATAATTTAAATTAACATGTGGACAATGTGTCCACATGTAGGCATGACCTTGCAGGAGTATGATAATTTAAATTAACATGTGGACAATGTGTCCACATGTAGGTGTGACCTTGCAGGAGTATGATAATTTAAATTAACATGTGGACAATGTGTCCACATGTAGGCGTGACCTTGCAGGAGTATGATAATTTAAATTAACATGTGGACAATGTGTGCACATGTAGGCGTGACCTTGTAGGAGTATGATCATTTAAATTAACATGTGGACAATGTGTCCACATGTAGGCGTGACCTTGCAGGAGTATGATCATTTAAATTAACATGTGGACAATGTGTCCACATGTAGGCATGACCTTGCAGGAGTATGATCATTTAAATTAACATGTGGACAATGTGTCCACATGTAGGCGTGACCTTGCAGGAGTATGATCATTTAAATTAACATGTGGACAATGTGTCCACATGTAGGCGTGACCTTGTAGGAGTATGATAATTTAAATTAACATGTGGACAATGTGTCCACATGTAGGCGTGACCTTGGAGGAGTATGATCATTTAAATTAACATGTGGACAATGTGTCCACATGTAGGCGTGACCTTGTAGGAGTATGATCATTTAAATTAACATGTGGACAATGTGTCCACATGTAGGCGTGACCTTGCAGGAGTATGATCATTTAAATTAACATGTGGACAATGTGTCCACATGTAGGCGTGACCTTGTAGGAGTATGATCATTTAAATTAACATGTGGACAATGTGTCCACATGTAGGCGTGACCTTGGAGGAGTATGATCATTTAAATTAACATGTGGACAATGTGTCCACATGTAGGCGTGACCTTGTAGGAGTATGATCATTTAAATTAACATGTGGACAATGTGTCCACATGTAGGCATGACCTTGCAGGAGTATGATAATTTAAATTAACATGTGGACAATGTGTCCACATGTAGGTGTGACCTTGCAGGAGTATGATAATTTAAATTAACATGTGGACAATGTGTCCACATGTAGGCGTGACCTTGCAGGAGTATGATAATTTAAATTAACATGTGGACAATGTGTGCACATGTAGGCGTGACCTTGTAGGAGTATGATCATTTAAATTAACATGTGGACAATGTGTCCACATGTAGGCGTGACCTTGCAGGAGTATGATCATTTAAATTAACATGTGGACAATGTGTCCACATGTAGGCGTGACCTTGCAGGAGTATGATCATTTAAATTAACATGTGGACAATGTGTCCACATGTAGGCGTGACCTTGCAGGAGTATGATCATTTAAATTAACATGTGGACAATGTGTCCACATGTAGGCGTGACCTTGTAGGAGTATGATAATTTAAATTAACATGTGGACAATGTGTCCACATGTAGGCGTGACCTTGGAGGAGTATGATAATTTAAATTAACATGTGGACAATGTGTCCACATGTAGGCGTGACCTTGTAGGAGTATGATCATTTAAATTAACATGTGGACAATGTGTCCACATGTAGGCGTGACCTTGCAGGAGTATGATCATTTAAATTAACATGTGGACAATGTGTCCACATGTAGGCGTGACCTTGCAGGAGTATGATAATTTAAATTAACATGTGGACAATGTGTCCACATGTAGGCGTGACCTTGCAGGAGTATGATCATTTAAATTAACATGTGGACAATGTGTCCACATTTAGGCGTGACCTTGCAGGAGTATGATAATTTAAATTAACATGTGGACAATGTGTCCACATGTAGGTGTGACCTTGCAGGAGTATGATCATTTAAATTAACATGTGGACAATGTGTCCACATGTAGGCGTGACCTTGCAGGAGTATGATCATTTAAATTAACATGTGGACAATGTGTCCACATTTAGGCATGACCTTGTAGGAGTATGATAATTTAAATTAACATGTGGACAATGTGTCCACATGTAGGTGTGACCTTGCAGGAGTATGATAATTTAAATTAACATGTGGACAATGTGTCCACATGTAGGCATGACCTTGTAGGAGTATGATAATTTAAATTAACATGTGGACAATGTGTCCACATGTAGGCATGACCTTGTAGGAGTATGATCATTGAAATTAACATGTGGACAATGTGTCCACATGTAGGTGTGACCTTGCAGGAGTATGATCATTTAAATTAACATGTGGACAATGTGTCCACATGTAGGCGTGACCTTCAGGAGTATGATCATTTAAATTAACATGTGGACAATGTGTCCACATGTAGGTGTGACCTTGCAGGAGTATGATCATTTAAATTAACATGTGGACAATGTGTCCACATGTAGGTGTGACCTTGCAGGAGTATGATCATTTAAATTAACATGTGGACAATGTGTCCACATGTAGGCGTGACCTTGCAGGAGTATGATAATTTAAATTAACATGTGGACAATGTGTCCACATGTAGGTGTGACCTTGCAGGAGTATGATCATTTAAATTAACATGTGGACAATGTGTCCACATGTAGGCGTGACCTTGCAGGAGTATGATAATTTAAATTAACATGTGGACAATGTGTCCACATGTAGGTGTGACCTTGCAGGAGTATGATCATTTAAATTAACATGTGGACAATGTGTCCACATGTAGGCGTGACCTTGTAGGAGTATGATCATTGAAATTAACATGTGGACAATGTGTCCACATGTAGGTGTGACCTTGCAGGAGTATGATCATTTAAATTAACATGTGGACAATGTGTCCACATGTAGGTGTGACCTTGCAGGAGTATGATCATTTAAATTAACATGTGGACAATGTGTCCACATGTAGGTGTGACCTTGCAGGAGTATGATCATTTAAATTAACATGTGGACAATGTGTCCACATGTAGGCGTGACCTTGCAGGAGTATGATCATTTAAATTAACATGTGGACAATGTGTCCACATGTAGGCGTGACCTTGGAGGAGTATGATAATTTAAATTAACATGTGGACAATGTGTCCACATGTAGGCGTGACCTTGTAGGAGTATGATCATTTAAATTAACATGTGGACAATGTGTCCACATGTAGGCGTGACCTTGCAGGAGTATGATCATTTAAATTAACATGTGGACAATGTGTCCACATGTAGGCGTGACCTTGCAGGAGTATGATAATTTAAATTAACATGTGGACAATGTGTCCACATGTAGGCATGACCTTGTAGGAGTATGATCATTGAAATTAACATGTGGACAATGTGTCCACATGTAGCTGTGACCTTGCAGGAGTATGATCATTTAAATTAACATGTGGACAATGTGTCCACATGTAGGCGTGACCTTCAGGAGTATGATCATTTAAATTAACATGTGGACAATGTGTCCACATGTAGGTGTGACCTTGCAGGAGTATGATCATTTAAATTAACATGTGGACAATGTGTCCACATGTAGGTGTGACCTTGCAGGAGTATGATCATTTAAATTAACATGTGGACAATGTGTCCACATGTAGGCGTGACCTTGCAGGAGTATGATAATTTAAATTAACATGTGGACAATGTGTCCACATGTAGGTGTGACCTTGCAGGAGTATGATCATTTAAATTAACATGTGGACAATGTGTCCACATGTAGGCGTGACCTTGCAGGAGTATGATAATTTAAATTAACATGTGGACAATGTGTCCACATGTAGGTGTGACCTTGCAGGAGTATGATCATTTAAATTAACATGTGGACAATGTGTCCACATGTAGGCGTGACCTTGTAGGAGTATGATCATTGAAATTAACATGTGGACAATGTGTCCACATGTAGGTGTGACCTTGCAGGAGTATGATCATTTAAATTAACATGTGGACAATGTGTCCACATGTAGGTGTGACCTTGCAGGAGTATGATCATTTAAATTAACATGTGGACAATGTGTCCACATGTAGGTGTGACCTTGCAGGAGTATGATCATTTAAATTAACATGTGGACAATGTGTCCACATGTAGGCGTGACCTTGCAGGAGTATGATAATTTAAATTAACATGTGGACAATGTGTCCACATGTAGGCGTGACCTTGTAGGAGTATGATCATTGTAATTAACATGTGGACAATGTGTCCACATGTAGGTGTGACCTTGCAGGAGTATGATCATTTAAATTAACATGTGGACAATGTGTCCACATGTAGGTGTGACCTTGCAGGAGTATGATCATTTAAATTAACATGTGGACAATGTGTCCACATGTAGGTGTGACCTTGCAGGAGTATGATAATTTAAATTAACATGTGGACAATGTGTCCACATGTAGGCGTGACCTTGTAGGAGTATGATCATTGTAATTAACATGTGGACAATGTGTCCACATGTAGGTGTGACCTTGCAGGAGTATGATCATTTAAATTAACTCATTCACTGCCAATATCTGACTGGCATTTTTGGCACAGGCCAAGTATTTCCATAATGTTTGGTCATCTTTCAAGACCCACAGTAAATTCTGTACTAGGACTACAGTGATGTCCAATACCTCGAAATGAAGATCTAAGTCTCTACTTTCACCCCCAAAAAGAAAGTTAGCTTTTAGCATGTTCTGTACTCTACTTATAACCCTTTTTATACACCCCATGTTCACCAAAAAAGCCTGTCTGGGAAGAGAAAAGGGAGAAAAAAGCATTTTTGTAAAAGGGCACAATCTCAGGCATAACTCACTCTCAATTCTTTTATTTTGAACTGTATTGACATCAGACATGTAAATATTATTCGTTAGGACACAAATGACAAAAAAAAAATATATATATATATATATATATATACACACATGAAGTGCTTTTTTTTTACATTCAACAATACAGTTTACTCGGTGTGAGTGTGCAGACAGACAGACAGACAGACAGACAGACAGACAGACACACCGACAGACAGACAGACAGACAGACAGACAGACAGACAGACACACACACACACACACACACACACACACACACACACACACACACACACACACACACGATCCCCCTTTTAGATTTCTAACCCAACATAGGATAAGCAATAACCACGCCCTGTGGCGCTGGGATTGGCCAGGAGCAACACTGGAGGGCGAGCAGCCCAGCGATTTCATGAATCAACTGAAGAGCTCTTGAGAAGGACAGCGGGCTGCTGTGAGTGCCTTCTGCCCGCTGCTGCCTAGCTGTTCCTGTGTTTATTTTGATTTGTTCTGGTACACCGTCCTCGTCCATGTCTCCCTGTCATATCTATGATCGTTCCCGTTTTCCCCTCGGCTATTCAACACGTCCTCACCGCCCTCGCAAACTGATCGATCATTTCATCATTCCTCCGATGATCAAACACATCTCTTGATTACTTTCTCCCGTTTTCTCCTGGCTGGCACAGAGGAAGGCGACTCCAGCTCGGCGTTTCAATGGCGTTTCTCCTGTCTGCACAAGGAAGCGTTACCCGTTCTCTGCTTTCCCTCTTGCTCAATTTCAAAACAACAGCTGCGGTATGTGTTTGATCGCGTGCTGTCGGCTACCCTTTGAAGGCAGGGACCTGTGTCTGTGTGACAGGCTGGGCAAGTGTTTGCTGCAGGCGCTGCACCAATAAAAACAAAAACACGTCAAACACGTCCTTGGCGGGGAAGGCCATTGCTGATAACACGTCAAAGACGTCATTGGCGGTGAATGAGTTAACATGTGGACAATGTGTCCACATGTAGGCGTGACCTTGCAGGAGTATGATAATTTAAATTAACATGTGGACAATGTGTCCACATGTAGGCGTGACCTTGTAGGAGTATGATCATTGAAATTAACATGTGGACAATGTGTCCACATGTAGGCGTGACCTTGCAGGAGTATGATCATTTAAATTAACATGTGGACAATGTGTGCACATGTAGGTGTGACCTTGCAGGAGTATGATAATTTAAAAACTAATTAACATGTGGACAATGTGTCCACATGTACTGCCCTCCAAATCAAAACCGCAGTAACTACAATTTTGGTCAAAATTGAGTTATTATTGAAATTGAACTTTTAGATATCTGTTTTATCATGTGACAACTTTTCTAAGTTCAGTCTTGCTCTATATTTGAAAAAACAGAGTATAAAAATAGCAGTAACTACGAAATCCAACCAAAAACCAAAACTGCAGTAACTACACTTACTGCAGTTTGATTTGGTTTCACAGAGCTTCAGCTGGACTTAATAAATCCTCTTGCATGGCACCGTTTCAGATCCACTGCATGTTAACACATTCACTGCCAACAGTTTTTTTTTTACTGTAGGTAGCTTCTGCCAAGGTTTTTTTTGAGGATTCTGGCTCATCTTTCAAGAGCCGAGGATTATTTTCTGCTAGGACTTTGTGAACACAAAATATCTCAAAATAACTAATAGAATGTGTGCTTTCTCTGCCTAAAAGAGTTAGTTTGTAGAGTTAGTAGTTATGTAGGCATTAGCAGTTGAATACAGCATGGTTTCAGCGTCTGAAAAGGAAAGCTGAGATAAATGCCTTTTTGTGAAATTCGATAGACAGTCACTTTAACCATTTATTTTTGGCATCAGTAAGACATCAGACATCTAAACAATAGTTCTGAACAGTAATTTCCTCCATAACAGCACCCCCACCCCCCTCTCCTTCAAACTCCTCCCTCCATGGGTGTGTCTCTGGTGGCTTTGCAGCGTTTGTCACAAGCGAGTTTCTGCTGCCTGTCTGTGCTGCCTGGCTGCTGGCGGCCCCTCACGGGCGAGTCTGGATGGGGCTCGCTCATTTCTTGGGGTTTCGGTTGGGAGCTTTGATGAAGCTTTGTGCGATTCTGGGCTTTATGCTGCGTGTTTCAAAGTGTGTTGCACCCAGTCTATTTTTGGAACCCCCCACCGTTGTGCGCCAGCGCAAAAGCGTTTTCGCCAAACCATTCTACAGTATGAGAATGGTTTCCTCATGCTTTTCCCTGCAGTTTTGGCTCGGCTTTCTATAGTCTGGAGAGCACTGTCGCCACTTAGTGGGTCGGTGGAATGGGTTGTACACGTTCGGTTGCTCCCATATTTTTATAGGAGATGTAAAAGGGTTTGATCCACGTCCCACCGTCACCGTTTTTTTTTTACGAGATAACTCGTCGACGGCAGTGAACGTGTTAAGCACCACGTTGTGATATTGAATGTCGAATGTTGAATGTTTGTATGTTTTTTTTCTTTTCTTTTCCTGTGCCTGAGCCTGTTTGTTTTGTCTTGTTTGTGTACTGTTCTATTGAAAAATTGACAATAAAATATATATAAAAAAAGAAAAAATGGAAGACCACACCGTGGATTTATGCCTCCGCCATTAGTTCATTCTTGAGTCCAAATCGCCATTTGAGGCAAATTGGAAGAAATTCCGTCAAGGCGCTCCTGAGATGTTGTGTTACAGAGCTTGGAAATTGGGTGTGTGAGGTCACAGTGACCTTGAACTTTTACCTTTAACCATCAAAATCTAATCAGTTCATCCTTGAGTCCAAGTTGATGTTTGAGGCAAATTTGATGAAACTCCGTCAAGGCATTCCTGAGATATTGCGTTAACAAGCTTGAAAATGGCATTCGAGAGGTCACAGTGGCCTTGACCTTTGACCACCAAAATCTAATCAGTTTATGCTTGAGTCCAAGTCGATGTTTGAGGCAAATTTGATGAAATTCTGTCAAGGCATTCCTGAGATATTGCGTTAACAAGCTTGAAAATGGCGTTCAAGAGGTGACACTGACCTTGGCCTTTGACCTTTGACTACCAAAATCGAATCAGTTCATGCTCGAGTCCAAGGCGATGTTTGAGGCAAATTTGATGAAATTTCGTCAAGGCATTCCTGAGATATTGTGTTAACAAGCTTGTAAATTACGTTCGAGAGGTCACAGTGACCTTGGCCTTTGACCTTTGACCACCAAAATCTAATCAGTTCATCCTTGAGGCTAAGTCGATGTTTGAGACAAATTTGTTGAAATTCCATCAAGGCATTCCTGAGATATCGCGTTAACAATCTTGTAAATGGCGTACGAGAGGTCACAGTGACCTTGACCTTTGACCACCAGAATCTAATCAGATCATCCTTGAGTCTAAGTCGACGAACATCGGACGGACGGACGGACATACGTATGGACGGACAACCCAGATCCATAATGCCTCCGGCCTGGCTATCACCGGCGGAGACATACAAAAAAATTGACAACGCTTCCCCACCATTGACGTCAGGGAACGTCAATGGTGAGAGTGAGTGAGGTGAGTGAGTGAGGCGCGCGGCCCAGCACGTAACAGGATGTGAGCTGCCAGAACTACAGGAACTGCATAACCAGCGGTGCCTCAGGAGGTCCCTGAAGATCATCAAAGACACAAACCATCCCCACAACAGCCTGTTCTCCCTGTTACCCTCAGGGAGGAGATACAGGGTCCCAAAAGCACGCACAAATCGCTTGAGGGACAGTTTCTTCCCGTAGGCCACGAGACTCCTTAACATACACAAATAGTGTAGTAGCTGTACTGTACCGCACTGTAGGTGCTACCATTATGTATGTCTAATGTTTAATTGTATGTTTAATTAGGTATATGCTATTTGCACCTGTACATCAAATACGTCGAATTTAAAATGTTTAAGCACGTCTAAAGTATGCACATGACATGTGCACCTACTGTATGTGCAGTGAATATGCCACTGTCTCTGACTTGTCTTATCACTCTACTGCCTTATTGCTTGTTGTGTCTCTTGTTGTTTTTGCACTCATATGCCCTGTTATATTTGTACTATGTTGTAAACGGAGTCCACAGCACAAGAATTTCACACGTGATACTTGTACTACGGAGTGACAATAAAAATCTTGAATCTTGAATCTTGAATAGGTGTTTTCACTGTCATATGATAGATGGCTCTCTTACTCACCTTGTGGAATACTACAGAGCACATCTAAAGTTGTACAGGAAGGACCATGATTTTCTAACAAAACGAGGAAGCAGAGAAAAGCAATAATCTCCCATCAGAAAAGCACCATAACACAGCTCCAGACTGCTCAAAGCACTGGTCCAGCAGCTTTTATCAACACGGGCATGGACTCCATTACGGCGGGGGGCAGCATGTCACTCAAACGTGAAGGATTTTCTTTTCACCACACTGCAGATGCTGACAACACATCCACAAGTTACTTGTCCTCGGGAATTAGTAATCCAGTTTCTAAACTCACACCCTGTAAATGTCGGCCGGTAGATGTGCTCCTGACCTCCATACACAGACAACCAGTCGCCCTCCCACGCAATACCAACATGCGACCCAGCTCCCCTCTCTTAAGAGCCGGGTGAATCTCTTTCTCGCACCAGCGTTACAGTAAAAGCTGTGCCCACGGGCGTGTCTGACCGGAAGGGGAAACCAAATCATTATGGGGATCATAGTTGAGTGTAACACCGGCCTGTACTATCCGCCATCAAAGGCAGGACCCGTGAAGATGACTTAATTTACAAAAATGCTTATTTCTCAACTTTTTGTGGAGAGACGGACGTTTTCAGTGAACACTACCTACATTCAAGTGTCAATAACTAAAGAACGCATGAAGGTAGAATCAAACTTTTGGGATATTCAGTGTTTACATAGAAGAAAAATGTCTGTGGGTCTTGGAGAATGAGTGAAAATTATCAGAAACCCTGGCGGTGGCTGGCAACTGTTCCTTTGAACCTCTGGGGGGGAATGAGTTAATTCAAGATGTGTTTTACATTAGCCCAACTAAGACACTTGACCCGTTTGCTGTGCTTTTTACTCACCTGTATGTATTCGTATGTGCCTGACAAGCTGGCTGGGTTTTTTGAATGTCTTTCCACAGTGATGACAGCTGTTTGTGAACCCACTGCGATCAATGTTTTTCTTGTAGTTTCTGGAACTAGAGGTGAGCGCCCTGTGGAAAGAGTAATTAACAAAACTTCTCAAATGAGTTTTCCATACTGTTTGTCTGTAGCTTTAATCTATATCTTTACTTCGCCCTTTGTTAGAATACATAAGGTGATGCAGGGCTACACAAGGAAAAAAGCTGAAGTCAGATACATTTTCATTTCAACAAAAGAGCAATTTTAGTTTGCTATATTGAGTCTGAATACTGATCGCTAAAACTCTGAAGAATTCAACTTCAAGGACAGCAATCAATGCTAGCATAGCGTTACTTCACCTATTAGAATACATGAGGTGATGTGGGACTAGATGAGGAAAAAGGCTGACGTCATATACATTTTCATTAAACAAAAGACAGAGAAATTACCGTAGTGTTTGTGGCTGGTCACAAAAAAATAAAATAAAACTTGCTTGTTTGGAATGTTGAGGAAGGCATACGTATATTGAGTCTGAATAATGACAGCTAAAACTCTGAAGAATTCACCTTTAAGCACATCAAGCATGGCTAGCATTGCAAAGCAAAATACATCTTTGCCAGCGGATATGTTTTTTACTATTATTATGACTGTAGATGGATGGTGAGAGAAATCATTCCAGTCTGGTGTGGGACTATTTTACTCAACAGTCTGCAATACCTGCCTCAAGGAGCAGCTAACCCACCTACAATTTCATTAATAATGAAGAGGTTTAGTGTCCCGTGACTGTGAAGTGAAATCCACAATCTAAAGACCTTCCATCTCATGCCTCACCTCATTTTGACGTGGCTCTTCATGTGTTCCTTGAGGTGGCCAGACATCTTGAACTCTTGAACGCATGTCTTGCATGTGTAGACCTTGACGCCGGACAGCTCTTTGCGGTGCTCCTCCAAGTGCAAAGAGAGCTGGCTCTGAAGAATGAACTCATCTCCACACTCTGCACAGATCAAGTTCTGCAGGAGGGGGAAGAGAAAACAGGGAAAGAAAGTTATATCAAATGAGAATACTCATTGTGTGAATGATTCATTTCTGATTGATTAGTTAAGGAATTGAGAGCACAAGAGTTGACCAACTTCTTCCTTCTCGTGCAGCATGATATGGGATTTGAGGCTGGCCACGCGGGAGAACTTTTTACGGCACATTGGGCAGCTGGGGTCGGAGGTCGTATGTGTGGACTTATGGAGGGTGAGGTTGAACTGCACGTTAAACGTCTGTGGGCACTGGTCACATCGATGAGGCTGCAGGGGAGAGATGAGAAGTTGAGAGAGAGTGATTATGATTTTGATCAGAGACCAGTAGAAATTGCAACATTGATAGAAGTTATCTCCTCCATCACAAGTGTTCTGCCTTCCAGGCATTTATATTTTGTAGTGTGGTTTCTGGCCCCACCTATAGCATTTAGTTTGATTTTACAGAGGTTTTTAGCACCTTCTGGATGAGGTGAGGTTCTAGCGCCCTCTAGATGGTTGTTGCATGTGAAGTTCTAGCACCTTCTGGATGAATGTTGTCTAATTTGAATGTTTGCATGCTCATTGGTTGTTTGGGGTGACATGGTCTGTAGTTTGAATGCTCATTCATTGGTTGTTTGGGGTGACATGGTCTGTAGTTTGCATGCTCATTGGCTGTTTGAAGTCACATGGCCCGCTAGTGACATGTTAAGAGCGGCCGTGCCTTCCTCTCTGAATCTAGGTAACATCCCGAGTAAAGACCTTTACGCCGTACCAGAGCACAGGACGTTCATCTGCTGCCATGTGCCATCCTCGTTGTTGTGCCATAGAAAGCATTGTCTGTAAGTTGGGATCTTTTGATAAGCATTTAGCCTTTATCCTCACTAGTGCTGTGTTTATGTAGCTGTTTAATTATTAATTTGTTTTGACTCCCTTGTTTGATTTATGTTTTGTGGCATTACATTACATAACATTTAGTACAGAGCCAACCATGCTTGTGCACTTTGATACTTACCTCTGTTTACCTGTAACAAACAAGTACCGTAAATTTCGGACTATAAGCCGCGGCTTTTTCCCCGTTTTTTGGCCCTGCGGCTTATATAACGGTGCGGCTTATCTATGGATTTTTTCTCAAAAAAAAAAAAGAAAAAAAAAAGCACTCTTTCTAACTATAAATCCACTTCTGTTTAATTTCCTCTCTTGCCCTCTTTTCACCACACCGCGGACACTGTGTGCACTGTAAAAAACAACACAGGTGGTGTTGTGTTATGTTGTTTTGTTGAAATGTTAATAAATGGGAGCTTCCTCAAACAGCCATCTCTTTCCCGACAATCCCCTCTGTGCATGAACCCTTAAACATGTTTAATGGTAATTAAACATTAACACATTGAGTGCCACAGCGCTTCAGTAAAATTGTCTGGAGCCTGTGCCAGATTCACTTCCATTCAGTTGAAAACAGCTATAGAATTTTTTCTATTAGGGCTATATGAACAGGGTTGGACTCTAATGAAACATTGGAGACTCCTACTTCTTTCAAAGAAGAAATTTTGTTTCTAGACAGTTCCATTATGAAATGACAGCCTCTGAAAAAAGCGCACTTTCAAGGGTTTTCTGCTGTCTTTTTTTACTTTTCAAAATAAAGTCACTTTTATGAATACTCTAATTTCAAGCGCATTCACTGACTCTGGCTGGTGTTTTCTGATGTAGTGACATGGTGTGGTTCTGTGTGCAGCCTGCGTGCCCCACCCCCCCCCCCCCCCCCTCTCCACCCCGGAGCTGCGGGCTCCTCCCCACACTGTCTTCGCAGCCTCAGTTTTTGCCCCGGGCGGATTTCAGTGCAACGAGGAAATGGCAGGCGGGACTGAGGGAGAAGGTTTAGCCGTTCGGCTTCGGGCTGCCTTTCTGGCGGGTGGTCGTGTGGAGGGGCTGTGTGCAGGCGGATAGACAGCGGCGGAGGAGCTCAGTTGTGGGCTCGGATCGCAGCCAACTGTGGCTGCGGACAGAGCAATCTGTGTGGCTCTGGCTGCAGCATGCGTCGGTGTCTCTCTGATCACAGCGTTCTCCGTTTTCTCCTGCACAAAGTGAAGGATCTGAGGTGGGTGGCGCAGCTCCCGTATAGAGTTTTAAGGTGGCGCCGTGTGATCCCTTGAAGGGATTCATGCTCACTGGCTGGGTACGACCTTAAACAGCAGAATTATGGAATAATATGAATTATGATTTTAGGACGTGCACAGACGTCCTTGGCACTCCTCGTTACATTTTTTTAGGACGTGCACAGACGTCCTTGGCACTCAATGTGTTAAAACACAATTAAAAAAAAAAAAAAAAACATTAAAACACCTGCGGCTTATAGTCCGGTGCGGCTTATATATGTAACAAACAGGCAATTTTGCTGCTGCGGCTTATACTCCGGTGCGGCTTATAGTGCGGAAATTACGGTAGCTTTATTCTGTCTTTTCAATGTCACTCCATTTTCACATTTACATGCACCTGAGTCTGCAATAAATATAATATAATATAATATAATATAATATAATATAATCACAACATAATATAATATAATATATAAATATATTTGGAGCTTGGAGGCTATATCCTGACTCTCATGTCTTCTGTGAATGGAGTTTGGCTCGCTCTCTACTTTTGGGTGTTACACCATCATTGAGTCACTTTTGGAGAACGGACGCTCCCAGTGCCAGAGTTTCAGAGCGTTTTCAGTGATTGCTCGAGGCCCACAGAATATTGTGTGATATTACTATGTAAACACCGAACACGCACAAAGAACGATGAGACTCTCTTCTATCATCTGCAAAAAAAAGTTTATTGATACCATTTTCCGTTCTTTAGTTATGAGCCGGAGAAGATAGGCTGTTTTGAGCAAAAAGACAGGTTTCAAATTATAAGCTGAGATATTCAGCCTTTTGTGAAATGAACCATTTCAAGCACATTCACTGACTCTAGCTAATATTTTCTGATGTAGTGACGTGGTGTAGTTGTGTGGTGCCTGCGTGCCCCACCCCCCTCTCCCCCCCTCAGCTGCAAACTCCTCCCCACACTAACACACAGCCTACACCGACACGCACCCAGTCTATTTTCGGAGCGCTTCGTTTTTGTGCGCCGGGCGGCTCCCAGCGCGACAAGGAAATGCCAAACCGGACTGCAGGGAAAGGTTTGGCCCTTCGGCGTCGGGTGCTGCCTTTCTGGCGGCTAATCGTGTGAAGAAACTATATGCAGACAGACAGACAGAGGCAGAGGAGCTCAGTTCTGTGCGCGGATTGACTCCGGTTCGCAGACAACGTCAGCTGCAGACAGAGCAATCTATATGGCTCTGGCTGCAGCATGCATTGGTTTCTCTTTGATCACGGCTTTTTCCTCCTGTTTTCCGGACCTTTCTGTAATCTGGAGAGCACTGTCACCACCTAATGAGTCCGTAAAATAGGTTATACACCTTCAATAGCTCCCATATTTGTACAGGAGATGCCTGAGGCTTTGATCCACGTCCCACCGTCAAAAAACGCAAAAACTCGTCCATGGCACTCAATGAGTTAAGGAGGGCAGTATAACAAGTCTCTGGCACAGCCTCCCCTTGAGTTACAATAGCCTGTAATTGACACAAACAAGAAAGTCCAAAGTAACTTGATTGCCACGAGTGCATATTATTGTTAGCATGGGGTTGAGAATGGAACTCCCAACCCTCGCAGTGTAAATCTGATGCTCCTGTCATTCTTGTTGAGTGCTGGACTTTCCAATACTGCAATACTGGAGTAACACCAAAATATTCATTCTTTCATTCTACTTGCAATGTAAGCATTTTATTGCCCATGTGAGTGTTTCTGTGTTGCTCTTTTAAATGTGTGCCCCTTTGCTTCGAATTGCTTTATGTTGAAATGTTTGGGCATCTTTATTGAATTTAATAACTAACTTATAATATTATTAATTGCCCTGTGATTGACTGGGGACCTGTCCAGAATGTTTGCCGGCTTTTCACCTAATGTGTGCTGGGATAGGTTGCAGTACCCCCCTGCCCCGACCCTGAATAAGAATAAGCGTTAAAAAGGGGAGGGGGGGATCCAATGTTGTATTTCATCTATCAATGCATGTTTCTTTTTTTTATTTTGTTTTAACCTTAATTAGACAGGTTTGTCTTTAGAGAGAACACAACAAAGGATATGGGTCGGATTCAAACATTAAAATGATCATTAAGAGGCAAACTCCAAAAAACTGTTAAACATGAACTTAGTCATCTATTAAAGTCCCTAAGTGTAGAATATTTACCTCAATATATCATTCTCAAATAAATGTTGATAGCATAGTATTCTGGATGTAGAAAATGGGTTTATTCTTTGTGTTGTTTCTGTGTTTACTCTTGAGTGTCCCTGGGTAGGATTTCTTCTGTCTCTCTATTCTTCACATGATTAATGAGCAGGGCTTCCTCTGTTGTCAAACTGTCACTGTGGCACTTCTGCCTTGTTAGATTAATGTCAGGCCTACTATACTGAGAACAATACATTTACACTCCCTCATTTAATTATGTATTATTGCATTGAACTACCGTAAATTCCGGACTATAAGACGCACCGGTGTATAAGCCGCGGGACCAAAATTGACTATTTTTTTCTTCTATAAGCCGCACCGGTCTATAAGCCGCGGGTGTTTTGATGTTTAATTACCATATGAAAGGGTTCGTGCACAGAGAGGAATGTCGGGAAAGCGATGGCTGTTTGGGGAAGCTCCCATTTATTAACATTTCAACAAAACAAAACAAAAGTCAGGTCACTAATCCCCAGACAAAATCACACAACAATAGGCTATATGTGCAGCAAACCTGTAACCAGAGAAGTCAAGTCACTAATGCTCGTCTTCCTCTTCTTCCTGCGTACTGAAACCACCAAAGTCCTCATCTTCAGTGTCGGAAACGAACAGGTTCAGGGTGGCTTCGTCAACCACTCTCCTCTCTCCTTCATTGTCACTCAAAACCAACGAACTCCTCTTCATCTATAGCTGTGTTTCCATTACAGTTTTTCGCAAAAGAATTGCGATATTTCTACAACTTCGACAATGTACAATTGCGACTTGTAGGCGTTTCCATTGAAGTTGCGTTTGAGTGATTCCCCGTTGCAGCAGCTGCCACAGTGATTACGCACGGGGATCTGCCCCATATCCCGTCCCCTGCATGCTCAAATCCAACCAATGGTCAATGGAAATCCCAACATGAAGTTACAATGCATATAAACGAGCCTGATTATCAATTCAAAAGAAAATGAGTCGCAAAATGTTGCTGGCTGCGTGAATGCAGTCAGCGCGACAGGCAGAGGAAAAAAGGTAGCCTAATAGCCTACAACTGGTCCGATTTAGAGATGGAGGGGGGAAAAGGCTGATTTGGTTCTATAATTGCACCTGAAACGTGTGCAATGTATTAGCCTACTCACAGTCACTGTATTCACTTCAGACAGCACCACCGCACCAGTGTGTGCTTTTCATCCTCTCATCTCGCCGCTGTGCCAAATGCGCGCACACAGGCAGCCTGCTGTCACCATGGACCGATTTCTGCCATTAAACATTATCTAATTTGCCCGGCTACGCTTTTGCACAACACTCGTCTTTCTGCTAGGTAGCGTTGCTTCAAAGTTTTCCACTTGCTGCGGAGGTTTTGACACGGCTATCGAACCTTACTTACCAAACTTATTTTCCGCTCCTTTTCCAAGGGATAATATGGGTCACATGACGTGCAAATGCGAAAAATGTGTTTCCATTACACTTTTGCGATAAACTGCTATATCGACACGTCTGAAAAACCACCTCATGATCATCTACTGCTCGTTCTCATGCTGTCGAGAACGAGCAAAGCTTTTTTTTGGTGAAAGAATCCTCCAGGGCGCTTCTTGTTAACAGTCCGAGTGAGTGGCAGGTCGAACGTCAAAGGCACTTCATCCATATTTATGATCTGCTCCGGTTCGATGGAATATTCCTTGATCTTCCTTTGTGTGAATTCGCCGAAGTTTGTGATTTTCTCCTGGTAGTCGGGGGAGGGAGTTGATGGGCTTGTGGCCGTTTGCTTACCGTAATTACCATATGTAAGTGGTCACGCACAGAGGGGATTGTCGGGAAAGAGATGGCTGTTTGAGGAAGCTCCCATTTACCGTATTACCGTAACATTTCAACAAAACAACATAACACAACACCACCGTTGTTTATTTTTACAGTGCACACAGTGTCCGCGGTGTGGTGAAAAGAGGGCAAGAGAGGAAATTAAAACAGAAGTGGATTTATAGTTAGAAAGAGTGCTAAAAAAGAGAGATTTTTTTTTTTTTTTTTTTTTTTTTCTGAAAAAATCCATAGATAAGACGCACCGTTATATAAGCCGCAGGGGCCAAAAAACGGGAAAAAAGCCGCGGCTTATAGTCCGGAATTTACGGTAGATTTCATGTGTTTCAATCACCTATTCAGCATTGCAGCAAACAATTTAACCCACAACCATTGAAGACGCACCTTATTGATGATTTAATTAACCATGTTGTCAGTTGACAGCATGAGGGAGGTATTCCAGAAAGACCTTTTAAGGAATCCTAAACTCAATGCTGAAATCTCAATCTTGCGTGATGGCTAGCTGGCTGGCTTGCCTGCTGTGTGCCACACAGACAGCGTAGCTGCTGCAGAGCTGCCTTCCAGTAAACCAACCAGGGTGCGTTCCATTACCCATACTTGTACTTCTTTCTTGTAGTATGTACTGCCGCTGCCCTCACAAAGTATGGATTGTAGTGTGTAGCATGCATGCAAAATGCATACTATTGGGACACACTACATCTGTCGTCACGTGAGCTTCCTGAACTCCGACCTCTTGCTCACTTCCGCCGACGTCCGCAGCGCCACATTTGAGTTTGTTTGTGCCCAAACCTGTCAAGATGCCTGGCGATCTATACACATATTTGAGAAGCAGCATCGCCTCTCGCCAAGCTCTCCAGAGACGTGCGCACCGTCAGAGGCTCCGGAGAGCTCTGTTGCTGTTATATTGTAATGTATGTTGTTGTTTCTAATAAACCGACGTGATGATACTTACATGCAGTCTCATTCTTAACAGTATAATAACGTGCATATTTCTGTCAGTGTTTTTATCATAGTTATTCACGTCATGGAGGTGGGCGTGGATTATACACGCAGCTCAGTCAGTGCGACGTAACTTCCGCTGCGCAAAGGATTGTGGGGCAGATTGGCTGGCGCAGCATGCATCGATCCATACTGCGAAATATGAGCTGATGTAGTACAACATCCTGGTACTCTTGGCATACTGCATCTGACATACTATGTATTGGGACTAGAGGTCGACCGATTAATCGGCCGGCCGATTAATTGGGGCCGATTATTGGCATTTTTAATTAATCGGCATCGGCCTGCAAAAAAAAATTTTTGGCAGGCCAGGCCAGGCCAGGCCACCGGGCATTTGCCCGACGTGCCCGATTATGCAGTCCGCCACTGAATGTGAGTCTTCTCATGCACCCATGAGCCTACTGTAACGTTACGTTTCCTCAGTCACCACCATCTTCTGCAAACACACTTCTCCCATCAAATGACAGCAAATCTAAACAGTTACATTATTATTATTATTGTTAATGTATAGAACAGTGCATGAATGAGTTCTCTGACATACTGCTCTCTCGCTATAGCCTACCAGTCACTACTGAAATCTATACCGCATAACCCAATGTATTTTTCTATTTAATAAAAAGAATAATCAAAAACATGTTACTGTACTGGCTAAGATAACATCTTATATTAGATGTAGGCCTACAGTATAATGTTATATTCGATTTTCAATGTGCATGAATGGATAATGGAAATCTAGGCTACTAGATTTCTTAAAAAAAAATACCAACAGAAGAATATTGCACATTTTTTGGGGGCGCTACCCACACGTTTAGCTGTGTGTTTCTCATTCCACGAATGCACAATCCTTACAAGTTGTACCCCGTTGTAAAGGTGACTAACCAGGCTTTCCAACTATATAAAATACAATACCAATTGGTATTATTAAAGGGGAGAAATAATCGAGCAAAATAACGTTTCCAAACTTTTTTTGAGGAGTTTATTTTAATCGTATTTTATCGAATGAAAAAAATAATAATAATCGGCATTATATATCGGCCATCGGCCGCCCTGCTCTCTAAAGATCGGCATCGGCATCGGCCATTGAAAAAGCAATATCGGTCGACCTCTAATTGGGACATACTCATTCTTTTTTTTGCCTACTAAATAGCATGGAAGTATGGGTAATGGAACGCAGCACAGGAGTCTGTTTTAGCTAACCTGCTATCATCTGCTGCTGTCTGTTTTAGCTAACCTGCTAACATCCACTGCTGTCTGTTTAACCTGCTAACATGGGCACCGAAATTAAAAACAACGGCTTCCGATACGCACACACACACTGCTCATGCAGGATGCGCGGGCATAAACACCATTTAGTCAACATCTTCTCACCTGATGGAGTGTGTAATGAAAAAATAAAAACAAAAATAAATATATGCTTCTATGCATTATATTGATTCTATGCATTGCCCCATAGCACCTAGGTCCTGTTGGACCAGAACATTATATTGATTCTATGCATTGCCCCATAGCACCTAGGTCCTGTTGGACCAGAACATTATATTGATTCTATGCATTGCCCCATAGCACCTAGGTCCTGTTGGACCAGAACATTATATTGATTCTATGCATTGCCTCATAGCACCTAGGTCCTGTTGGACCAGAACTTATCTTTATGACACTTACTCTCGTTCTCTCCTGACTGAATGGTAAATGGACTGTATTTATATAGTCATTTTATATAGTATATCGACTACCCAAAGCGCTTTTACATGAATACCTCACATTCACCCATTCACACACCAACGGCGTCTGCAGCCATGCAAGGCGCTAACTGCTCGTCGGGAGCAGTTGGGGGTTCAGTGTCTTGCTCAAGGACACTTCGGCACACTGCCGGGAGGAGCCAGCCTCGAACCGGGAACCTTCCGATTCCTAGGGGGACAGCTCTACACGGCATAGCGAGAATTTTCTGTTCCAGAACAGCAGCTATCAGGGATATACGCTAATATTTTCAAGCACTAGCCCCACGAGCCACCAAATCCCTACATTTGGTGGCCAAAGTAGATTTGTGATAGCCCAAATGTAAACTTATGTAGAATACAGAAAAGGCAATGTAACACGACTTGATACTCCATTCACTGTGACACTTCAATAAATGAAGTCATTAACAGAATGAAAATATATAATTATTTACTGTAATAGAGTGGTCTTGTTTTCCACCTTGTGGCTTTAAGATGCAATTGCAGTTGGGGTGTTACTTTATGGTTGGCCAGCAAATAAGTGTTCAGTTTTGTTTATATGTTGTTGTATATAGAGAGCCGCAGGGATGACGTATTTTTGTAGGCTGAATGCGGAAGTCCCGAACTTCCTGGTTCCACACTGTTTTTGTCTATGGGATTTTTGAATGGGTTTTTGGCGATATGCTTCAAATAATGTCTGTGGGCAACGCAAGTTTAATCAAACGCGAACCAAGGTTCAGCGGGATAATCTTCACACATGAGGACCACTTTCATGAGTTTTGTAGCGTAAATGCGAGCCCTAGAAGTAAAATGCTCGAGCTAAGCTAATCCTGAACTACACACTGTCGCATAGGCTTCACGTCACGTCAGCACTCAACCTGGACTGTTGTTGATGTGTGCACTGATTACCTCGGGCTGAACGGGGCTGAACCAGGTGAGGGAAAGAGAATTTCCGTGTTCGCCCTTTGAAGTGGTGACGTTATTGACGTATATATCCACATCGACTCAGCAGTGTAGTCTCATTTAGCCGTTTGCTAGCTAGCCGCCCGTTTAACGGCATGTAAAAGCTTCAAAACTCATAAAAGTGGTCTTCATGTGTGAAGATGATGTTACTAAACACTGGTTCGCGTTTGATTAAGCCAGCGTTGCCCAGAGAGATTATTAGAAGCATCGCGCCAAAAACCCATTCAAAACTCCCATAGGCGAAAACTGTATGGAACCAGGGGCGTTAGCATCGATGATTTCCGGACTCGTTACTGCGGCTCTCTATTTGTTGAATGTGTGAACACTTCTCAACTGTGCTGTGTTAGTTGCAATTGCAAATGACAGAAATCCACCAACTGCAATACTTGTTAGAAGAATATCTTGTTTTCACTTGCTGAAAGCTGAAGGTGGAGCAAAATTTAACGGAAGTGGCGCCCCCGTAATTCTTTATGCAGGAAAACCCCCAAATTCAAACACTTTCAATGACCCATGTCTATTTTCAAAAACTTAATGCCTGATTTTTATTTTTCAAATTCACAAAGTTTCAAGGATTTCAAGGACGTGGAAATCCTGTATATCAAAATAAATAACTTTTTGTTTTTTAAGTTTTGGTCCAAGTGAAATGTTATGGTCTCCCCTGATTCTAAATATAGCTGAATCGCTTGGTTTGACAAAGTAAAACTATTTTATACACATTTTACGAAATGTCTATGGAAAAAAGAATACCAGATGAAATGCCCAAGATTTGAATGGGTGCGTAGGTGCTGCAGCTGACTTTCCCTGGATAAATAAACGATGTTCTGTGTGTTCACTGTCTTGTTATGCTATGATGATCAGGTGGATTGGATTGCACGGCTGGCTGCACTTGCCTTATCGTTGGACTCATGGTCACGGAGATGCCTCTGTAGCTGACTCTCAGTAGTAAAGATCTGGGAACATATTGTGCATTTCTTGTCCTTGAATTCTCCATCGCCGTAGCCATCAGCCTTAGGTCCACTGGGATTAGCATCTGATGAAAAGTACAAGAGTACAAGTGAGATGAACACTTCAATGGACTGATTTGGTTTGGTTCAATAAGCCTAATCCTGACATGAATATCTGGACTAGACACTATATATCTGGCAGTAGCCTACTCATACTCAATTAGACATGAAACCGGACAGACAAACCCCATCTTTATTTCGTCACAGACGACACACCATGCATCCACACACCTGCACGGCAGTCAGTACACACCACACACACACACGTAATTGGAGGCGTCGTGAAATGCGTCCTCCGTGTTTGACCCATCCTGGTTCGTCCTCCTCCATGGTCAGGCCAGGAGCGGTGGGCAGCTGCAGTGAAGCGCCCGTGTGGGGACCAACTTCTTCCAACCACCGCTGGTCAGACGACGATCTTCTGCATGTTTTTAGTGGGGGGTTATATATGAAGGACACCCCAGGGGAGCACGGGGAGAACATGCAAACTCCACACAGAAAGGCCTTTTCAACAAGATAACCCACCTGGGCACCAGACACCGAAGGCATGGGGAGACCCCCAGTGTCAACGGCGTCCCGGGCGAGAATCGAACGCAGGACTTCTTGCTGCTGTGAGGTGAGAGTGTGAGGCAAGAACGCTTGGGCCACCGTGCCTCAAGACAGTCCTCAATTGCAGTAGCACTCTAAAGGCTGAATTATGCTCACCCTGCCGTGAAGGGCGCGGGGGTGGAGCGAGGGGCGGGCGCGCCAAATTACGTAAATTTGTTGGCCGTGGTTATTTGCTAGCTCCGTCGGTGCTCGCGTTGTGCATGAGTTTTTTCTAACAGCGCGAGCTTCTCTCCAAACATGTCCGCTTTCAAGCCACTGAACCCTGAACACTGAGCTGTGTTTTCGCCACATTTCTTGACCCATGTGGTAGGCTATAAACTTTGATTAGCAACTGTTCGTTTTTAGTCATTTCACCAAGTAAATGTGTTGTGTTGAGAGCATTATTGAGAGAGATTAAAAGCAGCACAGAGTAGGCTATCAGGGCTGAGAAGTAAAAACGGCTTTCAGTAAAAACAAGTTTGGTGAGTCCTTCATGTGCTGATGTGCGGTCGTTTGAGAGTGAAAGCGCACTCAGTACTGCACAGCGTTTCATTGCGACTTTTCATGGGCTGTTCTCACCATTGTACAATACATGCTGATCACTTTCTGAGTATAATGGCATCACCCCCAGCGCGAGGTCTGCACGGTGACTCACGGAGACTCGCGGGGCCACACCCCCACGGAGCTTTGCTCGAGTATAAGAGCACCTTTAGTAAAGTTGTCAGAATAGTCGGTTTAAGCCACAATGTGTGGGCCTAAAATGGTGACATTTGTATGCATGCAATCTCATTCAGCTAAGCCTTTATAGTTTTTCAGACGTGTCACTGGGAATCTGTGCTATATTTCATATATGGTAATCTAATTTAAATGATCAGTAGACTGTTTGCTTATTGCTATTTTATACCTACTAATTTAGTTCTGATACCCTTGTTGGCCTCGCTCACAGAGTTGGCATGCAGCCTCTTCTTTCTCTCCCCAGAGGGCTTTCATAGTCCACTTCCTGTACTGGCTGACTCCAACTCTGCTCAGGTGTGCTCCATCAGTAGCTAACGAATGGAGCTCTCCATGGTGGTGAACCTGTGTTTACTCATTTTGGCCACTAATTAAGACATTTTTGCCTAATTAGTCAACCCGAATTACCTAATTCAAAAACCCTGCGGTGTCACGGTCCGCTCTGGACCGCTGCCGGTTCCTGTGCCAAATATAAATGCTGTCAGGCCAACGGTGTCAGAGGAAAATGAAACATAGGTAGATATACATAGATAGGTTAGCTCATGTATGTGTAAGATAATATGGGTAGATGGAGGTCTCAATGCTATAGGTTGCACTGATATGAATGGCAAGCTCTGCCCCAGCCCTGATGATGTTGAGTAAAACCCTCTTCTCACCTCCATTAACTGGTCGATATCTGATTTATATTAAAAGGCCTACATTTTATTTTCAATGGGATATATTGGTCTAATAATAATACTATTAAACAAGAAAAATATTGGATGGGGTCCCTGGGGGGAAACCTTGTGACAGATGCCCAGAAAACAGCCGAGTATACTAGTCAGACGGACTCCCAGGCTATGTACTATTTTCCAAAAAACTGCCAAGCTAACTGAAACTCCTGACTGTATTACTCAGTAAAGTTATCACAATTAAATATATCCTACATCAATTGTCTATTTATAAACTGTTAATTTCCTTTTATTTTCCTCCCTGGAAGAAAGCTCAGTGACGCACAAGGGTGATCCTAGGTTTCCCTCTGCCCACTCTACTTCCCACAGAACAGTAATTCTACTGTTCTTCTAGTAATTAGGTTCCTCGACATAAAATTGTGTCAAATGGGTTACTTCACATTAATGTAGGGACCGTTGCCAGATGTAGTTTCATGTTAGCCTACTCCACAAAAACACCCAATCGCCACAACACGCCCATCTTGGTAGTGACAGCTAACAGTCAGCGTTTACAATAATGTGCCAAGTGCCAACGCTTACGTCCCCATGGGGTGTGTGGGTAAATACATATATAGGTGGGTAAACTATCCAAGGTGAGTAGTTTACCCACCTTTTTTCCCCCTCAATTGAGTTGTTCTGATTAAACCGGATTAAACGCTGTCTCATTAAAAAAAAAAAAAAAGTTGGGTTTACCCTCCACTATGCCCCTGCATGAGATTTCGATATTATCTACTGGGTTTGCAGCTGTAGCATTCGTGGAGTAACGTTAACGTTACATGCTATCTATGCGCAAGACCAGTCACCAGCATACACGCTAAGGCTATCCTAATGTAAATTCCATTTGTGGATATCAGATGACAACTTCTCTCATAGCCAGTCAAGCCAGCAGCAGCTGCCCAGTCTCTGCACAGTCTCCTTTCAAGGATCAAAATAACAATGGCTAACGTTTTAGCGTGTTAGCCACCAAGCTAACGATAGCAAAAACGAGCTAGTTAGCATCAATAACGTAACATTACATTGCTAATAATAAACAGAGAAAGTGCAAACACCTGCAATTAACTAACGTTGCGCCACGGCACGGGAGGTGTTTCTCTCCCGGACACCAATTTAGACTGGAAGCCCCTAAGTAGAGCCACCGAAATGTTATTAATATCATTCCGCCTCAATCACTCCTTCGCCGCACAAAGCAATGGCCACCCGCAATACTATATCCGGGGACTATATACACCACATTCAAGTGTGATTATATAAGATACGGAGCGCTCAATCCAAACGTTACCAAGTTATTTAGATAGCTCACAGTGTGTATGTTTTATTCGTGGCATTTTCGTACTTATTACCTGTTCCGTCGTTGGTTTTAACTCTCAGTTTTCGAGGCCGGCCCCGCGGCATAGTTCCAGTACTCAGGGCGGGTGTGCTGTGAACGATTTGGTTTTCAAAATGGCGATTCGATCATCTTTCTGTAGCGTTTCTGTGGCTAGGGCTAGCAGGCAGGGGACCCATGAAGACACACAACAGCATGGAGTGGGGAGACATCTAGCGTTTGGTTCAATGTACCTGCATCGATTAATCTAAGTATGTTACTTTATCCAATTATATAAGTAGGTTTAATAAATAATGCATTATATATAGTGCGCGTATATTCTGATGTTGTATTTAGCTACACCACCAACGTTGGTTTTTACTAACGTTGGTTAGGCCTACTAGTAGTTAATAATGACGACAACAACAACAACACCCTAACCACCACCACCAACAACAACAACAACAACAACAATCATAACTCAATAAATAATAAATTATAATAAATTTATAAAAGTAATACATTCAGTAAATCAAGTTAACAATGGAAAAAGGGAAAAAATAGGTATTTAGTAAGTACTTCTTTCTGAATTAATATTTGTCTCAATATATCATTGTCATAGTTCCTTGTCTTTTTGCTTTGAGGGATCTCTTGTACACCATCAACAATCAACACCAATCACTCAACAAACAAGATTTCTTTATTAAATAGGCAGGCTTATGGTCACTAATGAAAAATAGTTATAGGAGGATCAACTATAAATTCCCTGTAGGAATTGAATAGGAATATAGCAAATAGCCTACCACGGGAGAAAAACACACCATAAAGTAGGATGTATGGTCAATGTAAACTCACTAGTACCAAACTGCCTTTACCCTTCTGTTATTTTGTACCAGCAGGGGGAGGCAATGAGTCATGAATGGCTTGAGTATGGGGGCGATAATCCTCAAAGATGTCAACAGGCTGTATGTGCTGCTGAAATCGAATTGGTCCTGTTTAGAGCTATGCATCTGACCTCAACTCCCTGAAAGACTGTAGGCTATGTTTGACTTTGATTTCCAGATCTCCTCTCATTATAATTTAAATCCACCGATGATGGCTTTCAGCAAACTGGTCCGTGTGGTGAATATAGTTTACATTCCACACAGGCATGCACCCACGCATACTCACACACATACACACGCACGCACGCACACACACTGATATGTAAAGTGAAGGACAATGGCCTTGGGACGATCCTCTTCCTAACCACTCTTGAACCTGGCCTCACCATAAACACTTGTCCTTGGCTGTGCCTGTGCGTACTGCGTAGGTATTAATAACAGAGCTTTTATACACTCACAATGACAGGAAGTGGAGAGAACTGATGTTTTCAATTCGGTGTGACAAGTATAAGGGCTTCTGTCTGTGGGATCCACAGCATATGGCTCCAGAGCTGGGAGTGCAGAGAGATGGTGTGGTCAGAGGGATCGAAATGAAAATGCTGTGTGCATTGATGTGCACAGGTATTTATTTCTGGAATGTCATGTTTTGAAAGGTGTATTTGAGGGAATATGAATTCAGGGAATTTGATCAATTCAAAGTCAGTGAATATCAGGGAATTTGACAAAAGGGTCACTTTCAAACATTCATTATTTAGTTGAGATGGTGGCTTACAGCCCAAAGCAGACTGTTTACACCTTTAGAAAAACAACATTAACAACCCAGAAAGGAAGAACATTTTAGAGCATGGAAATGCTCTGACTTTGTTATGGAAAGTCATGGGAAAAGTCCAGGAATTTTACATCCGGGGCGACAGTGGGAACCCTGACCCCATTTGTTGTAGATCTGTTATGGGAAATAAACCTTATAGGTTTGATTGCCCGAGCAACATTTGTATGCTTGCGAGAGAAGCTTACAGCATCTCCATGTGCTAATGTGTCTGAGAGACTTGTTCACCTGCCATGTGATGCCTGTGATAATGGGCTAACCTTTATAGGCCAGCCGATTGACACCCCCCCATTTCCCATTTGTCTACAATTCAAATAGCTTTGATATTCAAGATGAATCTCAGGTTCCCTACTTTCCTGCTGAGGGTAGAGCAAGTTGTTTCATTTGACAACATTAGGTTGTTTGATTTAGCTTTTGCATAGTTTGCTGGACTTCCTCATTTAACGTAGATGTAACGTATTTAAAGTAGATGTTAGTAGTAACACCAGTTATGTAGAGATAGGGTTGTTGTCGTGAGCGATTGCTGGTCATTTGATTTGATTGCATTATCTGTCAAGCTGCTGCATAATTAGCACTAGGCTATGCTTTGACTTGTGTATGAAATACAGGTAGCCTACTTGGGAATGCAGTGACTCATTGTTCTTGTTTTTAATACAATGAAAACACTATGCTTGTTTGATGTAGATATGTCATTTAAAGTTATGATTGGCAATATGTTTATAAATGTTATAAATGTTCCAACACAGGGGTTAGCCAGTTACTTCCTATCGTGTTTACACTTCCTGTAACAGTACAGTACTAGTGACCGTGTAAAACAGACTGTGTTTTGGACAGGAAGTCATAACACAACTGGGTCAAGTGGGCGGGGCTACATAAGGTGAATAGCACAATAGTGAGGGGATCCTATAGCCAGTGCAAGAAGCTTTTACATTTGCTGTTCTAAACACATTTGGAAGCTCTTTACTGGGAAAACTCCTCTGGTGCACAGGAAGGAAGTGATGCTTTGTTTCTGGTTTATTTAGAACAGTCTCGCTTGCCAGACTATCTCCCTGCTAAGAACCAATAGAAGAACTGTTTAGTTAGCATGAGCAGCGATAGCCACCATGGCTGAACAGACAGAAGAAAAGAGCACCAGCTACAGAAACTCAAACTTCATCAACAGAACATCCAGGGGGGGGGGGAGTCATCATTGGACACACTGTTAGACCACTTAGCACCAAAGATGGAGGAAAATAAATAAATAAAAGAACAGGGTCTATAAATAGAATCCCATCTGTTGTATGAGAGCCGTTGTGGGAAGTAAATCATACTGTATATATAGGTCTGATTGCCTCAGCAACATTTCTTTTTCCATATGAGAAACAGGTGGAATGCTGTGACTGTTTGCTAGGTTTTTTTTTTCTTCCCAAAAAGGGAAGTCAGCCTCTTGACTTGTAGTGAATAAGCAAAGCAGCGGAGTGCATGTTCACTGTGTAAGAACATCTGTTCCTGCCAGGCCGCCACTTAACTCTGCCTGTCCCCTCGTGTGGCTGAACCAGGCCACTGATCTGACCGCTGAAAACAAAAGGCTGGACATCACTCTGACCTTGTGGGTTTGTCCACGCCCCTCTTTCCTCCATCTCCCTTTTTTTCTTCCCCCTTTTGCTCCGTGCTCTGGTTTCTCCTCTCTCGCCGCAGTCCAGAGGACAGTGATCAATCATGAACGTTGTCATGGGCCGTGGCAGTGGGGCTGTCAAGAAGCCCACCTCTCTGAGAGACATGCTAAACACATGCTGCAGAAAAAAGAAAACAGTGAGCTGTTTGTGAGTCCCATCTTTACTCATTTAGCCATTCCTGC
>NC_139623.1:4257107-4269607 GCF_964638095.1 Poromitra crassiceps
TCTTTGTTATCAATTTGCAACATCCCTTACAGGTCAAACAAATTGTGAGCTATAGCTCACTGTCAGCAAAGTCATAGACAGCAGAGATGACAAATAAAATGTTACAATGGCAAAGCAAGATATATCTATCTAAGCATTCATTTACAAGACTGCTGCTGGCTGACAACGTTTAGTATAACAACAATGATAATTCTCCCCTTCCCCCCGCCACAATAGCTATATGACTGAAAACCCTAAAAACAATATATTAAGCATGACTTTCAGAATGCATTTAAGACCACGGCGTAATATGTTTCAGCTGCAGTGCATGTTTATAAAAAATAGCCAAATGGCTTGCTTTATTAGAGAAAACCAGTTTGACAGTCAACCTTTACCCTGAGAAAGAGCAGCTATTCTCCTCTTCTCTTCCTTCTGACAAGGAAGTAGAGATAAGCACACAGCCCCATCAATCTGACAAACAATGAAATACATAATGATGAATGAATGAGTGAATGAATCCTGCTTCTTAGGAGTTTGACCAATTGGTCTTTTTACCCATGTTTAAAATCCTGTTACAAAAAGCTGTGTGTGAGTATGAAGTAGGCCTACCTTTGAATATACTTTCCATGTGATCCCCCGCCTAACTCATTTCTGTAAAAATGAGACTAGGATGAGATTAGGATTCATTCTCTAAATCAGCGGTACTCAACCTTTTCCCTACTCAAGAGCCACATTGACAAAAAAGAATCTTTGAAAGAGCCACAATCACACAAAAAGTCCCTTTCCTCTCATTATTTATGCGTAGATTTTTATTTGTTTATTTATTTATTTATTTATTTATTGATTGATTAATTGATTGATTGATTGATTGATTTATTGATTGATTTATTGATTGATTGATTGATTGATTGATTGATTTATTGATTGATTGATTGATTGATTGATTTATTTAAAGTGGGACTTAAAAGAGCCACATCTACCCATAAAGGAGCCGCATGTGGCTCTATAGAGCCTCGGGTTTAGTATCACTGCTCTAAATAGTGATTCCCCATCAGCTTGGGCTACATTCAGGCCAAATCAAACAAGAACATGCACTAAACCCCAGCTTGATAGCGTGAACACATGATTGAAATACATACAATTCCCAATCTACAGCAGACATGTGCCTGTTGGATTCATTGTGGTGGACTTCTATTTGCCAACCTCTCAGCTCTCAAATCTTTACAGAAGCACAAAACTCCTTTCTCTTCAGCCAATAGAAATACTGCTTGTAATCACCCAAGACAAATCACACGGACCTGCCTGTGTATGATCATTATGGCAACATAATCCAATGTTTCCATCATTTTATACAGCTTATATCGCGCAATTCTCCTGACAGCAGCTCTGTTAGGTGCCCAGAAAAGCACTGCAAACGCACACTGGAAATGGTCTTTTCATTAAATATAATATTTTATCTGCATATTCAAACTGACATCAATTAGGCGACAATAATCACATGTCTAATGCCAAGCTAAATGCCTAGTTAGTACAATGCTGCTGTGTATGAGACGGGGGGAGGGGTCGTGAAAGAGAAACTTGCAAATGCTTTCAACAGGGACGCTCTGAAACTTCACATGCACATTTGTCATGCTATTAAGTGATTTACAAATGAGAGGCGTGCAGGCTTTGTGAAGGCAGAGAGAGAGAAGAGATTGAGGGAGAGAAGAGAGAGAGAGAAGAGAGAGAGAGAAAGAGGAGGAGAGAGAGAGAGAAAGAGTAGGGAGAGAGAGGGGCTTTGTGTGTCCATGCCTACCCACAGCATATAGATGGAGGGGTAAATTGTGTGTGCGTCATCAATGTCATTAACATAGGTGGTGTACCAAAGCCAGTGGTTCTCAAATGGGGGTTCGGGGACCCCCAGGGGTCCGTGGCAGTTTGCCAGGGGGGCCGCGAAAAGTTTTCAGGAAAATAAAAATAAAAAAGATTTCTTTTTTAGCAAAAGCTTCATAGTTCATCGAAAATATTGTATGCTTTAAATATATAATGGTTCATGGATTACATTCTAATCTAACAAACCCATCAATTTAAAAGTCAAGCACGTTACCGTGGAAACAATTAAGCTTAGCCCAAAATCACAAATCAGAATGAGGGGGTCCCCGGTATATTTTCTATCTTGTAAGGGCTCCTTGGCTGATAAACATTTGAGAACCTCTGACCAAAGCCACCAGTAGGAGGAAGATGAGGAAGGAGGAGGAAGATGATCATGATGATGAGAATGATGATAACTATGTTCTTACTATCTCATATTTACTAGTCATTTATACTTGTTATTTCATTTGAGGAGATGAAACTTTATTGATTCAATGGGGAAAGTAGGTTGTTGCAGCAGCAAAGATAAATACGATTCAACAGATAGAGCAGAATATAAACACACAAACAGGATATAAAATAAGCAATGAAAACAGTAAAAATGATGAAGCAAAAATAATAAACACAACATAAAATACAATAAGAGTTTGGCTTCCAATGTTTATTTCGGCATCATTCCAAATATAAACCTATAATGCTCATTTACGTCTCATATTAACTTTTCCTTAGCCTCCCCCCCCCCACACACACACACACACACCGTTACCACATATGCGATATCTCAAGTAAACACACCAACTCAGTCAGTGAGCAGGTATTGCAGAGCAGTTCCAGCCACTCCGGCCTGCGAGTGGCTTTAGCTGATAGTGCAGGGCGGCTCGTTTTAGCCATGGCAGCCCGTGAACAAAGATGAGAGGGAAGAGAAAAAAGACAGAGGAAGAGGGAGGAGCACCCATCCCCCTCTGGTGAAAACAGCAGCCTTGCTGCCATGATTTCCTCCCTCACCTTCCTATATGTGTGGCCAGTTTTCAACTTCACTTATATTACTCGTGCAAAACACTGTCATTTATGCTGAGCCATGTATTGCCGCCGTCCCTTGCATCGATCTGACTGAATTTGTTGGCAAGTTTTCTGCTCGAGGCAACAGGTTTTGATAGTGCAGCCGACTAGAATTAAACAGTGCAGCTTTGATGTGTGAGTAGACTTTGATGAATGCTTTTTTTTTTTGCGCGCGATCCCATTCAAAACAGTGTCTATAATGTCCTCAATTCTTTTCTGATGAGGTAATTTACCACCGCATCTCAATGTCAGCTGTTTTGAACATGGCTTCTGTGTTTGAGCTATTGTTGCTGGCTGGAGTGTGTGTGTGTGTGTGTGTGTGTGTGTGTGTGTGTGTGTGTGTGTGTGTGTGTGTGTGTGTGTGTGTGTGTGTGTGTGTGTGTGTGTGTGTGTGTGTGTGTGTGTGTGTGTGTGTGTGTGTGTGTGTGTGTGTGTGTGTGTGGGGGCGGGGGGGGTTGCAGATTGGGGGTAGGAGGCGTGTTGTGGAGATGAAGAGGGTAGTGGTGGGGTGGAGGGGAGGGATAGGGCCCTATATTTTTTTAGGCACACTAGTTAGTTCAGTAAAGTAAAACACTGGACTAATTACAAAGTCAGGTTGAGCACTTAGGGCGACACAAACAACAGCTGTCTGTAGCATGAGTAAAGTCAAACACACAATTGTGTGTGTGCACACTACACACACACACACACACACACACACAGAGCAGATGCAGACACAAACTCAGACACGCACAGCAGTCATATAATTAGTATGATCAACATAACTGGAGGGTGACAGTAGGTGTCTATGTCGGTGAGCTTGGTGTCTTGAAACGCTTTCCGATGTCTGGCAATAGCAGATTGTATATTTACAGTATATCTTATGGTAACTGCATACATCTACGTGTACCAACTGTGCAAGTGAATGTGCACTGTTTGTAAATGTATCTGTAACACGATGATTGTGCATTGTGCGTTCGGTCCAACGCTACACCTGAGGGCGTTTGGATCAATCCAATTAGATAGGATGTTGACCAAAAAGTATTTGGTAACACTTTCTATGAAGGACATCTATAATGCATTATGAACACATTCATAAGACATTATAATGCATTTATAAGGCTTTGTAAAACTCTTTATAAATGTTTATAATCATGCATGAAGTTATAACAAGGGTTATAAAGTGGTATAACATAAGTGGTGAACATAATGTCTTATAATAAACATCAGCAATATGCTATCCACCTTATTTCTAGATGCCATGATGCCTTACGTGAAATATGGGTGCTTCTTCGGGTGTAATCTTCCCTGGACACCCAAACCCTAACCCTAACCCTAACACCCCCCCGTTACTTTGCTGACACATACACAACACTGTAGCCCGTAGATCTCTGTGAAGTGAGCAACAATCTCCCACAGTTTGACTTAAGGTTTAACGATTTTAACCCTAAACCCCTGTAGCACGTCCAGCTTGGCAAAAATATCGTCGATAAATATCCAGAGTTGTTCCAAGAGCAACAGAAATAGCGGATGTGATAGATAAAATTATTACATTCCCTCCAATAAGTCATCAAACGAGTGTATTTATTGTGACAAGCAACTTTTATTCCCAGCGTCGGAATTTTAACGAGGAAATGCGCAAGCTTCAACAATCAGTCACGTTCTGAACCGGACCTTGCACCCATAATTATTTTACAGTGGGGCATACAAAAATAAGGTGGATAGCATGACTTTGTGAGCTTTATTAAGTAAAGTGACAGAACTATAAGGTTATTCGCAATAACCTTTGTTATGAATAAACCCAATAACCCATGAATAAGCCCCCCTCCCACTTAATTGTCTTAACCTACGTGTCACTTTAAAATACTTTATTTTTTGTGATTGTTTTTTTTTGGTCAATATTTTATAACATATGAACAAGACAAACAAACAGGCTCAGACACAGGAAAACAAAAGAAAAGAAGAAGAAGAAGAAAAAAACGTATTATCAACATTCAATATTAAGTCGTGCTACCTGTCCCGTAAGGCAGTGGTTCTCAAATGGGGGTCCGGGGACCGCCAGAGGTCCGTGGCTGTTTGCCAGGGAGTCCGCGAAAAGTTTTCAGGGAAAAGAAAAAAAAAGAAAAAAAAGAAACGAAATTAGCAAAAGCTTCATAGTTCATCGAAAATAGTGTATGCTTTAAATCTATAATGGTTCATGGATTACATTCTAATCTAACAAACCTATCAATTTAAAAGTCAAGCACGTTACCGTGGAAACAATTAGGCTTAACCCAAAATCCTAAATCAGAATGAGGGGGTCCCAAATAGCCAAGAATTTCTTTAAGTGAGTTGGTCCTCAGGAACCTAATGGTCCATTTCCACCGCTGGTATCAGCGCGGCCCCACCCAGCTCATCTCGCTTTTTTGTCTCATTCCACCAATCAAAAACGTGGACAGCCCGGGTTGAGTCGGGGTTGAGTCGTGCTAGTTTTGGTCCCTGCTCTGTTGAGGTTCCAGCGCTGTGAACCCGGTACCATACGGTGACGTGAAAACACTGCAGACGACTGATTGGTCAGGCAGAATCGTGTCTACTCTATCTACTGTCAATGCTGGATACCAGTTTAGTGGGGCTTACCTTCTCTTCTGTTATTTCCATCAGTCTTTTGTGTTGCTGCCTTCGGCTCTGGTGAAATAAAATCGATCTCCTTGCTCAGCTTTAACATGACGGTGGTTTTCTTTTGTTTTGAGAGAGAAAAAGTCCGCTCCTCGGGAAGCCCTTTGTAGTTGTGTGCTACGTCGGCTCCGCTAGGCCGGAGGCGGGGGTTTAGTGAAGCCGCGGTCTTGCCTGGTGAGTTGCCGCCGAGTAGTGGGCTGGCTTCCCTTCTCCCCGTAGTGTACTCCCGTCCCCCGCGCAGCGCATGCATGTGAGTTTGAGTAACAACAAAGTGATATCCATTCTCCTAGCTGATTGTCACATTTGTAGGTCATTTAGAGGCACCAGTATTTCATAACCAGTTTAAAAGTTCCGTGGCTACTTACTATACTTACTATAGGCTACTTCGGCTATGGGCGGAGGACAGATATGCCGTCGCTATGACGACCAGGTGTGGGCGGAGGTGAGTAAACTTGCTATGGAAACAGAATCTATATCAAGTAGAGACGAGTAAGACCAGGTCGAGTAGAGCTGTACTGTGCTGTTGTATGTGGTGGAAATGAGCCATTAGTCTCTCCATCCGTATTACAGAGGTCATAGCTGTCAGCCACAATTGAAAAGAGGGTGAAGAAATCGGAAATAGATGACCAAATTAAAACTGTATACAACTTGCCACATACAGCAAGTCTAATTTATAGCTATGTTCTATGCAAATATAGTGTAAGTACAGGAGGGCTGAAGACAGTATGGGGAAGAGACCTAGGAGTTACTTTCGATGACAACGAATGGCGTACATTAGTAGAGCAGATGCTTCTCCCTATGAGAGACGCCAGATCAAAACGCATTCAATATAAAATCTTCAATAGAATTTATTTCACTCCAGCAAGGCTACAGGTGATGGGCTTGATGCCATCCGGCCTATGCTGGAGATGCAATTCCAACCTAGGTGAGCCTAGACTAACCTAGCCCTCCCCTCCCTTTCTGTGCCTCATACCCCCACAGTCTCTGGACAATGACCAGGATATCTGTAGATCACTCATGCACTTTCAGAATGCACTTTTAGAATGACTTTTAATTTTTTAATTTAATAATTTAACTTTTAAATAGGTCATAGAATCAACTCAATTTGCACTGCGGCAGTTTTGCACTTTTTACTTGTCTACATTTTATACTTATAGGTATTAGGCATGATTATTACGTCGTTGCTTTTTTTAATCGTGTATAGGTGGGTTTTATGTATTTTATTTTATATGTATTTCAATGTATTTTCTTGCACCGTGGATATGACGAGCAATGCAATTTCACCCTTGTATGTCATGTATATACAGTGGAACTGACAATAAAATTGACTTTGACCTTGACCTTGACCTTGAGGTGACATTGTGCATATGTTCTGCAATTGCCCAGCTTTAGTCACTTTTTGGCAAAAGGTTATGGAGAAGATTAGTAAAAGTTTGGGGACTCGTATAACCATTAACCCTAGGTTATGCCTCCTGAACATTACACAAGATATTAAGGATGTGAGAGTTAAACATCTGAATTGGCTAAAGGTAGCCATTACTACTGCCAAGAGGGTCATATTAAGACACTGGAAGGAGAGCGAACCCCCAAACTATCAAGAATGGCTTAACACACTTGCGGAAACAGCTTCATATGAGTGTCTTATATATAAATTAAATAATAAATTGGACAGCTTTCTGGAAATCTGGGAACCGTTTCTGGTATATCCCAGGGAAACCAACACAGATTAGTATTGAACTTGAATTGGTGGTGTTTGTTCCTTTTTTCTTTCTCTTTTACTTTTTTAATCGGAGTTTCAGCAATCTGCTATAGCTTAATGGTTTAGACAGGTGGTACGGTTTTAGGGTGGGTGGGAGGGTGGATTATTACAAAATATTGTCTCCTGAATATTTCTGTCACAACCGTTACTTAATTTATTTTATTGGAATTGTCTATTCCCGGTGATTTTGTTTTAATTATTTTGTTGCAAATGTGCCTGAAACACACAGAATGTACTCAACAATGTTATAAAATTTTGTACACTTGTGTCAACATGGGGCTTGAATGATGTGACAGACGCTAAAGTCCGCTATGTGGAGAGAGGAGAGTACACTATGCCTGTTCATGTATATTTCGGCTTAAGATTCAAGATTTTTTTTTTGTATTGTCACTCCGTAGTACAAGTATCACGTATGAAATTCTTGTGCTGTAGACTCCGTTACAACATAGTGCAAAAAAAAAAAAAAAAAAAATTTTTTTTTTTTAATTGGATCAGCTGATGTCTGCTATTAACTGAGCAGAGTTGTACAACCGACAGACTCCTTTCCAATATAATGTCAGATAAATCAATACCAAGTTCCTCCTGCCATGCTTCTCTAATCGTCTCAGTAGAGGCCACGGTGCAGTTGTCAAACAGACATACAAATCTAGAGATGAGATGGTTGGAGTGAGGAGGGCTCAGCAAAACATTGAAAAAAGCATGTTCACTTGGGAGCGCTTCAAAGGCATGAATCTTGGATCGAACATAATTTCTGATTTGCAGGAATCTGATCCAGTTTGTGCCAGGCAACTCAATTGTGTGATTGTTTTGACTGTTTAGCTTTTATCTTCTACTATTGACGAGATCACCATGCTGCATACTTACACTAAGACAAATTCATTGTTTGTAATCTGATTACTTACTGTGGCTATTAAAGTGAATCTTGAATCTATCTTGAATCTTAATACATTATGTCCACCACTTGTACATTATGTTATAAACCTTATTATAAGTTGCCATGCATGATTTGATTATAAACATTTATATTGTCTTATGACTGTGCATTATGCATTATGCTTGCATTATAGACATGACATGCATTACATGACCTTCATAGAAAGTAAAAGGGTAATAATTTATTTTCAGTAGAATTCCAACCATAAGGAACACAATGACAGAATGTATGACTATTTTGGTCATGGGCTTCATACACGTTAAAAACATCAAAGTGCGATCACCATCCTACTCTCTTGAAGGAGACTGGTGTTAAATTTGGGTGCACTCATTTCCCGTTATCAGATAGGGGACCCTGTGACAAAATCTTTTCAAATGGGGTCCATGGTCTAATTTGTGTCAGTTTAGGGGTCCAAATATTACAGTGAATCACTGCGCTCCGCATACTACATATTGACTGCGTTTACATGGACTTGAGTATCCCGGTTATGAGGCTTATGAGGTAATTTCTCAAAGGCAGAGCTCCTCACAAGGCATAATTAACGGATGGGACGGTGGCTCAGTGGTTAGCGCTGCTGAGGTCCTTCTGTGTAGAGTTTGCATGTTCTCCCCGTGTTCATCTCGGTTTCCACCGGGTGCTCCGCTTTCCTCCCACCATCAAAGACATGTATGTTAGGGTTAATACTCCTGTCAGTGTGTGTGAGCCACTGGCAATTCTAACTGGAGTTCCAAGGGAGAGCAGTTGAAAATTTGCCATCTGGCGCATTTACATTAATGTTCATTAATCTGCATTGTCCCTCAAATAAATAAATAAATATATAAATTAATGGAGAGAGACAAAGTATTCATTCTAAGAATGCATTCTGAAATCCATTATTTCCAATTGCTTGTGCCGCACAGTTTGCATATGAACCTAGCTGAACATCTGCATCACACCTTGTGATGAAACCCAGACAGGAATAGCAGTAGGCTATCAGAATTTCCTGAAATCTCCAACACAAGTTCTATAGTGACCGCAGTAGAAAAGCGCTGTCCTGGAGGAATGTTCCTAACCAAGTGGGCATAGTGGGTTTAAAAATGGAGTGGAGATCACGAACTATGACATTTGGACGTTATATTTTCAGTTGCCTTGGCATAGTCTACATATAATGAGCTAGAAATGGCTCTTCTCCCTGCTTCTTCAAAACTCTGCCTATCTTGTCAAGCTGTACGAAGCGGTGAATGCCAAGCAAACCACGTCCTCTCTGAAAGACCTATAATTAACATTGAAACCCAGTGAAAAAGGGAAGGGGTAAGGAGACAGCAAATAGACTATTATGAAGCCTAGCACTATGTCTAGCAACTGAAAAATGAATCTAGCCATTCTAAGTTATCTCACTTAGCCTTGTTGACCCTCCAAGTCCAAACTAGCCTACTGTAGCTATCTAGGGAGCTAGTTAGCTGCTGACCTTCCAAGATCATGAGTGCCATGGTGATGAACGAATGGAAAAGTTAAGTCTTTGACATTTATGATTGATTCTCCCAAATAACTTATTCCTATGCAGAGTCAGGGGTCTCAGCTCTATTCCAGCCTGCATTGGGCAGCAGATGGCAGGAAAACACTGATGAACCCACTGATGGACTAGCAGTCCAGTCCAGTGATGGACTAGCGGTCCAGTCCAGTGATGGACTAGCGGTCCAGTCCAGTGATGGACTAGCAGTCCAGTCCAGTGGTCCATCACCAGACTGTGGCAGGACTGTAGCATTTAGCTATATATTAGTATATTAGTATATTAGTAGTCAGACCCACCGTCAACGTCGGCAAGCTTCCAGCGACAGAGGTATCATCTACGGCTGGCACTGTGAGACTCGCTATTAACTGGAGAAGGCACTGAAAATGGCAGCCCATTCATTCCAATGAAAGTTGCTCATCCAGCGCGTATGCCGAAAAAGTTTCAACTCCTACTTCCTGGTTGGACCCATAGATTATGCGCAGTAGTGTGATGTGATGGAGTGCCAGAAAACACCTCTTGGTGGCTTCTAAAGAAAAATTTACCCATAATTTAAAACTTGACGATTCAGTCATTTTTTACTTTGAGCAACACCCAGATTTTTTTTTTTTTTTTTTTTTTTACAGTGGCTTCTTTCCAGTTATGTGTGTATGGGAAAAAAGACGGTGGGGGGAATATTTCTGGGTCCAGCGTGTCACGTGACTTGCAATACCAGGCTTGCCCACAATGCCAAAATTGCGTCACAGCCCTCCTGGGGGCTTGGACTGTGGGGGAGGAAACCTGCACAGTGCATACAAACATGACACAACGTGCAAACTCCATACGGAAAGGTCCGGGGACAAGTTTGCAACCTATAGTGCTAAGTGCGCCACCACATTTATTATTTATATTTTGACTAGAGTTTCTTCTTTACCATTCAAGTTTGCCAGTTAGCTAACTGAAAAACGGTGGTTCTTTGACTCTGCCCATTAAAGTATGGCTTTACCGATAATCAACCCACTTTGTATATAATCTCGGTAATATAAGCACATGTGCAGTGTTTACCTTCTCTCTGTGTTTTCCTCATGGAGAAAAATCCTCCAGCAGAAACTCTGCCCCCGCCAGCTGCAAGTCATTAAGGCTCGTTAAGGCTCTCCATGTGATTCTCTCTGGATGTGCACATACTTAAAAAATAAAAATAAACAATAACAGCCGCCCTCGGTGCAGATTCCGCGTCTTGAGCAGAACTTCCGCAGAACTTTGCCAGAGGAGGAGATGGGAGATCTCCTGAGGAAAACAGAGAGAGAAGGTAAACACTGCCCATGTGCTTATATTACCCAGATTGTTCATGATACTAAGTGGGTTGTTATCGGCAAAGCCATCCTTTAAGGTTGAACTAAACCAATGAGATTATTTCTGCCTCCAGAGTGGCTCAATCTCCAAGAACTCCAATCTGCTATTCTCAGTCAGAGAAACACTCCAAACAGTGTGAAGTGTTCTGCTAAGCCTCATTATGGGATGTCATGGACACATTTCACCAGAGAGCTCGCTAAATTGGAGTAATAGAGCCTCATGCCAGACAATAATGTGTATTAAGTCCTTTAGGGCAAGGAGCTGCAGAGATGGCCAAACAAAAGAGAATCAATATCATATGGTGTGTTGCCTGGAGTCTAGACCAGCCGGCATACTCATCACATGCCTCTGAGCGCTTGTCTACCGTCGGATTCAATGTCAGACACAATGTCAAATAGGCAACACGTCCAGGGCAAAGTGTTAATTATACTATCATCACACTAATAAACACGGTGATAATATGACATCTCTCAACACGTAAGCTATCTCACTGTGGATGGAGGTGTTGAGGACACCATGGTGTGATAATGAGGGTAAAACAGGAATTTGTCAGAAGAGATTATATATATATTTTTTTATATACCACATTTTATTTTTGTCAAAATACGACGAATATGGTGTATTGATCCATTTGAACATCTAAGCACTTTCCAGCAGTTATACACGTCCTTGCACCTCATCTATTCAAAAAGACAGTTTTGCAGAGCAATGACCCAAAGCTAAACTCATGCAATAATCTTTAATCATATTTTATAGACCACTATAATCCGTGGGCCTGAATATCAGCGTTTAAAGCAGCATCCATGTTTGGAAAAGAAACAGCACGTGGATGCTGGCTATCAATGTTTTTCAGTGAAATGACGGCTCTCACCTGATGAGAGAAGAGGAAGTGATACTATGACAAGTGAGGACAAAGACTGTTGTACCACTAACCCCCCCTTTTTTTCTTTCTTCAAACCAGCTACAAGACACCAAATGCAGAGAGTGTAAACAGCATCAGTTACAAAGCCAGTGGGTGACACAATGTAAAGCACAACAGCGCAGGCTTCAAATTGCAGTGTGTGTGTGTGTGTGTGTGTTTGTGTATGTGTGCCATATATTGTATAGAACAAGGCTGATCATTGGCACATTGCACCGGCTGATACATGTGACTGTGTCACACACATGCATGCACGTCACGCAAGCACACATACAGCCCCACACACATGCAGTCACACACACACACACACACACACACACACACACACACACACACACACACACACACACACACACATACATGCACGCAAGCACACATACAGCCCCACACAGTCACACACATACATGCACGGAAGCACGCATACAGCCCCACACACATACAGTCACACACACATACATGCACGCATACAGCCCCACACACATGCAGTCACACACACATACATGCACGCAAGCACACATACAGCCCCACACACATGCAGTCACAC
>NC_139623.1:4274607-4279607 GCF_964638095.1 Poromitra crassiceps
TATGTGCTTTGACACATTTTGTCTATTGATTCAGTGATTGATTAACATGATATTATTGCACCATTTGTTGTTGATAATGTCATGGTTACTGCATACAACCTTATTTGTCATTTTCGCCGGAGGTAATATTGTATTTCATGCCAATAAATCACCTTTTGAATTGATTAATTGAATTGAATTGAATTAAATTGAACTGAATTGAGAGAGGTGGGGGGAGGGGGCCAGAGTCCAAAAAAGGGTGTTATTTGCCTGTTATTCAAAAGAGGTAATCTGATATGACATCAATATTTCATGTTGTATAGCAGCATGCTGCTTGTGCTGCTCAGAGATACTGTATGTGCTCATTGGCTGGTTAGGTAACAAAGCACCCCCCCCCCACACACACACACACACACACACACACATCCTCCCACCCCCACCAACAGTCCCTGAGGTAAAGGTTCTCCTTGCACTCCTTTGCCAGCTGACAATTAGCATGCGGTCACTAATGCACTACAAGCTAATTGAGCACGAGGGGGCTGAGGGTGTCAGTCACCGGAGCAGTGACGTACCTCAGCACCAAACAGCAGCCTCACCGCTTCCACTCTGCCATGAGATAGGTGAAGGTGAAACTTTATTGATCCCTGGGGAAATTGGGTCAGAGCAGCAGCAACAGCAATGCAATAGAACAGCAGCAAATAGAATATAAAGATAAAACTATAATATAAACAATTGTTGGGTTATATATTATGTAGCAGACACTTCAGCAAATATCAGATAGACTATAGTAACGGATAAGGATTAATTACATGTATGGGTTTACTTGTAGGCTAATTGTCTACAGTTATTTACAGTATTGATAACCTGTAACATTTCGAAAAGAATAAATATCTGTTTCACTAATTGATCAAACAGAATAGTGATTCAACCTACAGCCAGTTGAGGAAAGCATTTCCATTTTGCTGTTTTATACACTGGTAGGTCTTTCCTGGGAAAAATCTGTTTTGGAATAAGGAGAACAATTAGCATGAGCACTGATAGCCACTATGACTGAACAACACAGGAAATGAGCTTGGTATTTGTAGTGTGTTTGGAATAAATAGAAGAACTAGTTAACATGAGCAGTGATAGCCACAAAGAAAAGAGTGCCACCTACAGAAACTCAAACATTAGCCGAAAATGCAAGGAATCACAGTACTGGACACCGGTCTGTTTGATTGACAGGGAGCCTGTGGGAAATACAGTGCAGAAAAACAGCAATGAACGCTTGACACCAAAATGGAGACAAAGAAAGTAACCCTAAAAGTGTGGATTAGCCTACTAAATATGATGTGCTTCACTATGTAGTCTACTAAATATGATGTGCTTCATTATGTAGTCTACTAAATATGATGTGCTTCATTATGTAGTCTACTAAATATGATGTGCTTCATTATGTAGTCTACTAAATATGATGTGCTTCATTATGTAGTCTACTAAATATGATGTGCTTCATTATGTAGCTACTAAATATGATGTGCTTCATTATGTAGTCTACTAAATATGATGTGCTTCATTATGTAGCTACTAAATATGATGTGCTTCATTATGTAGTCTACTAAATATGATGTGCTTCATTATGTAGTCTACTAAATATGATGTGCTTCATTATGTAGTCTACTAAATATGATGTGCTTCATTATGTAGTCTACTAAATATGATGTGCTTCATTATGTAGTCTACTAAATATGATGTGCTTCATTATGTAGTCTACTAAATATGATGTGCTTCATTATGTAGCTACTAAATATGATGTGCTTCATTATGTAGTCTACTAAATATGATGTGCTTCATTATGTAGTCTACTAAATATGATGTGCTTCATTATGTAGTCTACTAAATATGATGTGCTTCATTATGTAGTCTACTAAATATGATGTGCTTCATTATGTAGTCTACTAAATATGATGTGCTTCATTATGTAGTCTACTAAATATGATGTGCTTCATTATGTAGTCTATTAAATATGATGTGCTTCATTATGTAGCTACTAAATATGATGTGCTTCATTATGTAGTCTACTAAATATGATGTGCTTCATTATGTAGTCTACTAAATATGATGTGCTTCATTATGTAGTCTACTAAATATGATGTGCTTCATTATGTAGCTACTAAATATGATGTGCTTCATTATGTAGTCTACTAAATATGATGTGCTTCATTATGTAGTCTACTAAATATGATGTGCTTCATTATGTAGTCTACTAAATATGATGTGCTTCATTATGTAGCTACTAAATATGATGTGCTTCATTATGTAGTCTACTAAATATGATGTGCTTCATTATGTAGTCTACTAAATATGATGTGCTTCATTATGTAGTCTACTAAATATGATGTGCTTCATTATGTAGCTACTATGTAGTCTACTAAATATGATGTGCTTCATTATGTAGCTACTAAATATGATGTGCTTCATTATGTAGTCTACTAAATATGATGTGCTTCATTATGTAGTCTACTAAATATAATGTGCTTCACTATGTAGTCTACTAAATATGATGTGCTTCATTATGTAGCCTACTAAATATGATGTGCTTCATTATGTAGTCTACTAAATATGATGTGCTTCATTATGTAGTCTACTAAATATGATGTGCTTCATTATGTAGTCTACTAAATATGATGTGCTTCATTATGTAGTCTACTAAATATGATGTGCTTCATTATGTAGCCTACTAAATATGATGTGCTTCATTATGTAGTCTACTAAATATGATGTGCTTCATTATGTAGTCTACTAAATATGATGTGCTTCATTATGTAGTCTACTAAATATGATGTGCTTCATTATGTAGTCTACTAAATATGATGTGCTTCATTATGTAGTCTACTAAATATGATGTGCTTCATTATGTAGTCTACTAAATATAATGTTCTTCATTATGTAGTCTACTAAATATGATGTGCTTCATTATGTAGTCTACTAAATATGATGTGCTTCATTATGTAGTCTACTAAATATGATGTACTTCATTATGTAGTCTACTAAATATGATGTGCTTCATTATGTAGTCTACTAAATATGATGTGCTTCATTATGTAGTCTACTAAATATGATGTGCTTCATTATGTAGTCTACTAAATATGATGTGCTTCATTATGTAGCCTACTAAATATGATGTGCTTCATTATGTAGCTACTAAATATGATGTGCTTCATTATGTAGTCTACTAAATATGATGTGCTTCATTATGTAGTCTACTAAATATGATGTGCTTCATTATGTAGTCTACTAAATATGATGTGCTTCATTATGTAGCTACTAAATATGATGTGCTTCATTATGTAGTCTACTAAATATGATGTGCTTCATTATGTAGTCTACTAAATATGATGTGCTTCATTATGTAGTCTACTAAATATGATGTGCTTCATTATGTAGCTACTAAATATGATGTGCTTCATTATGTAGTCTACTAAATATGATGTGCTTCATTATGTAGTCTACTAAATATGATGTGCTTCATTATGTAGCTACTAAATATGATGTGCTTCATTATGTAGTCTACTAAATATGATGTGCTTCATTATGTAGTCTACTAAATATGATGTGCTTCATTATGTAGTCTACTAAATATGATGTGCTTCATTATGTAGTCTACTAAATATGATGTGCTTCATTATGTAGTCTACTAAATATGATGTGCTTCATTATGTAGTCTACTAAATATGATGTGCTTCATTATGTAGTCTACTAAATATGATGTGCTTCATTATGTAGTCTACTAAATATGATGTGCTTCATTATGTAGTCTACTAAATATGATGTGCTTCATTATGTAGCTACTAAATATGATGTGCTTCATTATGTAGTCTACTAAATATGATGTGCTTCATTATGTAGTCTACTAAATATAATGTGCTTCACTATGTAGTCTACTAAATATGATGTGCTTCATTATGTAGCCTACTAAATATGATGTGCTTCATTATGTAGTCTACTAAATATGATGTGCTTCATTATGTAGTCTACTAAATATGATGTGCTTCATTATGTAGTCTACTAAATATGATGTGCTTCATTATGTAGTCTACTAAATATGATGTGCTTCATTATGTAGCTACTAAATATGATGTGCTTCATTATGTAGTCTACTAAATATGATGTGCTTCATTATGTAGTCTACTAAATATGATGTGCTTCATTATGTAGTCTACTAAATATGATGTGCTTCATTATGTAGTCTACTAAATATGATGTGCTTCATTATGTAGTCTACTAAATATGATGTGCTTCATTATGTAGTCTACTAAATATGATGTGCTTCATTATGTAGTCTACTAAATATGATGTGCTTCATTATGTAGTCTACTAAATATGATGTGCTTCATTATGTAGTCTACTAAATATGATGTGCTTCATTATGTAGTCTACTAAATATGATGTGCTTCATTATGTAGCTACTAAATATGATGTGCTTCATTATGTAGTCTACTAAATATGATGTGCTTCATTATGTAGTCTACTAAATATAATGTGCTTCACTATGTAGTCTACTAAATATGATGTGCTTCATTATGTAGCCTACTAAATATGATGTGCTTCATTATGTAGTCTACTAAATATGATGTGCTTCATTATGTAGTCTACTAAATATGATGTGCTTCATTATGTAGTCTACTAAATATGATGTGCTTCATTATGTAGTCTACTAAATATGATGTGCTTCATTATGTAGCCTACTAAATATGATGTGCTTCATTATGTAGTCTACTAAATATGATGTGCTTCATTATGTAGTCTACTAAATATGATGTGCTTCATTATGTAGTCTACTAAATATGATGTGCTTCATTATGTAGTCTACTAAATATGATGTGCTTCATTATGTAGTCTACTAAATATGATGTGCTTCATTATGTAGTCTACTAAATATAATGTTCTTCATTATGTAGTCTACTAAATATGATGTGCTTCATTATGTAGTCTACTAAATATGATGTGCTTCATTATGTAGTCTACTAAATATGATGTAC
>NC_139623.1:4284607-4288501 GCF_964638095.1 Poromitra crassiceps
GGCCCTGATTGGACGAGCAGTGTCTGAACAGCGCCTTGGAGCGGGAGGAAGACATGGTGACAAATTTGAAATGTTCTCTTCCTATATGAAAAGCACTCAGCGAAATGTGTTTCTGATCACATTTATGCATACACTAGGCCATGTGTGTCCCCCCCTGCCTTTGTTTTGGGTTTACAATGGTGCGTTTAAAAGATCGGATACAGGTTCGGGAGGCGGGGGAGGCGCGGGGGATGGACCTCATTTCCATAAGGTATCTGGCACTATATTACTTCATGCAAATGAGCAGCAGGCGGGCGAGACACGCTCCTGGCTCGCGGAACTCCCCGCCTGCCCCACAATGCATTGCATGGCTGCCTCCAATACACATGAATGGGAAGCGTAGAAAAATATGGACAAGTGTATAAGTAAGGGATAATCAACAACTAGGTGTGCATTATATGATTTTAATGCACGACGTGGAGGCAAATAACCACCCGACGCCTCTGCAAAGTGTATTAAAATCATATAATGCACACCTAGGAGTTGATTATCCCGCTTATACCATGGTCATTTGCCAACCATATAAAATAAAAGCATTTTTGGTGCAAGTTTAGCAATCAAAATCTTATGTTTTTCGCTAGGCATAAAGCCTTATAGCCTACTTCCCCGTCAAACCCCTCGCTAACTCTGTTTACCTAGCAACACTTGGAGAACCGACTAATACCTGGAACAAGTGTAACCATCCCGTCTGCTTCTCATGCAAAGGAAACGTTGTTTGCTGTTCCAGTAAATATGATGATCCTTGGATACAAGTGCAGGGAAGTTAGTCCCCTCAGCTCATAGAAGCTCAGGTAGCGAGTTGAGCAAACGTTGACTGCGCTGTTTGATTAAACAAACGATTAAACGATTTTCAGACGGCAGCCCGTCTTTATTGTCACACAACACACTACAACACATGCACGGAGGGCCACAACACACACATGCTGACGGTGGCCGGTGAAATTTGTCCTCTGCATTTAACCCATCCTGGCTTTGTCCTTTCCTCCTGGGGCAGGCCAGGAGCAGTGGTCGCTTTCTCGTACAGCGCCCGGGGACCGACTTCGGATGTTGTCGTCACTGGTCGGATGACGATGACGATCTGATCTTTTGCATGTTTTTAGTGGGGGGGGGTTATATACGGAGGAACCCCCCTGGGGGAGCACGGGGAGAACATGCAAACTCCACACAGTACTGCATCTGTGTCTTAAGTAGTGGCACTATCTGTAATAACAGTGTTGTAGATACAGTATAGTAGATATCTATATATTACCCTATTAGTAGTGGCACTATGTGTAATAACAGTGTTGTAGATAAGTAGTGGCACTATGTGTAATAACAGTGTTGTAGATACAGTATAGTAGATATCTATATATTACCCTATTAGTAGTGGCACTATGTGTAATAACAGTGTTGTAGATACAGTATAGTAGATATCTATATGTTACCCTATTAGTAGTGGCACTATGTGTAATAACAGTGTTGTAGATACAGTATAGTAGATATCTATATATTACCCTATTAGTAGTGGCACTATGTGTAATAACAGTGTTGTAGATAAGTAGTGGCACTATGTGTAATAACAGTGTTGTAGATAAGTAGTGGCACTATGTGCAATAACAGTGTTGTAGATAAAGTAGATATTTATATATTAGCCTCTTAGTAGTGGCACTATGTGTAATAACAGTGTTGTAGATAAGTAGTGGCACTATGTGTAATAAAAGTGTTGTAGATAAGTAGTGGCACTATGTGTAATAACAGTGTTGTAGATAAGTAGTGGCACTATGTGTAATAACAGTGTTGTAGATAAGTAGTGGCACTATGTGTAATAACAGTGTTGTAGATAAGTAGTGGCACTATGTGTAATAACAGTGTTGTAGATAAGTAGTGGCACTATGTGTAATAACAGTGTTGTAGATATAGTAGTTATCTATATAGTATCCTCTTAGTAGTGGCACTATCTGTAATAACATCAATAAAATCACTCCCCTCTTCCGGGACCTTCACTGGCTTCCCATCTCGGCACACATCAAATTCAAGACACTGGTACTGGCCTACAGGGCAGTACACCAGACAGCTCCTCTGTACCTGCAATCTATGGTCAGGTTCCAAACCTCTCACCGCTCGCTCCGCTCCTCCACCAGTGCAGGACGCCTCGCCCCTCCTTCGCTACGGGGGCTCAAAAGTCGCTCATCCCGATCGCGACTCTTCTCGTCCCTGGCACCGCAATGGTGGAATGAGCTCCCTCCTATGGTCAGGACGGCCGCTTCACTGCCAATCTTTCGGCAAAAACTTAAAAGACACCTTTTCAGGCTCCATCTGGGCCGTTCTTGAACTAACATCTCTCTCTCTCTCCTAATTTTTTTTTACTAAACTAACTAAACTAAACTTTACCACTATTCCTTCAGAAGTTGTAGCTGTCATAGACTGTGTTGCATAGTTGATTGCTCTATTGCTGACAAAAATGTGTTATTGTAAGTCGCTTTGGATAAAAGCGTCTGCCAAATGACATAATGTAATGTAATTTAATGTAATGTAACAGTGTTATAAGTAGTGGCACTATGTGTAATAACAGTGTTGTAGATATAGTAGTTATCTATTAGCCTATTAGTAGTGGCACTATGTGTAATAACAGTGTTGTAGATAAGTAGTGGCACTATGTGTAATAACAGTGTTGTAGATATAGTAGTTATCTATCTATCTATCTATCGATCTATCTATATATATCTATCTATCTATATCTATCTATATATCTATATCTATATCTATATCTATATATAATCATCTTAGTAGTGGCACTATGTGTAATAACAGTGTTGTAGATAAGTAGTGGTACTATGTGTAATAACAGTGTTGTAGATATAGTAGTTATCTATCGATCTATCTATATATATATATCTATTTATAACTATCTATATATCTATATCTATATATATATATATATAATCATCTTAGTAGTGGCACTATGTGTAATAACAGTGTTGTAAATAAGTAGTGGCCCTATGTGTAATAACAGTGTTGTAGATAAAGTAGATATCTATTATCTGCTTAGTAGTGGCACTATAGTATGTGTAATAACAGTGTTGTAGATATAGTAGTTATCTATTGGCCTACTAGTAGAATTTATTCTTATAATGGATTACTATGGATTACTAAAGATGGAAAAACATGTGTCTCAAATTGGAGCTGCATTCTTAAGCCTTTGATCTGTAGTAAATGCAGAACAGGTTTGAGAACCTGTTTGACTGAATTTGTTAAAGTCATCCATTCCTAACATCAACATAATGGAACAAAAAGGGAGTGAATTATTGCTCCTAGCCTTAACTACTCCTCCACAGAAATTAGGCTCCTTAACAGTGATTTAGTCTTTAATTGTATCTTGTAAATAAATAGAACATTTCTGCCATTGAGGGTGAAGTAATTATAGGTTCCACTTCCAATGCATTTTCATTTGTTTCAGGAATTTCCCTCAGAAACAAATATCAGTAGCCTATCCTGAAAGAGGGCAGGAAAAACAATAAAAAAGGAGTGGAGCTGTGAGGCTGCACTGCCGAAAATGATCTAATCAATTTTAGTCTTCAATTCAGTCTTAAGATCTAATTCTAAAATCTGCCGAATTTGGGTGAGATTATTCACTAGTCACTAGACTCCACAGAAACGGATGGCAGCATGTCGAAACAAGGCAAAAACAAAGCAGATATCGGATGTCTCCAATATTAAGATGACACTCAATTCAAGTGAAATTGATTACATTGGAAACAAGTGGAATTACCGCACCCTCTTTGTCAGATTGTTTCACTTTTGTTGTGGGGAAAAATGCCGTTTTAAAACTCAACGCTAGATGAAATAACTCGGTGATACGGGTACTTCTGGGTATTT
>NC_139623.1:4288701-4371201 GCF_964638095.1 Poromitra crassiceps
TCTGGACAATTTATTACACACACACACGCGCGCGCGCGTCAACGCACCATCCAATACCCTGACGGGAAGCAAGCAGGACGTAGTAGGCTAATGAAACACACACAAAGCGACATCATGTGACTATTGTGGATTCGATTGAGGTTTAATTGCATGGTCGGGGAAACTTTTTTGATTCTCGTTTTTCGCCCTCGGTCTTGTCCTCGGTGTTTCACACAGGGCTTCTCTCCACTCTCGTGCTGCCTTCAATTGCCCCTCGTAAGCTCCGTCTTCTTAGCTCTGAGGGCGTAAATACGAATTGGCACGCATTTGGACAGATAGCCTTTATTATTTTAGAAAGATAGATGCATATTCTTCTTGATCATCAGTGTTTCAGCACAAGGCTCTTTAGGCCCCTGTCTACCATAGAAGTAGACTATTGCCGCGTTCGATTATAAGTGGGATGTGGCAAGTTGCCAGTTGCTACTAGCAAAAATCAAATAAAACGCCACTATAACTCGGAGTTCCTACCCGCAAACTTGGGTATGATTTCTCAACCCCCAGTAGCTCCCACCGCATCATTTGGCGTCATTTCGAACTTTTATCAGATTGAATGAAACGCGTAATTTTGCGTCATGTTACTTGCTACTTCCCAGTGCAATCTCGAACGCAAATAGGTCGGATATGACGCGTTGGCCACTTGCCACTTGCCAGCTCCTACCATAAACGAATGCAGCATTAATCCATTTATAGAGGGATGCATTCTGGGAAACTGAGTAGTCTGGGCAACTGTAGGCTAATGAACAATACATTCAATGACATTTGAATAAATGTATCATTGTCGGTAGGCCTGCCAGGCCTATCTATATGACGTCCTACACCAATTAAAACGGAGCACGATCATATATAAAACAATTATCTTGCTTGAAAATCACATCCCTTATAATAATAATAATAATAATAATAATAACTAAGGGTGGGTGATATGGCCATAAAATAGGCTAATATATCCCAATACTGGGATCACCGTATTCTCGACAATATGACAAAATACTGAACATTTTTATGATTAATTTAAAGAAATATAATTTCAACAAAATAAGTGTGATAGCTTTATATGTCAGCATAAACATAACAGTTTGCCTTCATATATTCAAATATGCCTTCAAATATTAATGTGGTTTGTTGTTCATACTCGTTTGTAACAAAACCACTTCCACACTACTGAAGTCACTCCCCTTTTGGAATTAACTGCACCATGGAGCCGCTTTCAGCCATGCTTGTTGTTGCTGTGCCTGTGCGTAAGTTATACACGTAACGTATGTTATACCGTTACACAACGTAACGATGTGACGTCATTACATCAACAAGTCAGAATGTTGCCATTATCACAATATCACAATATGATTTTTTGATGATATGAATATGAATTGTAACATTATATCGATAAGGATATGACATGGCACACCTCTTATAATAACACTAATAATAACACTAACAAAATGGACCTGCAACAAAAGTCATTTTCTTGGCAGCAGCTTTATATTACAAATCAAATGGAACAGAGTTACATTTTGCTGCAGTGGCAGAATGAAGAAGAGAAAATGAGGACTGTAATCGATGATTTGATTACGGTAATTTATTATCTGAAAGTTATAGCCTACACTTAGCCTACACCCCGTCTTTCTAGGAAGAGTGGCACAGTTTCTACAGAAAAGTTCAACCATTTAAAGGATAACTTATGGCTGCATTTTTTGGTGACAACAACGTTGTTTGACCGTATATCAGGGTACAGGGCCTTTGCCATCGCTGCCCCAACCCTCTGGAACTCTCTGCCCCTCAACATCAGAAACTCAGATTCACTCACCTCCTTCAAAACCCAACTCAAATCCCACCTCTTCAAAACAGCCTACAATATCTTACTTTGACCTCTAACCACCATTCCATCTCTGCAATCTATTGATTTGTATTTGTTTTGTATCTGTATTTGTTCTTGTTATTTAGTTTGTTTACTGTATTACTTTTCTATGTATTGTAAAGCGTCTTTGAGTTCCCCAGAAAAGTGCTAGGCTATATAAAACGTATGTATTATTATTATTATCATCAGCTGACAGTTTACTACAGCTAGGAGAATCAAAGTGAAGAAAAGATGGGCAGACTATTAAGGTGGCAGTAGTTGTTAAGCTACTTTGTTGAGAAAATCATGTTTATCTGGGAAAAAATAGCATAACACTCTTTGGAAAATCCTGTGTGGAAACACTGGAAAACAATATTAAAGATTTTGTGTGTGTGTGTGGGGGGGGGGGGGGGGGGGGATTTGGCCACTGGTTCCTTAATTAGACATCACATTTGAGCAACGTGGGGTGTCATACAAAATTCCACGCTCCCCAGTAGGCTTTTACCACCTTATTCGGTTGTTTGTATATCGAATTTCCGACATTTCTGACAGCACATGAAGGCAGCACTAGCTCACGAAACGGGAGAGATAGAGATCGAGACCTGTACAGTTCTTCAACACAAGGAGAACAAGATAGGAATTCGCAATAGATATATATAATAATAATTGATTATAATTCTGCCAAACTGACACACAGTCTTCTTGTCAGTCGCAGCACCGGATCATCCGCCCGTCTCCTCTTATCTCTGTTGGATCTGGACTTATATTTGCTTTTTGGAGACCCGCACCGGTCTGTTTTTGGTGTTTCAGCTCGGCGGTGTTTAACTGGTAAGGAAGTGACTGTATATAATTATTATTGTTTGTTATTCTGAGGGTGTGTTCGCTGGACTCTATCATACTGCAATAGTAGGCTGTTACAGGCTCCACGTCAATCGCTTAGGATATTCTTTTTAGAGTGTAAACACAGAATTGATTGAGAACTGGGCATTAAATCCCCATGTGCTACAGTGCGGAGATGTGGGTCAGTTTGAGGAATGTTTGTTGAGTGATAAGAGAGCTGAAACCTTGCGAAAAGAGTTGTGGTAGGCTAATCATGAATTTAAGAAGGATAAATAGTCGCATTTGTCGCAACTAATTTCCCAAATGAATATATGCTATGCTAAGTTACTATAAACAATGCAAACGAGTAGCCTACCATAAGGTCACCAAACCCACTATTTACCATAGACACACTACAATTTTTAGGCTACTATTAGGCTATAGTGATTAAAGATAGGCTAACTATAGGCTCCCATAAGGTCACAATAAACTTGCTATTGAGCACCAAAGACACATCAATTCCTATAGGAATATTATAGATTTGATCATAGCGACTTTTCCAGTTATATGCCGGAAGGCTGGGGCAGTGATCAGATAGTGTGAGCCTGTAAGAGCAGAGTTTAGTAGCTATGGACAAAATACAACTTTGCGCGTGGGTGTGTGCGCGCACGTGTCAATACACGCGCACGCCCATGTTGTTTGTCGTGAACGAATACAAATGGCAAAACCCTAGGCGTTGTCTTATCTGGTCTTGTCAGAATACTGACAGAGCCACTCATATAGTTGGTAAGTTAACACACACACACACACACACACACACACACACACACACACACACACACACACACACACACACACACACACACACACACACACACACACACACACACACACACACACACACACACACACACACACACACACACACACACACACACACACACACGCAAACAGAGAGAAAATATCTGGCTATAATAATCCAATTATGATTTATGTATATGGTAGCCTACTCAGTATTGTGTTTATAGTGACCTAAATACTTGTAAGTTATTTTTTAACTCCTATGGTATTAGCCTACTATAGGATTTCCTGCTGTACATTTCTTTTTTTTTTACCTCTATTTGTATTATGTTGCACTCTGTATGGTATTTGTTTTTGTTTTTAATCTCTGGCATTCCTAAAATATTGATGAAATAGTCCTCATATTGCATGTCATTCTCAATAGTGAGTTTAATTATGGAATGTATTGTACAGGCCTACTTTTTTTGACAATTTCCTATGGTGCTACTATGGATTCCATGTGTTTATCTAGGCTACACGTATCTGTCTAAAATGTTTTTTTTGTAAGGCCACAAACACATGCACGCACGCGCACATGCACACGAGAGAGAGAGAGAGAGAGAGAGAGAGAGAGAGAGACACAGAGAGACAGAGAGACAGAGAGACAGAGAGAGAGAGAGGAGCATTGTTTTGCAGACAGGATTACATTGTCTCTCCTTGTCAGATTTCAGACATTGTGTTAAACATTTGTTCAACAGTGTGCAGCTCTCACTCTCTGCTTGTACAAGCAGACACACCTCTACCTCTAACACTGCACAATGACTATACATCATCTTATTTCCCCCAAAATAACTAGTGGCTATTACAATAGTGAAGTTTATTGTCCCTTGAGAGCGCCATCTATCCTCAAACATATGAATGACACCAGGCATGAAGTGTGGGGTAAACCGTTTACAAAGCATTTTCTTTACGGCTGGCATAAATCTTTATGAGATGAGTTTGTAGTGTATATCGTAGAACTGATATAAGTCACATGTAAGGGGGAAAACACACATGAATGGTTTTCTGAAAGTTTTCCACCCAGCTGTTTGAGGGAATGACACTCAGGGAGTTATTTAAAGGCATCCAACAAGAAGTAAGGCAAGCACTCATAGGTCTGAGGTCACTGTTTTAGCTAAGTGTTACAGCGAAGGGAAAGAGGAACATGGCCAATGGTTTTAAATGTGACTTTTATCTTGGGTATGGTTGACTAATACAAATCTGATTCATGCCAAATCAAGTTCAGTTGATCCGACCATGCACAGTTTCAGAATGACAGCCTCCACAGTTAGACGAGAGCACTTTCTTAGGAAGCCTGTTGCAAAATGCTTCATATTCACAAAGCGAGCCCACAGTGGCTCACAGCACACATGACTCGACTGAAGCCTTTTGCATTTGATTGCCTTCCATTGTGTCTGTCTTCATGGGCTGAATAAATGCTGCGTAGATTTGCCTTCTGTCAATAGGACTCTTTTGTAAGCAGCATGTGTACTTGTACTTTTTCACCCTCCTGCTTATCGCCATTAAACCTACAACTGCTCCACCACTTTTTATCTCCTCCATAGGACTTTTTCTTTTGCTAAGTCCACCTCCCTTCCCTCCCTCCCCTCCATCCCTCCCCCTCCCTCCCCTCCCTCCCTCCCTCCCCCTCCCCTCCCTTCCCTCCTTCCATCCCTCCCTCCCCTCCGTCCCTCCCCCTCCCTCCCTCCTTCATCCCTCCCTCCCCCACCCCCCCTCCTTCCATCCCTCCCCCTCCATCCCTCCCTCCCCCACCCTCCCTCCCTCCTTCCATCCCTCCCCCTCCCTCCCTCCTTCCATCCCTCCCTCCCCCACCCTCCCTCCTTCCATCCCTCCCCCTCCATCCCTCCCTCCCCCACCCTCCCTCCCTCCCCCTCCCTCCCTCCTTCCATCCCTCCCTCCCCCACCCTCCCTCCTTCCATCCCTCCCCCTCCATCCCTCCCTCCCCCACCCTCCCTCCCTCCCCCTCCCTCCCTCCCTCCCCCTCCCTCCCCCACCCTCCCTCCCTCCTTCCCTCCCTCCCCCTCCATCCCTCCCTCCCCCACCCTCCCTCCTTCCATCCCTCCCTCCCCCACCCTCCCTCCTTCCATCCCTCCCCCTCCCTCACTCCCTCCCTCTTCCACCCTCCCTCCCTCCCTCCCCCTCTCCCCCTCCCTCCTCATGTATCTGTGGGAGTAAAATTATCAATTAATTTTTTTTCTTGTTTCTTTTCGCTCAGAATGTGGAAGTGTTTTATTGGTGTGGTGAGAAACAATGAAGACAAGGCAGGGCTTTGTGGTGACAGAAATGCATTTTTAACCCTGTGAATGAATGGAGCCTCACATTCCACAGCAGCAGGCCCTTTACTGAATGGCACCACTAACTCTGCTGTTTTCATTACTCATTACTGCCCCCATGGACATGTTCATATACCTTCACCATGGACATGTTCATATACCTTCAGTACTGCCTCCTTTTCACCATGGACATGTTCATATACCTTCAGTACTGCCTCCTTTTCACCATGAACATGTTCATATACCTTCAGTACTGCCTCCTTTTCACCATGAACATGTTCATATACCTTCATTACTGCCTCCTTTTTCACCATGGACATGTTCATATACCTTCATTACTGCCTCCTTTTCACCATGGACATGTTCATATACCTTCAGTACTGCCTCCTTTTCACCATGAACATGTTCATATACCTTCATTACTGCCTCCTTTTCACCATGGACATGTTCATATACCTTCATTACTGCCTCCTTTTCACCATGGACATGTTCATATACCTTCAGTACTGCCTCCTTTTCACCATGAACATGTTCATATACCTTCATTACTGCCTCCTTTTCACCATGGACATGTTCATATACCTTCAGTACTGCCTCCTTTTCACCATGGACATGTTCATATACCTTCATTACTGCCTCCTTTTCACCATGAACATGTTCATATACCTTCAGTACTGCCTCCTTTTCACCATGGACATGTTCATATACCTTCAGTACTGCCTCCTTTTCACCATGAACATGTTCATATACCTTCATTACTGCCTCCTTTTCACCATGGACATGTTCATATACCTTCATTACTGCCTCCTTTTCACCATGGACATGTTCATATACCTTCAGTACTGCCTCCTTTTCACCATGAACATGTTCATATACCTTCATTACTGCCTCCTTTTCACCATGGACATGTTCATATACCTTCATTACTGCCTCCTTTTCACCATGGACATGTTCATATACCTTCATTACTGCCTCCTTTTCACCATGAACATGTTCATATACCTTCATTACTGCCTCCTTTTCACCATGGACATGTTCATATACCTTCATTACTGCCTCCTTTTCACCATGAACATGTTCATATACCTTCATTACTGCCTCCTTTTCACCATGAACATGTTCATATACCTTCATTACTGCCTCCTTTTCACCATGGACATGTTCATATACCTTCATTACTGCCTCCTTTTCACCATGGACATGTTCATATACCTTCAGTACTGCCTCCTTTTCACCATGAACATGTTCATATACCTTCATTACTGCCTCCTTTTCACCATGGACATGTTCATATACCTTCAGTACTGCCTCCTTTTCACCATGGACATGTTCATATACCTTCATTACTGCCTCCTTTTCACCATGGACATGTTCATATACCTTCATTACTGCCTCCTTTTCACCATGGACATGTTCATATACCTTCAGTACTGCCTCCTTTTCACCATGGACATGTTCATATACCTTCAGTACTGCCTCCTTTTCACCATGGACATGTTCATATACCTTCAGTACTGCCTCCTTTTCACCATGGACATGTTCATATACCTTCATTACTGCCTCCTTTTCACCATGGACATGTTCATATACCTTCAGTACTGCCTCCTTTTCACCATGGACATGTTCATATACCTTCATTACTGCCTCCTTTTCACCATGGACATGTTCATATACCTTCATTACTGCCTCCTTTTCACCATGGACATGTTCATATACCTTCATTACTGCCTCCTTTTCACCATGGACATGTTCATATACCTTCAGTACTGCCTCCTTTTCACCATGGACATGTTCATATACCTTCATTACTGCCTCCTTTTCACCATGGACATGTTCATATACCTTCAGTACTGCCTCCTTTTCACCATGGACATTAGGGGTGGGAATCACCAGATGCCCACGATACGATACTGAAACGATACTTGAGTCACGATACGATAGTATTGCGATACTGCGATATTTTCGATATTGCGATATATCGATATTGCGATATATTGAATATTGCGATATTTCGATATATTGCGATTTCTTACTTTTTCAACTGCAAATGATGTCCCCAAAGGAAAACTTTGTCAACATCTGGTTTATATAAGAACAATTTTTCAGTCTGTACATCTGACTTCAACCATTTTATTGCAGCAACATTGTCAAGTAGACAGACCAACAACTTTCATAACGTCATGTCATAGTTGCATGCACCTGACAAACTGAACTGTTTGTTACAGTCTACTTACAGTCCACCTTAACTGGATGTGTGTGTGGACTACTGTACTTATGTAGTTTTTGCAACTTCACTTCACTTACACAAAACATTTTGTGCAGCCCATTCAGTAACTGGGGAATTTGTAAATGACTGTTATGACAAAACTGTTACTGTTAAAACAAAATGAAAATATGCTACCGTTTGTTTACTGCTGGCCTTGGAACTAAAGTTTATAGTAGCCCGGTGGCCTGGCATGGCCTGCACATTTTTTTTTTTTTTTTTTTTTTTTTTTGGCAATATCGATATTTGGACGCCAAAATATCGCGATACTGTGGTGTATCGATTTTTTCCCCCACCCCTAATGGACATGTTCATATACCTTCAGTACTGCCTCCTTTTCACCATGGACATGTTCATATACCTTCAGTACTGCCTCCTTTTCACCATGGACATGTTCATATACCTTCAGTACTGCCTCCTTTTCACCATGGACATGTTCATATACCTTCAGTACTGCCTCCTTTTCACCATGGACATGTTCATATACCTTCAGTACTGCCTCCTTTTCACCATGGACATGTTCATATACCTTCATTACTGCCTCCTTTTCACCATGGACATGTTCATATACCTTCATTACTGCCTCCTTTTCACCATGGACATTAGGGCTGTCACTTTTCATTCGAAATTCGAATGCAACTTCGAATGTGGGGGAAGGGGTTCGTTTTCGAAATGTAATTTGAATGTTCGAATTTTTTATTTTATTTTTATTATTATTATTATTTTTATTTTTTTTATTTTATTTTTTTTATGAACCAAAATTAACCAACTGCTGCTTGCTGGTAATGTTAATCCCATGTCAGAAAAAGTCTCCAGATTTGTCGCGTTAATCTCTTCTGAGAAAGATTGTCTCCAGGGTCTGAAAAGTTGTCTCGAGTTGGATGCAGCCAAGTTTGTGAGGCAGTGTTGTGACTGTGAGCGTCCAAGCTAACACGTCGGGCTGATGCCCGGTGGCCTGCAGTGGGTTGCACCAGCTGTGCGTAAGTTGAAACGTAAGCTAGTTTGAACGTAAAGTCTCACTAAGTCTGAGTTTACGCACTACTAAAAATATTTGGGTTGCACCAAGTGAAATAGTTACAACGTAGGCATAAGTTAGAACTTAAAATTTACACCTACGTCTTACTAGGTGTAAAGTCCTCCGTAAAATAGCAGTTGGCACGGATTGCAACTTGGCACCGTGGCGCATCGTTGTTTTGCGTCCGCAACGCGCTCTCCGTGATAAATTACACCCTTTGATATTTATGACTCACGCTTTTGTTTCCCACAAGCTGCAGCACTGCATACAAATTAAAATAACCGCAACAATTTAGTGAGGCAGGATGGTGGTATAGCCTACAATACTGATGAAGAGCTCACATATAAACGTTAACAGTAATATGAACCTAAACGAACGTTACTCAATAACGTTCTCATTTGATTAGTGTTGATGAAATATGAAAGCACTAATTTGCGGTGGGCAACATGTCCTGTTTTCACTCCACTTAAACAACCGTAAATAAACACAGTTTCCACCGTGCTTTTCACTGATTGGTCACAGATACTGTACACGTCATTGTCTGCGACACTATTTTGGTTAGTATGGACTTTAGGGTCTACTAGTTAAGATGTACCTTACGTCTCCGTGGTGCAACAAAACAAAGACACAACTTTAGTGTCAAACTAACTAGTTTGAACGTAGCAGTTAGTGTGGACTTTACACCCTAACTTAAGACAGAACTTACGTTCAGCTGGTGCAACAGGCTGCTGGACTGAAAAAAAAAAAAAAAAATTTTTTTTTTAAATTAACCAAAAAACTTCGAATATATTCGAACGAATTTCGGGCAATTAAAGTTCGTTCGAATTTTATTTTGGGAAAAAGTGACAGCCCTAATGGACATGTTCATATACCTTCAGTACTGCCTCCTTTTCACCATGGACATGTTCATATACCTTCATTACTGCCTCCTTTTCACCATGGACATGTTCATATACCTTCATTACTGCCTCCTTTTCACCATCGACATGTTCATATACCTTCATTACTGCCTCCTTTTCACCATGGACATGTTCATATACCTTCATTACTGCCTCCTTTTCACCATGGACATGTTCATATACCTTCATTACTGCCTCCTTTTCACCATGGACATGTTCATATACCTTCAGTACTGCCTCCTTTTCACCATGGACATGTTCATATACCTTCATTACTGCCTCCTTTTCACCATGGACATGTTCATATACCTTCAGTACTGCCTCCTTTTCACCATGGACATGTTCATATACCTTCAGTACTGCCTCCTTTTCACCATGGACATGTTCATATACCTTCATTACTGCCTCCTTTTCACCATGGACATGTTCATATACCTTCATTACTGCCTCCTTTTCACCATGGACATGTTCATATACCTTCATTACTGCCTCCTTTTCACCATGGACATGTTCATATACCTTCATTACTGCCTCCTTTTCACCATGGACATGTTCATATACCTTCAGTACTGCCTCCTTTTCACCATGGACATGTTCATATACCTTCAGTACTGCCTCCTTTTAAGTTAAGTTAAGTTAAGTTAAGTTAAGTTATCCTTTATTTATCCCCTTGGGGAAATTCATCCTCTCCAAGCGTAAAAACTTTTATGCGATATTTCGACCTTTATTCAAATTTCTGGTGTTTCCATTCAAGTTTATATTCGCATTTTGGGTAAATGCGAATATCCAGAGGTGGATGGAAACCCTGACATTGACTTTAGTTCAGTCTCCAGATTTCAACCCAGTACAGACCTCTGGGACGAGGCGGAACAGGGCTTTTGTAGCATGAATGACTCTGAAAACTGCTAACATGGGCCAAACTGTGGAAGGTTTCCAGTTTGTTGAATCTAACATGGGCCAAACTGTGGAAGGTTTCCAGTTTGTTGAATCTAACATGGGCCAAACTGTGGAAGGTTTCCAGTTTGTTGAATCTAACGGGTCAAACTGTGGAAGGTTTCCAGCTTGTTGAATCTAACATGGGCCAAACTGTGGAAGGTTTCCAGCTTGTTGAATCTAACATGGGCCAAACTGTGGAAGGTTTCCAGTTTGTTGAATCTAACATGGGCCAAACTGTGGAAGGTTTCCAGCTTGTTGAATCTAACATGGGCCAAAGTCCCTGTGGAAGGTTTCCAGCTTGTTGAATCTAACATGGGCCAAACTGTGGAAGGTTTCCAGTTTGTTGAATCTAACATGGGTCAAACTGTGGAAGGTTTCCAGTTTGTTGAATCTAACATGGGTCAAACTGTGGAAGGTTTCCAGTTTGTTGAATCTAACATGGGTCAAACTGGAAGGTTTCCAGTTTGTTGAATCTAACATGGGCCAAACTGTGGAAGGTTTCCAGCTTGTTTAATCTAACATGGGTCAAACTGTGGAAGATTTCCAGCTTGTTGAATCTAACATGGGCCAAACTGTGGAAGGTTTCCAGCTTGTTGAATCTAACATGGGTCAAACTGTGGAAGGTTTCCAGCTTGTTGAATCTAACATGGGTCAAACTGTGGAAGGTTTCCAGCTTGTTTAATCTAACATGGGTCAAACTGTGGAAGGTTTCCAGCTTGTTGAATCTAACATGGGTCAAACTGTGGAAGGTTTCCAGCTTGTTGAATCTAACATGGGTCAAACTGTGGAAGGTTTCCAGCTTGTTGAATCTAACATGGGTCAAACTGTGGAAGGTTTCCAGCTTGTTGAATCTAACATGGGTCAAACTGTGGAAGGTTTCCAGCTTGTTGAATCTAACATGGGTCAAACTGTGGAAGGTTTCCAGCTTGTTTAATCTAACATGGGTCAAACTGTGGAAGGTTTCCAGCTTGTTGAATCTAACATGGGTCAAACTGTGGAAGGTTTCCAGCTTGTTTAATCTAACATGGGTCAAACTGTGGAAGGTTTCCAGCTTGTTTAATCTAACATGGGTCAAACTGTGGAAGGTTTCCAGCTTGTTTAATCTAACATGGGTCAAACTGTGGAAGGTTTCCAGCTTGTTGAATCTAACATGGGTCAAACTGTGGAAGGTTTCCAGCTTGTTGAATCTAACATGGGTCAAACTGTGGAAGGTTTCCAGCTTGTTTAATCTAACATGGGTCAAACTGTGGAAGGTTTCCAGCTTGTTGAATCTAACATGGGTCAAACTGTGGAAGGTTTCCAGCTTGTTGAATCTAACATGGGTCAAACTGTGGAAGGTTTCCAGCTTGTTTAATCTAACATGGGTCAAACTGTGGAAGGTTTCCAGCTTGTTGAATCTAACATGGGTCAAACTGTGGAAGGTTTCCAGCTTGTTGAATCTAACATGGGTCAAACTGTGGAAGGTTTCCAGCTTGTTTAATCTTAACATGGGTCAAACTGTGGAAGGTTTCCAGCTTGTTGAATCTAACATGGGTCAAACTGTGGAAGGTTTCCAGCTTGTTGAATCTAACATGGGTCAAACTGTGGAAGGTTTCCAGCTTGTTGAATCTAACATGGGTCAAACTGTGGAAGGTTTCCAGTTTGTTGAATCGAACATGGGTCAAACTGTGGAAGGTTTCCAGCTTGTTTAATCTAACATGGGTCAAACTGTGGAAGGTTTCCAGCTTGTTTAATCTAACATGGGTCAAACTGTGGAAGGTTTCCAGCTTGTTGAATCTAACATGGGTCAAACTGTGGAAGGTTTCCAGCTTGTTGAATCTAACATGGGTCAAAGTCCCTGTGGAAGGTTTCCAGTTTGTTGAATCGAACATGGGTCAAACTGTGGAAGGTTTCCAGCTTGTTGAATCGAACATGGGTCAAACTGTGGAAGGTTTCCAGCTTGTTGAATCTAACATGGGTCAAACTGTGGAAGGTTTACAACTTGTTGAATCTAACATGGGTCAAAGTCCCTGTGGAAGGTTTCCAGTTTGTTGAATCTAACATGGGCCAAAGTCCCTGTGGAAGGTTTCCAGTTTGTTGAATCTAACATGGGTCAAACTGTGGAAGGTTTCCAGCTTGTTGAATCTAACATGGGTCAAACTGTGGAAGGTTTCCAGCGTGTTGAATCTAACATGGGTCAAACTGTGGAAGGTTTCCAGCTTGTTGAATCTAACATGGGCCAAACTGTGGAAGGTTTCCAACTTGTTGAATCTAACATGGGTCAAACTGTGGAAGGTTTCCAGCTTGTTGAATCTAACATGGGCCAAACTGTGGAAGGTTTCCAACTTGTTGAATCTAACATGGGTCAAACTGTGGAAGATTTCCAGCTTGTTGAATCCACTTCTGGAAGAATTCAGGCTGGAGGCAAACAGGCATGGTATCCAGTATTAGCCAGTTGGATAGTATAGTACTGTATATTTTAGATTGAGGCTATTCACTCTTTCTGCTCCATCACAGAGTGTCATTTCCACACTGCTCCTCCTCTGTTCACACTGGTGATGTTGGCTGCCATGGAAAAGGACAGATATGAAAAAAGTAATCAAATCACGAGGCGGCCATGTTTATGCGCCTGGTCAGTAAGGCTGGTTTGATGTGTCCAGCTCTGTTCATTCTTCCTCTCCTCTCTGTGAGGCTGGACATTGTAGGAAATCCTCCCTAGACACAAGCGAAGATGTCTCTGCCTTATCAGCCTGAAATAACTTTCTGTGGCATTTTGAGGTTGGATTAGAAGGAGAGGCAGCAAACAACAAGTGTGAAACCCATTTTAACAGCTGTTCTTTTTTTTGGGTTATGTAACAAAAATAACGGGGGGGGGGGGGGGGGTGTATGCGCACATCTTGTGGCTCGGTTGTCCGGACAATCCATCTCATTTTGAATATGAGGGTGTTGTGTTGTGTCTGCTCTGTGGCATTGAGTCCTTGCTGCTCGGTGGGGCTTTCCACTCTCAAAGGGCAATGTCTCTGTGTTAGCCTAGAAACACCAAGCTCCTGGATTAAATTATAAATGAGCCCTCCATGGGAAACGCATTGCTTAGCGCCTAGGATAATCAAGAGGAATTTATTTTTGCTGGGACTACAGTCACCACACATATTGCCAGTATGTTTACCCTTCACTTACCAGTAACAAGGCTCTTGGTTACCCATTTCTCTGTCAACTTTGGTAACAGGTGGGTAGTTAATCCCTATATTTGGGTCGCCTGCACTCCCTCTCCTCAACACACACGCATGCACGGATTGCACGCATATGTGTGTGTGTGTGTGCATGCACGCACACGCACACACACACACACACACACACACACACACACACACACACACACACACACACACACAGATCAATAGAGTCCATGCCAAGCGAGCAGCACTGGCCTGATAGCCCAAATGAGCCAAAGAAATGATGTGGTAATCAGAGGATTAAGATAGGAGGGGGGTAGAGCTGGTGGGGGGTAAGGGAGGTGTTGGCTGGGGGATTTAATTCTGGGCTCATTCGGGAGGTGCTGTGCACGGCCCTGTTTGGGTGTTTGAGGCCTGACACGGATTTCTTCAATCGAAGTAGCTGATTGCCAGTATTTTTGTGCCAATATATTCATTATCTTTTCCCCAAGTTTTCCCAAGAATTGTAGTCTTGTCAGCTTGTCAAAAACTGAAAAGGAAATTCTTTGAGGCGGGTTTATATTTACAACAAAGTCAAACTCGCCTGCAACAGAAACAGTCTAACAGAGCACCACATATAAATGTGTGTATATGCACATATGAATTTATTGGCACTCCACACCGGTGGGGATGCTGGGAAATAGCAGTGAGGAAAACTGTGAGAACAACAAACAATAGCAATGTCTTTGAGGAGCGAGCAACAGAGGCTGAGGCTGAGGTTAATCTGAGGGTTTAGAACATACATGGGCAACATACGGCCCGCGGGCCGTATATATGGAATATCTTTCAATAATCTTTATGACTAAAAGGCTAAAAGTAATCTCATGTGTAAGAAAGGACTGTTCTACATTGAAGTAGAAATTTAAATAATGAACTTGTTGGTTTTGGATTTCTTTAGCTTCAAGAGTGCATTTTTGTTCGTGTGACCCTCAACACAGGCTTTGAGAATCCCGGCCACTTACTGATACTCATATTCTGGTTTATTTTAAGAAAAACATTTCGGCTAGTGGAAATTCTAATTGGCTGGTAACTTTAAAATCTAGCAGCCATATTGGCAGGTGGTGAAAAAAGTTAATTTCAAGCCCTGCAGGGAGAGCAGGTGGTGACATAGGAGTGAGTGAGAAAAGGATCAAATATTGGTAGTTAAGACTGAATAATGACATCACAACTGTTAATTTAAAATTAGTTATTCCTCTAAACCTGGCTTCAAATGCCCCAAATTTTTCACGCTGGCGCCGTTCAGCCCTCGGCAAAATCTGGTAGCAAGGACATCATCAAAGTTGCCCATCCATGGGTTACGGCATGACAATATTTGTTCCGGCCCCGGCAACAATCTGGGTTTCTCATGTGGCCCCTCATGAAAAATAGTTGCCCACCCCTGGTTTAGAACAAGGTTGGGCAATTATCTTTACTGGGGGGGGCCACATGACAAACCCAGATTGTCGCCGGGGGCAAGAAAATGTTGTCATGCCATAACCTCTAATTACTAGATGAAATGATAGAAAACATACTGTGCACTTATTCTTCAGCATTTATTACATTTAAAATCACTCCAAACAGCTAATTCAGGTCATCTCATTTGATGTTTTAGCCTCATACGTAAAATGGTGTGGTTTGTCCTATACCTCCTGGGCCAGGCAGAACAATCATAAGGGCCGCTTCTGGCCCCCAGGCCGCATCATGCCCAAACTGACTGTGTGATATCAGGTTTTTTTTAAATAAAGGGCCAATATATTGACCCCCTTTATCACTCTACATTTACAGCTGCACAGGCCTGTTGTGATCGAGGGTGGAGGTTAGGCTTGGACAGATGACGCCTATGCAAAAACTGCAGTTCCTCAAATGGCCACTTGAGGCTGGCTGCCAAAATCTCAGAATGCCCCTAAAAACCATGATCCAGGGGAAAATATTGCCCCCAATATTTTGATAATTTTATTTTCATTCAATTAATTTAATTTCCATCTCTAACACACACTGCAAGCTGGTTACCAGAAGACAACGATAAAGAACACACTCACACAAACAGCACCGTTGATCACACTACACACTTTAGCAACTTTATGCACTAATTACTATTTTTTTAAAGTGCCCCCAAAATTGTGTAAATGCCCCCAGATTTTTAGATATTGGGGGCAAATGTTGCCCCGAAAATATTTGTTTTTAATTTCCTACGCCGTTTGGGCGTGATTGAAAGGTCGCCTGTCCAGTGATCGTTCAGCTCGCCGATCATGGACCAATAGCAGGCGATGCTGTGAAACACCCGGTCTGTCTCGAGCTGCGCAAGAAGTAGAGATGCGCGGATGAGCTTTTATGCCACCCTAATCCGCGTGTATGCATGAGCCATCCGCCCGCCATAAATCCGTGCCAATTATTTCGTACTATTTATAGATCCACGCCTGCTCACAACGCTATGAGCGATTTGGGTAGATTAACTTAGTGTTTCTGCTGCCGTCGGTGCGGTCGCTGCAGTCCACTCCAAATAAACTTCCATGCTGTATTATAATCCAGTCCAGCACTTGCCCATGTAGCATACTAGGCTAACGCTATAGCTTTAAGATCAAGACTGGATTGAGCTGTATGGGAAAATAATACTAGCACTTCTCTTCCAACGTGTCTTCAGTGGAGATTCCTGTTTGACGTTCTGGTGACATCATTGACCATATAAGGAGTTAAGAAAGAAGGCATCCCATCGTGTGGCTATTTGTTTACTACTGCCTTGCGTCCTTGGGGGTCCTTGCCAGCTAAGGCGGCTAACATAGGCGGCTAACATGTGCCTGATGAAAAATTCAGCTTAAAATACGTTCATAGACTAGATCACGTAATTAATATTAATGTTCCTCATTAATGATACATCATTTCACCCGCCCGCAACCCATCCGCTATTAATCAGAATGTTTATTTCTATGATCCGCCCTGCCCGCGGGGTGGGATATCCGCGGTCAGCGCGGTTATAACTGCAGCCCGCGCATCGCTAGCAAGAACCAAGATGGCAGCAGCCAAAACGCCAAACTAGAGGCTTCAAAATGTGTCCACGAAGCACCGGGTGTCAGTGTCACACTCACTCCATCATCTCTTTTCACAGTCAGGTTGTGATGCAAGCTGCTTTGATGCTCCATGCAAATGCACTGGAGATTTGAAGCTGAATTGGATAGGATGTGGCAGGATAGGATGTGGCAGGGTTTCCATAAAACCCATGCATGTACACTATATTTGATGTTGCATTATCCATCACCGTCACCCGCGTTGATTTTCCATCTTACACATTATTGATGATCCAATGAAAGAACAATCGCTAGCAGCACGCAACATTGAGATGAATGCGCTGGAGTCATTAGCAGTCCTTATCAGGTTTAGCTGACACACCACAGTGATCATAGTTAATAGATTTCTGCCTGCGTCTATGAACCAATGGTTGGCATTGTTGCAGTGATTGCTGCAGGATTAAAGAAGAGAAATAAGCTTAGCTGGGAGAAGTAGCCCAGAGAACCACGTGGCTGTGATCAGGGATTGGACGGGAGAGAGAGAGAGAGAGCTGCCTAGGAAGGAAGAGCTCTCTTTGTCCAGCCCAGATGTCACTGTAGTAGACTACCATTATTGATCCACTTATATAAACACACACACACACACACACACACACACACACACACACACACACACACACACACACACACACACACACACACACACACACAGACACACCTTAATTATTAAATTCTATAAAATGGGAATTCAAAAAGGATACAGTCAATTCTGTTTGAGAAGCCCAATTTACTATTGACTTTTCTTAGATCATAAATAATGTCTTTATTATTATTATTTTTTATTATTATTGTTGTTGTTGTTATTGTTATTATATAAAGCAGTCTCTCTGATGGAAACAAATACTGGTTAGCACAATTACAAAATATGAAACAATCAAAGAAGGACATAAAAGACACAACTAAATAAAGTTATTTGAACATTCTTGATAGGCTCTATCTGGCACAATGCATCACCCCCTCCACTGAGTGAATCTTGCTAGTTATTTTGACGTGCTTTTTCTTGCCATTGCATTCATAACCTTGTGCAGTTTATCTCTCTCTGTCTGCTTGTTTGTCTGCCAGACTTTGCCCTTCAAAATGGCCTTCATCACATTTGATGGGCCATTTCTGTCACACTGAAAACTGTAGCTAAGAGACATGCTACAGTGTAGCGTGTCTCTGGATCAAACTCTACTCAAGTGTGTGCGTGTGTGTGTGTGTGTGTGTGTGTGTGTGTGTGTGTGTGTGTGTGTGTGTGTGTGTGTGTGTGTGTGTGTGTGTGTGTGCGCGCGTGCGTGTGTGTGTGTGTGGGGGGGGGGTGCTGGGTGTGGAGGGGACATGGCACCCAAACTTAATCCAAACTCACAGCAGCCCAGAGGGCATTAAGGGTGGGTGGGGGTGGGGTGGACTGTTTCCTAAGCAGAGAGGCTCCTTTTAGCATTGGCCATTCTGTTCCAGTTAACACACACACACACACACACACACACACACACACACACACGCACGCACGCACGCACGCACACACACACACACACACACACACACACACACACACACACACACACACACACACACACACACACACTAAATAAGAAAGAGTGGACTCCTCTGTCCTCTTCAGGGTGTCTGCGGGTCCTTAAAAAGTCTTAAAGTATAGGAACCACTGATTGAACACAACATTGCCACTCCATGGAAGATTTGACATGTGCTGTGCTGCAATATGTAGAAAGGAAGAACTAGTAGTTAGGTAGTTAGCATGAGCAGTCATTGAACTAGTAGTTAGGTAGTTAGCATGAGCAGTCATTGAACTAGTAGTTAGGTAGTTAGCATGAGCAGTCATTGAACTAGTAGTTAGGTAGTTAGCATGAGCAGTCATTGAACTAGTAGTTAGATAGTTAGCATGAGCAGTCATTGAACTAGTAGTTAGGTAGTTAGCATGAGCAGTCATTGAAGAAGTACTAGTTAGATAGCATGAGCAGTCATTGAAGAAGTAGTAGTTAGCATGAGCAGTCATTGAAGAAGTATAGTTAGGTAGTTAGCATGAGCAGTCATTGAGTTAGGTAGTTAGCATGAGCAGTCATTGAGTTAGGTAGTTAGCATGAGCAGTCATTGAGTTAGGTAGTTAGCATGAGCAGTCATTGAGTTAGGTAGTTAGCATGACTCTCTCGTAACGGGACAAGCCCGTCTTTTATTGTCACACGAACATCACAATACATGCATGCGGCCACAACACACTCATGCTGACGGTGGCCGGTGAAAAGTGTCCTCTGCATTTAACCCATCCAGGCATGTCCTTTCCTCCGGGGGGCAGGCCAGGAGCAGTGGTCGCTTTCTCGTACAGCGCCCGGGGACCAACTTCGGGTGTTGTCGTCACTGGTCGGATGACGATGACGATCTGATCTTCTGCATGTTTTTAGTGGGGGGTTATATACGGAGGAACCCCCCTGGGGGAGCACGGGGAGAACATGCAAATCCACACAGAGAGAAGGGCCCTTACGACGAGATACCCCACCTGGGCAGTAGGCACTGAAGATATGGGGGGGAACACAACCACAGCACCCACAGTGTCCCAGGCGAGAATCGAACTCAGGACCTTCTGACTGTGAGGCGACAGCTCTACCACTGAGCCACCGTGCCCCCTATGAGCAGTCATTGAGTTAGGTAGTTAGCATGAGCAGTCATTGAGTTTGGTAGTTAGCATGAGCAGTCATTGAGTTAGGTAGTTAGCATGAGCAGTCATTGAGTTAGGTAGTTAGCATTAGCAGTCATTGCCACCATGGCTGAACTGAGCCAAAAAAAGAAAAGCACCACCTGTCTCACTCAAACGTCATGAACAGAAGGAGAAAGACGTTAGGACGCTGACACTGTTTGGCTGACAGGTGATCTGCAGGAAGCAATGAGCGCTGCTGAGCGCACCAAAGACAGGAACAAGAAAGAGGAACTTATGGATCACCACTTTATGCAAAGTTTATTCACCCTGTAATGGTGTATTTTTAAATTTACCACGTTTCATTTTGATGCACATGTACAATTAGATGTTTTACGGCCAGGGACATTTTGTCAAGGCAGAGTTTGAAAGTAAGGCAAACGAAATAAGGACAAATACTCTGAATTTCGTAGTTCAAGCAAAATATGTGAATGGGACTGGCAGTCGTATCTCTTTGTGGCACTCCCAGTTTGTCACAATGAGATGCATGCATGTTGACTCAGACCAACACAGAATAGTGCTGTGTTTATTTGCTAATATAAATGCAGATAGACTTCATGTCCAAGTCCATATACCGGTACCTTTAATGCCGTTGTTTCCTTTTGCACATTCTACCCATTTATAATTTTAGAATTATCATAGAGTTATGTGCAATCCTAGATTGCACATAACTCTATGCATGGATTATCTGAAGGCATAGCAAGCATCTCTACTGGACAGAATGGATAACAAACACACAAACACTCAGAAACAAAAAACTTTTTCTCCTCCGTTGTCCAATCTCCCATGAGGAACTCGCTAACTACTGCAGTTAACCCAGTTACGCATGAGAATAACGTTAAAAGGTAGCAACAACGTATATACGTCTGCTCTGCTTTTTCCATGTGAATCAAATCAGCCTCACTACATCATTATTGTCCTGTATAGTCAGCAGAGCTCTTTCATTCACAGTCAGGATGGAAGCTAGTGGATGTAGTTAGTGCAGATTGAAGGCCAGTGATGCTGCATGTCTGACTGACTTAGGGAAACAAGCTGGAAATGTCTCCAGGCTACTGCAGCTAATCATTCAACACAGAGGAACTGATCGTTAGCCGCTCATGTCAGCCTAACCTTGCCACGATGTGTGTGTGTGTGTGTGTGTGTGTGTGTGTGTGTGTGTGTGTGTGTGTGTGTGTGTGTGTGTGTGTGTGTGTGTGTGTGTGTGTGTGTGTGCGCGTGCGTGCGTGCGTGCGTGTGTGTGTGTGTGCGTGCATGCGTGCGTGACTGACACTGTGTGTGTGTGCCTGTGTGCGTGTACTGTGTAGAGACAAATTACCAGTGGGTACAGCACAGGAGTGCACTAGATTGAATCCATAATGATCAGTGTTGTGTGGTAGCAAGTCATATTTTCCATCTTTTCCAGTCATCTGTGTTGTAACAAACAACTGTGTTAACTTACTGCTATATTACTGATGCAGTATTAGTAATGAAAATTTTTAATCTTTTTTCGTAATTTTGTCATCTCCCCCTCTAAATATCAGATTGAACTAAACCAGCCTAAATCCAACTAAACTAACTGACTTTCTCCGGGTGGAAAGATTCCTTCTCCTTCAGTGACAAGGGTAGGCTACTAACCATGTGGCCATCTTGCTGCCAAATAATAGGGCAGTGGTGGCCCAATGGTTAGAGAAGCGAGCTTGTGACCGGAAGGTCGTCGGTTCAATCCCCGGGACCGGCAGGATAAATCTGGGTGGGGAAAGTGAAAAGGCAGCACTTGCCCCTCCCTCATTACCACCACTGAGGTGCCCTTGAGCAAGGCCCTTATCCCAAACCGCTCCAGTGGAGCTGATCAGTGGCCAGCAGATCAGACTGTGGTTGTACTGGTCAGCTTCCAGGTATGAATGTGTGTGTGAATGTGAACAGGGCACTCCTGAAAAAGAGAGCATTGCTCTCAGTGAGACTCCCCCTGTATAAATAAAGGTAAAAAAAAAATAAAAAAAAAATAGTCACCTAATGAACCAGGAGCGTTTCTTGTTCCCTTCCACTGCCTGGGGTTTGAACAGGTCCAGGTCATCATCAGTCTGCTTGTCTACTTCAGGCCAGAGGTTCATGGTTTTTGAGACTTTTCATCCTGTAGTGTAGTCTTTCAAATACAATCTATGGAGAGCTGGGAAGCTTTGGATGATCTCAACTTCTCATCTATTTTGCACTTGCTGGGCGGAACTATTATTCTTAGAAGAAAAGCATGTTGTTGGGTTCGGTAGTAAAGGAAATAAAGGAAGTGCTGGAATTAGGCTTGCCGCGATATTAGGTGTTACCGGTGTTACACGGTAGTGGGGGATACACCATAGGTGGAGTTTGACTTTTAGCTCTGGGGGGCCACTTCTGCAGGAGACACACACAAATAAATGGCCGTTTTAGATTTGAAATTTTGCCCGGTTGAAGCCAGATTTAGAGGAATATCTCATTTTAAGGCTGGCATCATCATGGTCTCTCTCTAATTATTGTTTAATAAGTATAAGAATGGAAATATAAGAAATATTAGATGAGTAGAATTACAGAACATTAATACTCATTATTGTATGTTTAGTAATGTAATGTATATCTTATAGCGCTTCACTGTTCACTGTTGCTTTTGACCGTGCTCAAAGACACTTTACAAATACAGGATAAAACAACTTTAATAAAGAGAGAAAATATTAAAATAGATGAGAGAGAGAGAGGGGGAGAGAGAGAGAAATATTATAGGTCAAAAGCAACAGTGAAAAGGGCTTTTTTGGAAAGATGACATAATGAGTATGAAAGACAATGAGTTTTGGCCTGTCAGATGTGACTGGGGAGGGCCTTCCAGAGGGAGGGGGCAGCTGCAGCAAGGCCCTGTCAGAGGCCCCCCTGTCACAACTTTAGCAAAGAGATACCTGTGATTCTTGTCAAAGTGGATATAAATTGTATGATCATATTCAGCCAGACAGTGAGATGGAGATTTACAATGGTGAGCAAAACATTTATTTATTTTTTTACCCCCATTAACTCCGCCCATGGGATACACCGATTACACAACATGTCCATCGTTAACACCGTTTGTTTTTATGGAGGAACAAATGAAAGGAAAACACAGCAGTTTCAGCGTGCCGTGCGCCGGGGTCAATTACAAGCGCTCCCTCTGGGCTGCAGTGTGGCTCCACTGTTCTGGTTAGATCAGTAACTAATGTTAGTTAACGCTATGCATCTTATGAACACAAATTATACCCTCCTCATACAAATGTAGCTAAGACCCTTTAGCTAAGCCTGCGTGTGCATGCTGTTGTCACTGCGGGCCATCTCTGGAAATGTGCCTTTTTTTCCACAGCGAAAAGTCGATGCTAACTTAGCATCATTGCTAGCGGGAAGTCTCCACAGGCGTCTGAAAAGTTGTCTCGAGTCAGATGCAGCCATGAGTTGTGATGCAGCCAGTGTTGTGTATGACTGTGATCATCTAAGCCAGTGGTTCCCAACCTTTTTTGTCTTATGTACCCCTTGAGCTGTTTTTCCATGACAATAGTACCCCTCACTCATGCGTGTTGATGATTACATACAAGTAAATCTATACAAAATATGTTTCACTGAACTGCCGGTGTTTGGGCTTTTTAGTTGTTGTTTTTTGTCATTATCAGTTGCGGCACACACATCACATTTTAACAATGGGCTTATGAAATGACTTGGAATATATATATATTTATTTATCATTTTGGAGGTAAATTGTATTCTCCAATCATTCCAAGTACCCCCTGCAAGCTGCTCAAGTACCCCTAGGGGTACACGTACCCCTGGTTGGGAATCACTGATCTAAGCTAACGTTAGTACGTTACACAGCAGCAGCGTCTTGTCTCTATTACCCTACAGAATGGACGGTTAAAGCATAGACTCTTGCTTACTTTAAAACTTTTATTATCAACATACATATAACGTAACGTTCCCTCTAGTCTAGCTGCTGCTGAGGATATCAGACTGGTGTCTCACTGTTATTGTTCCCGGGAACAACATGCACTATAGGAACTAACAATCCTATTGTTTACTCTTTTATTTTTACGGTGTCACCGGTAACACCGGTGTTGTCACGTGTTTATTACCCGGTGGGAAAATGTCCACTCCGTGGCATCTCGAGCTGGAATCTGACTAAGTGGGGACTGTTTCTGATTAATTACTTTACAGTGAAGTAAAACATAATTTTGCTGCATGATGATGGGACGCCCCGCAACCGCCATGTGAATGTCGGAAGCCCTTGAGAGGGTGAGGAAGGTGAGGGAAAGGAATATACAGGAGTGAAGCAGGCTTTAGGAAGTGGTGGAGGAGTTAGCGCATGCAGGGTCAGGCAGGCTTCAGGGTCACCGAGGAGGACAGGGGTGAGGAGGAGGAGGGCCGCCCAGGGGCTAATGACCTCGCCCTAAACCCACATGTGGGTCAGAGACGACGGTTCAACTCCAAGCATGCGTGCAAGATGAATGCAAGGCCAAGATGCAGGGAAGTGAAGTCTGGCATTCAGCCATGTGCCTCCACCAGCTATTCAGCCATGTGCCTCCACCAGCTATTCAGCCATGTGCCTCCTCCAGCTATTCAGCCATGTGCCTCCACCAGCTATTCAGCCATGTGCCTCCGCCAGCTATTCAGCCATGTGCCTCCACCAGCTATTCAGCCATGTGCCTCCACCAGCTATTCAGCCATGTGCCTCCACCAGCTATTCAGCCATGTGCCTCCTCCAGCTATTCAGCCATGTGCCTCCAACCAGCTATTCAGCCATGTGCCTCCACCAGCTATTCAGCCATGTGCCTCCACCAGCTATTCAGCCATGTGCCTCCACCAGCTATTCAGCCATGTGCCTCCACCAGCTATTCAGCCATGTGCCTCCTCCAGCTATTCAGCCATGTGCCTCCAACCAGCTATTCAGCCATGTGCCTGCACCAGCTATTCAGCCATGTGCCTCCACCAGCTATTCAGCCATGTGCCTCCACCAGCTATTCAGCCATGTGCCTCCACCAGCTATTCAGCCATGTGCCTCCACCAGCTATTCAGCCATGTGCCTCCACCAGCTATTCAGCCATGTGCCTCCTCCAGCTATTCAGCCATGTGCCTCCACCAGCTATTCAGCCATGTGCCTCCTCCAGCTATTCAGCCATGTGCCTCCACCAGCTATTCAGCCATGTGCCTCCTCCAGCTATTCAGCCATGTGCCTCCTCCAGCTATTCAGCCATGTGCCTCCACCAGCTATTCAGCCATGTGCCTCCTCCAGCTATTCAGCCATGTGCCTCCTCCAGCTATTCAGCCATGTGCCTCCTCCAGCTATTCAGCCATGTGCCTCCACCAGCTATACAGCCATGTGCCTCCACCAGCTATTCAGCCATGTGCCTCCACCAGCTATTCAGCCATGTGCCTCCACCAGCTATTCAGCCATGTGCCTCCACCAGCTATTCAGCCATGTGCCTCCACCAGCTATTCAGCCATGTGCCTCCACCAGCTATTCAGCCATGTGCCTCCACCAGCTATTCAGCCATGTGCCTCCACCAGCTATTCAGCCATGTGCCTCCACCAGCTATTCAGCCATGTGCCTCCACCAGCTATTCAGCCATGTGCCTCCACCAGCTATACAGCCATGTGCCTCCACCAGCTATTCAGCCATGTGCCTCCACCAGCTATTCAGCCATGTGCCTCCACCAGCTATACAGCCATGTGCCTCCACCAGCTATTCAGCCATGTGCCTCCACCAGCTATTCAGCCATGTGCCTCCACCAGCTCTTGCTGAGAAAGAAAGATACAAAGAAGCTAAAAAGGAGAAATCTCTCTTAGTGTTCCTCATCTCTCTCACACAAAAAGCAGCATCCAGAGGTAGAAGTGTGTTGCACTTCTCTCTCATGACTTCCATAAGTGTTGCTATGACCGGGACTCATTGACCTTCCATTATGCGACCTGAAGACAGAGCCAGTCTTTAGCCAATGCTTTGCTCATATTTAACACACGAGATAGCGGAGTACTTCATATTTAACACATGAGATAGCGGAGTACTTCATATTTAACACATGAGATAGCGGAGTACTTCATATTTAACACATGAGATAGCGGAGTACTTCATATTTAACACATGAGATAGCCGAGTACTTCATATTTAACACATGAGATAGCGGAGTACTTCATATTTAACACATGAGATAGCGGAGTACTTCATATTTAACACATGAGATAGCCGAGTACTTCATATTTAACACATGAGATAGCGGAGTACTTCATATTTAACACATGAGATAGCCGAGTACTTCATATTTAACACATGAGATAGCGGAGTACTTCATATTTAACACATGAGATAGCGGAGTACTTCATATTGAACACATGAGATAGCGGAGTACTTCATATTTAACACATGAGATAGCCGAGTACTTCATATTTAACACATGAGATAGCGGAGTACTTCATATTTAACACATGAGATAGCGGAGTACTTCATATTTAACACATGAGATAGCCGAGTACTTCATATTTAACACATGAGATAGCGGAGTACTTCATATTTAACACATGAGATAGCCGAGTACTTCATATTTAACACATGAGATAGCGGAGTACTTCATATTTAACACATGAGATAGCGGAGTACTTCATATTTAACACATGAGATAGCCGAGTACTTCATATTTAACACATGAGATAGCGGAGTACTTCATATTTAACACATGAGATAGCCGAGTACTTCATATTTAACACATGAGATAGCGGAGTACTTCATATTTAACACATGAGATAGCGGAGTACTTCATATTTAACACATGAGATAGCGGAGTACTTCATATTGAACACATGAGATAGCGGAGTACTTCATATTTAACACATGAGATAGCGGAGTACTTCATATTTAACACATGAGATAGCGGAGTACTTCATATTTAACACATGAGATAGCGGAGTACTTCATATTTAACACATGAGATAGCGGAGTACTTCATATTTAACACATGAGATAGCGGAGTACTTCATATTTAACACATGAGATAGCGGAGTACTTCATATTTAACACATGAGATAGCGGAGTACTTCATATTTAACACATGAGATAGCGGAGTACTTCATATTGAACACATGAGATAGCGGAGTACTTCATATTTAACACATGAGATAGCCGAGTACTTCATATTTAACACATGAGATAGCGGAGTACTTCATATTTAACACATGAGATAGCGGAGTACTTCATATTTAACACATGAGATAGCCGAGTACTTCATATTTAACACATGAGATAGCGGAGTACTTCATATTTAACACATGAGATAGCCGAGTACTTCATATTTAACACATGAGATAGCGGAGTACTTCATATTTAACACATGAGATAGCGGAGTACTTCATATTTAACACATGAGATAGCCGAGTACTTCATATTTAACACATGAGATAGCGGAGTACTTCATATTTAACACATGAGATAGCCGAGTACTTCATATTTAACACATGAGATAGCGGAGTACTTCATATTTAACACATGAGATAGCGGAGTACTTCATATTTAACACATGAGATAGCGGAGTACTTCATATTGAACACATGAGATAGCGGAGTACTTCATATTTAACACATGAGATAGCGGAGTACTTCATATTTAACACATGAGATAGCGGAGTACTTCATATTTAACACATGAGATAGCGGAGTACTTCATATTTAACACATGAGATAGCGGAGTACTTCATATTTAACACATGAGATAGCGGAGTACTTCATATTTAACACATGAGATAGCGGAGTACTTCATATTTAACACATGAGATAGCGGAGTACTTCATATTTAACACATGAGATAGCGGAGTACTTCATATTGAACACATGAGATAGCGGAGTACTTCATATTTAACACATGAGATAGCGGAGTACTTCATATTTAACACATGAGATAGCGGAGTACTTCATATTTAACACATGAGATAGCGGAGTACTTCATATTTAACACATGAGATAGCGGAGTACTTCATATTGAACACATGAGATAGCGGAGTACTTCATATTTAACACATGAGATAGCGGAGTACTTCATATTTAACACATGAGATAGCGGAGTACTTCATATTTAACACATGAGATAGCGGAGTACTTCATATTTAACACATGAGATAGCGGAGTACTTCATATTTAACACATGAGATAGCGGAGTACTTCATATTTAACACATGAGATAGCGGAGTACTTCATATTTAACACATGAGATAGCGGAGTACTTCATATTTAACACATGAGATAGCGGAGTACTTCATATTGAACACATGAGATAGCGGAGTACTTCATATTTAACACATGAGATAGCGGAGTACTTCATATTTAACACATGAGATAGCGGAGTACTTCATATTTAACACATGAGATAGCGGAGTACTTCATATTTAACACATGAGATAGCGGAGTACTTCATATTTAACACATGAGATAGCGGAGTACTTCATATTTAACACATGAGATAGCGGAGTACTTCATATTTAACACATGAGATAGCGGAGTACTTCATATTTAACACATGAGATAGCGGAGTACTTCATATTTAACACATGAGATAGCGGAGTACTTCATATTTAACACATGAGATAGCGGAGTACTTCGCCTTCACTTTCCACTTCATGTTTCTCTAGTTAATAAGCTGGATGTATCACATCATTTGCCATCTCCTCTCATTTCACATGTACAATCAATGGCTATAAAATGCATTCACCTTCCTCTGACTTTCTTGTGCGTATTTTGATTAAAGTCGCCGATATTCCATACGTTTAAATTGGACCTATTTATTGAGACTTGAAGTAAGAGCGGAACGTGCTCAGTTCTGACTTGGTCTTAATTGTAGCTCTCGCGGTCTTGGCTGTTGTTTGCTACCTGCCCCAGCTGCTTCTCTGTCTGTCTGTTGCTCATGGCCTCGCAGTCAACTACACAGGGGAGAAGAGACCAAAGACAGGGAGCTATTTACCCCCCTTCCCCACATCCACCACCACCACCTTTTTCATTGGCTCTTTATGTTTTGTAAAGAATCCCCCAACACACACACACACACGCACACACACACACGCACACACACACACACACACACACACACACACACACGCACACGCACACGCACACACACACACACACACACACACACACACACACACACACACACACACACACACACATACCCTCCCTCCCCTTAGCTATCCCCCTGGCCTCAGTGGCCTGTTCCCACATTGTATCCAGATGTGAGGAGGGTAGTTGAGGAGAGGAAGGTAGGGGCCCCCGGTAGCAGCACCAGCACAGCACCCCCCCTCCATGTCCAACACCATCCCAAACTGACAGGGCTGACAAAGCTCCGGAGACTAGCGCCAATCAGCTGAGGACTAGAAGCAAATGAGAGAGAAACCATATTCATCACATTCACATTTTTATTTTTTATTTTTTTACGGTTGCATTAAAGTAATACTCTGTGATACATGCATAATACATACATGCCAATGTTGCTACTCTCCATCACTCAATCACTGCTTCATTAACGCACTACAGTAGTGAGTTCATGCCATATAGTTAATGAAATATTTCTGTTCAACACACCCGGTGTCTGGTAGCTCTTTACTGGGAAAAAAAATATTCTGCTGCACAGGAAATGTGCTATACTAGGCATCTTGCATATATAGGCTCGCCAGCTGCGCGGCCTCGCCCGCCCCGCAGCTCGCATATGCAGCGCGGCCGCAGCGCGGCCTCGCCCGCAACTCGGCTGCTGCGCGGCCTCACCCGCAACTCGGCTGTTGCGTGGCCTCACCTGCCCTATTGGCGCACGCGCAATGTCTCCCCCTCAGTCTCTCTCCCTCCCCCTCTCTCTCTCCCTCAGTCTCCCCCCCTCTCTCTCCCTCGCCTCTGTGTGTGTGTGTGTGTGTGTGTGTGTGTGTGTGTGTGTGTGTGTGTGTGTGTGTGTGTGTGTGTGTGTGTGAGAGAGTGAATGAATTTATGACATCACTGATGAAGATCAGTGGGACAGAGAAACAGAGAAACAGACAGAGCCCGAGCTCCTTTTTATATACGGATGATGATGAGGATGTTTCTGCCGGTTTAACATGATGTTAGCATGAGCAGTGATAGCCACAGAGAAACAAAAGAGCGCCACCCACAGAAACTACATCGAAAGAAAACCCAAATAAAAAAAGTCACAATGCTGGACACACCGACAAATTATCTTTGGGAAGTGGAGGAGTTCATAGTGATTATCTCCATATTATTCCCATAAACTGAAACCAGAGAGATGGGAGTCTGTCGCTCTTGAGACTGGCTGTAATAATCTAATCCCTGGCCACAGAACTCTATTTAAAGACCACATACACTAATCCCATCAGATTATACCTGAGCAACTCCACACAATCATACAATTAATACTCTTAAGAATGGCTACAAATGTCTGACTCCCCCCCCCCCACCCCCCCCAAACTCAAATCAAAACCTAATAGTTCACATGCAAAAATGTTACCTGTTTTTGTTCTCTTAATCTCATTCTCAGAGAGAATGCAGGCAGGCATGGCACAGCCTAACCATGTGCACCACACCAGCTCATCCACAACAACTGACTAGTTTATTAAGTTGGTCCTCTCATGTGAATACTAATCCAAAATTGGTTAACAGATCAAATCATCAACAAATAAAAGCATCTTATTCAGACGTAGGTCAACAGATAATAATATTTTTCACAATAGGTTATAAGGTTAACAAATAAAAACATATTTTTCAGTATATACTAGCATGAAAAGTACACGCATGTATGAAGGTGCAGTACCAGCAGGGGGCAATTTGATGCCGATGACCAGAGTTCGATTCCCAGCTTAAGTCACATTTAAATTTTTAACAAACTGATTAAATTGAACCATGACCAACCCCTAATGAATCAGAATGACATTTAGCTGCCATTACTCAAGGCTCCTCTTTTGAACAAAGTTTCAGCACGATGCCATGTAAAACAGCATAGCTGTGGCTGGCCAAAATTCTTGAAACAGACATTGCCCACATTGCCAAATGTATATATAGATGAACAATAGCTGCTCTGCCTCTATGAACTTTACAAGTAGCTTTTCACTATTTTCACGATAGGACTCAGGAGATATTTTTGCTGGCAAACCTTTATTTGTCACCAAAGTGCATGCCATTACCATCCTAAACTTTAGGTAAGTTCCTTTAGGTCGTAAAGTATCAGGACAGCTTCATTTGCTGATCAAAGTGCCAGTACTTAAGAGCTATACAGATCGTAATGTAATCACCTCCTAATGTGGTGATCTATGCTTGCAGCTGGCTTCTGTGCGTATTGCGATATGACTCCTTGTACCATAGTTAGGTTTACATACTTGGACACCAGGGCATCATTGTCCCAGATACCTGGAGCTGGATGGAAGTGTGTGTCCTGCTTCAGTGTGTTTTAGGATGGAAGTGTGTGTTCTGCTTCAGTGTGTTTTAGGATGTTAGTGTGTGTCCTGCTTCAGTGTGTGTCCTGCTTCAGTGTGTTTTAGGATGTTAGTGTGTGTCCTGCTTCAGTGTGTTTTAGGATGGAAGTGTGTGTCCTGCTTCAGTGTGTTTTAGGATGGAAGTGTGTGTCCTGCTTCAGTGTGTTTTAGGATGTTAGTGTGTGTCCTGCTTCAGTGTGTTTTAGGATGGAAGTGTGTGTCCTGCTTCAGTGTGTTTTAGGATGGAAGTGTGTGTTCTGCTTCAGTGTGTTTTAGGATGGAAGTGTGTGTCCTGCTTCAGTGTGTTTTAGGATGTTAGTGTGTGTCCTGCTTCAGTGTGTTTTAGGATGGAAGTGTGTGTCCTGCTTCAGTGTGTTTTAGGATGGAAGTGTGTGTCCTGCTTCAGTGTGTTTTAGGATGGAAGTGTGTGTCCTGCTTCAGTGTGTTTTAGGATGGAAGTGTGTGTCCTGCTTCAGTGTGTTTTAGGATGGAAGTGTGTGTCCTGCTTCAGTGTGTTTTAGGATGGAAGTGTGTGTCCTGCTTCAGTGTGTTTTAGGATGTTAGTGTGTGTCCTGCTTCAGTGTGTTTTAGGATGTTAGTGTGTGTCCTGCTTCAGTGTGTTTTAGGATGGAAGTGTGTGTCCTGCTTCAGTGTGTTTTAGGATGGAAGTGTGTGTCCTGCTTCAGTGTGTTTTAGGATGGAAGTGTGTGTCCTGCTTCAGTGTGTTTTAGGATGGAAGTGTGTGTTCTGCTTCAGTGTGTTTTAGGATGGAAGTGTGTGTTCTGCTTCAGTGTGTTTTAGGATGTTAGTGTGTGTCCTGCTTCAGTGTGTTTTAGGATGGAAGTGTGTGTTCTGCTTCAGTGTGTTTTAGGATGTTAGTGTGTGTCCTGCTTCAGTGTGTTTTAGGATGTTAGTGTGTGTTCTGCTTCAGTGTGTTTTAGGATGTTAGTGTGTGTCCTGCTTCAGTGTGTTTTAGGATGGAAGTGTGTGTCCTGCTTCAGTGTGTTTTAGGATGTTAGTGTGTGTCCTGCTTCAGTGTGTTTTAGGATGTTAGTGTGTGTTCTGCTTCAGTGTGTTTTAGGATGTTAGTGTGTGTTCTGCTTCAGTGTGTTTTAGGATGGAAGTGTGTGTCCTGCTTCAGTGTGTTTTAGGATGTTAGTGTGTGTTCTGCTTCAGTGTGTTTTAGGATGGAAGTGTGTGTCCTGCTTCAGTGTGTTTTAGGATGTTAGTGTGTGTCCTGCTTCAGTGTGTTTTAGGATGGAAGTGTGTGTTCTGCTTCAGTGTGTTTTAGGATGTTAGTGTGTGTCCTGCTTCAGTGTGTTTTAGGATGGAAGTGTGTGTTCTGCTTCAGTGTGTTTTAGGATGTTAGTGTGTGTTCTGCTTCAGTGTGTTTTAGGATGGAAGTGTGTGTCCTGCTTCAGTGTGTTTTAGGATGTTAGTGTGTGTTCTGCTTCAGTGTGTTTTAGGATGTTAGTGTGTGTCCTGCTTCAGTGTGTTTTAGGATGGAAGTGTGTGTTCTGCTTCAGTGTGTTTTAGGATGTTAGTGTGTGTTCTGCTTCAGTGTGTTTTAGGATGGAAGTGTGTGTCCTGCTTCAGTGTGTTTTAGGATGTTAGTGTGTGTTCTGCTTCAGTGTGTTTTAGGATGGAAGTGTGTGTCCTGCTTCAGTGTGTTTTAGGATGTTAGTGTGTGTCCTGCTTCAGTGTGTTTTAGGATGGAAGTGTGTGTTCTGCTTCAGTGTGTTTTAGGATGTTAGTGTGTGTCCTGCTTCAGTGTGTTTTAGGATGGAAGTGTGTGTCCTGCTTCAGTGTGTTTTAGGATGGAAGTGTGTGTTCTGCTTCAGTGTGTTTTAGGATGTTAGTGTGTGTCCTGCTTCAGTGTGTTTTAGGATGGAAGTGTGTGTCCTGCTTCAGTGTGTTTTAGGATGGAAGTGTGTGTCCTGCTTCAGTGTGTTTTAGGATGGAAGTGTGTGTCCTGCTTCAGTGTGTTTTAGGATGGAAGTGTGTGTCCTGCTTCAGTGTGTTTTAGGATGGAAGTGTGTGTCCTGCTTCAGTGTGTTTTAGGATGGAAGTGTGTGTTCTGCTTCAGTGTGTTTTAGGATGTTAGTGTGTGTTCTGTTTCAGTGTGTTTTAGGATGGAAGTGTGTGTCCTGCTTCAGTGTGTTTTAGGATGTTAGTGTGTGTCCTGCTTCAGTGTGTTTTAGGATGGAAGTGTGTGTCCTGCTTCAGTGTGTTTTAGGATGGAAGTGTGTGTCCTGCTTCAGTGTGTTTTAGGATGGAAGTGTGTGTCCTGCTTCAGTGTGTTTTAGGATGTTAGTGTGTGTCCTGCTTCAGTGTGTTTTAGGATGGAAGTGTGTGTCCTGCTTCAGTGTGTTTTAGGATGGAAGTGTGTGTCCTGCTTCAGTGTGTTTTAGGATGTTAGTGTGTGTCCTGCTTCAGTGTGTTTTAGGATGGAAGTGTGTGTTCTGCTTCAGTGTGTTTTAGGATGGAAGTGTGTGTCCTGCTTCAGTGTGTTTTAGGATGGAAGTGTGTGTCCTGCTTCAGTGTGTTTTAGGATGTTAGTGTGTGTCCTGCTTCAGTGTGTTTTAGGATGTTAGTGTGTGTCCTGCTTCAGTGTGTTTTAGGATGTTAGTGTGTGTCCTGCTTCAGTGTGTTTTAGGATGGAAGTGTGTGTCCTGCTTCAGTGTGTTTTAGGATGGAAGTGTGTGTCCTGCTTCAGTGTGTTTTAGGATGGAAGTGTGTGTTCTGCTTCAGTGTGTTTTAGGATGGAAGTGTGTGTCCTGCTTCAGTGTGTTTTAGGATGGAAGTGTGTGTCCTGCTTCAGTGTGTTTTAGGATGGAAGTGTGTGTTCTGCTTCAGTGTGTTTTAGGATGGAAGTGTGTGTCCTGCTTCAGTGTGTTTTAGGATGGAAGTGTGTGTTCTGCTTCAGTGTGTTTTAGGATGTTAGTGTGTGTCCTGCTTCAGTGTGTTTTAGGATGTTAGTGTGTGTCCTGCTTCAGTGTGTTTTAGGATGGAAGTGTGTGTCCTGCTTCAGTGTGTTTTAGGATGTTAGTGTGTGTCCTGCTTCAGTGTGTTTTAGGATGGAAGTGTGTGTCCTGCTTCAGTGTGTTTTAGGATGGAAGTGTGTGTCCTGCTTCAGTGTGTTTTAGGATGTTAGTGTGTGTCCTGCTTCAGTGTGTTTTAGGATGTTAGTGTGTGTCCTGCTTCAGTGTGTTTTAGGATGTTAGTGTGTGTCCTGCTTCAGTGTGTTTTAGGATGTTAGTGTGTGTCCTGCTTCAGTGTGTTTTAGGATGGAAGTGTGTGTCCTGCTTCAGTGTGTTTTAGGATGTTAGTGTGTGTCCTGCTTCAGTGTGTTTTAGGATGTTAGTGTGTGTCCTGCTTCAGTGTGTTTTAGGATGGAAGTGTGTGTCCTGCTTCAGTGTGTTTTAGGATGTTAGTGTGTGTCCTGCTTCAGTGTGTTTTAGGATGGAAGTGTGTGTCCTGCTTCAGTGTGTTTTAGGATGTTAGTGTGTGTTCTGCTTCAGTGTGTTTTAGGATGGAAGTGTGTGTCCTGCTTCAGTGTGTTTTAGGATGTTAGTGTGTGTCCTGCTTCAGTGTGTTTTAGGATGTTAGTGTGTGTCCTGCTTCAGTGTGTTTTAGGATGGAAGTGTGTGTTCTGCTTCAGTGTGTTTTAGGATGTTAGTGTGTGTTCTGCTTCAGTGTGTTTTAGGATGGAAGTGTGTGTCCTGCTTCAGTGTGTTTTAGGATGGAAGTGTGTGTCCTGCTTCAGTGTGTTTTAGGATGTTAGTGTGTGTCCTGCTTCAGTGTGTTTTAGGATGTTAGTGTGTGTCCTGCTTCAGTGTGTTTTAGGATGTTAGTGTGTGTCCTGCTTCAGTGTGTTTTAGGATGTTAGTGTGTGTCCTGCTTCAGTGTGTTTTAGGATGGAAGTGTGTGTCCTGCTTCAGTGTGTTTTAGGATGTTAGTGTGTGTTCTGCTTCAGTGTGTTTTAGGATGGAAGTGTGTGTCCTGCTTCAGTGTGTTTTAGGATGGAAGTGTGTGTCCTGCTTCAGTGTGTTTTAGGATGTTAGTGTGTGTCCTGCTTCAGTGTGTTTTAGGATGTTAGTGTGTGTCCTGCTTCAGTGTGTTTTAGGATGTTAGTGTGTGTCCTGCTTCAGTGTGTTTTAGGATGGAAGTGTGTGTCCTGCTTCAGTGTGTTTTAGGATGTTAGTGTGTGTCCTGCTTCAGTGTGTTTTAGGATGGAAGTGTGTGTCCTGCTTCAGTGTGTTTTAGGATGGAAGTGTGTGTCCTGCTTCAGTGTGTTTTAGGATGTTAGTGTGTGTCCTGCTTCAGTGTGTTTTAGGATGTTAGTGTGTGTTCTGCTTCAGTGTGTTTTAGGATGGAAGTGTGTGTTCTGCTTCAGTGTGTTTTAGGATGGAAGTGTGTGTCCTGCTTCAGTGTGTTTTAGGATGTTAGTGTGTGTCCTGCTTCAGTGTGTTTTAGGATGGAAGTGTGTGTCCTGCTTCAGTGTGTTTTAGGATGGAAGTGTGTGTCCTGCTTCAGTGTGTTTTAGGATGGAAGTGTGTGTTCTGCTTCAGTGTGTTTTAGGATGGAAGTGTGTGTTCTGCTTCAGTGTGTTTTAGGATGTTAGTGTGTGTTCTGTTTCAGTGTGTTTTAGGATGGAAGTGTGTGTCCTGCTTCAGTGTGTTTTAGGATGTTAGTGTGTGTTCTGCTTCAGTGTGTTTTAGGATGGAAGTGTGTGTCCTGCTTCAGTGTGTTTTAGGATGGAAGTGTGTGTCCTGCTTCAGTGTGTTTTAGGATGGAAGTGTGTGTCCTGCTTCAGTGTATTTTAGGATGGAAGTGTGTGTCCTGCTTCAGTGTGTTTTAGGATGGAAGTGTGTGTCCTGCTTCAGTGTGTTTTAGGATGGAAGTGTGTGTTCTGCTTCAGTGTGTTTTAGGATGTTAGTGTGTGTCCTGCTTCAGTGTGTTTTAGGATGTTAGTGTGTGTCCTGCTTCAGTGTGTTTTAGGATGGAAGTGTGTGTTCTGCTTCAGTGTGTTTTAGGATGTTAGTGTGTGTCCTGCTTCAGTGTGTTTTAGGATGGAAGTGTGTGTCCTGCTTCAGTGTGTTTTAGGATGGAAGTGGGTGTTCTGCTTCAGTGTGTTTTAGGATGGAAGTGTGTGTCCTGCTTCAGTGTGTTTTAGGATGGAAGTGTGTGTCCTGCTTCAGTGTGTTTTAGGATGTTAGTGTGTGTCCTGCTTCAGTGTGTTTTAGGATGGAAGTGTGTGTTCTGCTTCAGTGTGTTTTAGGATGTTAGTGTGTGTTCTGCTTCAGTGTGTTTTAGGATGGAAGTGTGTGTTCTGCTTCAGTGTGTTTTAGGATGGAAGTGTGTGTTCTGCTTCAGTGTGTTTTAGGATGGAAGTGTGTGTCCTGCTTCAGTGTGTTTTAGGATGGAAGTGTGTGTCCTGCTTCAGTGTGTTTTAGGATGGAAGTGTGTGTCCTGCTTCAGTGTGTTTTAGGATGGAAGTGTGTGTCCTGCTTCAGTGTATTTTAGGATGGAAGTGTGTGTCCTGCTTCAGTGTGTTTTAGGCCGTTTGAAGGCTGGTACTGATATTTTGGGTGAAAGTTGCTGATATGTTGTGCCAACATTCAGTGTCCTTAATGCCCCAAAATTCCAAGAAATTCAGTAGTTCAGTATAGTAGTACAGTAGTAGTTCAGTAGTACAGTAGTAGTTCAGTAGTAGTTCAGTAGTAGTTCAGTAGTAGTAATTCAGAAGTATTCAGTGAAGAATACTCAATCCATTTCAAGCCGACATACAGATCAAACTCTAGTGTGTATATCACATAACCTTCTGTTTGTTGTTTGCTGCTCTCAAAACATACAACATAATGGAGTGTATCTCCTTATGATCCTTTCAAATCCGTGTGTACATCTTGAACCATATTTGTTGCAATCACAGCATCAATTAATCTTTGTTTGTAGGTTCTGTCTTTGTCTTTGTACTTCGTCTGCTGTTTCTTATCCTCGCCTTCCTCACTTCATCATACCCACGGCACTCTTTCATTTGCTTATCTTCCATTCATACAAATATGTGCATGTTCACCGGTAGAGAGAGAGAGAGACACACACACACACACACACACACACACACACACACACACACACACACACACACTCTCTCTCTCTCTCTCTCTCTCTCTCTCTGTCTCTCTCTTTCTCTCTCTAGGAGTGACTTGTCTCCATTTTTAGCAAACCCATGCCGTCCATGAGTGTGTGTGCTTGGTACGGTGTCTCATGTAAAGCTGTCCACTGGTGTGATGTGGAGACAATAGTGTTTCATCCTCTGTTGCTTATTTCTTGTGTCACAGGCCTGTAGGTTGTAGTGGTGGCTGACTGGCTGGTCAGCTGGCTGGTTGGTTGTAGTGGTGGCTGACTGGCTGGTCAGCTGGCTGGTTGGTTGTAGTGGTGGCTGACTGGTTGGTCAGCTAGCTGGTTGGTTGTAGTGGTGGCTGACTGGCTGGTCAGCTAGCTGGTTGGTTGTAGCAGTGGCTGACTGGCTGGTCAGCTGGCTGGTTGGTTGTAGTGGTGGCTGACTGGCTAGTCAGATGGCTGGTTGGTTGTAGCGGTGGCTGACTGGCTGGTCAGCTGGCTGGTTGGTTGTAGTGGTGGCTGACTGGCTGGTCAGCTAGCTGGTTGGTTGTAGTGGTGGCTGACTGGCTGGTCAGCTAGCTGGTTGGTTGTAGTGGTGGCTGACTGGCTAGTCAGATGGCTGGTTGGTTGTAGCGGTGGCTGACTGGCTGGTCAGCTGGCTGGTTGGTTGTAGTGGTGGCTGACTGGCTGGTCAGCTAGCTGGTTGGTTGTAGTGGTGGCTGACTGGCTGGTCAGCTAGCTGGTTGGTTGTAGTGGTGGCTGACTGGCTGGTCAGCTAGCTGGTTGGTTGTAGCGGTGGCTGACTGGCTGGGCAGCTGGCTGGTTGGTTGTAGTGGTGGCTGACTGGCTGGGCAGCTGGCTGGTTGGTTGTAGTGGTGGCTGACTGGCTGGGCAGCTGGCTGGTTGGTTGTAGTGGTGGCTGACTGGCTGGTCAGCTGGCTGGTTGGTTGTAGCGGTGGCTGACTGGCTGGTCAGCTAGCTGGTTGGTTGTAGCGGTGGCTGACTGGCTAGTCAGATGGCTGGTTGGTTGTAGCGGTGGCTGACTGGCTGGTCAGCTAGCTGGTTGGTTGTAGCGGTGGCTGACTGGCTGGTCAGCTGGCTGGTTGGTTGTAGTGGTGGCTGACTGGCTGGTCAGCTGGCTGGTTGGTTGTAGTGGTGGCTGACTGGCTGGGCAGCTGGCTGGTTGGTTGTAGTGGTGGCTGACTGAGGGGGCAGCTGGCTGGTTGGTTGTAGTGGTGGCTGACTGGCTGGTCAGCTGGCTGGTTGGTTGTAGTGGTGGCTGACTGGCTGGTCAGCTAGCTGGTTGGTTGGTTGTAGCGGTGGCTGACTGGCTAGTCAGATGGCTGGTTGGTTGTAGTGGTAGCTGACTGGCTGGTCAGCTGGCTGGTTGGTTGTAGTGGTGGCTGACTGGCTGGTCACCTGGCTGGTTGGTTGGTTGTAGTGGTGGCTGACTGTCTGGTCAGCTGGCTGGTTGGTTGGTTGTAGTGGTGGCTGACTGGCTGGTCAGCTGGCTGGTTGGTTGGTTGTAGTGGTAGCTGACTGGCTGGTCAGATGGCTGGTTGGTTGGTTGTAGTGGTGGCTGACTGCCTGGTTGTGGCTGTTTTGCTGCCTGGCTGACACAGGTAACTCCCATGGCGTCTGATCTCTCCAGGGCACAAGTTCTCAAAAGTTTTTCAGCCAAGGACCCCTTACAAGATAGAAAATATACCGGGGACCCCCTCATTCTGATTTGTGATTTTGGGCTAAGTTTAATTGTTTCCATGGTAACGTCCTTGACTTTTAAATTGATAGGTTAGATTAGAATGTAATCCATGAACCATTTTAGATTTAAAGCATAAACATATTTTTGTTGAACTATGAAGCTTTTGCAACAAAAAAAAGTTTTTATTTGTATTTCCCTGAAAACCTTTCGCGGACCCCGTGGCAATCTCTGCTTTCTCTTGTCTTGTATTACTTTCAGTCGCTCCTCTGAATTACCTATCCACTATTAGGTGCAGTACTGTGTGCAGAAAAGCAAAAACCTCCTATTATGACCAATATGGGGGTTTCAAGGTTGATACCGGTGCAAAAATATTTTTGGATTGGTTGCTGATAGCCCATATCTTGTACTGATATTAATTATCTGGGAATTTAACCATGCTCATGCCAAACATAAAAAAGACAAATATTTAGTGTTTTGCCCCAAATTCTTGTCAGGGTAGAAAAGCTGGGTTGTTACTAGGGCTGTGCCGATTTACTTATCTCCCGATTCAATACTATCACGATACTTGGGTGCCGATGCGATATATATTGCGATTCTTAAGTATTGCGATTCTACGATTTTTGCGATTCGATATTACGATTTATTGCGATTTTTGTTTCTTTTTTTATTTTCTTTTTTCAGTTTGTTTGCTTTTTTACACTAGATTAGAACATGGGAAAAGTTTGATCATACACTTCTAGAGACTGTATATTATATACAGCCCTACTCATGAGTAGGGCTGGGCGATATAGTTAAAAAGTATATTGATATAACATCTTTCATATCAGTCTATATCGATAATTATTGATCATTTTAATTACCTGTTTTTATCTATTTATTTATGTCGATGGTTTTTATGAATAAAAAAAATTAGAAGAAAAAGGTTGCATTTAGCCACTTTATTTTGAACCACCTTATTTTCAAGGCACACAGGTAGGTCTAATTTGTCACACACACACATACATGCTTTGAGTGCAACTGCAAGCATTATTTACAGACATGGTGACGTTTTACTTTGATGACAGCCTAGCATTGCCAGCCTTCTAAAAAAACGTTTGGTAACGTGTATTTCAGGGTTGTAGGGTTAACGTTAGGTGAATCAGAGGTGTGGAAAAGCCTGGGTTTTGCTTTGACTTGCAAATACGCCATAGGCTGTAGGGCTGGAGGGCGACCGCGCTGGGGACCGCGCGCCGTTTGTTGGGCGATAAAAAGCCTTGCCTCGCTGAAAATGCGGTAGGCTACATTTCGCCATATCAGTTTTATAAACCCATCAAGACCCAGCCCAAGCAGAAGACATAAAGTCATAAGCTGTGTGCTCAATAGATGACACAATGAGTTATTCCTGTCCCAAAGTACAAGTAAAACCTTTCTAACAGTTCAACTTTGTCTCTGCTCACAGAAGTGAATTGAGCTGCGGGTGCCCCCCGCATTCCGTAAAGTAACGTTGCAGACGTCCGTATTTGTGAAATTGGTGTCTTAACATTAACGTTAATTTCCCGGGCGCTTATTAACACAACACATGTTAACACGTTACGTTAACACGAATTGAAACTCGCCCACATCGAGTTCTTTGTAACGCCGGGTGAGATCAAACGAGTGGCGTCAGCGGAGGACCAAAATGCGAGACTCGATCATTAGCCAGGAATGGGTCTCGTGCTACTTTTGCATGCTAAAATAAAGCTGATAATGTACAATTTGATTCAAGGGGGGGGGGGACCCTTTCAGAGTACAACACAAACTGTCTATTTTGCTGCAACTCGACAGTGCTGCTCCAGGAGATGTCGGGACTCTCAGCTCTGGATCAAGGGATATGATTAGCTGTGTGTGAGTGGGGGCGGGTCATGGGGCGGGTGCACTCGGAGTTTGTCTGTTAAATGATTGGCTGTTTCCGTGTCACTTGTACTAACAAGGTACATGATTGGCTGTATGAGCCACGGAGCAGAGGGAAACGCTGGATGAAAGTGGTAACATTTCATACATAAACAGAAAAAAATGCGATTATCGATTCTGGAATAAAAGATCGATTCAAAAAATCGTGACATTAAAAATCGCGATACTTAAGTGAATCGATTTTTTCTCCCACCCCTAATTGTTACTTGCCTTTTAATTGAAATCCAGGATAGGCTGCTGCTGCTATTACTAGTAATAATATATTCATGTATACTCAATTCTACAATAAATATGTAATAAAAAAACTGCATCATATCTATCAAATTACAGGTGGACAACACTTTTTATGCCGATATTGACCCAATTTATCATCAAAAGCATATTGGTCTAAAAGTCTAACCCCACAGCACTATGCGGTGTATTTATGCAGGGTGCAGGCGTTACCATCTCACTTATACACACCAAATTCAAAGCATTTGATCTCTTGCCAGTCGATGTCTCTGTACTGAAGAGCGAGCTAAGGATCCTGGCTGCAGCCAGCATTTTAGACTATACTTTGGCTTGTCACTGATGTCAAGGTCAGTTTATTACTATAGCACCTCAGAATGACCCTTAGTAATTGATTATAGGTGAGCAGTAACGACCAAACAGAATAGGGGCCCTTGGTTAGTAGAATACCTGTATCAGACACATGGATACAGGCATGGATACCGTCATTGCTGTTAAATTGGATTAAAGCCTGCCTTTGCCATTACCACTGATACTGCTATGTCCTCATTTAGTCCCATGAGTTGACCTTTGACCCTCATTAGGTCATGAGGATTACAATGCATTACAGTACATGCAGATCTTGTGATACTTCACTGCTGTAAAAAATAATAATCTCCAAACGTGTTTTCAGGAATTAAGAGAAACTTCACGTTCATGTATTTTTGAAATTGTCTTTGAAATGGTTTTATAACTGGTTTAACAACCTGTAGAGAACCAGGTCATCCTTCTCAGTAAAAACTTGGAAATCAATCACTGCCATTGTTTTTTGCGAGGTTGCCAGCTGACAATATTAATATCATGACATTATCCCCCATGACATTAGTTAGACTGACTGTCTCTTCTACATTCTTTGAATGCACCAGATACAGTCTGTACTTCACGCCCGCAGAGCCTGGTTAAAGGAAGTTGGTGGGGGGGGAGGGAACGCTTCAGATCGGAGGATTTTTGATGATATTGGACTAATCACGACACATGTAAACAAACCGATGCAGGTGATTGGAGAAATACGTGCGGATGTACCGCCTTTAGGCAGGGCGAAAGGCGGGACACCCGCTCGTATTTCTCCAATCACCTGCCCTTGGGCGGGGCATCCGGGCCATGCCTCCTGTCATCGCTCAGTATTTTCCATGAGTTTCCCTTTCCGTTCTGACCAAGTTTTTCCTGCTTCAAATTGAATTACAAACGGGTAGGCGGAAGCATTTGAAAATTGCGGGGGCCAAGGTGTCTGTTTTAAGCAGTGTTGGGGGTAACTCATTACAAAAGTAACATATTACATGTAATATATTACTTTTAGCAGTAACTCAGTAATATAACTTATTACTTATAGGATTTCAGTAATATTATACCAGTTACTTTGTCAAGTAACTCGAGTTGAGTTGAGTTACATTTTTTTAAATTAAAGCACATATTTAAAAAAGATACAATCATTTCCTAATCAAACTATGTGTTTTTATGCAAATAACCACTATAGATGACAATAACAAAGGAAAAGAATAACATTTTAGAATTTTGGATTGTTTACACTGACTTCAAGGTGGTTGAAATTATTTTTCGGGATGTTCCGGGGCGGCGTCATTCTACTGCTGCTGTTGTTTTGGTAAAAGTAATGCAAAAGTAGTGTAATAAGTAACGAGTTGCTCTACACAGAAAGTAATATTGTAAAGTAACTTATTACTTTCAAATGAAAGTAACTAGTAATATGTAGTATATTACATTTTGAAAGTAACTTGCCCAACACTGGTTTTAAGAGACTACCATGACATTATTTAGTACATTAATGATCAGCTGACATTCATGACCAGTAAGGGTTAAAGTGTTTCATTCTGCATGGGATGATGATCTTATGATGGACTTGCACAGTAAATTCACAAGTGTATAAACACAACTAAAAAGCTGTCACTGTTTAAAAGCCACAGACCAGGTAGTTCTTGTGAGTTTATTGCAAACAGATCTTGCCTGGAGGGTTAAGTAATGATTGTTTCCCAAGAGAATGCTGCAAGCTGGCTTGTCTTAAAGGAATCCTTCACCCAAAAATGAAAACTCATTGGGCCCTATCTTCGCAAAAGCGGTAATTTAGCATTTGTGCTCGTTTAACGCCGCGCACAATGCAAATTGGGGGTGTTATAATTGTACTGGACATAGGCGTGCCACATGCCAAACCAGGCGTTTCAGCGCAAAAATGTGGGCATAGATGGCATTGTCCTATCGTCAGCAGCGCGCAATTACTTTGCGCTAAGAGCTTTTAAAAGCACCTCTTACGCGCTAAATACCCTGCTGCACTTGAGCGCACCATAATCTCTGTGCAGCGCACTGCAGACTAAAATTCCTTTTGGATATGTCATTACGCACAGCCTTGCCAAGCCAGGACATCATCAGCATCTGCTGCTAAAATTGGGTATTAGCAGATAATTCAGTGAGGCAATCAACTATAATTCACTGAGAAACTTTTATCACATCATAAAGAAGGAAATTAATTAAGAAAACTTGTTGGACAATACATAGGCTATTCACCTTCACCTATCCCATAACCCGGAGGGTCGTTGGCACCACAGACGATCTGTCAACAAGCTCTCTCCATCTCTCTCTGTCCTCGGCACGAGTGAGTCCACTCTATATTACGCATGGAGAGAATTACAGCATATTACATGCCTCGCACAAACAGCGATTGCGAGACGGGAATCCGATTGGTTTTATTGATGTAACGCCCAGGCATTTGCCTGGCCACACCTGTGAATAATTCTAGTGCTTAAGACCGCCCACATCCCGTTTGCGCTGGCATTTTGATGGCGCAGATGATTTGGCAAGGCTCTAATTTGCGCCTGCGGCAGGTGAAGTGAACGTTTCCGCATCTCCGCCGAGAATTGCATCCCCACCATATTTCGGGGCTGTTTTAACTTAGAAAACAGGGAGGTCACGTCTACCCAGACAATTACATCACTTTTAAACAGTTACATTTCTGTATGAATCATTAAAATATACTCCCGTGAGGTGGGGATGCATTTCGCTGCTGCCGGACAGTGGTGCAAAACTCGGCATAACACCTGGACACTAGCGCAAGGCGGACTGCTATCTTCCCTGCCTTAAGGCACGCGCAAACAGTTGCGCAAGTGCAAATAGGGGATATCACATTCGCCTGTACCAAGATAAGGCCCCTGATCTACAGCCTTCTCCAAAACAACCGATGTGACTGGAAACTGGTTCTTTCTTTACAGTTTAGACTAGGAAGGGGAAAAAAAGAAGAAATGATGTTCCTCATTGACAAAGAATTGTTCTTGTTCTACGATGCATTTTGTGATTTCTGGCTGAAAGTATTTGAATAGAGGATGAGTTGGCTTTATGAGCACTGTCTGGCAACCAGAGCTCGAAATGTAGGAGGTAAGGAGGTAAATATTTTTTACCTATAGATTTTTTTCTCCATTTTGGGGTGAACTATTCATTGAAACATGCCTACCTTCAAGCATGTCGGGAAATTTGTTATTTTTCTGTGACCTATATTAAAATGAGATACATAATTAATCAAGTATCTAGTTAGGTAGCTAGGTGATAGAAGCTCACTTGAGTCACAGTCGCTGTTTTTATCTTTATTTTAGTATCACACTTCAGCCAACATCAGTGAACATTTTCAGTTGCTAATGTCAGGAAGTTGTCTCTTGCAGGATTTTGTTTTATGTAATTGAGACAGAGAGATGAAAAAAACTTGCTGATTCCCACGCACAGCCACCCACACGCACAAAACACCTGCTCACACACACGGACGTTCAAATCAGATGTGTCTTTGTTGTGTGTGTGTGTGTGTGTGTGTGTGTGTGTGTGTGTGTGTGTGTGTGTGTGTGTGTGTGTGTGTGTGTGTGTGTGTGTGTGCGTGCGTGCGTGCGGTTGGGTGGGGGGTTACAGTAGATTGTCCCTGTAGGGCTATTGGATGAGTGCTGAGAGAGTGGAGTCTGCCTATTTTCCTTTACACTGCAAAAAATATCCAATATCCATGCAAGGCAGTTAGGCTGGTATTGGCTGTTTGTTTCTCTCTCACACACACTTTTCCATGCTCTCTCTCTCTCAAACCTCCCCTCGCTCTACAGTACCTCTCCCCATCCACTCTTATTATCCCAATGTGTCTCCTCCTGTGATTGTACATCACTATTTACTGTTTGTCTTGCCTCTCCTCTGCCCTCCCCTCCCTGTCATTATTTGTTAGTTGTACTCTTCTTGACATGCGTCTCTCGCTCTTCAGACGCCGCCTTGTTTTGCTCAGTATTAGTTTAGACTTTTCCACTGGGTGGGTTAACAAGCCGGCATGATTTCATCAATGTGAATCAGTCAGACCGATAAGACGTGACCCAGATGGGATCTCCAGCTCGTTTTATACAGCCATCTATCATGGCCAAGTGGTGTAAGCTGTCTCTGCCGTAGCGCGCGAGATGCCTAGATATATATATATATTATATACACGATAATATATACACGCACCATGAATGTGATCAAAAGGTTACAAGGTTAGGCTGTTGGTCATTGAAATTACCGTAAATTCCGGACTATAAGCCGCGGCTTATAGTCCCGTTTTTTGGCCTTTTTTGGCCCCTGCGGCTTATATAACGGTGCGGCTTATCTATGGATTTTTTCCAAAAAAAAAAAAAAAATCTCTCTTTTTTAGCACTCTTTCTAACTATAAATCCACTTCTGTTTTAATTTCCTCTCTTGCCCTCTTTTAACAACATAACATAACATAACATAACACAACACAGGTAAGCAGAAAGAAAAAGACGAAGCAATCACGCCATGAATGAGGAAATGACTCACCTGCTGGAGGCTGGAGATACACGGCTTGGGCTAAACTTTTACTCCGTGAAACACTATCGATTAAGTCCGACATCGCTCAGAGGTTTGAGCAGCTTGAAAACAAGTTTGAAAACGTGCAGAAGTCCATCCACTCACTCACTAAAGAAAATAATGCAACCGTGAACAGAGTTTCTAATGCGGAAAAGCGCATCAGCGCACTGGAGGACAAAAACAACACAGTGAGTCCGAAAGTGGATAAAATGCAAAAACATCGAAACGCTGCACACGCAGGTTGATGACTTAATCAGCAGGAGTAAAAGAAATAACATTCGCCTGATCAATGTAAAAGAGGGAGCTGAGATTGGTGACATGGACGCTTTCGTGGCAAAATCCTGTGTTACATCCTGGACCTGAAGGAAGGCGAGAAACCACCAGAGGTGGACAGGGCACACCGGGCGCCTCGGCCACGTCCAGACCCCGGCCTGCCACCGAGGGCCATCTTCATCTGCCTACTCCGCTGGCCCGACCGTCAACTCATCCTCCAGGCTGCGGGGAAGAAGCCCCTCACCTGGGAGGGTACGCGCTTTTTCGTCCGGCAGGACCTCTCCGCGTTGGTGCAACAGAAACGCGCAACATACAACAGCATCATTGAAAAGGTTAAAGTCAATGGATATCGCTTTGGCGTACTGTACCCAGCGAGACTCGTCATAACCATTGATGGACAGCGGCGGAACAAGAGCTCAAAGTGAAACTGCCGAATATCTTTTGAGTTGGACTGGTCAATAGTACTGTGAGTAACTAAAATAAAAAAAATAAAAAACGGAATTCTCTCTTCTTTAGCACTCTTTCTAACTATAAATCCACTTCTGTTTTAATTTCCTCTCTTGCCCTCTTTTCACCACACCGCGGACACTGTGTAAAAAAAACAAAAAATACCATTAAAACACCCGCGGCTTATAGTCCGGTGCGGCTTATATAAGAAAAAAATAGTCAACTTTGAAGGTGCGGCTTATACACCGGTGCGCCTTATAGTCCGGAATTTACGGTAGTTGGAATTACCCCTTCGCACAGGATGACAGGCTGCATCTTGTAGTCCGCTCTCTCTCCAGCTAGCAGCTTAGTCCTCCTGACCCTGGAACAGGAGGTGGTCCTCCTGACCCTGGAACAGGAGGTGGTCCTCCTGACCCTGGAACAGGAGGTGCGAGAGCCCATCCAGGTTCTCACCAGTTCAGTAGTGCCTCGCCGAAGCGAGACTGGAAAACATAAGTCTATGAAAACGTAAAGTTCAGCTCCGGCTGTCCTGTCGTTCTGCCTGTGTGAACGCCGTCCTCCTCGCCCTGGAAGTAATCCGACAGGAAGCGAGGAGCGAACGGTCGCCTTGAGAGTCATATTTATAGCAATAGTTCATCCTCCCACCAGGCAATTAACCATCAGTCAATGATCAAGACAGCCAGAAATACATAAGTAAACATGATCGTATCTGATCAAAGGGGATACTGCATACTCTCACCTAACGAACCAGCCGGTAGGGTATGAGTCCTTGTCGCATACTCTCACCTAACGAACCAGCCGGTAGGGTATGAGTCCTTGTCGCTGCACTAGTGCCTCCTCTGGTCGGTCGGGGTGCCTGTTCATTGGGGAGGGGAACTGGTGGTGACTCCTCGCTGTCAGGTGAAAAGAAGCAGCTGGCAATTGCACATGTATCGGAGGAAGCATGTGCTAGTCTACAACTCTCCCCGGATCGGCAGAGGGGGTGGAGCAACAACCGGAACAGCAGGGGCAATTGTCAATTGGCAAAGTACAATTGGGGAGAAAATGGGAGAAAATATATAAATATCGAGTTTATAGTGACCATACCATATCATACTTTATTATTATTATTAAAGGTCCCAATTCGTGCAGCTGTAACCTCTTAAAAACGTGTGTCTCTGGTCCATAAAAGATGATTCTGGATTAATTTGTCGAAAATATAGCAACCCCGTTTGTTGTGACGGAGTTGTCACTTCCTCATCTCGTTGCGTCCCAAGAATGGTCTGTTTCTATAATATATTCAGAACTAACAGTTCCCATCCAATCAGATTAGCGTCTGTGGACCAGCACGCTGGGTTGTGTCCACAACTAACGCTATCGCTAACTTAACGTTGCTACGCTAAAGAGGACATCTCAAAATGCCTAGACTTACCGAATGCACCTCCGCAGTTGCTGGATCACGTACAGTTGGCGTCGCTCCAGCTAGAAGTGTTAATTTTGTGGTTATAGACAAAATGGTGCAGGTAGCTTGTGTGAGAGAGACGCGCGCAGTATGCTTGAGGACCATCGTGACGTCCCGATACCCCGTCTGGGGGAACAGAGCGTTAGGGGGCGTGGCTTGAAGGAGACTGCAAGGGGAAGCTGGATAGGGACAAATCCAACTGTGGCAGTTCTGAGCTTGTGACCACTCATTACAGGGAGGGATGACAGCAGTATATATGCATTTACAAGTAAAAACAGCGTTTGCACGGAATGGGACCTTTAATTAATTAATTAATTAAAACATTTTTTTTACATCAGTAACACTTCCATCATATCCCTATAATGTCATACAGTATGATAGGAATGTGGTACTCAATAGTTAATTTATAGTGACAGACTAGTGCACTTCATGATCTTATCCACTGTGGCGCAGCACGCACACGCACACACACACACACACACACACACACACACACACACACACACACACACACACACACACACACACACACACACACACACACACACACACACACACACACAGAGGGTTCAGTAGACAACACTATCGTACACAACACAATAACACTTTTTTCACGGGATGTTGCAAGTTGGATTTTAGCCACAGGTGATTTTAAATGAGTTGTGCTTCTTTGTATTGTGTGTGTTTTTGTTCTTTTTTGCATGCATGTTTGTACTGTGTGTATTTTAGTTTTTTTTGCATGCCTGTTTGTGGTTCAGAGCGGTTTGTGAGCCAACTCGCCAGTCGCAACAACAACTGTTTGTTTGAGCCCACACACACACACACTCTCTGTACTGTAGTATAGCCATCAGGAGATCTCTGTAGAAACACTCCCATCCTGCCTGCCTGCCTGCCTGCCTGCCTGCCTGCCTGCCTGCCTGCCTGCCTGCCTGCCTGCCTGCCTGCCTGCCTGCCTGCCTGCCTGCCTGCCTGCCTGCCTGCCTGCCTGCCTGCGTGCGTGCGTGCGTGCGTGCGTGCGTGCGTGCGTGCGTGCGTGCGTGCGTGCGTGCGTGCGTGTGTGTGCAAGCGACATGGAAGAGTCAAAGCAGATCTGGCCTGTTTTGTTCTCCTATCTCATCCTAGAGATGTGTTCTTCAAGTTCTGCCTCGAGGTAAAGACAGGTTTGGAAGCAAGTTACACAGAGCTATAAAAAAGCAAGTACGGTAACTAAGTAAATAAGAGAAGTAGGCCTACAGAACAGATAGATAGATAGATAGATAGATAGATAGATAGATAGATAGATAGATAGATACATGCATGCATACATACATACATACATGCATACATACATGCATACATGCATACATACATGCATACATACATACATACATACATACATGCATACATGCATACATGCATGCATACATACATACATACATACATACATACATACATGCATACATGCATACATACATACATACATACATACATACATACATACATGCATACATGCATACATACATACATGCATACATGCATACATACATACATACATACATACATACATACATACATACATACATGCATACATACATGCATACATGCATACATACATACATACATACATACATGCATACATACATGCATGCATACATACATGCATACATACATACATACATACATGCATACATGCATACATACATGCATGCATGCATGCATGCATGCATGCATGCATGCATACATACATTCCCCCCTTATGTTCTTCAGATAGGGAGGATTTATAGATTTTGGAGGGGATCTATAGACTTTGGGGGGGCTTTTTTCAGCCGATACTATAACCGACAAATATCTGCTTCTCATGTCCGATAAGCGATAATTTCACTTTTTTGTGTTTAAAAAAGGAAGTTCTTAACCTGTAGTTTATGCACACCTGAATCTAAATCACTATGGCTTTTTGTCAATGTGTTTTTTCTGCAGACTAGGAGCCATAGGCTTTTGGTTCTATCAGAGTTGAGTGATACACTTTAATAAAACACTCATCATATTACCTATATCAGAAGTTCTTTGTTTTGTGTTCACAATAGTGATGTCAGTTAGGTTTGGTTAGGTCAGAGCTCTGGAATATTAGTTAAATCATCCATCTTTGCTCATTACATCTGCCTTTCTTACTGTCATGTTACTGGCAAAGCTGTAACAAATTTGGCATTGGGGAGAGTTCTATTGACAGGCATGGGAAGTCTGTCCCACTATAAACCATTAGGCTATCTGTCTGTGTGTTTCCACCTGATTAAAGAAAATACATTATGTGATGTTGACTGATGTTTTATGTATTACATAAAATCACATGTTTTCTTTAATCAGGTGGAAGCATTTTTCAATCAAAGGTGAAACAACACAGATATTATGGTTTATAGAGGGACTTATCCCACACGTAATTTAACGTTAGCTCCGGTTAGCCACTAGGCTCTTTCACACACAGATCGCGCAAAAACTGCCGTTTAGGAGTCCCGCAAAGCTCGCACCCTCGCCACAGAAATTGCTTTCACACAGCGCCAAGCAGCACGGCCACTTTCCCGTGCTGCGGTGTACTTTCAGGTGAAATCCCCTGCTCCCGGATTGAAAGGCGAGCGGAGGGATTTCCAGCTCCTCCTAGCCCAAATAAATATTTTCATAGGTTAGTGTAGCCTAGGCTACTGTATGATGAACGAATTAATTCAACAACAATACTTCCCTCCCTCCTTCTCCTAGTCCGCTGAGCTGGGAGAGGATAGGTGCACTCGCATGGTGGGCGGACTCGCCAAAACGGGCTCCGCCGCCGCACTCGCAAGGTGGGCGGGCAGATCGATATGGTGTCCTACTAAAATTGAAACGATACACGACCGCCCGCATATCAAACCGCTGCAGTCTGCATAACGTTCGTCGGGGGAATAGTATGGGCTATAAATGCACATGACTAATAACGTTAGTAGTTTTTGTAAGGGAATGCACAGAGCTGATTTCGAGAGGGAATAACCTGGTCTGAGTCAGACCAACTCGCCACAGACAGCTATAGCCCTCTGAAGCTTATTATTATATCCGTTAATTGTAGCCTACCTACTAATGTCAACATCGTTTGAGCATAAAGCCTAACCGCACGGAGCATTCCTCCTGGCGTCCCTGCAGTCATGATTGTATAGGCTACTTTTTTTACTTTCACTCCTGCACTTTTCTTGATCACATGAGGTGATTTCCCCTGTAATTTTTGTATGAATGAGCTGACCATTCCCACCTTTTCCGGCTCGCTGCGAAGACCTTTCAAGTGGAGGCGGGTTGCCAGGTAACCCGGCGCTGTTACTACCTCCCGTCGCGGGACAAAAGGCGTAAAACAATTGTCCACCAAAGCGCATTCATGACTTTCACATCGGAGGCGCGAATCCTATTTTCCGTGCATTTTTCGGCTTTCAAGGCCGGTGTGAAAGAGCCTACTGTAACGTTAAGGGGGAATTATGCTCACCCTGCCGTGAAGGGCGCGTGGGTGGAGCGAGGGGCGGGCGCGTCAAATGACGTAAATTTGTTGGCCGTGGTTATTCGCTAGCTCCGTCGGGCACTCGCGCGGTGCAACATTTTTTTCCTCACAGCGCGAGCAGCGCACGGCTTCTCTCCAAACATGTCCGCTTTCGAGCCACTGAGCCCTGAACACTGAGCTGTGTTTTCGCCACATTTCTTGACCCATGTGGTAGGCTATAAACTTAGATTTGCAACTGTTCGTTTTTAGTCATTTCACCAAGTAAATGTGTTGTGTTGAGAGCATTATTGAGAGAGATTAAAAGCAGCACAGAGTAGTAGGCTATCAGGGCTGAGAAGTAAAAATGGCTTTCAGTAAAATCAAGTTTGGTGAGTCCTTCATGTGCTGATGTGGGGTCATTTGAGAGTGAAAGCGCACTCAGTACTGCACAGAGTTTCATTGCGACTTTTCACGGGCTGTTCTCACCATTGTACAATACATGCTGATCACAACGAAGCGCTAACCAATGCCATCCAACCACCGGAGATTTGAGGTAGGGACAACAGCTGCAGCTAACCTCACCTAATGGTCCGCCTCTCCTCACAAGAAGTGCTACAAGTAGTGCTTTTTCCATGCAAAAATGCAAACATTACGTGTGAACAGCCATATACACAGCAGATTACCCCTGCTCCGTCATTACCATAGTAATAGTAATTACTATGCTATAGCCAAACTTGGGTTCAGCGTGTGAACCCAAGTTTGGCTATGTTAAGCACGGACCCCCAACCCCCCCTCCAGCGAGTACCCGATTACTCGTTCATAATAGAAGGAGAGTACTCGAGTATTTAAATTGGTTAAAATGCCCATCCCTAGTTTCCAGTAATTTTGGATTATTATTTCATCGCGTGGTGAGCAGTGTTGGTGTAACTTAACTACTTTTTTCAGTAACTAGTAATCTAACTAATTACTTTTTCAAATTCATGTAACTCAGTTACAGTTACTAAAATAGTAACTGGGCTAGTTACTAGTTACTTTAGGACATGAAAATAACGGACAACTTCAGAGGATTACCCAGTTTCTGATCCTCAGACCTAGTCCTAGTCCAGCTGCAGCCAGAGCCCCAGAGGCTAATGACCTTGATAGGCTATAAGCCTCCCCAATAAGCGAAGGTTCAATGCCACACTGTGGCACAGCAACACTAACATAATGTGTGCATTAATAACAATCGAAGCGGACTTTTAAAAGTAACGCAAAAGTTACTTTCCCTAGTAACTAATTACTTTGAAGTAACTGGTAACTTTAAAGTAATTAAATTACCTTTTGAGATAAGTAACTAGTAACTGTAACTAATTACCAATTTTCAGTAACTTTCCCAACACTGGTGGTGAGTACACGAGTCACAACATGTACATGTGAGTGTTTTTGGTGCTGTTGCAATGTGTATTTTGGGCGACTGAATGGGAGTAGGCAGCTGTACTGGTCACCATCATTTTAGCGCTAAGTAGCAGCGAGGGCTGTGCCGCTCTTTGTAGGGAACGCACAGTGACGGTAAAAGCATCCACATTATCCATTTACTGTCAGCAATATGGCAAATATGCAAATCTCCCTAAAAGTTGGCCTATCCCTTTAACTTCCCCATTCAGTGATGAGAACATAGACACCAAAATCATCCGTGTCCCTGGTATAGATCATGTTCTGGTAGATCAAGTGGGCTTTTTAATCTTTGCTATGCATTAGCCATACATAAAGTTTTTTTTTTTTTTTTTTTTTTTTTTTTACACCAGAGTGCCTTGGTTGCTATGTTTTTTTTTTTTTTACCACTGGGCTTATTTTCCCACAACTACTCCTTTAAGACGTTGGTCAGAACATCTGCTCTTGAACCTGGTCCGCCCTGTTGTGTGTGTGTGCGTGCGTGCGTGTGCGTGTGTGCGTGTGTGTGTGCGTGCGTGCATGTGTGTGTGTGTGTGTGTGTGGTGACCTCACTAACGAGTAGTCCGTCCTGCCGCGACAAAATAAAAAGGCTGTATGAGAGAGTGTGACACTGTGAAAGACAGTGGGCAGCTTCGAGGTCACTGGTCTAATTACATTTCAGAGAGACTGATGTAGGTACAGTTACAGAGGTTGTTCAGGCAGGGCTGCAGACAGACAGAGGAGGAAGAGGAGAGCAGGGAGAAGACGGGGGGAATGCTGAGAAGAGTGGAGAGAGAAGATGGAGTGAACAGAACTTTCCACAATTTGGTTTAAATGGAACACTTATACCTCCTGTACCACTTCTACATCACTGCTTAAGATCAATTCAGATTATGCAATGATACCCCCCTTCCCCCCCAGATCAGAGGCAAGTCGGTGTCGGCTCAGCACACACAAACGGCCGCTCAGTTGCTATGTGTGAACTGTCCACAGATGTGACCAGGAAGCTCGCTGATGAGTCAAGACTCCCCATTATAAAGACCGCTAGTTGTGTAATCTGAACAGAAGAGTGACTTTGACCGTCAGTTGTAGCCTAGAAGTTTGACCTCGGCTGACTCCATGTTTGTCTCTACTCTACTCTGTGTTACTTTGCTTTCACTGTAGGGGTGGTGTGAGCACAGCAGTGAACCGGTTTGACAGCCATTTAGCAATCTGAGCATAAAACAATAAAAACAAACACAGTGTCTTTGATCAAGTTACCTTCCCACTTTCTGACTGTGGTGTGTGTGTGTGTGTGTGTGTGTGTGTGTGTGTGTGTGTGTGTGTGTGTGTGTGTGTGTGTGTGTGTGTGTGTGTGTGTGTGTTGTATTACTACCTTTGTGAGTGAAATGAGGAAAGTTCAGGATTATGACTTGGGTGCAGGATTAAGATGATTTTGTGAACTCTGTTTATCTGCTGTAAACTGAGAGGTACTTTAGAGCAGTGTAATGCCAGTTTAGTCTGTGTTGCACGGTGATAGTGTGTGTGTGTGCGTGTGTGTGTGTGTGTGTGTGTGTGTGTGTGTGTGTGTGTGTGTGTGTGTGTGTGTGTGTGTGTGTGTGTGTGTGTGTGTGTGTGTGTGTGTGTGTGTGTGTGTGTGTGTGTGTGTGGAATGCTGTCATGGGGGGAGGTCTGTGGGCGGGAGAACCCAGGGGTTAACGAGTGGTGTGAGAAAAACAGGCAGGGTTTGATATGTAGGGGGGAGGAAAGCATGCAGACATACACAGTCCCAGGGGAAGCAGGAGATGGTCTGGCCAAGGGACATTTATCTTTTAGTCTGATTTCTCCTATTTTCTTTTTCTTGTTTAAATAAATACATATCATTTTTGCATAAATAACTGCAAAAAGTTATTTTGTACAGAAAGTTAGGTGGAAGGACAAGCGCCACTGGCCGATTAGAAGCAACTTCAGCCATCATCACTATGCCAATCAACCCATGTGTCAGAAACCAGTTTTTATGCATTCAATCAAAGAAAACAAAGGTCATATCAATGTTGTGTTTATCAATCCAAGCAAATTGGATTTTAGAATATTTCACTAAACTTTGAATTTTTGTTTCAGATTTTTAATTGGTTGAAAAAAATACCCAGGTATGGTTGTAAGAATGTCCTCCTGTCTTGTAAGTCTTTCCTTTTATAGATATAAAACAATCAAACACATCATAGAAAGAGGGAGATACACCCTCACTGGGGAGGTGGGGGTGGGGATCTAAGTTCAGATGCTTTGAAATCTGTTCCATTTATAAGATACATGGTGCAACAAATGGCCTTGCCACTCAGAATGTATGTGTGGAGTATTTCAAACCAACCAGTCAGACTTAGCTGTTTTCATCACATTTCCAAAGTGAATATCATCAACTATATAAAGTGGTTTGTGGATACACAATGGCATATAGAGTCTATAGGCTGAGAACAGTCGCCTTTCCCCCTTATCCCACTAGCATGGTCCAGTCTCCAAAATGTAACATGACAGTGTTGACCCAAACACCTGCTATGGTCCCCATTTCCCACACACACACACACACACACACACACACACACACACACACACACACACACACACACACACACACACACACACACACACACACACAGTGTGCGTTCTTTTCTAGCCAAAGAGCCTTCTCACGCAGATAGAGTGAGGCTACTTATCAGGGGGGTTGCAGAAGGGACAGACAGAGAGGACCCCTCTATTGTTCTGGCTGGGTTGAGAAGGGGGGCAGGGATGGGACCACCAATAGGACGGGGGTTGGAGACCCCAACAATGCCCCCAAGCTCCCCACTGCTCTTCCTGCCTATGAGCATGACCTGCTCTGACAGACCTGGGAGAGACCCAGACCAGACCCAAATGCACCAATGGGTGCACTTTTTTGGGGTTGTGACCAAACATGTCAACTCATCAGTGGGTATGACATCACTTGGCGATTGTGGGGCATGACATGACATCATCAGTGGTTATGCCATCATCCTTAATGCTGCCCACTGACCTCTCTGTCAGGGATTGGCTGTTCAGAGTTTAGCCCTCCTGGACATACCAGGCCCTCAGTCGAAAGGCATCAGGTATGTCTGGGTTGACCATGACTGTTGGGCTGAACAAAGCAGAGAGATCTGTCCCCCAAATCAGACAGGTGAAACTCAGCAATGAACTTGCTTGAGTGACATCACTGATGACATCATCACTGATGCCATCAGAATTCCTTGAGTGACATCACTGATTACATCATCACTGATGACATCACAATTGCTCGAGTGAGAGGAGAGAAATGGGCTCAGAAGGACAGACAGACAGCTTTCTTGTGTACAAGAATGTATAGATACAGATAAGATACCCTACTTACCAGCAGTGTGCTGTGCAGCATAAGAGCCTGGCTGTAACCACAAAGCTGGCAAAAAGCATAGTTTTTCTTCCGCAAGTGAAAGTTTCTATGCCACCCCAAAAAAATCTAATGTGTGTATGTGTGTGTGTGTTTTGTGAAAAGTGTGTAGGTATGTGTGTGTGTGTTTTGTGAAAAGTGTGTGTGTGCGTGTGCGTGTGTGTGTGTGTGTGCGTGTGCGCGCGTGTGTGAGAGTGTGTGTCTCCAGCTGTGCTTCACCCCTCTCTTTCTTCATCACGGAGCGTACAGCAGACCTCTTTGGGGCACTTTACACGAGGACGGTTTCCTATGGAAACGGGCAATTATTGTATCGTTAGTGCCTCCCGTTAAGACGGCGACGGCGAATTCGCGCTTAGGAAACGACACATTTTAAAACCACCCTCCAGAGTGGAATTGTTGGTGACGCTCCCCGCTGAGCGCTCCATGTAATCACTTTGGAACGGCACATTTCAGAAACTCTGACGTGCCTGCACAGGCGACACACGCGATGCCGTGCGCGAGTTGGCAACCAAATACAACGTCAGTATGAATGAAGTTTGGCAACACTCAGAATTAAGCTACACTGCGGCCAACTTCAGTTACATGTTCATAGCGTTAATGCTGCGAGGAGCCGATGGCTGTACCCGGTCGGCATTTAACGTTAGTTACAAAAGCAGTCGACAGTGTTTTCTCACTGCCAGTAGCAGTAGGGTGACAGATCACAGTCAGCTGGCCAGCGCTGAATGAGGAGCCTCCCGGTCCTCGCTGCTCGTTAAATATTTCCAATAGGCGTTATTCTGATAAACTGGTCACGTATATATTACATTCTCACCCGACAAATATTAAAACTTTAACAGTTTGGGGGTTTTTTTTAGCTTGAAAAAAGCTTTTTGGCAAGTCTAAATGACTGCGGAAAGTGTACTCTACTTCCGCGTTTAAAGTGAAATTACGTCATGCAGTAAGCGTCCTTGTATGGGCAAAGAATAAGGTGATCACACTGCCACCTAGCGACCTGGCATGTACATTACGGCGTTTTAAAAATTCAACAGCGCTCATGTAAACAGGGAGAAGGTGTGAAGGCAAAGGTGTGAAGGAAACGCTATTGTGTCGTTTCTTTCAGAAACTGTCCTCGTGTAAAGGGCCCCTTAGTCTGCTGGCTCAGAGCAGGGCGGGAGGTGAAGAGCAGTTTGTTCATAATGGATTATTGATTGCTCGGAGAATCCACTGGCTCTGCACTGTGTGTACGCGTGTGTGTGTGTGTGTGTGTGTGTGTGTGTGTGTGTGTGTGTGTGTTTTACACTCCGTACCAGCCCCCCTGTCCCACTCAGAGCACTGAATGTCTCTACTTTATGAGCCAATGTACAGACTGGAGAGGATAGTAAGCTTTTTTTGTAAAGTGCTCTCTGTATGTGCTCTGTGTGTTGTGAGCCCTCTGTGTGTAAGCTGCCTGTATGAAACAGTGTTAAAGGCCCACAGTGTGTATGCATATATACTTTCAAAAGAAGTGTGTGGACAACTTTAAAAGCCCCCTCTGTCTTGCGCCCTGATTCCTCAGTTTGTCTGTGTGTGTGTGTGTGTGTGTGTGTGTGTGTGTGTGTGTGCGTGTGTGTGTGTGTGTGTGTGTGTGTGTGTGTGTGTGTGTGTGCGTGTGTGTGTGTGTGTGTGTGTGTGTTAAAACAGGGGGTCCACTCTTTATTTTGTGGCCCGCTGTGTTTTTCTTGCCTCATAAATGCTGCTCTCTGTGCTGCTGTGTGGGAGGAGAACAGATCACATGGCTGCTGAACGATGCCCCACACTGGAACGACCCACAGCCATCATCAGTGATAAGGTGACAGTGTGAGTGAGTCAGGGCCTTATAAAAGCCCATCTCTGCACCCTTGGGTGCAGGAGATTTGTGCTGCGCCTCCATCTGAGACGATAGTCGTGATGAAGGTGCTTCCTAGATGGATGACAGCGTTTTCCATCACAGAAGAGCAAAACTGTGTGGCTCAACACCTTCCCATAAACCTCTGTGTGACTTTTCTATCTAAACACTTAGTGATTGCGATTGTGTACGTATGTGTTTAGTGTCACAATAACCAAAATGAATGTGAATACTAGCCGACCTCATAGGTTCAGCAGGGAATTTTATGAACGTTTGATACTTTGACCAGATGTGTTCTGCAAGATAAAATGTACCCCTAGAGGGCGTAAATTTGCAGTTTGCAATAATTAAAGGAAGAAAAATAAGGATTTGTCTACTCTAGACAGAGCGGCAGTCTGGTTTTTAACAATGGACTGCAGCAGTGAGTCAAACAGCTGAATCCATGATAGCAGCATCAAATAGTCCACCGTGTCCGGACCTGGATCCATCAAACAGTCCACCGTGTCCGGACCTGGATCCCAGTCCAATATCAGTCCACCATGTCTGGAACTGGATCCCGGTCCAACTAAACTGGTTGAACTGAACCATTTCCAACCAAGTCATGGTGGCCGCACTAGATGTAGATGCAAAAGAGCAAATCTGAAAGCTGTAAGCAGGACCTTGACTGGCCGGCCTGGACAGTTTGACACCGCTGGTTTCTAGATTCACTCCAGATGTGGATCCCAGGAATAGCCGGGCTCCTTTGAAAGGCTGGGAATGGATGGGAAAATAAGAGCGGATTTCCTCCTCTCGCAGGACCTCAGCTGCTATGGTTCAATGTTCAGAAACACCAGGTCCAACATGAGGGAGGGGGGAACACAGCAGTCATTATCAGCTGAGTAGGCCTCTATTGCCTCCCAGTGACTCATGTTAGGGCATGTTAAGTGTCCATCACCATGTGTCATATCAGACGCAGCAAGCCTCCCCATAGGCTTAGAGACTGGAATTAATTTTTAAAGGACAACTATCATATTTATGGATTAAAGCTGCCATTAGGCTAATTGATCGTTTGTGCCTACACACATTTACACTTGACTATTTTCATGCAAGTGTGTGTGTGTGTGTGTGTGTGTGTGTGTGTGTGTGTGTGTGTGTGTGTGTGTGTGTGTGTGTGTGTGCGCGTGTATGTGCGTGCGTGCACATGCGTGTGTGTGTGCGTGCATGTGTGTGGTTAGGTAGCTGGAAGATGGTGATGACAGCCAAACTGGAAAGCTCTGGGAAATGCACCCATTCATCCATAAGCATGTTGCACTTGAAGTGGCCGTGCACATAGAACGTGTGTATTTGAGCTGCCAGGGCCTTTCTGCCATTCATTCTCTATGGTAAGGACGCACCTGACGTTTAAGCGCTGTTGGCGGCTAGTGTTTTTTGGCGGAGTGCTCTGGAGGTCGCAAGCTGAAAAAAGTTCAACATTTGGAGGGAAAGCGCGCTGCTCGTCAGTCACTCCTCCTACCTCTTCTCCTGACAGGGGGGATCTTCAACCTCCGCTGCTGCCAGAATTACCAATAATCTGGATTTCATGTTTACAGTGTGAACAATCAACAACATCAAACAGACGAAAGCAGCTGGCTACCGTCTGTGTGATCGTTGCGTCCTGAACTGTACTGCGTGCGACTGCCGGGGGAAACAAAACAAAGCACAGACACACAAAAAAGGCTCAGTGCGCATTGGAAGCGCTCTCGACATGATTTCCAAAGCGTTCTTATGTGAAATACACACGTTTTGTCTGCACGGCACCTAATACTTAATACGGCTTTGATGGCTTTCTTCTTTATTTGATGACTTTGATGAATGGTAACCTTGTCCTTTTCTCTTGGACAGTTTTCCCGTCCTTAATCCAATGGTAACCATGTCCTTCTCTCTTGGACAGTTTTCCCGTCCTTAATCCAATGGTAACCATGTCCTTCTCTCTTGGACAGTTTTCCCGTCCTTAATCCAATGGTAACCATGTCCTTTTCTCTTGGACAGTTTTCCCGTCCTTAATCCAATGGTAACCATGTCCTTTTCTCTTGGACAGTTTTCCCGTCCTTAATCCAATGGTAACCTTGTCCTTTTCTCTTGGACAGTTTTCCCGTCCTTAATCCAATGGTAACCATGTCCTTCTCTCTTGGACAGTTTTCCCGTCCTTAATCCAATGGTAACCTTGTCCTTTTCTCTTGGACAGTTTTCCCGTCCTTAAGCCAATGGTAACCATGTCCTTCTCTCTTGGACAGTTTTCCCGTCCTTAATCCAATGGTAACCTTGTCCTTTTCTCTTGGACAGTTTTCCCGTCCTTAAGCCAATGGTAACCATGTCCTTCTCTCTTGGACAGTTTTCCCATCCTTAATCCAATGGTAACCTTGTCCTTTTCTCTTGGACAGTTTTCCCGTCCTTAAGCCAATGGTAACCATGTCCTTCTCTCTTGGACAGTTTTCCCGTCCTTAATCCAATGGTAACCATGTCCTTTTCTCTTGGACAGTTTTCCCGTCCTTAATCCAATGGTAACCTTGTCCTTTTCTCTTGGACAGTTTTCCCGTCCTTAAGCCAATGGTAACCATGTCCTTTTCTCTTGGACAGTTTTCCCGTCCTTAAGCCAATGGTAACCATGTCCTTTTCTCTTGGACAGTTTTCCCGTCCTTAAGCCAATTTGTCACTTTTTCATCCGCATGGCCTGTATGGCGAGGAGGCTGCATTGTTTCTCTTCTGGTGGCTAATCTCATTACATTTTAATTTGCACATGTGACTGTCTGGTGGACGACAGGCTTATTGTTGAATTGCCTACTCTGAGGCCCCGCCCCCCTGACCCCCTGACCACCAATCAGCAAGTCCATTTAACAGGAAATACGATCATGATCCTCTGTTTTTAGCGCCAGAGCAGGAAGAAAGCAGGAAGTATTACTGAGTGACATCAGGACAGAGAGACAGATGGAAGTGGAGGGATGCATGGGTTTGGATGGAGTTGTGTTTCTTCTTGTTTTGCTGCACCTGATGTTCCATCAATTGAAATATTGAATTCAGTCGAGCTTATTTGCCTAAATTTTGAATGGGTGCGTCAAGTATATAGCCATTTTTTAATACTATTCTTTCTCATTATGTTTCAGTTACACTTTAGTTCCTAACTTCCTAATTTCATGAAGGCTTTCTGTCTGGTTGTGGAATCCGTTTGGGATTTATTTTTAAATATGTAATTGAGGCACGAGACAATACTGATATCAGGCATTAACAGCATAATTTTCACTCAATCTAATACTTAATTTATAATAGAAGCTTAGCTCTGATATAGCAACAATAACGCACAGGGCTACTATCCCCTTTCTACATTAGATGAGCATTAGTGAAGCCTATCTGAATGAAGTTGTGACAAGAAGAGGTCTGGACCTGGTACTATAAAGCCTCTTCTAAACATGAAGTCTGGATCATGCCCGGCTAGCCAGAGCAGGATATTTTCCGGGTTTACCTTTCTAGACATGAGGAGTCTGTGTTTAGAAACAGCTGGAAATGGTCCGTATTCTCTCTGCCGATAGCGAGTAGAGTGGGCGGGGGGAGGGGGTTCGGTAGCGTGTATAGAAAAAAAATAGTGATATGGAAACAGATTTAGCGAATCTGTAACCAAACTCAATTCAAAAACATGCCGTTTTAACGGAGGATCCATTCCGACGCATTCAGGCGATAACGTGGGGTGGCAATGTGCCAAAAAAGTGAGCGCTTGCTAGGGTTGCCACGGTGTGGTCATTTTCACACCGGGTAATAAACACGTGACAACACCGGTGTTACCGGTTACATCGTATAAATATATATAATAAAAAAAAAAAAAAAAAAAAAAAAATCCTCAGCTGTCCTCACGGTCCAGTCAGTCAGCTCCTCTCCGCTGCTGTGTTAGCTTGGACGCTCACAGTCACAACACTGGCTGCCTCACAATACTTGGCTGCATCCAACTCGAGACAACTTTTCAGACCCTCCTGGAGACAATCTTTCTCAGAAGAGACTAACCTTAGCGACAAATCTGGAGACTTTTTCTGACATGGGATAAACATTACCAGCAAGCAGCAGTATACATAGCCTACAAGACAGACAGGTCGGGAGGGAAAGAAACCATTCAAGCCGTTTGCAGCACTTGAGGAAACCGTGCTCGTTTAATTCATGATATAAGCAATTGCGAACGATTAATTAATTAATAGGCTACGTGAACGTTAGCGGGTACTTTAGCCTATGCAGTAGGCTAAAAGTAGTAGGCTATTATCTCCTTGTTGCATTTTTAAACTGTCAGATGGGGGAGAAAGAAAGGATTCAACTTTTACTTGTTTACACACCTAATTTGGCTCTCTTCCAAATAATCCAGCCACGTAACTAACACTACGTCCAATCATGAAAATAATGATCACCGGGACTTTGTAAAGTGCCATTTAACCACCCGCCCACTCAGACATACATGATCCGGAACATGAGCTGCCAGTGTTAAACAACAGCCGTTTTTACAATAATGCGGATCCTGTACTAGGGGCTCAGATGGTCATGATGCACACTTGCGGGAGTGCGCATAAGGCGGATAATTGTTTCTAAACATGCAGGCCGGCCGGCTAGCAGCTGGTTATAATCCAGATTTCACTGCATGTTTAGAAGGGGCTTTAGTGACATCGGCCACAACTGCACTCTGGAGAGGAAGCAAGTGGAACTCCTGACTGAGGCCATGCTCATTTCAATAGCATAAATCATAGACAGATAGATTGGCGGCTCTGGTGCAAGGTAGTGATTTAGGATTTTAAGTCATAATAATTTTCCAGAAGTAATCCCCCCCCCCCCCAAACACACACAAGCGTCATATCCTCATATCATTATGATCAATTTTCCACTTATGATTACAGCCTGGAAATAACGCAGCTTATGGGCTCTGACACTTGTTATACTAGTCTCTAATAATGCTGTCAATCACACTTCATGTAAGTCAAAGTTCACACTTTCAGCATCTGTTTATTTGTTTATTTGTTTATTAAAAAGGATCCCCATTAGCTGCCGCCTGGACGACAGCTAGTCTTCCTGGGGTCCAAGACAAAAATACATTACATGACACACAATAATTAAAATACAAAAACACAAAGGAAGAGAACAGAAGAAATAATAAAAAGCTAATCTAAGCTAAGACAGACTGTGAAACTGTGAGACTCAATATTCCAATTTTTCCATGGAAAATGATTTTATTTTATTTTTAGATATGTTTTTGTTTGTAAATTTGAAAACATCTTGTTTATAGTTTGAAAAGTTTTTTTTGAATGTGCCACCATGTGAAGCAATCCTGTCTTCTTCTGTGAATGTTTGTGGAGCCCACAGGCCTGAGACGAAAGAGAAAAAACACAAGACAAAACTTGAATGATCACTATGGAGAAATTGGGATGTTGCAGCAGTTTGCGCTATCATAGAGAAGCAAACATAACACAAGGGACCATTTCAATGTGTCTAGAACATAAGTTGAATTGCATGAATGGAAATGTACAAATTACAGTGAGTATGGAGTTGAACACAGTGACAAAAGAAAAAAGATGAAAATATGCACAACATGAAAGCATTCCACCTAAAAAGGAAATATAATGCAGTATGAAATCAGTGAACTCTGTGAAAACAACCTCCTAAAAGATTAAGCTTTGAAGTATCTATTTTTCCTCTTATCAGCCTCTCTCTTTCTCTCTCTTTCTGTCTGCTTCTCTCTCTCTCTCCATCCCCCCTCCCCCCTTCCACTCCACTCCAGTTTGAGAAAGAGAGCAAAGCAAACTGTCTGAAGAGCCACTTCCTGTTGTGTACTTAAGATCCCTGTCATGTGATAGTGTCAGTTGAGGCGGGTGTGTGAGGCCGGCGTGGGGAGGGAATATGGTGGCAGTGCTGATCTTGCTGATGCGAACGCCGCTCTCCCCCCCCCGCCACTCCGATTGTGTAAAGTGTCGACTCAGCCAGTGTGGCGTCAGAGCCTGAAGCCCTGCGCGACAATTGCAGCACAGACACACACACACACACACACACACACACACACACACACACACACACACACACACACACACACACACACACACACACACACACACACACACACACACACACACACACACACACACACACACACACACACACACACACACACACACACACACAGAGAGACACAGACACACACACAATGACACACACATATACACACTAGTGGTGGTACACACTCGAGCTACAGACAGATATTGTAGTAGCCCACATACATGCTGTACGCCACCTAGACAATCAGGTAGACACACAGGCATTCAAAGGAGGATAAACCCACCCAGTAGCCATCATAATAAGTCTGATGTAAGTTATAAGAGGTTTGAATCTTTGCAACATTAGAAATGCCAGTAGAGTTTGGGAGTTTAAGAAAAATGAACAAACAATCAACTGGGGGTTTGCGGTAAATATAATTGTAACAATTAGTTCCTTACTTGAAAATTGTGAAAACATAACTACATGAAACTAGGTGTAAAGATAAATCACGGAGGGGCATTTTGAAAGCTGAGATGGTTCCTTTCCCAAATTCAAAGCAGCAGTCGGTGGCGTAGCCTTTCTAGTGTTAAGGGAAACAATCGTAGATGAACACTTTCTTAAAGTATGATCATTGTGTTTCCTTTGGTGGTTGTGTTGCCTTATGAAGAGCACTGACCGAAGGTCTTAGTTTACCCACCTTTTACATACACATACAGGTCAACTTTATAACACATACAGTCTGACACATAGTAAGATCTGTGTATGCAAATGATTAACTGAATACAAGTGTTTTTGCAATACTAACACGTTTTGTTCTTTTTCTCTCCCTCCTCCCCGCCTTCTCTCTCTCTCTCTCTCTCTCTCTCTCTCTCTCTCTCTCTCTCTCTCTCTCTGTCTCTCTCCCTTTGTCTTTTGCTTTCTCAGGTGGATGATGTATATGTGCAGGCTGTTCTGTACAGAGCTCAGTGCCATGCATCCTGGAAGTTGCTGATGTCCTGAAAACGAAAGCCAAAGAAGAGAAGCCGCTGAAATGAAGAGAAGAGGAGTGGTGGATTAGCCCTGCCCTGATACACAAACCTCCCAAAATGCCTGGGAACTGACAAAGTGATGAACGGAAACAGAATGAAAACCTTCACTTTATGCCGCCACAGATATGGCTTGGGTCACTGTCAGTTATAAATGACTTGCTGCGACCTATTCTGCTTGAAAGATAGTTTTAAGTTTTACTACGCCTGCCCAAAATAAATGATAGCGTTGCATGCGCTGCTTTTTATGGTGCCAGTGCACATACAGATAAAGTGTGAGTCACTGATTCACTGACAGTGCTAGATGAAGATGGATAGATGGCATTGCATCCAGTAACCAGGGAGTGCTAGATGAGCTGTTGCAGTGGATGCTCTGTTAGCAGGACCCACTAGATGATCAAAGACAGATAGCATTGGAAGCGACTGACAGAGACACGCCGGACATCCATAGATGTGCGACTGCAGATAGCAGTAGTTTCTAGTTTTAGTGAGCTTGTGAGGCCAGGCAGGCGGCGTAGACTCGCTTGCACCATGAACCCCAGAGAGAGCGTGGAGGTGATGGAGACCCAGTCCGGAGGCCAGAAGGAGAAGCTGGTCAGAGAAAAGGCCAGCTCAGAGATGGAGGTTGAGGGTGAGGATGACAAAACCCCCGGGGCTTACGACTGCAGTGTTTGTGGACGCAGCTTCCCCTTCCTCAGCTCTCTGTCCCAACATATGAGACGCCACACGGGTGCACGTCCATACAAATGCCCCTACTGCAACCACAGGGCCTCTCAGAAGGGCAACCTCAAAGTTCACATCCGCAGCCACAAACTGGGCACGCTCTCTAGCCACCACACCGATGACGAGGGTGGGGCAGAGGAGGAAGAGGAGGTGGCATCTGCTGAGGTGAGCGTTTCTGAGGGTCTCGACGGAGGGACAAGTCCAACTAAGAGCAGCTCAGCCTGTAACCGGATGATCAACGGGGATAGTACAGAGGAGAGTCGGAGGAAATTGCCTGTGAGGAGCATGAAGAGAGAGAAGTCCATAACTGACCAGCGGCCATATTGTTGCCGACTGTGTGGGTACGAGGCCCTGCGGGAGGACCAGCTCCTCAGTCACATTGAAAAGGTGCACATCACTGCAGACACAGAAGAGGAGACCACTGTGAAGGAAGAGCCCGGGCCGGACACTGATGTCGTCCAGCCACAGAATGATGGGACCTTCCCCTGTGAGACCTGCGGCCAGGTCTTCACCCAAGCCTGGTTTTTGAAGTCACACATGAAGAAACATGCAGGGATCCTGGAACACTGCTGCCGTATTTGCGGCCGACGGTTCAGGGAAGCTTGGTTCCTCAAATCGCATATGAAGACGCACAACACCAAGTCCAGGTCCAGGCCAAAGGTGGATTCCTCTGAACCCCCAGCCACCATCAACGATGTAGCCCAGGACCCTGATATTGCCACCGGATCTGTTACTTCTATCTATCAGATCTGCTCCAAGTGTGGGAACCTGTTCCACAGCAGAGAGAGCCTGAGGGCCCATGAAAAAGTCCACAGTGTCAGCCATGGTAAGAAGCCCCAGAGCCAACGCAGGGCCAGCAATGACGAGGACTCACCGGCTGCTAAGAGACGCTTCCTAGACTCCTTCAACCTCCGGCCTGCTGAGGAGAAAGCCTTGGAGGTGGAGGAGGCGGGTGAAAAGAAGCTGGGTCAAAGAATCCCAGAGCTGGATCCAGTTTGCAGCTACCAGGCCTGGCAATTAGCCACCAAAGGCAGAGTTGTGGAGCCAGTGGTACCCAGTTATAAGAGCTCTGCTGGGGTAGGAATTATGGGGGAGGAGGCCTTGGCTGGAGCTGCTGTGGTTTTCGAGAAGGAGAACAGCCGTTACGTCCTGAAAGGTCAGGAGAAACGCAGCTCGGGCCGACGCAGCAGCTCCGGGTTTGGAAGCCACGGCTCCTCAGGTGACCGAACGCCAGAGAGCCTCAGTGACTCAGAGTACCGGCCCTCCTCTCGCCAAGACCGACGACGACCATCCCAGACGCAAGCTTCCTCCAAGTCCAACGAGCCCCAGACGCAATCCTCCTCCAAGTCCAGCGAGTCCCAGACGCAAGCCTCCTCCAAGTCCAACGAGTGCTTTGAGTGCGGGAAGGTGTTCCGCAGCCGACACCAGATGATCGTCCACCAACGGGTCCACAGGAGAGATGGAGGGAAGGCATCTGCGGGAGACAAGGAGAGGTCTGCCAGAGACGACCTTTCGGGCTCCACCAGCGACCCAGAGTCAGGCTCCCCGAGTCGGCCCAGCACCCCGGGGTACGGAGACTCCCCGCCAGCCTCCACCCTTGGAAACCAGGCCTCAGAGATGGGCACCGCCAATGCAGGACAGCTGGCAGGTTAGTCAACACCCCAGCCCTTGTTCTTTGTAAAAAAAAAAATAGTTTGTGGTGAAAAAGTAACATTCAGACATGAAATTATATTTCAATGTACAAAAAGACCCTTCAGTCGGACTCCTTCGCTTTTAGTATAATCATTTTGTAGCACTTTGCTCTAAGCTCTCTGTGATCCCCTGTGATCAGTCCATAGTCACAGAAGGCCCTACGGCCCTAACTTTTGAGTCTTAATTTTGGTTGGTTGTGCGTTTTTGGTGAGTCAGGAACTGTACAAATTATATAATGTTAATATGGTGTGAATAATAGTTTTGAGAGCTAAATAACAAGTTGCAGGGCATATAGCTCTGAGTTTTTTTTTTGTTTTTTTTTTACGATTATTCATTGGTTGTTTGTGAACACTGTTGAGATCTCAACCACTATTTTACATTCCTTTTAATATACTGTGATTTTCCAGTATAACTAATAGGAAACTAAATATGCATAATAAATAATAGGAATGTGATGAATGTAAACCCGCCTATTCAAACACAGTCTGCAGGGGTTTTTAATGGCCAGAAATGGCTTTAGCCTTTTCATGCCTCCCACTCAAGGCCTCAGACTCTGACAGTTACTCAGTAGCAAACATCTGTTGGTGAAATGTGTGTTATGTGGGTTTATCATGACTGTCTCTGTGTATGGAGTGGGGACTAGAGCCACCGTGTGGCTAAACATCAGAATTACATCTCTTTTGGCTATTTTATATAGTATTTAACACAAACAACATTAAATATGGTCAATTAACTTGAATTGCTCATGGCAAAACTGTTTAGAGCAGTGCAATTATTTGCCATCATAGAGCAATGAGACAAACTGAAAGTCCATGCCTTCCAACACCATCTCAGTAGAGAGGGGATTTTTGGAATGCCTATCATTTTTTCACCTCCACAACCAATACACACTACAGAGAAAAAAAAGAGAACCTACCCATGCAAGGGCAAAAAACAAAATGACATATATTAATCACAGCTGATTTATGATTAAGGAAGGATTCCTGGGTATGCGACAATTGAAAGCTCTCCAACTTGCTTGTGTTAACTTGCTATCTGGTTGAAAACACAAACTTGGACAGGTTGTGATAGTGTGCTGAGAATGGTAGTGATTGCTTCCATTCCTCCCTGTTGCTTTAGACATTCAAAAATAGCAGCAGCATTTCTTTCTGGCCTGATCGAGCTGTGTGCTATTTCAGCTCTTCCTGTGTCAGGAAACCCCCCCCCCTCTTATCTGTGTGTGAATATGGGTTTTGCTCTACTTTACTTTTCATGTCTGTGCCATGAAAATCTGTCTTCCTGTCTTCCTTTCGCTCTCAACATCAGAGGTGTTGATTATTCGATTAAAATAAAAACAATCCAGGGAAAATAGACCTCCCACAGTAGCCGTTTCCAGTTTTTCCTGCAAACTTGATGGCACACAGTAGAGCAACAAAGAGAGGCCTGTTTAGAGCAGTGCAGGCTGTGGTTAGCTTCCTTCATAGTGCTCAATGTACTGTGAACTATTCCCTCTCGCCAAAGTCATGGGTAGATTGGGGTGAAATGGACATCCTGGCGTCTGATCTTGGGAATGGCATTTTAGGCAGTACGTTTATGCTGCTGTTTTGGCTAGATATGAATAAGAAAAACAATGCTTTCAAGGAGATGCAGGTTAGTTGTGAGTGCTTACCTTTCTCTGAAGGGATGTGCCTCGGGGGACCTGCTGTGAGAGCCATGCTAAAACATTTGAACTCACAAACAAGCTAATCCAACCATACATCCATCATCCATCCACCCATCATCCACCCACCAGCAGTCTTTTATCTGTTTAGTTTTCTTCTGTGTCCCCTAATCTGTAATGTTAGCTCCTGTGCCACTCTCACTGTCACTCACCCACTCTTCTTACCATCTAGCCAGCCAGGCTGGCCGCTGTCTGAGGGATTGCTTATTTATAGAGTCACCTCTCGATGGAGAGGCGATGCATGGGGAAAGAGACACTCAGAGGACACACTAGTCCTGAATACCCTGATGTCCCCATCACCCCCCCCCCTCTCCTAGCTACTTTCTGTGAATGCAAATGAGGATGAGTGCACACAACATGCAGATATCAACATGATCGGCTTTTAGCCAAATCGGTTACTTATAATGATAATTATAGACTTGATGAAATCTGCTACATCAACGGCGTTTCCGGGTCGAGCATTTAGGAAAGTAGGATTAGGGGTAAGGGGGTGTCGTTGACTCACATCAGACTAGACGTCTTCAAGTAATTTGCATAATTATGCTAAAATCAGGTGCCTGTTCAAGATCTGTGGTGAGCAGCATGATTGTCACTGTGCAGAGATGGTAGCTTATTAACATACTAGTAATAAAGATTTAGTCAATAGCTGTGGCCAGGGAGGAACCTGACAGGACATCTGTTGGTTTCTGCAATATTTCACCTATCAATAATTATTATAAAATAATAATAAAAACAGTTATCTAATCAAAGAGTTGCACTAAAAAAAAAAATCTGTTTAGTTTTCACCCCTGTTAGATGGCAACAGTCATCTGTGCTGTCAGCTCTACTTTATACAAGGATGTTATTTCTGTAAGTTTCAGTGACAGGGGGTCATGGATGGTGTCGTAGATGGTTGCTGTGTTTGTTTCCTGGATACGTATGTAAGCCTAAGGGCTAATGTACACCGCCTCCGGAACAGATGCGGTACGGCCCCGGTTACGGCTGCCAACAGACCCACACTCATGTAATCTGTCAGACGTAGCAGGATACGACAAAAATAGAACAGGTGCATCATTTTTCCGTACAGCATGTATCGCCCATCCATTAACATGGGCGAGAGTCGATCCGGTAGTTTTGCCGGATCCGCAACGCAGCCGTAACGCATCTGGTGTACATTGCCTAGTCTGTTTACTCCACCCTGTAAGAGACAAGTGTCACTTCAGTCACAGAGACTGTCACGATGTGTGATGGGGGGGGTATGTGATTGTGTATGTAAATACTTCTGTAAAGGAAAAGCATAAGGGAAACTATAAGACTGAGAGATTGACTCAGGATTAGACCCGTATGTGTTTTTGAAGGCTAATACAGATATTTGTCAGCATTTCCCCCAGACCTTTATTCTACTTGGGATGTTGATGTCTCTGAAAGCATCATGGTCACCACTGAATGGCCCATACTAATGAAATGTCATCCTTTATGTGGTGGGACAGCTTAACGCAGGGAGAGGCAGGTCTCATTGAAGGTCTTACAGACTGTTGAGTCAAATCCTCCCACGCCACACTGGAATGATGTCTCTGGTCAGACATCTGATGCACCGATAATAAAAACATATTCAATGTGGTGGTCAGTATCGGCTCCATATATATGGACAGACCGATTAAAATCGGCCTCACCCTAGACAGGTAGACAAGGTGTAGGGTGCACATCTCTCTCTGTGCTTGTTTATCCCACATGATGTCATTTCCTGCATGGTTTCCTCATAGCAGCCAGAAGTGAGAAAAATGCACAGCACGCCAAGTGTCCTTTCACAGCTTTTAATATCTCCTCAATCTGGGCAGCAGCAACAACGAACGTTTCAGCCAAAGGGCTTCCTCTTCCTCATAGCAGCAGCAGCACAGGGAGCTACAGCGCCGCTACGGGACTCTGTAAGAGTTATGCTCTTTTTTTGTAAAGAAAAAGAGAGAGCTGTGAATGAGGGTGAAAAGCAGGAGTGGAGGAAAGATAGGAGGCTGTAAGAAAGAGAGAGTGTTGTATTCAAACAGAAAGCCCCCCCCGCCCCGGGGCATAACCTTGGCAGGGCGTAGCTATGTGTTGGCCACTGCAGTGTTGCCAACAGGAAGCCAAATGAAAAGCAGATGGCAGGTTACTGTAGTAGTGTAGTGGTGGAGAATACTCTCATGTCATCAGCTCCATAACCATTTTGATAGGAGGCATCTGAGGGCTATCCGTGTGTGTGTCTGTGTGTGTGTGTGTGTCTGTGTGTGTGTGTGTGTGTGTGTGTGTGTCTGTGTGTGTGTGTGTGTGTGTGTCTGTGTGTGTCTGTCTGTGTCTGTGTGTGTGTGTGTGTGTGTGTGCGTGCGTGCGTGTGTGTGTGTGTGTGTGTGTGTGTGTGTGTGTGTGTGTGTGTGTGTGTGTGTGTGGGAAAATGTTATAACCGTTGGGCTTATAAAACCCCTTAAATACCGACTGAATTATTAAAAAAAATACCCTATTTTTGTTTGTATTACTTCCTGAAAACTAGAGATGCAAGTCTTTCCAATGACAACAGTGTGATCCTACTTGTTAGGAGAGACGGGACACATATGCCACCTTGTGGAGAACTTGTAGAGCTGCACTTAAGAAACCAACAATATCTAGGATGCACAAACACATATTATATCCTGGGAACCATATTCATTGATGCTGTGATGTGAATATTCATTGTTTATTAATGTGTTGATAATATAATTTAGGTAATAGTATTAGAGGTAATTTTAGGACTTCTTATTCATGCCCACATGCAACCTGAATAGAGGAGAGAATGGAAATGGGAATGCTGGCCAATACTGCAGCCTTGTGGCTATTCATGAAAACTACATCTGAGTGGAATAATATAAATAAGGCATCTTCTTGATCTGACTGGTCTGATTCAGATGCCTTGTATAGTACCTTATCTGGTAGTAAGAAGGAATAGCATCTAGATATTTTCCTATTCAATTATTGACCTTTATTTTGAATGTCTTTCTCTCCACAGATGACAAGCCTTACATCTGCAGCCTATGTGACTTTGTTACCACAGAGTCGCAGACCTATCTGACCCATGTTCGTGTCCATCACCCGGCAGAAAGACCCAGCCCCATTCCCAGCCCTAGCCCCAGCTCCAGCTCAGACAGAGGCACCCCCAGCGGCTATCCCAAGCTGAAGAAAGCCCTTCTCCATGGGCTGAACAAGTCTGCGCCCCCCCACCCTCACCTCTCAGCTCAGTCCTCCAGGTCCTCCCCATCCCATCCCACCGTGAACCCCCTGGATCTGTGTGTGAGAGCTGAGGGCCACAGGGGCTTGGCCTCCTTGACTCTGGACAGGAAGGGCCTCCCTAACCACAAGTGCTCCTTCTGCTCCCACTCCACCCGCTACCCCGAAGTGCTGTGGATGCACCAGACTGTGGCTCACCGCATCAACAGCAGTAGCTCCACACTGGCTCCTAAATGGGCATTGAAAAACAGTTTGAAGGCCTCCAAGGACAGCTCATCATCCTCCAGGAGGCGCACTGGTCCCCCGCCGGTCCTTGAAGGGAAGGAGTGTCCACCGCTGCCTCCGGTGGTCCGAACTCCACGTACCCGGCCCCCGACCACCTCCAGCGAGGCCCTAAAGAAGAACAGGCCAACTGGGCAACCTACCACATCATCATCATCCTCATCCTCATCTTCCTCTCGAGGATCCTTGTCCACCTCAGGCACCCAGGCTGGGAGGCTCCCTGTCCGGCCAGGCAGCAGCATCAGCGGCAGCACCAGACACATGGAGGACCAGGGTCATCTGTCTCGCTCCAGGCCCAAGGTGGACGTCTACCCTCGGGGAAGCTCGTTATCGTCCAGCAGTCCGTTGGAGAAGAGCACCGTAGCTCCCCAGCGCTCCTCGGGCCCCGGCCCCAGTTCTGCGGCTGGGAGCAGGATGGCTGACCGCTACCTGATGCCTCAGGAGGGTCTGGGCTTTATGCTGTCCAGCAAACATGGCCTGTCAGAGTACAGCCGAGCCAGGAGCTCCGCTCACCATCAGCCACATCCCAACTCCCACAGCCAGGGCCGGGCGAACGCCGCCAGGCCCAGCACCATCACCCACAGCTCCACAGCAGGACACGGCTATGGCACCTCCCAGACCCACGGAGGTGCTCTCCAGAATTCCTCCCCCTCCTCTTCCATGTCCTCAGGAGTTCGTGCAGATGTGAAGCAGGAGGCGATAGCGGAGACACCAGAGATGCCGCTTGACATCCTTAGCTTCCTCAAAAACTACAGTCCCCACGACCTGGCTACACTCTACCACCGATGGGGTGCAGCCAATGCCCTGTTGGATCCCACTGGTAGGGAGATTTCTTTTTACTTTAAAATATGATAAAAGAGCAAACAAAATACAAACTAGAGGGGGGGGGGGGATCAAATATACACAACATAGTATATTCGGGTTTGTCTAACATATAGGAAAAACATCTCTTGTGATATAGCCTGTGCTCAAGTCACATACATGCCTTCATGTGTCAAATGTGTACATTTCAGGCAACCCCTCACACCATATGGCAGAAAATGATTGACAGACACACAAACGGCTTCATTCTGACAAGGTTTTAAATAATGAAGAAAATATGCAAAACACACTTGCACTGTGTGTGCTTGCATGTTCATGAGGTATGATAGAAGGCGCTATATGGGGCTGTGTGTGTGTGTCCATATGTGCTTAGGTTTTAGATGCAAAAGGAGTGTTTGTGTGTGCGTGCGTGTGTGTGTGTGTGTGTGTGTGTGCGTGCGTGCGTGCAAGTGTGTGTTTTTGCTGTGAAAGACGTGAGAGAACCTTTGCTACTCTCAGGTCTGCAAGGCATGCCTAGTCTCCAACTCCACTCTCCCAGAAAGCTGTCACAAAGTGTTTAGGTCATGGCTCTGCCTGCCTGATGAGAGACTCGCACAGATGCCAATGGAGAGAGGAAAAACAGAGCGGGAGGGAGAGATGAGACACAATAATTACCCCACCAGCTGCTTTGGAAATGGTCATTACCAAACATCCGGATTATTTCCCATTTTTCAGTTGCGTCTCTAAGGTCAAGTGGGGCTGTATGGAGCCAGGGGTCAAACACAACAGCCCCGGAGCAGACGCATGACATCGCTGTCACCCGTCCAGGCGCATATCGTCATGCTCCGCCTTAGCCCTTTGAGTCACATGCTATAAAGTGACCTTTTTTGAGCAACCAACTCTCCCTCTCTCTGTAGTGTGTGTGTGTGTGTGTGTGTGTGTGTGTGTGTGTGTGTGTGTGTGTGTGTGTGTGTGTGTGTGTGTGTTGTCCGTCCGACTCTGTCTTGTCTTTCATTAGTGCATCAGTGAGAAGGGCTGGCGGCCCAGCGTAGAAGTAGAGTATCCAGAGGCCAGCAGTTGAGCTGCCAGAGACACTCTCTGTCACCTCCTCCACCTCCCCTGTCCTCCCTGTCCTGCTGTCCTCAACCCCCCCCCCCCCTCCACACACACACACACACACACACACACATGCATGCACGCACGCACACACACACACACACACACAACCACAACCAGTGGGCATTGCCCAGGTATATGCCAGGCTTAGAGCTTGGGGAGTTGACGTGTTTGGTGGTGGAGGTTTGTGCAATAAGCAAACCCCCTCTTCCCCCCTCGCCCCCCATCACACACACTCCCCCCAGGCCTGTTATCTGCCAGCAAGAGAGGTCACAGGAGTGTACGCGCACGTGTGTGTGTGTGTGTGTGTGTGTGTGTGTGTGTGTGTGTTTGTGTGGTCATGACGTAGTCAAACAGATCCAGCCGTCTTCAAATGCCTCGTCCCCCTGCCTCTTGCTACGCTGACCAGGTTTACTTGCACGTGCATGCATGTGACTGTAGTGACCAGGTTTACATGCACGTGCATGCATGTGACTGTAGTGACCAGGTTTACATGCACGTGCATGCATGTGACTGTAGTGACCAGGTTTACATGCACGTGCATGCATGTGACTGTAGTGACCAGGTTTACATGCACGTGCATGCATGTGACTGTAGTGACCAGGTTTACATGCACGTGCATGCATGTGATTGTAGTGACCAGGTTTACATGCACGGGCATGCATGTGACTGTAGTGACCAGGTTTACATGCACGTGCATGCATGTGACTGTAGTGACCAGGTTTACATGCACGTGCATGCATGTGACTGTAGTGACCAGGTTTACATGCACGTGCATGCATGTGACTGTAGTGACCAGGTTTACATGCACGTGCATGCATGTGACTGCAGTGACCAGGTTTACATGCACGTGCATGCATGTGACTGTAGTGACCAGGTTTACATGCACGTGCATGCATGTGACTGCAGTGACCAGGTTTACATGCACGTGCATGCATGTGACTGTAGTGACCAGGTTTACATGCACGTGCATGCATGTGATTGCAGTGACCAGGTTTACATGCACGTGCATGCATGTGACTGTAGTGACCAGGTTTACATGCATGTGCATGCATGTGATTGCAGTGACCAGGTTTACATGCACGTGCATGCATGTGACTGTAGTGACCAGGTTTACATGCACGTGCATGCATGTGATTGCAGTGACCAGGTTTACATGCACGTGCATGCATGTGACTGTAGTGACCAGGTTTACATGCACGTGCATGCATGTGACTGTAGTGACCAGGTTTACATGCACGTGCATGCATGTGACTGTAGTGACCAGGTTTACATGCGCGTGCATGCATGTGATTGTAGTGACCAGGTTTACATGCACGTGCATGCATGTGACTGTAGTGACCAGGTTTACATGCACGTGCATGCATGTGACTGTAGTGACCAGGTTTACATGCACGTGCATGCATGTGCCTGTAGTGACCAGGTTTACATGCGCGTGCATGCATGTGATTGTAGTGACCAGGTTTACATGCACGTGCATGCATGTGACTGTAGTTACCAGGTTTACATGCACGTGCATGCATGTGACTGTAGTGACCAGGTTTACATGCACGTGCATGCATGTGACTGTAGTGACCAGGTTACATGCATGGGCATGCATGTGACTGTAGTGACCAGGTTTACATGCACGTGCATGCATGTGATTGTAGTGACCAGGTTACATGCATGGGCATGCATGTGACTGTAGTGACCAGGTTTACATGCACGTGCATGCATGTGACTCTAGTGACCAGGTTTACATGCATGTGACTCTAGTGACCAGGTTTACATGCATGTGACTCTAGTGACCAGGTTTACTTGCACGTGCATGCATGTGATTGTAGTGACCAGGTTTACATGCACGTGCATGCATGTGACTCTAGTGACCAGGTTTACTTGCACGTGCATGCATGTGATTGTAGTGACCAGGTTTACTTGCACGTGCATGCATGTGATTGTAGTGACCAGGTTTACTTGCACGTGCATGCAGGCGCGGACTGCATAATCGGGCGCTTCGGGCAGAGGCTGAGGCCACTCACTGAACAGCAGGCCAGTATGTATAAGTGTTCCTAGTTGCGCAGATTGCAGGCAGGCCGGCTGCAGGCAGCCAGGCAGGGAGGAATGAGTTAACTTTTCAGTCAGAAGCTGCTGAGACCCCAGCGCGGGTCGGCGGGGCTTGCTGTTCAATGGTGCCAAAATGGAGAAGAAAAGAGGTGCAGAGAGGTGGAAAGCAAGGAGTCTATGTTGTGTCTTGGCCTAAACTACAATATCAGTGGTAGACAATTGTCTATTGCCTCTAGAATATTCGAGAGAAATAAAATTAACACTCATTTGTATTTATTTATTTATTTATTTATTTGTATTAGGCTATATAAAAAGTCCCAATGGTCAAATGTAAACAGTAGTGGGTAAACTGAAAGTATGGGTTGGATTGCTTTTGGGGTTTTCTTCACAAAAGTGGAGAAGGAGGCAGAAGCAACACTAGCACTGCAGCAGGTGCTCCTGCAGAGCTGGAGGTGGTGTTGAACTTATCAGAATCAGGAACCTTCAGGTAGGCTACAATTTCAGAGCATAAAGTGAAACATGTAGGCTATATGCTTATTGCTTTCACATTAATGTGCTTTATGGGATTATCAGTAAGAGTTTAGTACAGTTTAAAGTGGAGATGAAGCAGTTTGATTTTTTTGTATTTGCATTTAACCTCAGACAAGCCAAGACAGGACACTGCACTCTTCCTTAAATGAAGTTCGCTGTGAAGCTTTTGTACAGAGGCATGTTTTTGTTTTTACGTCTTCATATTATACTTGCAGTTATCTAGGCAATGTTGAATTCTATTAGTGAACAAATAGGTAACATAACATGTAACATCACGTTAGCATTATATTCACCAAATCTGGCTTCAAACGGCCCAAATTCTTCACGTGTGTCCATGTGTGTTGGCCTGCATGGTATCTAATGCCCGGCCCGAATTATGGTCCCAGTCCACCACTGCGTGCATGCATGTAAGCATTAAGAACATCTAAGGGGACATTCAGACCAAAAGCGTTTTTGGAGCTGCCAGTGTCTTTCTGCAATTCATTCTCTATGTAAGGACGCGCTAAACATGCTCCTCTTTTAATGAACGCACCTGGCGTTTCAGCGCTGGTGGCGTCTGTTGTTTTTGGAGGAGCGCTGTGGGCGTTTTAAAGCTGAAAAAAGTTGAACATTAGAGGAAAAGCGCCCTGCTCGTTTTTTTCACTCCTCCTACCTTTTCTCCTCCCGAGCGGAGAATTGGCAATAATCTGGCTTTCATGTTGACAGTGAACAACATCAAACAGACAAAACTCGCTGGCTACCGTCCGTGTGGTCGTTGTGTTCTGATCTGTACTGCACGCGACTACAGGGGAAAACAAAACGGAGCACAAAAAAATGCTCCGTGCCCTGTGTTTTGTGCACAATGGAAGCGCTCTCAACATGATTTTCATAACGTTCTGACTGAAAAAAAAAACGCTTTTGGTGTGAATGTCCCCTTAGAAGAATTTTAAATTTAGCAAATTTGTCAAACCTGCAGATGTACTCCAATTATGTTAGTGTGATTATGCTCTTAGTCAGCATAGCATTATCACAGTAACATATGTGCAGTAATTCAGGTGTCATCAAGTTGTGTAGTTGGCGATGTAGTTCATGTTTTATTTTTTATTTTAATTTCTGTGTGAATACTCGCAATAAGCACATGTCACATGCAGCCTAGAAAAGGTGAGATTTAGGCTATAGAAACGGAGTGAAATACAATATGTCTACATGTGTAATATTGAAAGAGAAAGCTGGACTCAACATTGACGGCTGAACCTCTTCAGCACTTCCAACCCCACCAGATACTAAGATGACATTTTGTTTTCTAACAGGGATGCAAAATAGTGAAAAACGTGACAGCAGGGCAAATACAAACCACTCAGAAATCCTTCACTTAACTCATTCGCCACCATTGGCGCCACTAAACGTTATAAAAAATAAAATAAAACGCTTCCCCACCATCGACGTCATTGGACGGCAATAAGTGTTTTCACCGTCATGTGATAGATGGCTCTCTTACTCACCTTGTGAAATAGTACAGCACGTCTAAAGGTGTACAGGATCGACCACTATTGTCTAACAAAACCAGGAAGCAGAAAAAAGCAACAATCTCCCATCAGAAAAGGTCCATAGCACAGCTCCATGGCACGGCTCAAACGCTGGTCCAGCAGCTTTTATCCATACGGGTTTGGACTCCCATTACAGCGGGGGGGCAGCCTGTCACTCAAACGTGAAGGATTTTGTTTTCACCACGCACCACGCAACACGTCCACAAGTCACTCAGGAAATAGTAATCCAGTTCCTAAACTCTTGACGCAGTGTAAATTTCAGCCGGTAGATTGCTCCTGACATACAGTAGCCTACACAGACAACCAGTCGCACCCCCGCGCTAGACGAATGCGGGACCCGGGCTTCCCTCTCCCAATAGCGGGGTGAATCTCTTTCTCACACCGGTGTTACGGTAAAAGCTGTGCCCACGGGCGAGTTTGACCGGAAGGGGAAACAAAATCATTATGGGGTTCAGAGTTGAGTGTAACACCGCCAGTATCCGCCATCAAAGGCATTTATTCGGGTCAGGAGCCGTGAAGATGACTTAATTTACAAAAATGCCATTTCCCCCGCTTTCTGGTCAGAGACTGCTGTTTTTGGTGAAAATGACCTACATTCAGATGTCGATAGAACGGATGAAGGTAGAATGAAACTTTTTTTTCATATGAAAGTTGAGGCTCTCTTCTTTCTTTTGGGATATTCAGTCTTTACGTAGTCATAGAAGAAAATATTCTGTGGGTCTTGGAAAATTTATGAAAATTATCAAAAACCCTGGCAGTGGCTAATGACTTTTTCTGAAAAACTCTGGCGGAGAATGAGTTAAGTGTCCTAATTTTTTTTTTTTTTTTTTTCCCCCAGATTTTTTATCCCATTTTTATCCCCCATTAGTGCTAATTTAATTTATTTATCCTGGTTGCTACTCCACCGTCTACCGATCTGGGGAGAGCCGAAACTGGCTCCATGCTTCCTCCGAGACATGGGCAGTTAGCCAGCCGCTTCTTTTCACCTGACAGGGGGAAGCTTCACCGGTAGGACATAGCACATGGGAGGATCACGCTATTCCAACGAGTTCCCCTCCCTCCGAACAGGTGCCCTTAACGACCAGAGGAGGAACCACATTAGCAACCAGGATATTGCATGTTTTGGTGAAGGGGTTCCTATATGAAGGAAACCCCCGGGAGGCACGGGGAGAACATGCAAACTCCACACAGAAAGGCCCTTTTGACGACCCCACCCGGGCGGTCGGCACTCGAGGACATGCGGACGGGCACGCATTCCTTCAGTGTTCACAGCGTCCCAGGTGGGAATCGAACCCAGGACCTTCGAGCTGTGAGGCGACAGCGCTTACCACTGCACCACCGTACCCCCCTGAGTGTCCTATTTATTGACTGTACCTAAAGGTGACTAGTTTGTATCCATGTCACCTTAACAGATTTCTAGGTATTGAAGTCTGCAAAATTCAAACATTTACCTCTCTTTGCCATTTGGGGCCGCCAATGTGCAAAATTGCCTAGTGCATGTTATAGAGTACCACAGGGATGACGTATTTTTGTAGGCTTTATCCAGAAATCGCCGCCATTTGGTTCATCAGTGGAAAAGTCTGTGGGGTTTTAGAATGGGGATTTCACTTAAATGCATAAAATAAGGTCTGTGGATAACACAAGTTTATGGGAACACGAATTTGGGTTCAGCATGATACTCTTCACAAACGTGAATAACTTTTATGCCTTTTGAAGCGTTTGAAGCGTTAAAATCGCGTAAAAAAACACACATTTACGTTCCAAAAGTCATAAAAGTTATTCATGTTTGTGAAGATTATCATGCAGAACCCAGATTCGCGTTCCCGTTTTTTTTTAACCTGGAAATATACTCATTCCTGCGGCTCTCTATAGACGGTTTTAACTTGACAACAAAAACATTCTAAATTGAACCCCCGCTCACTTCCTGTTGCAGTGTTTGCTATGGACATAAAAGAAAAAAAAACATTCAAGTGCAGGACTGACCATTCCGTGAAAACCGTCTATACACCTGAGCAGCGAAAACAAAAGTAACGATGTCGAGTGAATATTTCTGCAGTTTGTCGAATGCTGAGGAAAAGGAAGTGCTGTGGGGTTGCGCTCTGGTGAAAACCGTCTATAGTAAAGTATTGTCACATTATTGCGTGCATCTAAACATAGCTGGTGTGAGCCTTTTTTGTTGTTGTTGCCCTGGACCAAACACACATACACACACTCTGAAACACATGACACACACATACGCAGATACAGATTTACACACACACGCACGCATGCACACGCACACACACACACACACCTGACATGTGACACACGGGCAGCGGAGCGGGCACATCACAGCCGGGGCGTTTTAATTGCCTGTAATTTATGCGGTGTGTGTGTGTGTGTGTGTGTGTGTGTGTGTGTGTGTGTTTGTGTGTGTGTGTGTGTGTGTGTGTGTGCTCTGTGTGTGTTTGTGTGTGTGTGTGTGTGTGTGTGTGTGTGTGTGTGTGTGTGTGTGTGTGTGTGTGTGTGTGTGTGTGTGTCTGGCTGTCAGCCTCTGAGATGATGCTGTGTGACAGCAGCCCCCGGAGCTAGCGGCTCATAATGACACATTAGACATACTAATGATGCCTGCACTAGTCCACTACTGATGCTACCTAGCTGCACCACTCCAGACAGCCACCAGGTGCATTGTACACCAACTCACTTTCTTCCTACCTAGCTGCACCACTCCAGACAGCCACCAGGTGCATGTACACCAACTCACTTTCTTCCTACCTAGCTGCACCACTCCAGACAGCCACCAGGTGCATGTACACCAACTCACTTTCTTCCTACCTAGCCGCACCACTCCAGACAGCCACCAGGTGCATGTACACCAACTCACTTTCTTCCTACCTAGCCGCACCTCTCCAGACAGCCACCAGGTGCATGTACACCAACTCACTTTCTTCCTACCTAGCTGCACCACTCCAGACAGCCACCAGGTGCATGTACACCAACTCACTTTCTTCCTACCTAGCCGCACCACTCCAGACAGCCACCAGGTGCATGTACACCAACTCACTTTCTTCCTACCTAGCCGCACCACTCCAGACAGCCACCAGGTGCATGTACACCAACTCACTTTCTTCCTACCTAGCCGCACCACTCCAGACAGCCACCAGGTGCATGTACACCAACTCACTTTCTTCCTACCTAGCTGCACCACTCCAGACAGCCACCAGGTGCATGTACACCAACTCACTTTCTTCCTACCTAGCCGCACCACTCCAGACAGCCACCAGGTGCATGTACACCAACTCACTTTCTTCCCGGCCCGGCCTGCACCTTTACATCTTTCACTCAAGGCAAATATTGCCATAAGAGAATGTGAAACAAATGTCATAATGTGGTGGCAGCAGAACACGTGGAACACATTTCACATGGGGGGCGGTGCGTTTTTCACCTTGAAATGTT